>NW_028253029.1:0-710823 GCF_964263255.1 Lissotriton vulgaris
GGCCAAGGTTTCCCCTCATCAGTGCCAATGTAAGACCCACATTCAACAATAAGCATCCATCAGCCTTTGGGATGGGGCATCCACCGAGGAGAGACGTCTAGGTGCATTTGGAGTAACTTTTTACCCCTTCGAGCTAGAAACACTATTCTTTATCTGTAGCATAAGCAGCCGGGGGTGGTTTATGTGGCAAATGCAAAAAGCCCATAATTATGTGGAAAATACTTCAGCAGCAAAATTGCAAAGTTCCAGTTAAGTTAAAACAACGTATAAAGCGCATAAATAGCAATAGGGTCTCAGCGCCGAGTGGTCCTGAGTATAGGAAAGGCTGCCACAAAAGGATGTAAGATGTAAGATAAATCACAGACAGACAACAAGTACGTAAGAGCCGCACAGATATGTCGCAGAACACAGAGGCCGGGCTCGAGGCGCTGACACCCTGGAGGCCTGAAGCGCTTCATCCAGACATAAGCCGAGTGGATGACATGAAAGGCCACTGAATCTGAGCATGTTTACTCAACCCCTGCCCCTCCTCCCCCAAGCCCTCACCCCACCAAACCCACCTCACCCACCTCCCCCTCCTTGGCTCCCTCGGGCCCGCACAAGGGACGGCTTTAAAAGGCTGGTACGGTCCCGCCTCACACCCGAGGGACAGAGCAGCCGAGAGGAGCCTTCGCCACACCCTGGACAGGAGCATTGCATGCAGGAGCTAGGTGAGTGCGCTTTGAGGCGCTGTGAGGGCAAGGGGGGTCTGTGCAAGGGGGGGAGTCTGTGCAAGGGGGTAGTCTGTGCAGGGGGGGTTGTGCAGGGACCATCTGTGCAGGGGGGGTCTGTGCAAGGAGGGTCCGTGCAGGGAGGTCTCTGCAGGGCGTCTGTGCAGGGGGTTTGTGCAGGGAGCGTCTGTGCAGGGAGGGTCTGTGCAGGGAGGGTCTCTGCAGGGAGGGTCTCTGCCGGGGGTCTGTGCAGGGGGTTTGTGCAGTGAGTGTCTGTGAAGGTAGGGTCTGTGCCACCACCACCACCCAGCCCCATACCAGCCGCCACCCGGCCACCAGCCACCACCACCCCCCAGCCCCAGCCCCATACCAGCCACCACCCCCCAGCCCCATACCAGCCACCACCCTCCAGCCCCATACCAGCCACCACCCCGCTACTACCCTCCACCCCCCAGCCCCATACCAGCCGCCACCCCCAGCCCCATACCAGCCGTCACCAGCCACCACCCCTCAGCCCCATACCAGCCACCATCCCCCAGCCCCATACCAGCCACCACCCCCAGCCCCATACCAGCCACCACCCCCAGCCCCATACCAGCCGCCACCAGCCACCACCCCTCAGCCCCATACCAGCCACCAGCCCCATACCAGCCGCCACCCGGCCACCAGCCGCCGCCACCCGCCCCAGCCACCACCTCCCAGCCCCATTCCAGCCACCGCCCAGCCCCATACCAGCCGCCACCCGGCTCCACCTTCATTATTCCTAGTAAAAAAAAAAGAAAAATCACAGACAAACTTGAAACATTGAATATAGCAGTAAATGTGATTAGCATGCACGGTAAAGTATGTTCCACAGTTGCCCTAATGACTTGACTGCTAATTAAATAAACAAGCATTTGCAATGCAATAGGTCTCGCGTTTGCAAGAGTTTAAGCTATTGGCATTGTAAATGACAATGCCTTTTATTTATGTTTTAAAAACGGAAACATAAAATAAAGGCCTTGTCATTTACAACGCCAATGGTTCAAACTTTAGTAAATGCGAGACCTAATGCATTGCAAATGCTTGTTATCGTGTAACTGGATTGGAGGTCCCACTTGTGTAAAGTTCTGCTTCCATGCTCTAATCCTAACCCTTCTGCTAACATTCTAAACATGTTGTGCACGTTTATGTATGTGGCTTGGGTGGTACATGAAATATGTGCATGATGTTGCCAGCGTATTAAAGGCCTGTAGGTTCCAGTTTGGAAACCCCTAACATACTGTGAACAAGATGGAGGTGAGATCGTTTTCCCAGATGGTGAAGTGCTTTGCAGACATTCCTGTAACTGGAGTAAGGAGACATAGACAATGAAGTGGAACCCAAGAATACGAGGCTCCTTTAGAAATTCACAGAGGCCCTTTTACTGAGAGGTGGAAACAGAGAATATGAGGTTCCTTTAGAAATTCACAGAGGCCCTTTTACTGAGAGGTGGAAACAGAGAATATGAGGTTCCTTTAGAAATTCACAGAGGCCCTTTTACTGAGAGGAGCTGCTGATTATTCTTCCAGCAGTACTGCCATCTGAAAGATGGTGGGGTGAAGTTTGGGACTGTAGTCTATTGTTCTTTGTGGAAAGGATCTTTTAGGTGAGCCAGACTGTTGTAATTTCCTGATCATTGTGTAGCCAAGTATGAAACGTTAATGCCTCTTTGTGCCTCTGTTGTGGGTACTCCAGGTTGGGGACCACCATGCTATGAGGAGCTTCACTCTGCAACATACTGTGATGGCTGCTGTGCACCACAGCTGGTTTCTGACTGACAGCCAACTTTCAAGATGAGAGGGTTATACCTTGGAGTTTTGCCTAACTGGAAGAGCTGTATCTCTGAACTTGAGTGCCTGGAAACCAGCCTGCCTACTAAGAGAGGGAAAGATCCTGGTGCTGAGGGACTACCCAGTAGAAGGAAGACTGTGCAGAATGATTGGTCAGCCCGAAAGTATGGGCGCAGTCTCTCCAGAAGTGAAGTGCCAAGCGGTAATCTCAGATTGGCAACTAACCTCGCTGCTGTGTAATAATAACGATAGCGGTAAAAGCCATTGAAGCCAAGGCCTGTGCCTCTCACCATCACTTCTGGCATGTCACGGTGTCCCCGTCTTCATGGCTGCCCATCTGCTGCTCAACACCAAGTGACCAAGAAGTGGGTCCAATGCCTGCCATCAGCCCCCACCAACGACAGTACCTGCATTCATTGAAGGACTCCAGGCTACTGCTCTAGCTACCCATCACTGGCAACCCCCACACTACCTCCCTGAGAAGCATGTGACTACTTTCCATCACTATTACTGAGACCCAAGTGCTGAAGGGGATGTACTTGTCATGGGCATAGACTTCCTTTCATTCCCGTCTTCTTAACTTCATAATTTCCCCTTCGCTCAGTTTTTCCTTCCTATAACGTATTTTGCAGCTCTTTCTAACATTTGGTTATATACAATTTATGTTCTTTTTGCTGTGTGGCAGGGCAGTGTCTGTGTGCACATTTTCCTGAACTGTGTGCACAACTGAGTCGTAACAGGAGTCAGTATGTGAGTGAACATACCATGCTACCTCTAAAAAATGTGAAAGGCAACACATTTCTTTTATTTTTGGACAAATTGGGAGGAAGGGTGCATGGCTTAATGTTTTTTTTAAATAAGTGCTATGACACAGCCAGCGTTGGCAGCATCATATATCTTTGTTTTTGTTATAGCAGATATAGGGGGCAACATGGACATTGAGAGGAGTGAGAGAGAAAGCAAGCAAGCAAGAACACAGACAGCGGTTGGGGGCAAGCAAGTACACGGACAGTAGCTGGGAGCAAGCAACAACATGAACAGCAGGAGTAGCAAACAACAATATGGACTGCGGGTGTGGACAAGCTACAACACAGACAGCTAGAAGAGGGTGGAAGGGGCAAGTAACAGCACAGAGAGTGTGAGGGAGCAAGCACCAACACAGTCAGTGAGAGGAAGTTGGGAGAGGGAAAGCAACAACATGGACAACGGGTAGGAGGGTCAAGCAACAACACAGACTGCAGGAGGGAGGAGAAGAACATGAGGGAGCCAGATGAAAATTACTCTTTCTGGTAGAGTGCTTAAGCCTAAAGAAAAATGTAGCACATAATAACAAGGGCAGTGGAAGGACACAAGTAATGCATCAATAATCCAGGGGAGGGACAAATGCATCAAGAGGAAGGAAACCTATGGAAGATGACCAATACGATGCAAGCAAATGTGAGTGACAACGAAGCCAACCAATGGGAAATCATTTGTGTCCTTCAAGTCCGCTATATATAGAACAAAAGATCTTGCTTGTGCTGTCTTGGGCAAGACCTAAAAAAGGGTAACATTTTCTGGTGCTCATATGAAGCACTCCAAGGCATTTGGGCCAGGTTTGTGCTATATAAAAGTGTTGCTAGAAAATTCTTTCTAGGTGTGTTATCTCAAATGGATCAACCCACGTAAACCAAGACTACAACTCCTAGACTATTTATAGCATATTTTGCAACGCTTCTCTTAAATGATTTGGTCAATTGGTCAAGTGAAAAAGAGCTGATACCCATTAATCAGACAGGGTTCAGGAAGGGGATAGGTACAACAGTAAATATCCTATCTATCACTATGATCGCGGAGAAGTGTATTACCAGCAAACGGGACCTGAACCTGTGTTTTATTGATCTTCAGGCCGCATTTGACAGTGTGGACCGTAACTTATTGTGGTCGAAATTGAGAGCATGGGCAATACCGGAGAATATTTTAAGGGGTTTGCTGTTATTTTATTCTAGTACTTGGTCGCAAGTAAAAATTGGGGATGGCACACGGTTGTCGAGAAAAGTCTTTACATCAATTGGACTCAAACAGGGGTGTGTCCTTGCCCCTCATCTATTTAATCTCTTCATCTCGGATCTCACCGTGAAACTGAACAATTGTAATGCTCACCCACCTAAATTAGGAGACCTACAGCTGTCCCACTTGGCTTACGCTGATGATATAGTACTCATGAGCCTAACGAAAGTTGGTATAACCAGATTAGTTACTGAACTCTCAACATTTCTGTTGGCAAATAAGTTGGCTTTAAATGTTTCAAAAACCAAATCCATGTTGATAACCAATCGCCGTGGATCTAATTGTAACATCTGGCTAAAAGGAAAACCATTAGAGAGAGTCTCAGCATACAAGTATTTGGGTTTCTATCTGGATGATAAGCTTGATTTTAAAGAACAGAAGAAATATCTGACGCAAAGAGCGGGTGCCCTGATATTCGGACTAAGTACATTGACAAAAAAACTTGAAGGTCCATCACTTAAACCTTTAATCATTGTAATGGCCAACAAAGTTCTTCCAACACTGTCCTATGCAAGTGAGGCATTGCATGGAAAGGATATGGTCCTACTTAACAGTTTAACAACAAAAATCTACAAGAAGGTCTTACGATTACCCAGGATGGCGTCGCCAGCCCAAATGCGACTAGAATTTGGAATAAAAAACGAAACTGTGGGCAGATTATACTCCTATATCAAGGTATGGTATCAGATCAAGCAAAAAGCAACTAACAATAACCTTAATACACACCTATGGCAAGAGCTTGAATCCCCAAAAAAATCCAAAGCAAATCAGTTCCTCACGCACGCTTTGGAGGTGACTTGTTCAAAAACCCTATGGGATAAAAATCTGTCATTTGCAGCACTAAAACAGGCATTAAATAAAGCGGCCAAACTCCATTCATTGGTATTGGACAAAGAGATTTTTTCCCATCGCTCGCACTCCTGGGCTGTGATAAACGGCTATAAAACACTAACCCCAGCAGTGTACCTGGAAACAACATATTCCATTTTCATTAAAAGAAAGGTGATGTTACTGAGATTTGGCAAATTCCCGACATTGGCAGAGGAACCAGCTTGGAAACAGCATGTAGCTGTAAAATGTCGATTGTGTGGTAGCCCCAAAGAAGATTTAATACACATAATCTGCCACTGTAGGAAGCTGTCTAAAGAACGTTCATACTTTTTAAAGCAAAGCTTTCGGATCAAGAAGCTACGAACATGTAGATCTGCTATAATTGGAAGCTTGGATACAACTGCCCCTCGAATGCATTGCAAGTTGGTGAAGTTCTTGCAAGCATTTGAGAAATATCTTAAAAAACAGGAAGATCTCAACTGTTAATAATCTGGAAAAGCATTGACTCTCAATTCTTGCTCTTATAAAATATTTTTAATCCTTTTTAAATGATAATTTATACATTTTTATAATGTGTGCGAAATATATCAAATTGTTATGGTTTTAACTAACTAAACAATAAAGTTTAAATTTACAATTTACAACTCCTAGACTGCACAGGGCTGTTAAATGAAGATCCAGCTTTCAGCATATTATTGGGATCTACAGGAATTGAAAACGGTGCTCATTGACATCAGAAAGGGTTAACAAGAATAAGGGCCAGATATGCAAAGCAATTTAGTGTTCACAAAAGGGCTGATTCACAATATTGGGCTATTTGCACCCTTAATTAATACAACAACACATTATTGAGTCACAATTTGTGTTTGCCACTAAATACTGAATCAGCATTTGTTAGTGGTGTGTTAAGTGCGTCCCTTCCAAATATTAGTTTGGAATGGAATCCAGTAATGTTTTGTGAGCCAAACCAGGTTGCAAAACATGAATATACAAATGTTGCGTTAACTCCTCCCCCTTAGTAATTGTTGATAAAAAACATTTTTTTAGAGTACGCAGTGGTTCTATCCCTACTTATGAAAATGTTTTACTTAAACTTTCCATTTCATTTTTTTGTAAAACACATCCTGTTTTCTTTAAAGGAAAATGGTCTACATTTAAAAATAAAATTATTGCTTTATTTAAAAGCAACCACTGACATATAGTGATCTGCTGACCCCAGCAGGCCACTATCCCTGTGATGCCTGAGACTCATAGTGGGTGGCATATTGTGACTTACCTTATTAGTATTGTTACGGTAGGTTGAATTGAGACCCACTATGATTTGGTACTTTGTGAAAGGACATATTTGCACATAAGCTGGTTCGCAAAATACCAACCTGGTTGCAAAAATATTGGTCACAAAGTGAGACCAGAATTTTGTGACCAGAGCTTCATACATCTGGACCAAGATTTTTTGTAAAAGTACTTTTTGGGTGGAATTTTACTGCCATCATTTGTGCCTAGCGCAGTGCTTCTCAAACGTTTTAGAACGACAACACCCTTTTTAGTACAACCAACTTTTGCAGCCCACCTAGCTTTAATGAACATGAGGTGGGAATTTTTTTTAATGTAACTAAAGCAGGGTGTGCTAGCACATTGTCATTTACAGAGAGCATATTTCCATTGAAATGGGCACTAAATGTACACACACATACAGTTTTAAACTATATTGCACACAAATGATAATGTGTGGAATTCGGGTTTCAGTCCATACAGAGTAAACGGTCTTGCTTTGTTCTGATCCTATTAAAATCTTTGTTCCAATCAAACTTCGGAATTATACAGAAAAGTACTTTATTTTTGCTTTTCTAAGTGCAGAATTTATACAGTTTTTTTACAGGTATTTACATTTTGTTATGCGCTACGAAAAAATGACATGCTATAGCCTTTCCTTTTTTCATACTTCATGAACCCCAGCAAGACTGGCTCATAATTAACTTTACTTTTGTTTCTCCAGCTGCAAACTGAGAGGAGTTTATAAACGCCAGTTGTGTTAAAAAGCTAATAAGCAGCAGCAGACATAGCAGCAGACATAGCCTGACTTTGGACCTATGTGTTTTATTCAGCAGCAAACGTGGTAAGGTAAATACAGATTTTAAAGACATCTTTATTCATAGCTTGGACATACCACCATCAATGAAATGTTTGGGAAACATTGGTCACAAGCTAAAATTAAAGGAATGTCTGTAAACTGTAAAATGTAGAAAAGTAGAAACAAAATATAGGCTATGCTGAAAAAGAAATAATGTCACTCTTTGTTTTTTTTTTTTACTTTATTTTTATTTTTTCCTTTAAGAAACCCATAGTGGTAGGAGACAGATTATAAATACAGACATAAGTTTCGCATAAGTTATATGTGGAAATTTATACAATACAGTAGAATACATTTTAATTGGCCAACCAGTTCTCAAATGGTGCCCAGTTCTTGGCAGCGATCAGACGCCTTTTCCTCCCTCTAAGCGCCTGAACAGATGTCTCCAATTTAAACCATGCAAGCATCCTTGCCTTCCAATGACAGAAAGTCGGGGGTTCAGCATTGATCCATTGTGATGTGATGCAAAGTCTGAACATGGCCATTGCAATAAACAAGAAAGCTTGAGTGTACCTAGTTCTTTCAGAAGCCATTGAATATTCGTAGCCAGTTATTACCAATTCCGCTGAGATTTTAACCGGAGTTTCAATTAACTGGTTAATAAAAGCTTCAGTTTGGTTAATAAAAGAAGATAGCTCAGGACATGCAAAAAACATAGGAACAGAATTGGCATAGAAAAATGTACATCTTGGACAGAAAGATCCTTTACCCCCTCTAATAGCTCCCCAGCTGACGAGTTTGGCAGGAGTATATTAGAGATTAAACATTGACATATAACTTTGAGTACGGAGCATACCTGAAACCAACACAGATCTAGCTAATTCCAGCGGGATACTTAGATCGATAAATGGCACTCCAAATTTATCCGCCCACTTGTTATTCTGATCCCCTAAATCATCTGGAAGTTGAGATAGAAGAGACTGATAGAGACCCCCTAATCTAGCATTCCTTCGTATTAATTCGACAATGGTGATCTTATCGAACATCACTCTTTGTAATGTATTTATTCTTTAGATTTACAGTGCTCTGCTTATTCGAGTCTGTAACACAGCAAATGCCACAGCAGTCGCAGCCCACAGTAAACTGCCTCCAAAGGTCACCTATGATACAATCGGTTGTGCTTTTACTAAAGAGAGCTAGTTACCCCAGCCCTGTGTTCTTTTTATTGCTGGTACAAAAAAGTAATGTCACAGTGGGAGACAGTCACATATTATACAAAGAAGAACATTGTTACTTTAATCAAAATTAGACACCACCATTGAAATCATTCACCATCAATGGTTGTGATTTTATTTCATCACAATGTTGAATGTTATCCAGATTATAAACAACAACATATTTCAGGATTAAACATTATGAAAACCAGTGCAAAAGGGAGGGGTAGTGAGTACATGAAAAAGATGGTGAAGGTGATGTGCAAAAGGAAGGTATTGAGCATATATACATCAACAATCAACAATCAATATTTACAGCCTATCCAGCCAGATGTCTGGCAAGTACAGAAATGATAAGTCATAACACAGTGTATCAGATGCAGATAATACATCTCTGTCATCTAAAAAAGATACTCCATTTGATGACAGAGATTTATTATCTGATACACCTTGTCAGCTCAAATCCCAAGAAACAGATACAGAAGGAAGGTGGTTATCCACATGTTTCCTTCTTGATATTGTTTCCATTTCTATTTTCAATGTATATGGCCCAACACAACCAACCTGTCAGTTTTGGTCTAATATTTCCCAACAACTTGTGCAATATTCAGAGAAAATCTTATTTTCACAGGTGATTGTAACCAAATAATAGATCCTTTAACCCCTTTCGTGCTCCTGTCGGCCATTGGCCGACGGGAGCACTCCCTCCCTGGTGCTGCGAATGACCGCTGGCCATCACAGCCCTGCCCACCCTTTAGAACGCCCGCACCGTGGCGGAATTGCCGCGGTGTGTTAATTGACAAAAACTTTGCATTTCAAGATATCCTTAACATGTAACAGAAAATATTTTTCAACACAATTAGGCAAAAAGCATTAATTGTTGCTTGAAGACCATGTCACACTACAATATGAGATTACATATATTTGTCTCCTGTTCACCAAACACAATGAAGAATAGATCATGTTTTTATCTCACATGATCTATTTCAGACTTTACACTCTACAGTGTCACGTGGCCCATATGGGCGTTGTCGTCTTCCCTATGTTAGCATGAGTACGTTGCTGACTGTCCGCTACTTTGCACACGTTACTACACACATTTATTTTTCTTGCGCCACAATGAAACTTTCACATGGAACATGCTGTTGTTTTTGTTCTTTTCTCGTTACAGGGATTTAGTCTGAACATTGTGAACAAGGTCGAAAAACAATGCCCCATGTTATTTTTTTCTGGTCAAGCCCTAGCACCTAGAAAAAACGTGCAGGTGCAGTTGTTGTTTGGGAACATGTACTTTGGTCATATGAAGGTACACGAATAGGTAACACACACTTGGAGAGAGATCTTTCCGGGGAGAAGGGCATAACAGCAACTGTGATGTAGATGTACCATCTAAAGACTGAGGTACGGGGTCTGCTGATAACACCCTGAGATCTTCTGATATATAATCTTCTTCTATATAAGGGGAGGGGGTTAGGCTAAACTGTTGTATGTCATGACCGCTCGTTGTATGATTTACGGACTACTTGTTATGCTGACTGTATTTGTGTTAGGCATTTGTCCACTGGTATACGTTAGTTAAAATAAACATTTTAAACTTTTTCATGTCTCTGTCAGAATTTATTGTGGACGAGGTCAAGAGTGTGAGTGAAAAGTTGTGTTTTGCAATCGCGATACCTGAGAGAGTCGGGAGTGTTGCGTTCTGGGGTGTCTAATAACTTGTTCCTCTGTGAGTGAGTAGGAGGGCAAGTGAGATGTGTAGCTAGTCGGTCCTGGGCACATGGGTACTAAGGTGGTAGGATAGCTCAGTCCCTGCCTACTAAGGTCCCATAATCCCATTCATAGTTCTGTGATTTAGCAGAATCCCTGCAACAGCAGACATTGGATCAATTTTACTCTCTGACTATGCACCCATAACCATAGAATTAGATATTTTACTCAAACCCACAAAACCAAGAAGATGGTGTTCAAAAAAACTTTTGATTTGGATACCTCTTTTATTTCGTCTACCAGAGACCTTTGGTTTGTGTGTGAGTGGCCCATATCACTGGGGTACTGTGCCATTGAATATGAATATATATATATATATATATATATATATATATATATATATATATATATATATATATATATATATATATATATATATATATATATATATATACATATCCACATCCACATCCACACAAGAAAAGGTTGCCCTCATGAGCACGACCTCCCGGGGAGTATCTCCTTGCAAACACGAGGAATGCAGTCTGGTCAGTATCCAGCATTTTTATCAAAGTACAGGCTTTACGTGTTTTGAACAAAAGTTCTTGATCACAAGCCCTTACACATAGGATAACTGCCAACCAGTGTAGACCTATTTGCTGTAATGATTTCCAGGTAGGTTCCGCAGGAGCATCAGGAATCCGATGATAATTACACAGCCTTCCCCTACGGCCTTCCGACTCTATCAAACTCTAGAGTACCGAGAGGCTCGCCAGGGGAAAACAGGGAGACAAAACAAGGAAAGGCGGGGAAGAACAAAAGAAGGCTTGACTGTATTCTCCTATGATGATTGAACACCTTGCTGTGTGGAGTTCAGGAGGACATCGAACACCTTGCTGTGTGGAATTCAGGAAGACATCGGCTGAAAGACAAATACATATATCTAACAACAGTTCTTACTATGAGCCTATGTGTGCTCTATAGCAGTTTAACATACCCCCAATGTTTTGTCTGATATTCAGGAGTGATGTACAGGATGGTGAGACTCTCGTCTTGAGCTACAACTAGAATAATGGAACAGGATTGAGTAATGATAATCTCTTTCACCAGGAACATACACTCTAGACTCTTAAAACACAAAGCTCTCTCACTGGTTTTGAAGTACAAGACTGTCCAACGTAAGTGGTGTTCAATAGTATCCTTGACAAGCGTTCAATACCAACACCAGCACTGGGCAGAAAATATCTAAAGAACAAAACACATGTATGAAAATTAAAGTACATCACATATCTGGAATAAATAAGTTGGCAGCGCACAGCGCTGTTACCGTGATTCCTAAATGAGTCTATTCAGTATGGCACCTCCAATTGAATCCACGCAAGTGACCCCAAGCACAGCGGAAGGTAGACCCAGATGATGGTGGGTGAAGGGCCAGCAAATAGGCAGTCAAGTAAGGGAATGGACGGGGCAAAAGGAAAGTGGAATTGCCGGAATGGCCGAGGAACCCCCAGCCAAATGGCGTATAAGGAGAACAAATAACCTAAATACCTAATTAAGGAAACCCCCAGACCACCCGGCCGGATGTCGGAGAACCAGCCCGGACGCCAGGCGGAGTAGCCAGAAATGGGGATTAAGAGGGTGCAGGGGTGGAGCCCGGCCGGACGGCGGAGACCAGGCCCGGCCGTCGGACGGAGCAACTAATGAAAAGGGAGGCTGGGCACCCAAGTACCCGGCCGGACGGCGGAGACTAAGCCCGGCCGCCGGGCGGAGCACAGACGTGAGTGAGGACAAAGCGCAAGTTACCCGACCGGACGACGGGGACCAAGCCCGGCCATCGGGCGGAGCAAAGGGGGGGAAGGCTGACAGAGTAAACGGTCTTCAGGAGCGAATGAACGCGGAAGCCAAGAAAACTCTACAGCAAACACACAGGACGGCAATCCTTCGGCAACACTTCCAAACGAAAGTGGACAGAAACCGGAAGTCAGGCACAGAAAACCAAGACGGAACAGGAACATGGAGCTAGACGCAAGAACGTAAAGCGTCGCTCCAAAGGCTCTGTAAACATTTATAGTGGTTGCTCTTAAAGGGACAGGGCGTCGGGACTCTCGGGGCATGACAGTACACTCCCCCCACAATTCCCCTCTCCTGGTTTGGGTTTATCAGGATGTTTCTGATGGAACAAACGTATCAGACGAGGCGCATGGATATTTGACACTGGTTCCCATGTACGCTCTTCTATTCCATAACCCTTCCAGTGGATCAAATACTGAATGGTTTTTCTTACTCTACGGGAATCTAGGATTGCCTCCACCTCATACTCTACCAAATCTTGGAGGGTCACAGGAGCATGTTTTTTAGGCAATCTGGTACCTGGTTCAACCGGTTTTAACAGGGATACATGGAACACAGGGTGAATCTTGAATGAAGGGAGAAGCTCCAATTTCATGGCCACAGGATTAATCATCTTCGCCACCTTATATGGGCCGATATACTTGGGGTTAAACTTGCGCGGACCCCCCAAATCTATGTATTTCGTGGAGAGCCAAACCTCATCTCCTGGTGTGTAAATGGGCTCTAACCTCCTGTGTAAGTTTGCCCCTTCTGTGTATCTCACCGTTGCCATCTCGAGACAGTCTAATGCATTCTTATGCACACTTTGTAATCTCTCTACTCTGTCAGATGCAGCAGGGGTGGAACAATCAGTAAGGGTACCTCAGGGTAACAACTTGGGGTGATACCCATACGTACAGAAGAAAGGGGTAGTGTTGATAGAGGAATGTGGACTGTTGTTGTATGAGATTTCAGCTAGCCATACAAGTTCATCCCAATCCATCAGGGAGTGCAATACTTGATTACGGATGTATTGTTCGAAACACTGGTTAACCCTTTCTGTCTGTCCGTCTGTCTGTGGGTGGTGGCTTGTGGACAATCGGACCTCGATCTGGAGCAAAGAACATAAACTCTTCCAAAAACGGGACACAAATTGGGCACCATTGTCAGACACCAAGACGGAAGGGAGCCCATGGAGTCGGATTATCTGTTGCATGAATACAGAAGCCAATTCTCCTGCTGTGGGTAACCCTTGCAAAGGCATGAAGTGGGCCATCTTTGTGAACAAATCAACCACTACTAATAAGGTATTGTTCTTGCTTCTAGTGAGTGGTAACTCCACTATAAAATCAAGTGACACAGTATGCCAAGGACCAGGAGGGGAAGCTAACGGCATGAGAAGGCCCACTGGATTCAGATGTGATACCTTTGTTTGAGCACAAACATGACAAGTCTTAACAAAGGATTCTATATCTTTGAGCATATCAGGCCACCAAAAGCGATTCCTCAAACTTTTGGTAGTCTTCTTGATTCCTGGATGGCCTGATAAAGGGTGAGAATGGTACCATATCATAACCTGTTCCTGTAACTCTTTCGTAGGTAAAACCACTCCCCCCTGGACACAAACCAATCCTCCCCTTGTGGAAACCTCCCGAGAGCCCACTAAAGTCGTCATGTCCACTGCGGCCTGACTGCTCTGAACTTGTGCTAAGAAATCTTCTTCTGTCAGTATCCCTCCTATGATGCTTGTTCTGGGGATGATAAAAGTCTGTTCTATCATCTCTGTAGGAGAATCAAACCCTAACCGTGATAGCGCGTCAGCCTTGCCATTCTTTCTCCCTGGTCTATATTGGACGGTGAAGCCATACTCACTGAAGAATTGTGACCAGCGCAATTGTCTCATAGACAGAGCTTTGGCAGATTTAATATACTGTATGTTGCGGTGGTCCGTATACACAACCGCGGGATGTCTAGCACCTAGTAAGTATTGCCTCCACTCTTCAAATGCCTTTTTGATGGCCAGGAGTTCCTTATCTCCCACAGCGTAGTTGTATTCCGCAGGGGTGAATTTATGTGAATAGTAGGCTACAGGATGACACTCACCGGATTCAGGATCAATTTGGGACAATACCCCTCCTACTGCCACTTGCGAAGCATCCACCTCCACCACGAAGGGAAAGGCTGGATCCGGGTGACGCAAGACAGGAGCACTGGTAAAGGCCTCCTTCAGGAGACGAAAAGAATTGGCAGCCTCAGGGGACCACGCAAAAGGGACACCTTTCTTCAATAACGCCGTGATGGGCGCCACAAGGGCAGAACATTTTTGAATAAACCGTCTGTAGAAATTAGCCAGCCCCAAAAAACTCTGAATTTCTTTCATGGTACGAGGTGCTGGCCATGCCAATACTGCTTCTACCTTGGTGGAATCCATGCGGAGACCCCAAGGTGAGACAACATACCCCAAAAAAGGGACTTCTTGTGTGTGGAAGGTACACTTCTCTAACTTGCAATACAATCTCTCTCTGGAATCCTGATCTACCGCCCTCCGGGCAGCATTAAGCACTTTGTTGACTCCTTATTAGAAGTCACCCTGGCCGCGGCTGCTCGGGCTTCTAACTTTCTGGTACTCGGAGACCTTAACCTTCATTTCGATGACCCTAACGACAAAGTAGCTGCTGAGCTTACGTTAAATCTCAAATCATTCGAACTTGATCTTCTCAATAAGGCTAGCTACCCATAGCAAAGGACATTTGTTAGACCCCGTTTTTTCTAACAACACCCAGCTCCTAGCTACATCGCCTTTGCCCTTACCTTGGTCTGACCACTTTGTAGTGCCCTTTTCTTGGGAACTGCGACTGGAAGTGACCGGCGCCCCCCCCCCCCCCCCCCCCCCCCCTACGTACTCTCCAAAGAGCCTGGCCGAAACTTTCAGTGGAAAAACTGAAATCTGCCCTTGAGCAATCTGCTCCTGAATCAGAATCTGAAGTCCTGCTTGCAGACCTGAATTTTCAGAATTGGCTCAATAATTCCCTGAACATGGTTCTGCCTCAAATAATGGTGACCAAAAAGAGTAGTACTTTTAAATCCCCCTGGTATACCACAGCACTGAGAGATCTAAAAAAGGCCTGCAAAAAGGCAGAACGTATCTGGAGGAGGGACTGGGCCCATAGTAGTAAAACCTCCTACCAGGCTGCCTTGAGACTCTACAAAGACGCACGACAAACGACCAAGGCCTCCTTCTTTGAAGAGAAAATTAGACTTGCAGCCAACTCCTCTAGGGAAACTTTCAAAATACTCACTCAGCTGACCAAAATCCCATCGCCGATCACTTTACAAAATGATTCCACATCTAGATGTGACCTGTTAGCAAAGTTTTTTGACCAAAAAATACAGAAAATACTAGACAGTCTTCCTCAAACTGGTACACCCTTGGCTTCCGATCCCCCCCCTCCTTCTACCTCAAGCCCCTTACTCAAGACGTTCTCGTGTATCACCAGGGAAGACTTCTGCACGACACTCTCCAACATCAAAAGCGGCTCGCCATCTGACCCAGCTCCCATGCATGTTCTCAAGCAAATTATGAGTACCATCGCCCCTCTTGCTACGGATCTACTGAATACCTCTTTCACCACCGGCATCGTCCCCCCGAGCTGGAAACAGGCAAAAATCAAAGCCCTCCTTAAAAAACCAGGACTAGATCCTGCCGATCTGGCAAATTTCCGCCCTATTTCATTGTTACCTGGATTGGGCAAAATCGCCGAAAAGTGGGTGAATCGGCAGCTCTCCGGATTTCTGGAGAGTAATGACTTGCTGGGTAATTCCCAAACGGGATTTTGCCCTGGGCAGGGCACAGACACTGCCCTCATAGTGGTGGCAGAAGAGGCTAGGTGCATCTTGGATTCAGGGCAATCAGCAGCTCTGATCCTCCTGGATCTGAGCGCTGCATTCAATACCGTAGACCACACTACCCTCGTCCACCGTCTCTCCAAACAAGGCATTGTAGGGTCTGCCCTTAAGTGGCTGAAATCATTTCTCGACAACCGGTCCTTTAGGATCTGGGAGAACGGTACCATGTCGAAGCCCATTCCTCTTCAATGTGGGGTTCCGCAGGGATCTTCCCTGAGCCCCACATTGTTCAATGTTTACGTGGCTCAGCTGGAGGATATAGTAGCCCCCTTTGGGATTAAATCTATCAGCTATGCTGACGACACACAACTTGTCGTCTCTCTGACTCAACATGGGGGATGCTCGGACAATCTCTCGAGCTGCCTCTCGGCAATCTTCTCCTGGATGACAGACTCCAAGCTGAAACTTAACGGAGCCAAAACGGAGATCATGCTCCTAGGTCACCATTTCACATCTCTGCCCTCTGAGCTCTGGCCCCCCTGCATGGGGGATTCGCCACCAGCAAAGGAGAAAATCAAAAGCCTCGGGGTCTGGTTTGAACCCCAATTAACATTCAAGACCCATGCCCAGAAAGTTGCAGGCAGCTGTTTCGGTCTGTTGCGTTCAGTGCGGAAAGTGCTCCCCCTCTTGCCTTTCCAATCTAGGAAGCTCCTAATCCAAGCTCTAATACTATCAAGACTGGATTATGGTAATGCTCTCCTTCTAGCTGCACCGAAAAAGACAATTAACACCTTGCAGCGGGTACAGAACGCTGCAGCCAGAATGCTCATGGGGGCACCTAGAAGGGCCTCGGCCAAACCACTTTTGAGATCCTTGCACTGGCTCCCCATCCAGGAACGAATTGCATTTAAAACACTGTGCATTACTCACAGGACACTGCAAGGCAAAGGCCCTCCTGCCCTAAGAAAGCTGATTTGTCCTTATAAATCTTCAAGGACCCTCCGCTCTGACGGGGAGAACCTGGTCTCCGTCCCTAGAGTGAGAAAAGCCCGGACTGGAGGACGCCGGTTCTCCCTGAATGCAGCAAAACATTGGAACGCCCTCCCTAGGGAAATCCGGTTGGAATCCTCCTATCTCAAATTCAGAAAATCCCTCAAAACTTTTCTTTTTCCTAAAGCTGAATAATCCTTGTTCTTTTCTTCCTTTCCTTAGGGCCTTTCTGTTTTTCAGTTAAGTTAGCGCTGGGACACTCAAGGGCAACCATGCGCTTTACAAATCTAATTTAATTTCATTTCCAGTAAACGTTCTAGCACGTTGCGTACATGCTGTACATGTTCCACCATTGAATGAGAGAATATGAGAAGGTCATCAATATAGGCGATAACATAAATGTCCAGCATCTCTTTTAACACTTCATTAATAAAAAATTGAAATGCTGCCGGAGCATTGCGAGCCCAAAGGGCATTACAAGATATTCAAAAAGACCGAATTTGGTACAGAAGGCGGTCTTCCATTCGTCCCCCTCCTTGACTCTCACAAGATGATATGCACCACGCAAGTCTAGCTTGGTAAAGAACTGAGCATTGCGGATACGGTCAAGGAGAGAGGCAATTAGTGGTAGAGGATATCGGTTCTTTATGGTAACATCATTTAATTTCCTGTAGTCTATACAACAACGAAGACCCCCTTCCCTCTTAGGGAGGAAAAATAGAGATGATGAGGCCGGGGAACGGGAAGGTCTTATGAAGCCTTTTTCAAGCATAGTGTCTAAATATTCACGTAAATACACATTCTCTTTTTCCGTGAGGGCATATACCCTGCTGCATGGAATCTTTGCCCCTGTCTCTAGGTCAATGCGGCAGTCATAGACCCTGTGTGGGGGGAGTACCTCGGCTTCTTTTGCATTAAAGACTGACTGCAGATCTTGATAGCAGGATGGTAGTTCAGAATCACTCTCATTGCTTGTCTTGCTAATGGGTGTTTTGTCAGCAGAGGCTCCTACCTCATGAGCCCCCTGGACAGGTGAAAAAGCGATTGTAGAAGTTGTCCAATTTATATCGGGGTTTTGGGATCTCAGCCAAGGAATACCCAGGAGTACCGGGAATTGTGGAGAACAAATGAGATCAAACGTTATGTTTTCTTGATGTTCTGGTTCTATTGTCATGTGTAGGGGTGTGGTATGATGTGTTACAGGACCTGATACAAGTGGGCTGCCATCTATAGTGGTAACATGACTGGCTGTTTCTTTTTTAACACAGGGTATCATGTTTTCTTTGGCCCATTCCACATCCATATAATTCCCTGATGCACCAGAATCCACCATTATTAACACATGTAAACCCTGCACACCATAGGACAGAAATGCCGACACGTAAAGATGATTTGTGGGGGTGCTATTATACTCAGATGAAGAGACCGTCAATCCAGACCTACCTGGAATCCTTGTCTCGCAGGATTCCAGGCTCCTTAGTTTCCCGAATACTTGGATTGTGCAGGTTTAACAGGGCAATCCCTCAAAAAGTGACCCGCTTTACCGCAATATAAGCAGAGTCTAAGGGTTCGTCTTCTCTGTCTTTCTTCTGGCGTAAGGGGTCCCCTTACTTTGCCTATCTGCATAGGTTCACTCTCATCACTGGTCTTTTCTATAGCACTCTTCTTTTCTCTCAGAGGCATATTTCTTGTTTCATGTTTACCCCTCTCTTTCTTTTTTTCCTGGATACTGTGATCAATCTTAACCACCAGGTCAATCAAATCAGTACAGGACGTAGGTAAATCCACTATTTGGGAAAGAGCATCCTTTAGATCATCTCTTAAGCCTTTATAAAACATGGTACTACGTTTTTCTTCAGGCCAGTTGGATTCTACTACTAACCTACGAAAGGAGGTTATGTAGGCTACCAGGTCTTGGTTACCTTGTTTCAGACTCAATAATTCCGTATCTGACGAATGGGTGTAGACATGTCTATCGAATAATTTACGGAATTCCCTCCTGAAAGCTACGTAGCTATGTAACAGAGGATCATCCCTGTCTACCAATGGCATGGCCCAATCTGCAGCCACCCCACTGAGATAAGAAATCACAAAGGCCACCTTTGCCTGCTCGGATGGAAAACAACTAGCTTTACAGGAAAAATGAAGCTGACACTGACTAAGAAACGCGGCACATCGTGCTGCATCTCCTGCATATCTTTCCGGGGGTGCTAGAGGTATGGAAGGAGGTGTGGTAACCTGAAGTACTGAAGAACCTCCCCCCGTGGCCCCAGCTGTTTGTTGTCTTTGTAACGTGTCTACTCTAGTCATCAAAGTCTGGGTCTCAACCTGTAAATTCCCTATCATATTAGCCAAATCAGAGAGAGTAACGGCATCCAGATCCATGACGCTCGGGCAGAACAAACCACTTGGGCTTTACGTTCTGTAATGATTTCCAGGTAGGTTCCGCAGGAGCGTCAGGAATCCGATGATAATTCCACAGCCTTCCCCTACGGCCTTCCGACTCTATCAAACTCTAGAGTACCGAGAGGCTCGCCAGGGGACAACAGGGAGACAAAACAAGGAAAGGCGGGGAAGAACAAAAGAAGGCTTGACTGTATTCTCCTATGATGATTGAACACCTTGCTGTGTGGAGTTCAGGAGGACATCGAACACCTTGCTGTGTGGAATTCAGGAAGACATCGGCTGAAAGACAAATACATATATCTAACAACAGTTCTTACTATGAGCCTATGTGTGCTCTATAGCAGTTTAACATACCCCCAATGTTTTGTCTGATATTCAGGAGTGATGTACAGGATGGTGAGATTCTCGTCTTGAGCTACAACTAGAATAATGGAACAGGACTGAGTAATGATAATCTCTTTCACCAGGAACATACACTCTAGACTCTTAAAACACAAAGCTCTCTCACTGGTTTTGAAGTACAAGACTGTCCAACGTAAGTGGTGTTCAATAGTATCCTTGACAAGCGTTCAATGCCAACACCAGCACTGGGCGGAAAATATCTAAAGAACAAAACACATGTATGAAAATCAAAGTACATCACATATCTGGAATAAATAAGTTGGCAGCGCACAGCGCTGTTACCGTGATTCCTAGATGAGTCTATTCTGTATGGCACCTCCAATTGAATCCACGCAAGTGACCCCAAGCACAGCGGAAGGTAGACCCAGATGATGGTGGGTGAAGGGCCAGCAAATAGGCAGTCAAGTAAGGGAATGGACGGGGCAAAAGGAAAGTGGAATTGCCAGAATGGCTGAGGAACCCCCAGCCAAATGGCGTATAAGGAGAACAAATAACCTAAATACCTAATTAAGGAAACCCCCAGACCACCCGGCCGGATGTCGGAGAACCAGCCCGGACGCCAGGCGGAGTAGCCAGAAATGGGGATTAAGAGGGTGCAGGGGTGGAGCCCGGCCGGACGGCGGAGAGCAGGTCCGGCCCTTAACGCACTCCATTGGCTGCCCCTCCACAAGAGAATCTTGTTTAAGCTTTTAGTCACTGTCTTTAAAGCCAGCCAGTGCACGGGCCCAGCTTACCTGATCAAGCGCTTTCAGCATTATACCCCAACTCGCTGCTTGAGGTCATCAGGCGCTAATTTCATCTCTGAACCCCGAATCAAATTAAAAACAAAGGGTGGAAAGACCTTTTCATTCCTTGCTGCTAGGGCATGGAATCGCCTCCCCCCTAAACTTAGGCATGCCCCCTCAGAAAGCCTTTTCAGGAAAGCCCTGAAGACGTGGATTTACTCTCAATCTGACTCCTCAGTTCTCGCAGCCATCTGATCCATGCTATCCAAGTAGATCTGCTGTGGGTACAGCGCCAAGATGCTCCCTTGGGAGCGAAAGCTGCGCTTTACAAAAAAACCATAAATATCAAATATCAAATAGCAACTAACGAAAAGGGAGGCAGGGCACCCAAGTACCCGGCCGGACGGCGGAGACTAAGCCCGACCGCCGGGCGGAGCACAGACGTGAGTGAGGACAAAGCACAAGTTACCCGGCCAGACGACGGGGACCAAGCCCGGCCGTCGGGCGGAGCAAAGGGGGGGAAGGCTGACAGAGTAAACGGGCTTCAGGAGCGAATGAACGCGGAAGCCAAGAAAACTCTACAGCAAACACACAGGACGGCAATCCTTCGGCAACACTTCCAAACGAAAGTGGACAGAAACCAGAAGTCAGGCACAGAAAACCAAGACGGAACAGGAACATGGAGCTAGACGCAAGAACGTAAAGCGTCGCTCCAAAGGCTCTGTAAACATTTATAGTGGTTGCTCTTAAAGGGACAGGGCGTCGGGACTCTCGGGGCATGACATTTGCGTGATTTAAATGTCCAAGTCCCCGCCTCAGTGGGCCGGGCTCCCCGCCCATGACTGTCTCCTACAACACCCTCATCAGAAGTCTCCTTCCTCAAGTGAAAAACCCAAAGGGCCAGGCTGCCACCCTTCACATCAGAGACCAAAAAACGCATATGCAGAATCCCACAGTGAGCATCTCCCAGCCCCACTCTTTTCAACATTAATGACATCGCTCGCCAACATCATCCAATCCCAAGACATCACCATCATCTCCTACAGTGATGACACCCAACTTATCCTTTCCTTGATGGACAAGACAACCCCGATAAGAACCAACTGCATGGCCATAGTAGCAGATTGGATGTGAATCAACAGCCTGAAGCTCAACTCTGACAATACAGAAGTATTGGGTTTCAGCAACAAGGCCTCTCCATGGGATTTTCCTGGTGACTGTCGGAGCTAGGACCAAAACCCTCACCCATAGACCACACAAGAAACCTAGGGATCATGCTGGATGACCAGCTCAACAGGACGGCTCAAGTCAATTCAGTGTGCACCTCCTGTTTCCACATCTTACGCATGAAAGATCCTCAAATGGTTGCCCCAAAACACCAGACGGGCTGTCATGCAAGCACTTGTCACCAACAGGCTGCACTACAGCTATATTCTCTGTGCTGGAATCTCCAAACAACTCCTAAACAGACTCCAGACCATCCAGAACACCACAGCAAGACTCATACTTGACCTTTGACATCGCTCCCAATTCACATCGCACCTCAGGAAGTTTCACAGACTCCCCATTCAGAAGTACAGCCAATTCAAACTTCTCAGGCACACATACAAACCCCTACACAACACAGGACCAGAATACCTGAACAGCTGTATTCACTTTCACCAAACCACCAGACACCTATGCTCTGCCTCACTCGCAAACACTCCCAGCAACCGCAAAAGCAAAACTGGAGGTCGCTCTTTCTCCTACCTCGCACCCAAGACATGGAACAACTTCCCTCAACCCATCAGAGCTTCCTGCTCTCTTCTAGACGATGCAAGAAGCTGAAGACCTGGCTCTTTGTATAGGCACATTGGGGACAACACATCTGCCCAAGCGCCTAGATACCCTCTCGGATGATTAGTGCACTATACTAATCAACATGACATGACCTGACCTGCTAGGCCTGCCTTGGTGCATCCCCTTAGGGTGCTCCAGTGCTGAGGGGCACCACGTGTGGATTACAAAACATAAATGGGCTCTCTTCCACACAGGTGCACAGTGTCTGAGTTTGCAATGCTCTGTACATAAGCCCCCAATGTTATTTTGAAGTTAAGCTCTTGTCATAACACATATAGGATGGAATTTCATACAATTTTTTCACGAATATTTAAAACTTCAGCAATAACAGTTGACCTTATGACTGGTTGATAGAGTACAAAAATTGTTGAGGAGCGTTCTCTTAACGAGTAAAATAAGAGTCCACGATGTACAACGTCATTAATTCAAAATGTTGAAAGCACGGTGCATTGAAAATGTGATGTTAAAATGTAGGTACTTAATATAGCCTCGAATCCAAATATGTCAAACTGCTTTTAAATATAGGAGAATCAAAGTTCAGCTTCCAACAGGGATTCAGGAAGCCAAGGAAAGAAACGTGCCCTTTTCTAAATGCTGTCTCATTAAAAAAAACACTGATTTAGAAACTGGAAATGTATATATTAAACTCAATCTGTTGCTTGACTAGGCTATAAATCGTTTGTTCATAAAAGTAAGAGGAATAAAATACACTACTTTTGATGCTTAAAACACGCACAATTGTAAATATATTTATCTGAACAACTTTCTGAAGCATCCAGTGAAACTTAAGAAGTATTTCCATTAAAGGAATTTAATGTTGTGTATTTTTTGATGTTGCATATTTTTGACCGGCAGATGGCAGTTTGTGCTATGACATTTCATTTGGACAATGTTGATCATATATAATTTATTTCACTGGTTCCTTTTAATAAACATTTTTTAAAAATGTTTTGTTTGACTGAACATTGATATATTAGTGTTAGTATGTTTTTGCACAATGGCTTCTCTTAAATAGTGCGTGTTTAGATCTCTTTTGTGACTGGGCACATCATTATTAATCGGGATATTTTATGAAAATATGGATAATGTAAGGTTGCGCTACGTTTACTTTGTGAGAAGACTGTAAGCCATAACCAAGTTTGGTTTCTCACTCTTGTCGTTATGCTACACCTTCGGCCAAAGCTGGCTTTTTAGCAACAGCTGATGAAAGGGACACCTCAAGGGCTTGACATGCATTCACTTGGGAGTGGGCTCATTGAGCCAGGCTGGGGGCTCTTTTCTGTAACAGGAAGTTAAGGCTAGCCAGTATCTTGGAAAAATTGTGGATAAAACACAAATAGTAGCTAATGAAACCAATAAATGCGTGAGAACCAGTGGAAGGTTTTTAAGGCCTCGATGTTGTTTTTCTGAGACTGAACGAGTGGTTTAATATTGAACTGCATGTGGGGCCAACATATATTTTGCCCCATAACGATGAGGGCTTTCTATCTCAAAGCTCCAGGAACTGCTAGAGGATGGTAAAGATGGTCTTCTTACAAGGTGCTAATAACTAACATATCCACCACTCAAATTACTTTCTTAAATCACTTTACTAATTCATCACTAATCCTTTTTGCGTTATGGAGTAGTGTGCTACTTGCCAAAAAAAGGGCTTCAAAACCCTATCAGGGGTAATAAGCGCTATATAAATGCAAACATTTTTCCCTCGTCTATCCCTCTGCTAACCTGCTGAATCCCAAATAACTGACTAACCTACCCACCACTCAAATTACTTTCATATTTCACTATTCTAATTCATCACTAATCCTTTATGGGTTCTGGAGTCTCATGCTTCTCGCCAAAAAAGCGCTTCAACACCTCGTCAGGGTAGTAAGCGCTAAATAAATGCAATTACAATAATATTATCCATCATCCAGGTAAGTGGATGAACATAATTGGGGTTTTATGGTGAGTCCAGCAGGAAAGCCCAAAGGAAATAACATAAAATAGTGTACTGAGCACTATAAATTCTAAAGAGAAAACACAGTAATGGGACAAGCGCCGCAAAAGGAAGGAAAAATAATCAATACATTTCCGGATTCCCATCACTCAAACTGGTGATATGCTTCATCATCTGGGTCTCCTCATAAAGTCACTCTAGTGACACTAAGGGCTACAACCCTATCATAGTGATTGGGGAGCCCGAGGATGTTTTCATATAGCAGTTCTAACTTGCTAACCTACCAGATGAGAGTAATTGAATGTATGGGAACTAGGAGCCAGATTCATCAACCAAAATTGAGATTGCAATAGCTGCGAATTAGCTATTGCGATCTCAATTTAAAGAACTGCAATTAATGAAAATCAAACAGACAAATTTGCCAATTCGCAAAATCGATTTTGCGGAATCGCAAATAAAATCGCAGAATCTAGGTGGAACCCCCTTAGCGAATCGCAAGTTGCGAGAAACCAATGATTCTGCGAATAAAATTGCGAAATTGCTAAATAATCGCAAACCAAATTCATCAAAAATCGCAAATTGCGAAAAAGCCCAAAATCGCTATTTGCGAGGCGCAATTTAAGGAGAACCCAAAGCAGGTGCTAACTTCGAAGTCAATAAAACATTTTTTAAAAATTCCTCCAAAGTAGTCACAGGTGCGGCCCTGACCAAACACACTTAAGGAGACACAGTAGGAGCATGAGGACATTCACAATGCCAGGACTCTACATGGTGGTTAGGCGGCGAAGGCTCCAGGCTGCAGCAAAGAACAGACGCAGGATCCAGTTGCGAATTTTCCGCCAGCGGATCACATTTCTGGGACAAACTGAGGAGCAAATCTACTCAAAGTACCGGCTGAATGGTGCAATGATTACTAAGCTCATCCGGGACCTTGACCCCCTGATGCAACACCCAACAAGGAGGACCAATGCCGTGCCCACCCATGTCCAGGTCTTGTGCAGCCTGCACCTCCTGGCCTCGGAAAGCTTCCAGGGGATAGTTGCATATGCAGGGGGGATCTCCCAGAGCACCATGTCCCGCTGCCTAAGGAGTTTCCTGGAGGCCATGGTGACCCGGCTACACCATTACATTACATTCCCTACCACCCAACAGAACTTGAATCAAACCAAGCAACAATTTTACAACATTGCGCAATTCCCCCATGTAATTGGATGCATTGACTGTACCCACATCCACATCTGCCCACCTGCAGAAACAGAATACATGTACGGGACCCGCAAGTGCTACCACTCATTGAATATCCAGATGGTGTGCAACGCTAAGACAATCATCACGGACATACTGGCTCAATACCCGGGAAGCACACATGACTCCTTCAAATTCCGGCACAGCGGCATGCACACACGACTGGCCAGGGGAGACTTTGGCGAAGGACACCTTCTAGGTAAGTACACATGCCAACAAACAGTACATTGCAACCATGTAGCTGCGCATGACAGGCACTCACCCTCAGCTCCTATAATTCAGGAAACAGGGCCTACGGTCTCCGTGAGTACCTCCTCACCCCATACCTCAACCCTGCCACACCACAGCAACGGCGTTACAATGCTGCACACATCCGCACAAGAAATTGCATTGAGCGCACATTTGGGCTTTTGAAGAGCAGATTCCGCATAATACACAAGACTGGTGGGGCCCTCAAATACCAGCCTGAGGTCTGCTGCCGCATCATGGCCATGTGTGCAATACTCCACAACATTGCTACCAAGCGGAGGATACCTGTAGAGATCTCTGGCAGTGAGTCGGAAGGGGACAACCGCCCACCTGCACTTGTGCGTCATGCACACGGGGAGAATCCTGCTGAAGGACACAGGCGCCGCAACCAAATCACAATGAAGTCTTTCTAGTGCACCCACTCCCCTTACCCAACACTTCACTCATGCATGACAATTGAAATAATGACATGAGTCAGATTAACATGTGCATAATAAATCTTATTGTTTTTTCACAATATTGTAAATATATTTCTATAAATTGCATGGGAGCTGTATTGACTCATACATCCCCATGTTTGTGGGGAGGGCATGCTTGTATCATCAGCATGGCCCTGCATGGCAAATAATAAATAGTCAGTGGCGCCTCCGGGCGGAAGCTCCCAGTCGCCTTTCGACCTCCTCCACATCAGCATTAGCCCGTGAGGCTGCAGTGGGCCTGGTGCTGCGGCGGGGTATCGTCACCAGCGGCAACGACAGGCTGCTGTGGCTGGGATTGCCTTCACTGGCATCATCCCACCCACCTGCCATGCCATGGCCAGTCGGCTGCAGACTCTGCACTGCAGTGGTGACTTGCTCCAGTGCCCTAGCGACATCCTGGCAACATTGCACCATTTGTATTTGCATCGCTAGTGATCGACGAGATAGCTGGGAGGTGGCATTCCCGATTATGTGGTTAGAGCGTGTGTACGCTGACAGGTGGGTCAGCAGCTGGCGGTGGCGGCGGCGGTTGACATCCTGCTGGGACGACAGGACCAGGGTGTTTTTTTCAACAGCAGCGGTCATTCTTTCCATGCTGTCAGTGAGCTGTCCCACATTTCGTGCAGTCATGTGCAGCTGCAGGTGGATGGCTGCAAGCTGACATGCCTGCTTTTGATGTACACAGAGCATCCGACGCTCAATAGACATGCCAGGTACCCGGACATTCACCCTCCTGCCAGCGCGTGGTGTTGTGTCGAGTGGCTCCCTCACCAGTCCGCTGGACTGTGAACGGACAGTGGCTGTGCGCCTTGTCTGCTTATGTGCTGCAGCTGTAGTTGCCGGTACCACTGGCATGGATGTAACTCCGGGTGGTTGTGGCGCGCCTGTTGTTGCAGGGGTGGCCCTGTCCACAGGGGCAGGTGGGGGTAATACTGCTGCTGGTGCTGCTGGTGCTGGCAGTGATGGTCCTGGTTGAGTGGTTTGATGGGCCTCTCCCTCGGTGTCCTCTGGGTTGTCGTCAATGTGAAGGGCCTCACTATCAGTGCTGGGTTGGTCTGCGCCACCTGTGATGTAAATGGGACGGTGAATAATGACATGTTTCTTGCACATGGGAGGTTGCTACATGCATGCAGGCTAGCATTCCCTGACTGGCTTTAGGAATGACTCTCACTAGACAGGTCTGGCTGTATGGGGCTATCTGGAAAATGTGGTCACACTACAAGTCCCACAATGCATTTGGGCTTTTCTCGTGTGCATGGCCTGCATGACTGGGGTTTCTAATGGGAGGTCTGGAGTCATGGCCATTGTTAGGGGACAGGGTCGCAGTCGCATGGCACTTTCATTGAGATTCTTGGGTGGGTCGGGAGGAGTCCAGCCGGGTTACCCCCACGCATGCCTCAGGATTCAGGGTGTCCTCCACAAGGTCCACCAGTGGGGTGTTGGGTGATACAGTGGGTTCTCCTCCTCCGGTTGCGAGTCGCTCCCCCAGCCTCTCAGCAATTCTTTCCTTTGCACGCCCTCTGAGGTCATACCACCTCTTTTTCAGGTCGTCTATGGAGCGCTGGGTCACTCCCACTGCGTTTACTTTAGCGTGGATGCGCAGCCAAATGCGCCTTTTGTCCGCCTCAGGCACCCTCCGTGAATCCTTCCCAAAAAGACGGTCATGATCTTTGGATACTCCCTCTATTAAATATTCCAATTCCTGCTCAGAAAATTTGATTTTTCTTTTCCTTCCTGTGGCACTGCTCCCTGCAGCTTCCTGGGACATTTTCAGGGGCGGTTTGTCTCCTGATTTGCAGCTGAAGGTGGTCTGTAGTGGAGCTCTGGCCAGTGCTGCTTCCACTTTCAGGCTCAGTTTGCTGAATGAGGGAGGGAACTGCCTGCTTCCTGGTTGTGATGTCATCACTGTGCTCGAAATGCGACTTCCCGTTTTTGCGATCTCGCAATTAGCCGGATCGCAATTTACGATTTCGGTAATTGCGAGATCGCAATTTCTACACGGAAAAAGGCAGATTCTGCGATTTCTTTTGCGATTTAAGCAAAATCGCAAACGGCAATTGCGGCCGATTGCGATTCGCTTTTTTAAATCGCATTTCTTCATGAATCCCATTCTGCGAAATCTAAATTGCGATTCGGTAATTCTCGCAATTTAGAATTCGCAGATAGGTGCAGTGCATAAGTGATAAGTGAAGTTAAAATTGATTTGCGACAGACCCTATATTTATTATTGTCTCCCGCAATTCAAATTAAAAACAGTGCAAAAAGACAGTTTGAACAAGATGTCTAAAATTACAAAGTGGTCAACATGTTTCGGCACACTCTGATCTCGTGCCTTCGTCAGGACCCACCCAATAATTGCTACTGCAAAAGTGTGAAAGTGAAAAATTATGTTATAAAAACTAGTACAACAGAACTGGTTGGATACAACCAAATCACCTCTTATATGGAGTGTACATTCCTTCCTTTGCAAGAACCAAATAGCAAGAATAAAAAACAATATGCATCTCGTTGAGTGTTAATCAACAGAAAATAAAGTGTTACCAGAGTTCATTAGATAGTGGCATACACATTACCAGCTATCGTACTCCAACAATGGATCTAAGCCTTTTATTCTTACCTAGAAATTGCAAGGAGGCTACCTCACCTCACCTGGCAACCGCTCAGGAAAAAAGGAGGCACCGCTCTAGAAAGGAAAAAACAAAACCTCAATTGATTTGATCCTCTACCTTTCCTAACAACCCACATTTTTATCATTATGCTCCAATCAACAAACGTCCACTCCAGGTCCCACAGAGTAAAAACCAGCTTATTGAGGATTGCAATGTATGTAACAGCCTCTAGTTGATAGATCACAACTCTAGCATTGCGCCACCGACTTTTCCCAGATTGATAATGTACACAAATTTACCACAAGAGTTCTAAGTAAGTTTCCCACAGAATCAGCTAGGGGGAACATATATTTGTTGATCCCACATTAAGCCGGACCTGTACTGATGTTTTGCATGGAGCTTATAGGTGAGCTGCTCCTGGCACTGAAAGATCGATTATTTCAAATTGAACCCATGTTGTGCGCAGCGGCCAAGAAGATCGGTCTTACTCATGGAGCGCATGTCGTTTAGCGATCTCTTAAATGCCAGCGAGTACCGTCTGTTAAATAAAGTTATTTACACCCTTGCTTGATTTTATCTGAGTGTGTATACATAAAAATCCTGTAATCCATTGCAGCCTGGCCCATCACTAGCCTATATGTGTTCACAGACATCATGCTTGTAACATAAACAGGCGCCCCACAAGAAGAAGGATATCGCATCTGCGCATTAAGTGGAATAATGCATTCACACTTTCACATAGCGATCACCGTCTGTAAGATGTAGTTGTTTAGCACTTGCCTAGTGGTGTCTGTGCGTGTATGCATCAAGACCCAGTATCCATTTCAGCCTGGCCCTTCATCAACTTATACATACCCACAAACATCCCACATGTTACGTGCACTTGCGCCCCAGACAAAGCCATAACTGTACATCAAGCGAAAGCTACAATCACTCTTATTGGCTCCCTAGACATTGCGCTGCAACCCTGGGGGCTTACCTCTCCGTCAGTACCTCTAGACGGTCAACCGAGCCGTCGGGGAGGTACCGGCAGGATGGCGACCAGCTCCATATATTCTCATCCCATTTCCTTTCGACGTGACGCCCGTAGGCGTGGTGACATCGAAAGGCGACCTGGGAGTTATGGGTAATGTAGTGTCAGTGTCAGTAAAACATACTCGACAAAAAGACGATGTTGTTTCCCTCATTATTTTATGTATTTTAAGAAGTTTACTACACCCAATATATTTATGTCAATAATGTCCCGCCAAATTTTTAAATGGACCGAGACCATTACTAGATTAGTCACCCCAAGAATCATGGGTACTGTGGTTGCGAGACGGAAACATCACCACTAAACTCCTGTAGGCGCGGTGACATCATCGAAAGGGGACCTGGGAGTCATGAGTAATGTAGTGTTAGTGTCAGGAAAACGTACTCAGTAAAAATACGATGTTGTTTCCCTCATTTTTTAAGTATCTTTAGAAGTTTACTACACCCAATATATCTATCGAATGATCAAAACTAATGTGGCCTATGTCAATAAGGCCCCGCCAAATTTTATAAATGCACCGAGACCATAACTGGATTAGTCGCCCCAGGAATCATGGGTACTGTAGTTACAAAACAGAAACGTCACCACTGAACATGGAAAATATAGTTTCGCTGCTCATGACGAGCTCAGCTCGTCATGAGGCACGATTGAGCTGTGCTTATAACGAGCTGAGCTCGTCATGAACAATGGGAAAATATAAAAGTCAGCATATGAGGAGAATTGCTGCAGCAGCGATGCGGTTAAAATGATGGCATTACTGAGAGATACGGTACTATCTGGAACAATTCCAACATTGACTACACTGTATAAAATCTGAGCCACACGGCAATCTATTGTTCAAAACTAGGAAGGCTGGCAAAATGGTATCGCCCCTTGCTTTCTCCTTCCTACACTGTTATCATGCCTTAAAAAATGTTTGAGTCTTTTTCTTGAGAGAAAACATGTGGAGACTCTATTCTTCCTACACTATAATCTTGCTTTCAGAGCTGATAGTGTCTTTTTTTGAAGAAAATGCATGTGGAGACCCTCATCAAATCAGAAAGAAAAACCACATGGATTTTCTCATATATGTATCTGTCCCGTTCACAGGTTAGAACAGGAGAAACTTAGAAATGTCTGTGACATGTTCTGGAATATATGGTTGTTCCAGAACCGTCCATGTGAAATCCACTGGTCGATGGTTAGCCTCAAGGAAATGACTTGTCAATCTTGTGGCTTGCCTCTTGCACCTCACCGTGCTCCTATGCCCCATTAAACGCAGTTTTACCTTGCGGGTCGTCATGCCCACATAATTAAGCTGGCACGAGCATGTAATCAAGTATATGACTTTTTCGCTGTTACAATTTGTAAAATTCTTCTGCACCCATGGTCTTCCTGTTCCAATATCAATTGATTTGGATTTCCGAGTTTGGGGACAAACAGCGCAGGATCCGCATGGAAAATGGCCTTGAACAGCAGGAAGCCCCCACAGCGTGTCCGTTGTCTGTGCCTGAGCAATCCTTGGTCTGGTATGAACCAATTGGTCACGCAAATTGGTGCTCCTTTTGAAAGAGAAAAGTGGCTCTGGAATTTTTTCATTTCCGATGTTGAGTATTTTCCAGTGCTTACGCACACTCTTCTTTACTGCGTTTGACACTGTACTGAAGGTGTTTACAAAGGTTAACCTTGACAGTTCTCCTTTCGGTTCACATAGATCCAGTAAAGCCTCTCTATTGTTGTTATTTGCTCGTTTTACGGAGCGTCTGTCCAACTTAGGCGGATATTTCCTTGCACACAATTGAGATGTTAATGTTTTGGCATGTTTTTGAAAACTTTCTTTAGTGGAACAGTTTCTGCGGATCCGCAGAAACTGGCCATAAGGAAGATTATCCTTCAGAGCCTACGGATGAAAGCTATCTTAGCTCAATAGCGAATTCCTTGCCATTGATTTGGTGTACAATTCTGTTTCTTATCTTGTTGGAGTGGCCACAATCAGCAGGTTTACAATAATAATAATAATAAGCACATTTATAAAGTGCATGGTTACACTCGGCCAGTGTGTCCCCGCGCTGCGGTGTCACTGCAAGAAATCCATCCGAACGCCTCTCTCCTACTTATCCCGGGGGAAAAGATAAGTCTTCAGATCTTTCCTGAAGAAGCTCTCTCGATCCTCCATCCGGAGGTTCACAGGGAGTTTGTTCCAATGCTGGGCAGCCAGCAGGCAGAACGAGCGTCCACCCATCCTGGCTCTCTTAATCGCAGGAACGCACACCAAACCCTTCCCACCTGATCTTAATTGGTGAGTAGGCGCATAGGGGGTGAGTAGCTCCGACAGGTAGGAAGGAGCAGTACCCTTCAGAATGCGATGGCAAACACACATTGTCTTAAACAGTACTCTCTCCCTTATCAGCAGCCATTAGAGAGCAGCCTTCGCCAAAGCCCTCCTCGGACGCATCAGAACCAGACGTGCTGCTGCATTCTGCACCCCCTGAAGACGGAGCATACACTTTGTCGTGGCCCCCAGATAGAGAATGTTACCATAATCCAGGCACAATGTTACAAGGGCATGGACCATTGTCTTCCTAGCAGCTATCGGTAGCATATCCAGGGTTTTGCGGAGGACTTTCAGGACTCCAAAAGAGGCGCCTGCCACCCGCCTGGTTTGGTACTCAAAAGAGAGCCTTGTGTCCAACCACACACCCAGATTCTTGGCTTGCACATAGGAAATCGATGTGGTCCCCAAGCTCTGTGGCCACCAGGCAGATGACCAAACCGCCAGAGCTCGCCCCACCACAAGCACCTCGGTCTTATTGGCATTCAACTCCAGGCAGTTGTTAGCCATCCAAGCGGCTAGTTCTTGAAGGCAGGATACGAAGTTGCCGGCTGCTGTATCCGGTGCCTGTGCGAGGGAGACCACCAGCTGCGTGTCATCTGCGTAGGACACGACCCTGATCCCAAATCCATCAGCGATCTCCGCTAAAGGAGCCTAAGTACAGATTTAGTTGAGCTATATTGCTGGTATTTTCTTCACATACCCTTTATATGGCATATTAGAAAGCTGAGCCTTTCTGTTCTTCTGTCCTGAAACTCTGGTGGTTCTTCGGGGTTAAGGCTACTTGTAGAGTGCTTCTAAAAGCCACTCTATTTGGTCCCCATTGTTTCTTTACTTGCCTCTGTTGTCATCTTGTGTTTGCGGTTTTCATTAATGTCACCTCTTTCTGTAAGAAAGTGGGCTTCCTGCCACTATTGGGTTAAGGGATCTGAACCATAAAAGACAACACAGGTGTTATTTCTATCAGTGCTACAGAATTGTCTTCTAACTGCGCATTGTCTGTTGTAGTGGGATAGGGATTGGTGTCCTTGTAAATGCAAGTGTAGGTACTTCTACTTTTGAGGGTATACGGAGACAGTTGTGGCTTTATCAATGTTTTGAGGCTTCCAATATTCGCAATCCCATGGGTAGAGGCGTTCCATTGATGCATCTTGTACAAGCAGATAGTTAGAAGGAAGAAAAATGTCCATAGCTGATGTTTACTGAGAGGCTTCCATAGGTTCTGACTTAGCTTTGCGTAGGCATAGTCTACCATGTGGCCCCACGCACAACACTCAGAATATTGAGGGGCAGTTTGGCATATAATCCAGAGACTCTTGGTCTTTTTGACCAAGAGTCAAGTCCTAGAAATGTATACTGGATAATTCCCTATTCTAAGGTTCTTTTGGAATAATGGTAGGTGTGGTAGAGGAACTTGGCTGGAAGATCTAGGGAGAATTGAGCGGGTTGGGGTCTCTTGCTTTCTGATTAGCAGTAGATAGATTAACTACACCAGTAAAAGTGGGTTGGGATGCTTTTAACTCATTTTCCATTGCAGGCATAAGAGCCTCGAACATTTGTTCTATGACAATGTTATCTTCGATGTAATGTTTTGTTGCCATTGTGATGCAGTCACCTGTTTTGTACAGCCTTTGTACTAAGCTAGTGTGGTCTGAGGATTTGTTGTTTTTCATTTTGGTGGTTGAAAAATGATAGCAGTTTATTTCTTCATCCTAGCCCATACTCTTATATAGCCTGATTGATTTTGGAGTGGTGGTGTTACAATTCGAATTCTCGCCTGATAAGGCAGCAGCAACTCTTAAGTAAGTAGGGAGAGCAATATATGAACTCATTGTTTTCGTGTCCATGTGGCTTTGCATTGTAACCGCTTAAAATGGTGTAGAAATATTCAGGGCCTTCAACACAGGTGCATTTTTTGAAGCAGTCAAAATGAGATGTTCTGATGGACTCATGCTACTATTGAAACATCTGTTATTTGTACCAAAGCCTCCTGATGTTTGTTCTTAGTCACCACTTGTCTGGTGGCCTGGTTATGTATGGCATGCAGGAAGATTTGCTCATCAGCTTGCGCCTATTGCTGTTGGCTTGGACACCAAGTGTAACTGGTCCAGAGTAAGGCACAATACTACTAGGTCTTCACTCCTATTATATTTTATTGAAAGTGTGTATAATGTTGAGATTAGTATTTACTTTCTCTTTTAAAGGATATCAATGCTGGTGGGGGAATTGCATCATACCGTCCTGCATCCGTATCCCATAAGTATATATTTATACCACTATGCACAAGTGTCCCATGTCCAATTTGTTGGCTCTTTTAAGAGTGAGTGTTAGGGGCTGTTAATGTTTCCTATAAATGAGTGGATCCCTGGGAAGAAGACAAGGGGTTCAAGAATCCACCCTTCCCACAGACACTAACTCCTCAACTGCTGTGAAGTTGGGAGTTGAATAAAGACCTGTCCTCTCTGTCTCTACTAGGACTGGGTGTGAAATTCGGTTCCGCTCATGGAGTTTGCATAGTTTTTCCCACTTCTTGCTCCGTGTAGAGTGTGGCGTTCTGAAAAACTGAGCGGAGCAGAGTTTTTCCTCACTCGTCAACATTAAGTTAGCAAGCGCAAGCGAGGAAAATCTTACTCCAGATCACCTCCCGGCGAGATTTCTCAGCGCTGGCAGTCGGGAATGGTCGCTACTGCTCGCGTTGAGAAACCTTCCGTTTGCATTCAGAAATCTGCTGCTCGAGTAGAAATCTACTTGAGCAGCAGAAAGAAGCTTTGCCCTCTTGTACTCCATGTGGTGCCATTCGTGCTGATTTTACAGTGTGGGACAAATGTCCGGCGCAAAAAATCAGCGCAACCATCTGGAACCCCTAAAACTCCGCCCAGGCATAGTCTCTTCCTCTTCTGAGCCTGCCCCTTCTTCTTCATAGGTCCTTTCCTGAAAGTCTCACCTCATGAAGGTGGACCCTCTCTTCCATTAGATCCTGTGCCCCTTTTATACTCCTAGCCTCTCTCCATAGATCAGCAAATCTCTTCTTGTTCATAGTCAGGCAATATTCACATAACATGTTAGCATTCTGCAAGAGAAAGACTCCTTTGCCCCTTATTGATCACTGCAGGTGTAATGAGGGCTTTGCCATCATGACGGCTGGCTTCCTGTCCTATCCTATCCACGAACCAACCTTATGACTGCCTGCAAAGGGATCCATAACGCCCTGCATTGGAGCTGTTTGGAGGCAGTGTGACATTACTTCATGATCCAGTTTCACACGTGACACTCAATTGTATTGTATTGCATCATAGTTTTATTTATATAGAACTTCATATCCCTAACTAGACAGCGAAGCACATATGTTGATAGGTAGCACATTACTTTGCAACAGTGCTAAGGGTTGAATAGTGTGTACCTGTCATGTAACCTATAAGGATATTGTTTGTTGTTACGTGTTTTAACAAGTGTTGTGCTGCTATTGTGTTTTGTTTTTGGGCCCAGGCTTACATTTGAAGTGAAAACAAGTTATAGGTGGGATGCGTAAAATAAAATGCTAGGTTTTTTAATGGATAGAAAGGTAAGTTTGGCCTGTGTGGGAAGTGTGGTTATGTAGAACATGTGTGGCAGAGATTGTTTAAACCTAACTGCAACAAGCAAACATGGGTGTAGGATAAAAGAGTAATTGAGGCCAACCGCGATGGAACACTGGCCAGCTACGGGCACCCACTTAGGTCCGCTGAACACAGTACCTTAGTCCTGGTTGTGAATCGATGTGGAGACCCATGTCGAGGATGCGTCGCGCAGCAGAGGCAATGCAAGATCTGGTGAGGAAATACGTAGTGGTTGCCGCAAAGTGCGAGGCGATGTGCTAGTGTGGAGATGTATCTCACAGCGGTGGTTCTGATAGGCCACGTTGGTGGAGGGGGTATCCTTGTGTGGAAAGGCATTGGCTTGGATGTGCTGTGATGGGCAATGTAAACTCCTTGCATCAGGAAAGTCCATGCAGCAGGCGATGCGTCAGTTCTGTCAGAGATGCGTCGAGCAGCATAGGCAATGTGCCAGTTCTGTGGGAGATTCTTCGTGCCGCAGAGGAGATGTGTTGGTTCTGCTGGATCGACAGATGGGCTGACAGAGCACCTTCACATCCTCGTCCAAGAGTCCAGGATTGAGGTGACACCACCTGGAAGGGGACGAGTCACAAATGGAAGAGTGCTGGTGCTGGGTTCAAGGTTGTTGGAAGCCTGTTATGTCCCTGAGGCTTTTTATCAGGAGACTAGCCAACTAGCCCTTGGAGTCACTCTGGGGTCCTGGGCATAGAAATGCAGGTCCAGTCCTTCTTACCCATGCAAGAGGGCACCAGGTGAGCACAGTAGGGCAGCAGTACCGTAGAGTGGCAGTCCTTTCAGCAGCACAGCAGTCCTTCTTCTGGGCAGAGTCCATAGGTCCCAAGTGTACTGAAGTGTTGGGTCTGAGTGTCCAATATTAATACATGATGGCCACTTTGAAGTGAAGGAATCTTCTAGAGGAGTGCACATGCCCCACCCCTTGGGATGTCGGGCATTACCCTTCCTACCGGTCCTGGATCCAGCTTGACACAAAAGTGACAACCCCTTTGTAAGAGTGCTCAGGCAGAGCCTTTGTGATGTGATAGCTCCTTCCCCTCGAGAACTTAGAGTGGCCCATCATGCCAGAACCTATCTTCTCTATGTCTCAATGCCTAGGAGCAATAGACAAAGGCCAGCTACATCTAGTCATGGGATCCAGGATCAGTCTGCAGGCACCATATTGTTGGCACAAATAAATGCCAACTTTTACGAAGTAAAATACACACAATTGTGGCTGATGAGGGGTGTTACACCGAAACAGGCCTCAGGATGCTTGTTTCCAGTTCAGGGAAGACCTGGCTTGGGAGTTCGGGCTGGACTGTTCCCCTGAGGCACAGAGTCAAGACTGATTTGTATATAGAAGGGTTTTGAACTGAGGTGGCAAAATGAGCTAAAGAACGATGATGGATTCAACCCAGATCTGTGACTGGGGGTTAGTGTCTGAAAAGTTTCAGTGCTCCGTCCTTCATCTCCTTGTGTTTGCTTTGTTCACTGTAGGAGAGGAGGGTCTGCTTTCCTATGGTCACCCCACTTTTTGCTTTACTGGTTTTAGACTTATTGTGGCTGTGGGCCTGCTAATCAGACCCACAGCCCAGCAGTGCTCTTTCTAAATTCAATACCATGTACTTTAGGTACATTACCAATTGGACATTGGGTCACCTTATGAGCCCCTGTACAGTGTACTATAGGTACCCAAGGCATAGGCGCATCCAAGGCCTACCAGGGGCTGCAGCATGTATTATGCCACCCCTGGCTGGCCACTCACATTGACACAACTGGCTGATCACTCAGCAGGGGCAAGGTCGTGTAAACACGCTTTGCTTAAGTGTAGTATCCCTATACCTACCTTTACATCTAGACACATATATACCTATAAGTCACTCCTATGGCAGGGATTAACAATCCTGGAGGCAGAGTGCTTGGTTTTATGTGAGATGAGGATCTAGCATGAGCTGAGCCTGTCTGCAGCTTTCGGAACCATGTCCTTATAGCTGTTCTATGATATAGCCATACCATATACTCTTAAGTGGAGAAGTGTGGCTCACTGGTTAGAGGAGGCAGACCTGGAAGCATAGGTCAGCCCGGGACCAGGGTTCAATTCCCAGCTCGGCGGGGTCTTGAGTCCTAAAAATGTCCATGGACTTGACAATTCTCGCTCCGGTGCCGACTCGATTCACGGGTTCACACTCTGCGACTCTGGGCAATAGCTTGCTTAATCTCCACAACGGGCCCCTCGCGGCGGGATGCCTGGCTTTCACCTTGCGGATACCCTGCCGGGGTTATCTCACAGGGGAATACCAGGACGGGTACCCTAAGCAAGCGCTTAGAAACCGCTCGGTGATTTGCGCTATATAAATTCCTTTACATTTACATTTACATTTAAGTGCATTATAATCCTCGCGGTTGAATTCTAACTTTGGTTTGGCTTTATCAAAACATGTCGTGTACGGTGTCATATGCTTTGGAATACTACCCCCTCACCAGTTCTGGCAACTGGGGTAGCATTCCACCCTTCTAGAGGGAGAAGACATGTTGTTCCTACTAATCCCGGTTAAAGTTAACCAGCTGCTGCCATAGACACAAGTCTGACCTCCTGCTGCTGGGAGTCCTTCCAGCGAGGGAGGCTTGGACAATAGGTTTCCTGTCTTGGGAGGTGCTAGCACCACCCCGGACAGGCCATAGTGTATTGGGGCAGGGAGGGCTGAATGAAATGAGACTCTGCCCGGGGCACACAAGGTGTCCCATGCATAGTCCGGTTGAAACTAGTTGCTGGGGCACTCCAGCCCCAGCTCTGGCACGAAACGGGACAAAGGGAAAGGGGTGTAACCACCCCCTTCCCTGGTTCCACCCATAGGAGGGACCTAGCAGGTAATCCAGCCCCTTAGATCAGTATATAGGTAGGAGCTGAGTCTAGAGACTTTAGATTTATCCTGACTGTGAAACTTGAAACGAAACTCTGGACCTTCGACATTCTACTTGAAGATAGAAGACTGAAGAATCTCCCTTGTGGTCAAGAAGTGACCACCCTGTGCAAGCAGGCACCATCAAGCAATCAACGGTTTGCTTTGTCGTCACTCCCGCCGGAGCCCGAACACAGAGCCTGACAAGACCCAGACTTTAAGCCTTCCTTCAGCCCGATCCACAGCCACAGCACAGCTGAGACCTGTGGAGGCGACGAGAGACGTGAGACTGGCCATCTTGGAAAGCCAGCAAATTGCTTTCCGTGCAACTTTTGAGGCACCCTTGAAGTTGTGCATTGGGGACAAAGAAGCCCCAACCCCAAGCATCATCTGCACCAAAGACCAGCCCTCCACACTTCACGAGTACCGCGTGGGGCCCTTTTGCATTTTCCTGCTCAATGCATCTGTCCGGTCACTTGCCCGTTGGCTAGTGTCCTCTGTGATGAAGAACCTTTAAATTTCCACTACTGGCCTGGTTGCTCCTGGCTGGCCCTTGCTTCCCTGAAAAGGAGAAGCCCATCAGACCTTGCTGGTCTGATCCTGAAGCCATCTTCGATTCCTGCATGGGTTGCCTTAGCCAAGGCTTGTTGACTCCAATCCGGAAGCCGACACCGCCGACAGTGAGATCCTTTGTGGGCCAGTTTGTGTCCAGCTCCTGGTTGTCGTCGACACCTCCTGGTCCACGTGGCTGCAGAGATCAGCTTCACGACATCACCTGATTGCTTCACGACATCGCCTGGTTCCTTCCTGGTCACTGGCTAGTGACCCAGACTCTGTCCCCTCTGCTTTCAGGTACTCTTTATCCTCGATCCGCCCTTGGATCCAACCGGACACTTCACTCCTGGTCACCTGCAACATCTTTCTTCAAGGCTCCATAGGATTCAGCGACGAAACCCGACACACTTTGACACCTATGCACCCGCTTCCTGTGGGTGAGGTAACGTGAGTACTCCGGTGCTCCTGTGGGTATTAACTATCCTGGTGTCCTAGTTTTCAGTGGATTTCTCCTAGTCCATCCGGAAGTGTCCTAAAGAACTAGTTTCTATTTCTTTCGTTCCCATTCTAACTCTATGGTAACTAGCGTGTGTGTAAAGACACTTCACACGCCTCCCGTGGGACTCCTACTTCCTATCGTTTGGTAGTACAGTGCAGCCCCAGCGATTCCCTAGGCCCTATGCCTATCCTTTGTTCGTGACATGGTTCTTATACCACTATTTTAGTATATGGTTTGACGTGCCCTATGGGTGCTACTGTTTATTGTGCAACTTATTGTATGATAATTAAGTATCTTGTCATGTGCTTGTGCCTCTGACCTCATAAAGAGTTCAGAGGGGTTGTGTTAGAAATAAATACATATATATTTTATATATAACCTTTGTGGTGTCCTTTCATTTGGTATTAAAGGGGTTACATGTGGTAAAACAGCTGGCTTCACATGCCCTCTTGAGTTTAGCCTAAGACTGCTTTGTCCATGCTACCACTAGGATAGCTGGTCTATAAGGTTGACTTTACAACCATCACCATAAGGGTTGTTTGGACTGATACAGGGTGCCCACTAGAATAGTGGACATCACATATCAGGCCAACTTCTCACATTCACCTTAAGTTGGCAGGGTATGCCCAGGCGTGGGCCCTTGCTCACTTTGCCACTGGATTCAAGCTAGCCTGGCTGATGAGGGGGTGTTACCCTGAAACCAGTCTCAGGATGCTTGTTTCCGGTTCAGGCAAGACCTGGCTTGGCAGTTCGGCTGGACTGTTCCCATGAGGCACAGGGTCAAGACTGATTTGCATATAGCAGGGTCAGAACTGAGGTGGCAAAGTGAGCTAAAGAACGATGATGGATTCAACCCAGATCTGTGACTGGGGGTGAGTGTCTGAAAAGTTTCAGTGCTCCGCCCATCATGCCCTTGCGTTAACTTTTACAAAGTGGCAGTTTTAGAATTGTAATTAAAAATCATACTCTACTATTAAAAGAACTCTTAATTACAATGCTTTAGACACCAACATCGATTTGTCCTCCTGCTCCTAATTGGAAGTTACTCCTTATTAAATGTAATAAGGCAACTCCAATGCTTTCCTATGGCAGAGGCAGGCCTTGCAATAGTGAAAAACAAATGTAAGCGTTTTTCACTATCAGGACATGTAAAGCTTAAAAGTACATGGTCTATGTTTTAAATAAACTGCACCCTGCCCTCTGGGTTGTTGGGGGCTTAACCTAGAGATGACTTCTAATGTATATAAAGTAATGTTTGGACTTGGCAAAAGGTTTATTTTGCAAGGTTGAAATGGCAGTTTAAACCTGCACACAAAGGCTGCACTGGCAGGCCTGAGACATGTTTAAAGGGCTACTTAAGTGGGTGGAACAATCAGTGCTGCAAGGTCACTAGTAGAATTTATTTTATAGGCCACATGTGGTACCACTTTACCAGGGATTTACAAGTAAATTAAATATGGCAATTGGGTGCAGGCCAATTCTACCATGTTTAACCCCTTCCACGCTGATGACGAGCTGGGCTCGTCATGGCGTAGCCTCCTCGCACGCTGATGACAAGCCCAGCTCATCACGTAACATGCGTTTTTAAAAATCTCAGCGCAGGAGCAGAATTCCGCTAGCGCGCATGAGGTTAAAACGGAGAGCACTCTAGCACTGGTTAGAAGTGGTAAATTGTGCAGAGTCTTAAAATCCAACAAAAACGAGTTCAAATAACAGGAGGGTGGAGGCCAAAAGGTTCGGTATGACCCTGCAGAAAAGCCCAAGTCCAACTTTTATCTAAGATAAGCAAATTGGTAGCTATTATGCAGCCGCCAAATATGTTTTTAATAGTCCTAAGATGCGTGCCGGATGAGTATTACATGTGAATGGGAATTATGCAAGGAGCCATGCTATATATCTTGAGGGCTCCTCAAAAGAGCAGCAGAAAGCATCATATAGAAATGATCATTATATTAACAGCCATAGAATATGGCCTGATGGTACAAAGGGGCAAACATTACATGAACAGCCTTAGTGTATGACTCTGGAGCCCACCCCATGTGCCAGGAAGCAACCCATTGTTGAGCCTATTCAGGAGTTAGAAAGTTACAGTAGGTGACAGACCATCCGGCTTTCTCAATAACCCTCCAGGTCAGCTCAGAGAGACGTGAGCTTTGTAGTCTATTCTTCATCATCTGGAGGCATTCCCAACTCTTCATCTGTCCATTTAGAACTGTCAGGATAAGGGAAGTGACCCAACACTGCTTCGTAATCATGCTAGAAGTGCCACAGGAACCACAACCACATGAATCTGCTCAGAAACTCTGTCCTCCACACCTGTAACTTGGCCAACTGAGGAAACTGGCGATATTGAGGCTCAATGTGCACTCCGCCCCCAGCACGCCTCTACCCCACCCTTCTCCTCACTCCATTCGTCAAGCATCGGCCACCAGCAGGAGTTACAAAGAAGTAGTTGTAGTGCTGCCAGCCTGGTAAAAGGTGTTTAATGGTCCAAAGAGGCGTGGTAGATGAGCAACCCATCAGAATGACATTATATATTCAGCAATGTTCTGTGGTCTCAGACGTGCACACAGGAGTGGCGGAACGGCAAACCATAGAAATTATGCATGTCTGAGCGGTCCCTCCAGGAGCAGCAGCAGAGTAGCCAATAGGAATGGTTATTAAACAACCAATCGTACTATGTGGTTTGCGGAGTCCACAGGGAGTGGGATGCCAAGGACACCATGCATATATGGGTCACTAGGGACCTCTGAGGAGTGACAACACAAACCGTTGATGTGGGTGTTGTTAAGGATGCAGAAGTAAGAGTACCAGTCAGTGGTTCTGTGGAATGAATGCATTTAAGTTCCAGTACAAAAGAGGAGCATGTTTTGAGGAAAGGTAAAGAATGGGTGTAAATAGAAGAGGGGTTCTGGCACCAGGTCATTCCAGACCTGAGCAGAGAAGGTGCCACCACAAAATACCCATAACCTTCTCACCCTTCACCTGCACTGCCAGGTAGAACACTAGTAGGGGAGAAGGCAAAATAAGTAGGCGGTAGGCCTGTGACTAGATAGAGCGTCTCTTATAGAGAAGTGGGAGTGAGCTGAGAAAGGCATCTGGGTAGAGCCCACTGTAGGCAGGGCAGCCATGCCTTATCCAGTGTATTATTTCACCTAATGACTAAGCAAATGAAATACAACTACACATCTAAAACGAATAAAAAGCAGATAGAGCTCCAAAATGTAAACAATTTTTTACAAGGGACCTACAAATATTCCATTAAGTGCTCTCATCTTTCATATCACTTGAACTGCAACATCAGCGGTCAAGAAGGCAGTATCAACGTGTCACATTTTGTCTTGAAGGTGTGCCCCCTGAATATCGAATCAACTATATCGATGGGACAGAGCATTGAGGACAGAACATTGAAAATAAATAGAATTGACAGGTAAGCCTAGATTTTGTATCCCTAAAAGTAGCTGTGCTATACATATATCTTCAAGGGACACAGATGTGGAGTTAGAAATAGTAAATACACTCTTCTCTATATGCATTTACCTTTCAATGTTTTGTCGCTCGATAGTCTGTCCTGGTATTAGCATGCCACAATATGGTTGGTATAGACATTCAGTAGTACAGTTATGTCTTGATCTACCATCGGCTGCTCTGTAGCAGAACTGGTTAAAAATGGCAAATTTCAGAGCAGGGGTAGGCACCTTGGAAGACAAACTGATAGTCACATATCTGAAGAGAATTGGACCCCTTGGGAGGTGGGGGCGAACATCTAAGGCCTCGGTTCAGGGGCCTGGGTAAGCGGCCCAGGTGGGCCCTATGCAATGTGGTTTTCCATGGCCAAAATGCCAAAAATAACTAGGTAAATAAAATAGGATTGCACACCTTTAAGAGACAAAATGCAGATAGAGCTGCTAATTGCATATTTCACAACGGAGCAACCAGGGTTGCCAACAGAGCTCTTGTATTGCTATGCAGTCAAACTACAGCAAAGACCAACTGGAAGCAGTTCCAAGATGCCACATGACGTCTCGCGCTAGCAGGACCACGTGCGGGCCCAGCCAATGAGGGAGGGAGGCCTATTGCCCCAGAGGCTGACAGAGACTTGTCTCCAAGTCTTGAATTGGTCTCACTCAATGCACTGGCGTCTTGTCGTGGCGCACGACTTTCTGCCTTCTCCTCAGCTCTTACGCACAGTCCTTTTATTTTCTCTATTTTTTCTCTCCTTCACAAACGGCCGGCGCTGCGTTGGTTTTGTTAGAGGCGATGCAAGGAGATTCTTCTCCCACCGTGGTGCTGCGTTGGAAAAACTGCTGCAAGAAGAGCGATGCATCGATTTTCTTGTAGTTGTGTTGCTTCTCCAGCTCCCAACAGCAGAAACAACCTCCAGAGGCCCAAGACAGTCACAGGCAGATCTTGGCAGGTCAGAACTCCCAGCAAGGAAGTTCAGGGGAGCTGGTGGTGAGGTCTTTGTGTCCCTGAGACTTCAGAACAGGAGGCAAGCTCACTGCCAGCTCTTGGAGATCTTCCTCAAGCAGGGGGTCGCAGCACACAGCAAAGTCCTTCTCCTTTCCTTGGCAGAAACAGCCACTGACGGCCAACCCCAGACAGCACACAGCAAAGGGGCAGTACTCCTGCTCAAGTTTCTCCAGCTCTTCTCCTTGGCAAAGGTTCCTCTTGAATTCAGAAGTAGTCTAAAGTTCTGGTGTTTTAAGTCTAATACTTATACCCCAAAATGTCTTTGTTCTCTTTGTGCAAGGGTGTCTGAGCTCAGTCCAAACCAGTTCTGTCGTCTCTGGTGCACTATGACCACGGGGGTGAAGACAGCATTGTTATAGAGAGGCAGGCCCTATTCAGATGCAAGGAACTCTCCTCCTACTACTCTAAATTCAGCCAAGGTCTATTCAGCCTAGCTCTAAGTCATCCATGAAGAGCCAGGCACACCTCAAACCCCCTAGTGGCTGTCTACAGTGAATGCACATCCCCAGCCCCTGTCACGCCAAAGCCAGACACTCAATACACAAACAGGCAGAGGCACACAGAATGGTTAAAGAAAGAAAATGCCTACTTAAGTGGAATTACAAACACATAATTTAAAAAACATCTTTACTAAAATATGTGATATTAAATTCGGAGATCAGAGAACCTAAACTTTATTTGTCTATCTTGTCCCAGTGGAATGTTATTGCTAGTAAGATGTTACAAAGCATTTCCCATTCTATCCTATGGGCAAGATATCCTTTCAATAGAGAAAAGCAAAATTGGCAGTATTTCACTATCAGGACATGACATACACCAGTACATGTCCTACCTTTTGCATACAGTGCACCCTGCCCATAGGGGTACCTTGGACCTACCATAGGCGTGCCTTACATGTAAGAAAAGGGGAGATTAGGGCCTGGGAAGTGGGTGCACTTGCCAAGTCAACATGCCAGTTAACAACTGTGCACAGACACTGCGGTGGCAGGTCTGAGTTACCTTTTCTGAGCTACTCATGTGGGTGGCACAATCAATGCTGCAGGCCCACTATTATCATTTGATTTACAGGCCCTGGCACACTTTATTGCACTTTACTAGGGACTTACCAATAAATCAAATATGACAATCAGGGAGAACCAATTGTAACAACAATTTACACAGGAAGCACTTGCATTTCAACACTGATCAGCAGTGGCAAAGTGCCCAACGCATCTAAGCTAACAAAAACCAAAATCCAGCACACATCGAAAATACAGGAGGTAGAGGCAAAAAGTCAGGGGAAACCACGCCAAGGATGCCAATTCTAACAGCCTCAAACAGCGCAAGACTGCAGCAAAAGAACTAAACGAATTGGCCATGTTGTGAGGATGATGGCAAAATATAATGTGACCTAGAGCGTAGAAAATACTGGCCCTGGAGCCGAATCGAACTGCTCCCATTCAATGTCTAGACTTCTTAATCTGCCACGTTTCCCACAAGCTTAGGTTTCAAAGAGAGAACCAGCTTTTTCTAAAACAAATCAAAGTAAGGTACAGCTGACATTGACATGGGCAGCAGAATATATATCCATATGCAGAGAGTATGCCTAGCTGCATATTATCTGTACAGTTAATATTGCCACCATAAATCAACATTAGAAAAAGATAACATTCAATGCAAATGACTTTGGCCTGACACCCTTCATATAAATGCTTCCCTGTTTTCATATGCCTGGTCAGATAAGCTCTCTGATGAGCGGTATTTATTAGCCTTCTATAATAGGCCAAGACTCTTTCCATTTTGATTCAATAAAGCAAACATTTTAATGTCTCATATACAGTAAGAGCCTTAATGTCCCTGTTTCACCAAGTCAAACACATAGCTCTCACCCACATCCTTAACTTGTGAAAGATGCAGTGCTTGTCTTAAACTGATGCTCTGTGTTTGTTGGTGTTCTAACCCCAATTCATTCTGGGAAATATAGTTGTTTTTGTCATTATTATGCATTTGGGAACATCCCATAATTAAGAGGTTTGTTAATTTGAAAGCCAAGAGTGGGCTCCTGTTTATAAAAGAAAATACTACACATTTCTGGTCAGTGTTTGATGTGAAGATTTAGAGTCCACAGTTTTAAAGGAAACATCTAACAATAACATATTTAAATGTCATCAAATAATGCATATTTATTAACGTGTTTTTTGCTTCAATACGATCATGAAGCAGTGGGAACAGGAAACAAAAAGTTTTTGGAAGATTGTTTCTTGCTGAGGACTTGTCCACTAACTTTAAGGGCCTGATAGTGAGGTGGCAGGTACACCTTGTAGGAAATTGGGTTATTAGTTAAGAAGGATGAGAGCCCTACTCAAATAATAAACTCAATCCTTGTCAGGGTAAACCACGAAAGTCAATAAATAAACCTGTGCTTAACCTTCTGATAGCTTGGCACAAAGTCACCTAGGCTCAACTTAGAGGCAATGTGTAAAAGAATTTATGCAACACACAAACAGTAATAAAGTGAAAACACAGCATGAAAATCCCATTCCAATATAGAAGCATAATGTACATTTTAATGAATAAAATGACATCAGAATGACAAACCTCCAATAAAGAAAACCGAAGGTATGAATTTTTAAAGTTCTAGGGGAAACAGTGCCAAAAAGCACAAAGCGCTACTTGTGGGATTGGGACAAAGTCACAAGTTCAGGTCAATAACGAAGGAGCGCACATCAGATACAGGGACAGGGCTCATCCCCGTGAAATGTTTACCTTCTGTAAGTCCATGTCTACACAAGGAGCCACAGCTTGAGCTTTGCGTTGGTGGGGTTGTGAAGAGACTGATGTCAGTGTGAGGAGCAGGCAACTGCTTGCGCTTTACATTGACGGGGGAGGCAGGCGGCCACTGTTTGGCACAAAGGGCTATTTGCCATCAGAGCTTTACACTGGTGAGAGATTAGAACAAACTTTGTGGTGTGAGAAACTCGCTCGTTATCACAAACAGACCCAAACTTCTGGATTTTCACCTGGAGTTTAGTTTTGAAGCAGGAGGAGTATACTCTGATCCCAGTCAAGGGTTCAGGACCTGGGGCCGCATCTTGGGGATCAGGACTCACTCCCAGCAGAGGCCAGCAACAGACTCCAGTTGGTGCTGGTCAGTTGGATAGATGCAGGGAACATCTCTAAAAGTGTGTTGTACCCCTGTAGCTCAAACATGAGGTCAACAAACTAACCCTAGGAGTCACTTCTGGGGATCCTGGATTTAAGGCAAGCAAGTCCTATCTTCCTTCGTCATGCACCAGCCAGTCCTTCTTCTGAATCTTCCATAGGTCTAGGTATGTTCTGTTGAGATGTTTTGAAGGTGCCATTCTTATACCCATAGCAAGCCTGTGGGTGATGCCCCCTATGTCTAACCTTCCCCCTTTCCTAGGTTAGGTTCTAGTCTGTCTAGGAGGAAAAGACAGGCTGGCATAGCTGTGAGCTGCATTTGTCAGTGGCAAGGCAGGCAGCCTTAGAAGTTGGGAAGGGGGTTGGCACAGTCCTCAGGCAACCCTTTGAAACTCAGGAAGGGTTGAGTACAACCCCCAGGCCATCCTGCTCAGGAGAGGAATACCATGCCTCACACCCAAGGTCCTTTGTCCCTATGGCTGCAAGGAATACACCACACCACAAGAGAGCCATTCACAGTCATGAGACACTGGACACTGGCAGAAAGGCACATTAGTCTAAGGCAGAAAAATAAAATAATTCTAAAAGTGGCTTTCTCAGAATAACAACCTAAAATCCAACGTTACCATTAAAGAGTATTTTTAATTATAGTTCAAATGAATGGAAGACACATTTCTCTGTCTGCTCCCAAACTGAAGTTATCACTTATTAAGATTAATAGGATAGCCCAGTGATAGTCTGTGAGAGAGGTAGCCTTGGTGCCAAGAGATTTTCACTGCTAGGACATGTAAAACTTAAATTCACATGTCCTACTTTTCAAATACCACTCACCCTGCCCTATGACCCTTTAGGGCTTACCTTGCGGGTTACTTATAATTATTCAAAAGGAAGGTTTAGATCTTGTATATGGTTTATTTTGCTAGGTTGAACTGTCACTTTAAAACTGCACTAAAGGCTGCAGTGGCAAGCCTGAGACATGGCTTACAGAGCTACTTTAGTGGGTGGAACAATGAGTTCCGTTGCCCACTTGTAGCATTTAGTTTACAGGCCCTGGATGCAGACAATACCATATTCTAGGGGCGTATAAGTAAATTATAGGTGCCAATCACACGTAAGCCGGTGTTGCCATGTTTAAGGGAGAGAGCACAAGCACATTAACACTGGCGTGTAGGGGTAAAGTACACAGAGTTCTAAAGTCAACAAACCCGATTTCATGATAGAATAGAGCAGTGAAGAGAAAAAGTCTGGAGAAATACAGTGCCAAGGATGTCAGGTCTACCACACCTGAAAAGGGGTTTATTTACATTTTGCTGCCACAACCTCCGTTTAAAATAAATTTCCCCCTGTCCATATGGAATCAAAACTAGATAGTTATGATAACAGGCAACCCCAGAATATGGCAGCCATAGCAATGGGCTACAAAGGAAATATTTGTAACACTCCACTTACATTTTCTATAAATTAAACATACTACTTTCAGATTTCACCACCTACCACTGCTGTTTACAGTTTAGACTTTAGCTCTTTGGAGCACCAAAGCTACACAGCTGCAAGACTGCTGCAGCAGGGGCTATATAATAATGTTAAAATGAGTACCCCCATAATTTGGTTGAATTGGGTTTTTTAAAACACTGGCAAAAACAATATAATTCACTGTCTCTATTTATTTGTAAATGGTCTGAATGAGTCTTCCTGGTCAGTGCCTGTGACCTCCAGAATTCTGTTTCCAGTGCTCCTATTCTGACAGTCCTCCTCAGCCTTGTTGGATAGACATAAATCTTGTTCGTAGGTGCCTTAACCCCATAGGCCACCAAACAGCAGATCCCCCTAGCCTGTAAATAGTATGATAGGTTAGTGATTAATATTCTTAGTGTGGTATTCTGAGAACAGCCTCAAGGTCACAGGTTTGAATCTTGTTGCAAGTCAATAGTGTCTTCTGTAGGTGCCAACAATCAAGATTTAGACGTGAAACTACAGATTTTGTCTACATTTCTGTTTTCTCCTTCTTTAAAAAATGCCACTTAATTTCTTTTCAAGCCAAAGACCACAGAAGTCCCTCCCTCCCAAGACCTCTGCAACAAACTCAGCACATTCTTCCACCAAAAGATCAGTCAGATCTACACAGCTTTGACACCTTAGACCCTATCACTTCACCTGCCACAAAGCATGTAAATATGCAGCACCGCAAAAGATCATGTACTGCTGGCCCAGCTCCCAACAGAGGATACACTGGAGACCCGTTGGATCCCTGCCCGTACCAAATCTTCCACAGAGCAGCCATCGGCATCAAATCCCTAGTTCCGCCGCACAATCAACTGCTCCATCAAAACTGCCACCTTCCTCGATGATTGGAACCATGCCGAGATCAAACCCCTGCTGAAGAAGCCTTCCTCAGACTCAACTGACCTCAAGAACTGCAGCCCCATCTCCCTTCTCCCCTTCCCAACCGGGTCATTGAGAAGGCCATCAATGTCAACTGTCCGCGTTCTTTGAAGGAAACCACAGACTGGAAACCTCCCAATCCGGCTTCTGAAGCAAGAGCACAGAGACCGCACTTCTCGCAGCCGCCAATGACGTCCGCTCCCTCCTCAACTAGGGCGAGACCGCAGCCCTCACCCTACTAGACCTCTTGGCCGCCTTTGACACCGTCTCCCACCGCACCCTAATCACGAGACTCCACGATGCTGGCATTCGCAACAAGGCTCTGGACTGGATCCACTACTTCCTCACGGGCTATACTCAGCGAGTTAGACTACCCCCGTTCCTCTCAGAACCTACAGAGCTCAGCTGCGGAGTGCCTCAGGGCTCCTCTCTGAGCCCCAACCTCTTCAACGTCTACATGGCCCTCCTAGCAGACATCCTCAGAAGCCACGGACTCAACATCATCTCCTACACCGACAACATCCAGCTGATCCTCTCCCTCATCAAAGAACCCACAAACGCCAGAGTCAACTTCCACAACAGAATGAAGGCCATACCTACCTAGATAAAATACAGCCTCAAGCTCAACTCTGACAAGACTGAAGTACTCATCATGGGACCCAAAAATGAACTAATTCCCTTGAGATGTATACAGAAAAAGCTAAAACATAGCCTCAAGTTAAAATATAGAGTCAGAACTCTAAGTTTTACAGTTTGCTGTGCTGTTACCTGGAAGGAGGAATCGCTGCTGCAGAAGGGAGGACCCAGTCAACACCTCGCGGAACCCGCTTCGCGGGTCCCGCATCGCCAAGGTCGCCCAACCGAGTGCTGTTAACTGCAGGGTGTGTGCGCGAGTGACAGGGCTGCGAGCGCTGAGAACCGGGACTCACTCTCCCAGGAGCCCCGGCGATCCCGAGGCCAAGTCACCTGGCCCGCTCTCCCTGACCGCCCCGCCCTGCAAATCAGCTGAAAAGGAGCCCGCCCAAGCGGGAAATCGGGAAGTTTTACAGTTTGCTGTGCTGTTACCTGGAAGGAGGAATCGCTGCTGCAGAAGGGAGGACCCAGTCAACACCTCGCGGAACCTGCTTCGCGGGTCCCGCATCGCCAAGGTCGCCCAAAAGAGTGCTGTTACCCGCAGGGTGTGTGCGCGAGTGACAGGGCTGCGAGCGCTGAGAACCGGGACTCACTCTCCCAGGAGCCCCGGCGATCCCGAGGCCAAGTCACCTGGCCCGCTCTCCCTGACCGCCCCGCCCTGCAAATCAGCTGAAAAGGAGCCCGCCCAAGCGGGAAATCAGGAAGTTTTACAGTTTGCTGTGCTGTTACCTGGAAGGAGGAATCGCTGCTGCAGAAGGGAGGACCCAGTCAACACCTCCGCATCGCCAAGGTCGCCCAACCGAGTGCTGTTACCTGCAGGGTGTGTGCGCGAGTGACAGGGCTGCGAGCGCTGAGAACCGGGACTCACTCTCCCAGGAGCCCCGGCGATCCCGAGGCCAAGTCACCTGGCCCGCTCTCCCTGACCGCCCCGCCCTGCAAATCAGCTGAAAAGGAGCCCGCCCAAGCGGGAAATCGGGAAGTTTTACAGTTTGCTGTGCTGTTACCTGGAAGGAGGAATCGCTGCTGCAGAAGGGAGGACCCAGTCAACACCTCGCGGAACCCGCTTCGCGGGTCCCGCATCGCCAAGGTCGCCCAACCGAGTGCTGTTACCCGCAGGGTGTGTGCGCGAGTGACAGGGCTGTGAGCGCTGAGAACCGGGACTCACTCTCCCAGGAGCCCCGGCAATCCCGAGGCCAAGTCACCTGGCCCGCTCTCCCTGACCGCCCCACCCCTCATGTTCCTCCCAACCAACGCCTATAAGAAGTGACGTGCCTCGCTGCGCGGGAGCGCGCGGGAGTGCCCGGGGCGAAGCCCGGGCAAAGGGCGGGCCCTCTGTGGCCCTCAGAGGCACGAGAAGGCGAGGCCACCCCCCTAAGGTTCGCCGTCTGGGTTTAGCAAGGTACAGAACTCTATTAACCCTCATTATCCCTAGGTCTTCTGCCATCTGCCTGTGGATCCTGACACATACCTTGGTCAATTGGCTCGGTCGTTTGTAAGAGGTAGGCATTATGGTAAGGAAAAAGCCTGCATCTGCTGCGACGGAGCCCCTCAACACAATGCTCTCATATGTGGTTCAAAAAGTCAATAAGATCAACAATGAGAGAAGGCAATCGCTAGGCTTGAGCCAATCGCCAGTTCTTCCGTTAGAAAGTTCGCCCGCAAGGGCAACTGTTCCAGAGTTACTGACCACACCGCCAGATTTTCCACAGTCGAATAGCCTAGTCCATATTCCACAAGACTTGGCCAGCAATGCAGAAGATCCTCATGTTTTGGTTAACTCGTCGGCCAATAACGATAATACCTCAGAGCATAATCACCAGTCATTTTCCATCGAGGAAGTACCGTCACCGGAGCAGCCCGTTCCACGGCCAGTGAGAACCTGTAGAAAATCTCACTCACTAGAGAGGGGGGAAACAACAAGGCAGGAGAAAGGCAGCTACACCGCCCCCAAGACGTGAAGGGCAACAAATTGACTTCGATGCCGAAGCAGAATCCAGACGTATTATTGACGATGAACTTTTTAATCGGATCCAAGATATGATTGATATAAAAATTAGGACAATCATTAAGCCCTTGATTGGTAAACTGGATAAATTAACTGCGGAGGTTAAGAAGGCGGGGGGTGCACAAAGTAATCTGGTGGTAGAGGTGGCCAATCTATCTGCTCTTGTCACAAAATTGGCATCGGGAGCCGTAGAGGCTCTACCAAATGAGAGTGTCCCACAGCCTACACTGCCAGAGGGGCCCTTAGCAGTAGCTTCAACTCTATTAACGGCTCCCATTCAGGACCTAGCAGGCGGAGCCGCGCCGACATCATCATCAGGGGACATAATTGGGACAATACAGGAGGATGTATCAGCCCAATTCATTTTGGAAGCCTCTCCAGTTGTGCTAGTATTAGCAAATGTCCCAGTCTTAGCACAAAACAAAATAGAATCGAAACAGGACTTGAAGGATAAAGCTCTTCATTGGCTTACTACAAACATGACCATGGCCCCCCAAGGGATGGATAGTTTAGCAAGGGATATTGTTATGACCAGGAGGGTATCTTGGATTGGGTCCAATCCCAAAAAATTTAAGGGGGACTGTGTGATTATAAACTTTGCCAACACAGAAGTCCTCCCAAAAATTTTGAATAACATCTTCCCACCCCAAAGGCGGAGCGGTTCTATAATTCCGCTCACCCTAAAATTCTTCTATAGTGAGGCTCAGCTCCCTACTTTTTCTAACCCTACTAGAGTTAGGAGAGCGAATAACGCCCCAAACTGGGAAGGCGGTTTTAGACATAGATTCCCCAACGAGCGCCCTGGGCCTATATTTAACTTCGAGTACGGAAGATCTAACCACGCGCATGAGTCAAATTTGTGGCCTCCCATGCCACTAGACCCTGCCGTCAATGGTTGGGGCCCGGGTTGGATGGGCCAAGATCCCATTGGGCGAATCAATAGGTTCGTACCATGGGCGAGAAACGATTATTTTCCGATACGCCCAAATACCCCTTTACCTATGTGGAACATCGCAGCTATGGGTCAAGGTCAGGCAGCTACCCCTTTTGATTGGGGGGGCGGTTTGGGGAATAGGTATGCTCCCTTAGCGGATCTAAACAACTGCGATTGACTTAAACCTTGCAATGTCCGAGCAAGTGAGTTCATAGCTAGACCCGAAATAAATCTTAGCCAGTGTTACAACGATGATGACCTCCGCCTGCCTACATTTTATGAAACACCTGAGAGTTATGTCCCGCTGGACAACCCTGGGCTATCATACCAGGGGGAGGGTTGCATAGCGTCAACCCTGAACATCGCTCCAACACAGAACGCACCTGAGGTAGCTCAGAACAAGGTGGTTAGATCCATAAGCTTAGCTGAGGGGTGTTTGTTGGGGGAAAAAGAGCTAAGGTTACCTACCAACGCCTGTAAAATTATAACATGGAACATAGCCGGCTCATCTGCAAAACGACAGGACAAAGCATGTGTGAGCTTTATTTCAAAGCAACATATAATTGCCCTGCAAGAAACGTGGGACATATCGGCTAATTTCTGGTGGGATGGATTCACCTGCTTCTCTATCCCTGCAGTCCCAGAGCTAAAGGAGGTTTGGCCATTATGTTTTCTCTAGATCTGAAGGGCACCTATAGGCAGATAAATACAGATTCCGTAAACATCCTAATGGTTGAAAGGATGACCAGTAACAATTGCAGGACGATATATATTAATTTTTACAATTCTAGGAACAGCGAACACAGTGGGAGTAATATCGCTAACCTAGATAATATCTTAAATAAAGTGTCTCAGAATATCCATTTAGTTTATGAGTTTATCCTTTTAGGAGATTTTAATATTCATTTATGTAATTTGGGTTGTATGGGAAGAGGTGACAACGTAACTGAGGTGGGCGAGGAGACCCCTCGGGGCCCCCACTTTGAACACTCTACAGAGGGGCTTGAGTTAGAAGAATTATTAGCAAACCATGACCTCTATGAACCCGATAAGGGCGTTAGGGCGCCAACCTATATTGGCAGTCACCATGGCTCAGTGATAGACTACATCTTTGTTTCACAAGGTATCTTAAATCGGTCTATGGTCTATTGTACAGTCATAATACCCTACAGTGACCACAACCCTGTTCTACTTGAAGTGGCCTGGGGTGGCCAGATGGGAGCACCGCCAAAAGCACTTAAACCAGCACACCCCCTGAAACCCTGCGATCAAGACAGACGACTGAAATGGGCCAAAGTGATCCCGGATAATTTCTATGAAACAAATTTTCCAAAAATAAAGGACAAAGTGGCCATCTGTCAAAAATCGGGGGCGCAAGGTAAAGAAATTATAGAGGCTTTTGAGGAAATTTGTGGCCAGGTGGCTAAGGATCTTTTAGTCAAACCAAAAAAAGGATTTTCTGGAACAAAACGTTGGTTTGATTCTGCTTGTTCAAAAGCGCACAGAGCATTGATGACAGCGTTAAAAACCTCTCCCAGGGCTGGGGAGGATATTGTTAGATTAAGGAAACGCTATAAGGTTGCCATTAAGAACCGCAAAGAATCCCTTAAACGCGAAGCATGGGAAAATCTCCTCTCAGCTGCAGTACTGAAGGACAGTAAAAGATTCTGGGAGATCATCAGACAACCTTTATTTTCTGACGACAATAATGCTCTTATGGACTGTGTGATCACCGACGACAAATGGCTAAACCACTTCAAAAATGTATATGAGGGTGGTTCCAAAGGAACTGCAGATGTTTCAGTACCTGCTATAGTGGCAGACCCGTTGGTCTTTAACCCCGAAGAAGTAGAAAAAGCCCTGATGGCCACAACAAGACATAAAGCTCCCGGCCCTGACGGTGTTCCCGCTGATTTTTTCATGTACTCTCCTAAATTGTGGTCGGCGGTATTGTCGAAAGTGTTTAACGCAGCCAACAACCATGTACCCAGTTCTTGGGCCACATCCACCATAGTCCCTATCTATAAAAATAAAGGCCAGCGAGATGATCCCGCCTCCTATAGGCCCATATCTCTTTTGGACTCAACGGTAAAAATATTAGGCAGAGTTCTTCTAGCCAGACTTAATGACAACGTTGAGAGCCGTGGAGGGCTGTCTGAACTACAATATGGATTCAGAGAAAAAAAGGGGACGATCGAACAATGTATAAACTTACATCTATTAATTTCTAAATATACAGTGGCAAAGGAGGGCTTCATGTTCCTTGCATTTATGGACCTCTCCTCTGCCTTTGATCTAGTAAATAGGTCGAAATTGTGGCAGTTATTGTTGGAGATGGGCATTGATGAGTCTTTGGTTGTGTTTATGGCTAAACTGCACCAGGAGCTTTTTGCAGCTGTCCGAGTCACAAACGATGGCAGACGTACCCCCCTGTTTAAATCTCTTAAGGGGGTGCGGCAAGGCTGTATTCTAGCCCCTGTATTATTCACCATCTACATCAACAGGCTGGGCAGTCACCTGCAGGGACAGGCAGCCGACGTTCCGCATGCAGGAGATGTCAAAATTCCAGCGCTCCTGTATGCGGACGATGCAGTGCTGATAGCCCGCACTGGGGTAGGCCTACAGCATCTCCTGGACGCTTTTGGTAGCTTCATGGAGTGGCTGGACCTCAAGGTCAACGCCTCTAAATCACACACGATGGTTATGGGGCGTGAATGCAACAAAAAAAGACACAAAACATTTTTTTGCAGGGGAGTCCCTGTCACCAACGTGTCCACATTTCCATATTTGGGGGTAATATTTGACCAGAAAGGAACTTGGGGCCCTCAGATAAGAGCAAAAAGATTGGCGGTAATAAGATCCTCCTCAGCGGTTTTGGGCTTTGCTGGGAAGCTAGGGGCTAGGCCCATGCAAGCTCTTCTGAAAATCTACAAGAGCAAACCAGTGGCCATAGCGGCCTATGGTTCTCAACTGTGGGGTTACGTAAACCTGGATCCAATTCAGAGAGCTGAAAATAGATTCATTAGATCCTTGCTCTCAGTCCCGCAATCCACCCCAACGTACTCCATCCATAAGGAGGTGGGTCTGCCCTATCTGTCTGATACCCTGAGCCTTGCTCCGCTAACTTTGTGGCTGAAATTGTGGACAAATGATGACCTACCTCTGAACCACAAGATTTTGCACGATGTCTTATCCTTGGATAAATACACCAGCATCCCTTGGTTGGCATATGTAGCTAAAACCCTTGCAGATCTGGGTCGCCCAGATCTTTTTTCATCTCCGGAAAATATTAGGAGACAGGACATAGTAACCATCAAAGAGTTATTTAGGGATAGGCAGGAAGCACGGAGGGAGGACCTTGAATTGTTGAAACCTGCAGTAAGGGCACATAACCTCTTGGTTTGTACACCCTCACTCGCCCCCTACCTGAACTTTGTCACATTCCCATATCACAGGTTTTTATTATCAAAGTTCCGATTTAATTTGATACATTTTTATCTAGGTTCTTTTAAGACCTGGCAGAAGCCTGAGCAGGCCCCACCGTGCTGCTGCGACAATTTCTCGGTGCAGGATACTCTGCACTTTGTTATGTTCTGTAGTATATACCATGAGCAGAGAAAGAAATATTTGTTGCCTATTTTGAAAAAAGCTGGTTTTGTTCAAGTAAGACCAGCCCTGCTCTTTCTACAACTACTACCTAACATACATGTTACTTTTTGTATGGCAAACTTTCTGGTAGCCGCAATGCGGGCGAAACCTGTTAGCCATAGCTTACTTTAAAACTTTTCTTGTTGCTTGAGTATGTTCACGTGATAGATTTGTATAGAAATATTTTATCCATGTCTAAAATTTTTCTCCTGTTTGTTTATTAGGTTTTTTTTGTGTGCGTGGGAAATGTAAATAGATGTATAGTATGCATTGTATTGCAAAGTAATTGCTTTTTTTTCTTTTATGTTCTTTGTATGACTTGTAATAAGTCGAATAAAGATATTCTGACTGACTGACTGAGTCAAAACTAATGCTTTAATGATATTTTAACTTGAGGCTATGTTTTAGCTTTTTCTGTATACATCTCAAGGGAATTAGTTCATTTTTGGGTTGAATACCCCATTTCCCTTGATCATTCCAAGGGGTTCCTCTCTTTCTTCTGAAACCTCATCATGGGACCCACACCTTTGGCCTGGGACGACTCTTGGTGGCCAGTCGCTCTGGGATCCCCTCCCACCCGATAGACTATGCACACAACCTCAGCATCATGCTGGACTCATCACTCACAATGCACCACCAAATGAATGCAGTTTCCTCAGCTTGCTTCCACACGCTCTGCCTGCTTCGAAAGACATTCAGATGGAGCCCCACAGAATCCAGAAAAACGGTCACCCATGCACTTATCAACAGGAGACTCAACTACGGCAACGCACTCTATGCTGGCATCATCCAGATAAAGCTCAAGAAACTACAGAACGTCCAAAACGCTGCAGCCGGACTGGTCCTCGACATTCCCCGCCGCAGCCACATTACGCACACCTCCGACAACTCCACTGGCCCCCAGTCAACAAGAGAATCACCTTCAAGCTCCTCACACTCACCTACAAACACCTCCATGACAAAGGACCAGCATACTTGAATCACCTACTCACATTCTAAGTTCCCCTCAAGACAATTCCATTCCACCCAGCTCACCCTAGCTACAGTCCCCAGGATCCACAAACCAGAACCGGAGGAAGATCCTTCTCCTACCTCGCTACCAAGACCTGGAACAACCTGGCCCTCCACCTCAGGCAATCGGCATCACAGACCAAATTCAAGAAGGACCTCAAGACCTGGCTCTTCAAATGATCCTACCCCCAGAGGGACCAGCAACCAATCCCTCCCCCAGCACCTTGAGACCCTCATGGGTGAATAGCTGCGCTATATAAGCCCTTGATTGATTGATTGAAAATTCTCCATGTGTTATTATAAACCTCTTTTATATCATCCCAAAATTTTGCACATGTGATCTTTATTGTTCTAGGGTTAATAAAATAAGCACTACTGAACAGGTTAAGGGTAACCCCTAATAAAATTGCTACTACATTGCAAAAATTGATTAACGTGCATGCAGGACAACATTCCAGACTTAGGCGGTAGACTGACATTTTTAAAACCAAAATGGCTTTGCTTCAGCTTTGTTTCCTCTTAAATGTTTCTCACTTTCAAAGCAAATTAGTGGCGGAATTAAAAACTTTATTGTTTTCTCAATCTCTCTCTGGTTTGTTCCCAAATGCCGGCTTGGTATGTGGAAAAATAAAAGTGTGTGTAATATATGGACTTACATATTCTTTAAGCAAAGTTGGGCACCAAATAACCGTGGCCAAGCCTATTTCAGTGTGCCTCACCTCATGCCCAATGAAACCTGGACCCACACTCAGACATGCGTACTGTGGAAAACGAGCTGCGTAAACTGCGTGGGCACGCTTGATCCACATAGGGTGACCAACCGTCCGTAAATTTCACGGACAGTCCGTAATTTCGGTCGTCTGTCCATTGTCCGTGAAGGATTCTTTAACAGACGCCATTTGTCCGTAATTTTAACCACCCACCTCCCTTCTTGACTCTGATGCTGTTGAGGTCGGGTTTTTAACAGACTCCGATGCAAGCTCAGATACCCAGCAGCATTGGAGAGGCACAGCGGGATGGCAACAGCCCTCACACCTTCAGCCCTTGATGAGTTGTTAGAGGTGCTTGAAGGTGACTGAGAGGGAGGGGCGGCAGCTTCAGGAGCAGGGGCATCTATTCAGATGCAAACAGCCCTGAATGCACCATGTCTCTGCAATTTAGAGGGGCCTCACACATCCCAGGGCCCCAAACATCCTAGAACCGGCCCCATTACACCAAGACAGCACGTAGTTTAAACAAACCTCGGTTCTGCAAACATGCAGTCTATAATGTAATAAAATAAAGAAATGGCACAATCACACCCACACTGATTAACAAAGTATGGAGGACAATCAGTTAAATCAGTTCTCTCGGAGTATCTCCTTTAAGTACTGTACATCACAGTTGGAGATGGCAAAAGTAACATTTTGGAAAGAGAGCCTGTCTTCTCGTTGTCTTGTCCAGGAGGGGGTGAAAAGCCCTACCCCACCCTGGAAGATACCAAGATGATACTAGAATACTGCACGCCCACCCCGGTGCCCACCCTGGTAGATCCTGTTCCACTTCCTGTGATGGCTCCTGCCCCCCTCCCCAGTGATGGCTCCTGTTACCACATGTGGTGACTCTTGTTCCCTCCGCCTGTGATGGCTCCCCCCCCCCCCCCCTGTGGTGGCTCCTGAACCCCCCCACCCCCGCCTATGATGGCTCCTGTCCCCCCCCCTGTAGTGGATCTGTCTCTGCCCTGGGTGGCTTCTGTTCCAGTCCTGGAATGGCTCCTGCAGCGATGGTGAAGTTCTTGATGGGCCTCTTCTCAAAAAGGCTCAGCTAAAAATGAATATGTTAAGGTGGGCGAGTGAGTAAGTGAAGGGATGGGTGGATGGCTGGATGAATTAGTGAAAGGGTGAATGGATGAATGAAAGATTGAATAGATGGATAATGAGAGAGGATGGATGGATTGATGAGTGATTGGAAGGATGGAGGAGAAAAAAGGTAAATAGCTGGATGTATGGGTGGAAGGGTAGCTGGATGGGTAAAAGGGTGGATGGATGAGCAAAAGGATGGATGATGAGTGAGTGGGTGGATGGATGAGTGAAATGATGGATGGATGGGTTGATGAATTGATAAGTGCAAGGGTGAATGGATGAACGGATGAGTGAAAGGGTGGATGTAAGGATGGATGAGTGAGTGAAAGGGAGGGTAGATGGACAAAAGGATGACTAGATGAGTGAAGGAGTGTAAGGATAAACGGATGAGAGAAAGAATGGATGAGTGATAGGGTCAATGGATGGATTCATGAGTGGATGAGTAGATGGATGGGTGGGTGGATGGATGGAAGGATTGCTAAGTGAAAGGGTCGATGGAGAGAGAAAGGGAGGATGGATGACTGAAAGGATGGATGGATGGATGACTGAAAGGGTGGATGGATGGAAGGATGAGTGACTGGGTGGATGGATGAGTAAGTGAAAGGATGGCTGGATGGGTGAAAGGGTAAATGGCTGAATGGATGAGTGAATGAGTGGATAGGTAGAAGAGTGGATGGATGAGTGTACAGATGGATAGGGTGAAAGGGTGGATGGATGGATAATGGATTGATGAGTGAAAGGATGAATGAAGGGATGGATGAGTGAAATGATAGATGGAAGGATACATGATGGCTAAGTTTGCAACTGGTTGAATGTTTGGATATGGCTGGGCTTACATATATACTATTGTACGACCTCTGATGTGTCTGTAAAACTTATCCAATTGTCCTAAAGTTTTGTCCTGAATTTTGACCTCCTGTCCTGAATTGTGTCCTGAATTTTGACCCTTTGTCCTGAATTTTTACACTCACCGTCCTGAATTTGCACCAATGCCAGTTGGTCACCCTAGATCCACAACCTTCTTTAAATTCCAGGTAGCTTGGTGAAGCGTGACGTCACCGACACTTCTAGGACCTGCGGAGTCCAATATGGCCGCCAGTCTCCTGCCAAAATGACAGCAGCCAGGAGGCGGAGGAGTCCCAAGACAGCTGCTCACATCCTGAGATCCAGCCCATTCAACGGGATGACGAAACTAGCCGGTACCGATGCATGAAAACAGGAAGTTTGATTTCGAAGCATGAAATATACAAAGCAAATTTATCAGTAGGGGGCTAGGCAGGCGCAATAGTCAGGAGAGCTCTGACTGCGTGACGCTGCAAGAGCAGATGGCTCCACAGTCCTGTGAGGCTTGGGCCAAATGTACGTATCCAAATCTATTTCTGAATTTCTGTTTAGAAGTCTGATTGAATAAATAAGCGTGCCTTGAGATTGACACTGTCCAAATTTTACCCTTTTTTCAAAGCTTACAGGCCTGTCAGGAAGTCTCCTGCAACCTCAGAAACTGATCAAAGAATCTGTTCTCCCTGCAGGGTGATGGCATATGCAGTGCTGCTGAATGGTCATTAAATAATAAAACATGAACTCAGTTGTTTAAATCAATGCTCTGTTGTCAAACCTCAATGCATAAACGCGCCTCTCGGCTCGTTTACATGGGTCTGTAGTTCCTGTATAGCCCTAGCTGCCTCTGGTAACCAGTTCGGGCTTCTAGGTCTTAATCGCAGTATAATTTTAAAACAATATAGGAAATATATATTTTTTAAAGTTAACAGTTTTTATCGGAGGGGTTCCAAGATCTGAATACATTCAGGAGAAAAAAGGAGGTTGAAGCGATTTGCCTGATACCACGCCATTCAGTTAAATGTAGTGATTTGCCCAATATCACACAATTCAGTTAAATGTCAAAGTCAGTTTTACAAATGACTCCAAGCTTTTGTGATTCAAGGTCCATGATTTTCACCACCCCTCTACCCATTTCACAATAAAGAGAGGCGTGGAAAATTAAAGTTAGGAAAACCAACGACTTCGTAAGCCTCTCCCAAATAAGAGATATTTAAAGGTTTGAAGTTTTTCTGGAACCTTCACCAAGGTCTAGAGAAATCTTTGCAGCTTAATTTATTTTTCATATCTCTTTGCTTAACTGTTAAAAAGTGGTTCTGCTGAACATCTACATCTCAAAAACAGTGTTCTTTTCTTCTTCAATTCCCTTGTGCTCTGCAAAAAAATAAATATGTAGGTAAAACATCACATACATTTTCCTTCATGGAAGTGTGATGTGAATATGCACGTAGTTTGAATTACACTACATTGGTTGTTTTAGGCTTTGCTGGGTTCTGTTGAGTGAAAATGATCTCCTCTCTATTGTCAGAGGAACCACCTCATGTAAATTGCAAAAAAAAGGGATGTACGTTGTTACAACGCATGCTTTTACCACGCATGCTGTAACAACGCAAGTTTTAAAACGCATTCCATTACAACGCATTACACTGGGGGGTTCTGGATAGTGAATAGTTTAATTTGCAATTCCAACACCAGTCCCTGTGGACACTAGGGAAGGTGTTGGATAGTAAATTAAAACTATTCCCTATCCTACAGCGCCCCCCATTGTAATGCGTTGTAATGGTTTTCGTTTTAAAGTCTGGTTGTAATAGCACTACGTGCTAAAAGTTGCGTTATAAAGGTTGTTCCCCCCCAAAAAAGTCATGTTTAGGATTCATGTGGCAGGTATGGATTAGGTTGAAATTTCTATTCAGGAGTCTGATTGAATAAAAAAGCATACCTTGAGATTGTCACTGTCCAAGTCTTCCTGGTTTTTCAAAGCTACAGGTCTGTCAGGAAGTCTCCTTTTACTCCTGATGTACTACCTACTATGGATCCCGTTAAACAGGGCCAAGTACCCCTTCTGCACTTGACTCTTACTGGTAGCAGTGGTCGAGCAGTCAAAGTTCCCTTGGGCGGGAATGTAGATACAGCTGAGTGAGCACGACTATTAACTCAAAATTCAAACAGTGCGAACAATAAATCAATGTCCAGCCTAACACTTGCTTTCATAAGAAAAAGCATTATTTTGTTTCTATCTCTACACATACAAAGAGATACGACATTCAAATGCAGCAACACGACCCCCCTTAAGGTCGGGGCTCTAATGGTCGTCGGGAAAATTCCTGTCCCACCCTCTTTTATGCAACATGTTCTGGGTTATTCCCCATTCACTGGTGGCTGCATCAGGGAATGCAAACTATTAGGCCGTACTCAAGAGTGCCCTTTTGGGTCTTCAGGATTTCAGTCTAAAGTGTCTGTGGGGGGGCGTGGCCAAGATGGCGGGCTGAGCGGTCGCACTTGCCGAGAGCTCCCGGACCCCTGAATTCCTGCACCGCTTGGAGCCGCTGATTCCCCCCCGGATCAAGCGGCAACTGAGCCTGGTGCTCACGGTGGAGGTGTAGAGAGCCTGCTGAGCCTGGTTTGCGCCGTCGGGGATGAGATTTTGACCGGTAAAGCCCAGGACGGAGCCCGCTGAACGGCCCGAGTAAGAGCTGGAAGCCGCGAGTCTCCCAACCCTCGGAGCGCGACGGAGCGACCGGCCTCCGAGGTGTGAAGCCCGCAGCGGTGCATGAGCTGTCGGAGTGGGAATCGGCGACGGCTCCGCGAGCGGCCCAGAGTTGTCCGACGGCGGCTGCACGGAGAGGAACGGAGCGGAGGTGCAGTGCGGAGGCGGAGTCGGCATCGCCTCACTACGCCAGCCCGTGGCTCGAGGAGGCCCGCGGGAAGAGATCGCCTCGGCTGGTTGTCTGTGCGGGACTTTGGAACGAGTCTCCCGGGGAAGATCTTTCCCTGAAGCTGTGGACCCCGGCGAACGTTGCACTGTGACTTAGCCCACTGGCCGGATTTCAGGATCTCAGATCGAAGAAGGAGAGAGGGTCTCCATCTTGGGCGTTGTCCCCTCAACCCTACTGAGCGGCCATTTTGTGAAGCTCGGCCGGGCAGCTCGGCCCTCCTGGTGCTCTTGGTGTGGGCTGCTCCCGGCTGGCATATAGCTGCTTTCTTCGCTGTCCAGTGAGCCTCAGTGTCCGTTATTGACCTACAATGTCGAATGCCAGGGGGCAGCGACGGGGCGACCGGACCTTGCCGGAAATGCTGGGCCGGGGCGCCCTGCGCAGCGGAGGTGCCCAGCCTGCCGCGACTTCCCCGGCACCAACCAGGGGGGCGGACGGTGGAGAGCCCCCGGTGACGAGATCATTTCTCGAGTCGCTGTTTAGCTCCCTTCGGGAGGACTTTCAAACGCTCAAGCGTGAGGTGGCCGGGGAGGTCCGCGAAGTGAGAAGAGAGATGGACTCCCTAGGGGACCGTGTGAACACAGTGGAGGAGGCCGGTCATTCCAGGGACGAGGAGATCACCCATCTGCAGCAGGAGGTCCTGCGACTACGGGAGCAGCAGATTGAGTTACAGGCCCACGCCGAGGACCTTGAAAATCGGTCCAGGCGGAACAACATACGGGTCCGCGGTGTGCCGTCTGGTGAGGAGGGTGAAGACGTGACTGCATATCTGGTGGCCCTCTTCCGTGCGATCCTGGGAGAGTCAGAGGACTTTCGGATTCGCATTGACCGGGCACATCGGGTGGGTCGCCCCCGCAGAGCCACGGCGCCCGCTCCGGACATTTTGGCCTTCCTCCCGAACTTTCCCTTGAAGGAGCGGATCCTCCGCGAGGCACGAGGGCAGCAACCTTTCCGATTCCGGGACCACCCTGTGACCCTGTTTCAGGACTTATCCACAGTCACGCTACAGAAGAGGAAATCCTTCAAGATCGCCACGGACTTCCTTCGAGAGCATGAGACACAGTACTCCTGGGGGCACCCCTTCCGTTTGATCTTTAGGTGGAACGGCGTCTTGCATCAGCTTCGGTCCCTCCAGGATGTATGCGCTGTGTTGGGCCTCACTGCATCGGACACAGATACCCCGGCCCCGCGGAGGAGACGCAGCACTCGTGACGGATGGCAGCAAGCTGGGGGGGGGGCCTCACCTCCGGCGGAGCGACCGGGCTCGCCTGCAATCCGGGCAGAAATGGCGGCTGCCATCCAGGAGGCCTCCAGAGTGGCGGCGAATGGCGAAGTGGCCTTGACGGCCTGAACTCACTCCGGGGGGAGTCTACTTTAGCTCGTTCTTATAGCAGGTGCGGGGATCCGGGGGGTGGGCTGGGAGGAAGGGCGAGTGCTGGAGGTGGTGGCTGGACGTCCACTAAGTTGACTTACCACGGCCTTGCCCGTTCCGGGCCGGACTGGGACAATGTCTTTTTTGGAAAGTTTGAGAGGCGAGGGAAGGGGTTGGGACGGGCGGGCAGATGTTTTGATTTTGGGACCTAGAGGGGGGGCCAGTAGCGGGGGGTGGTGTAGATTTGGTGGTGTTGGGGCAGGGGGGGGTTTCTTGGTTGTGGGGTGTTGGGGTTCGGGGACTGTACTGTGCCAGTGGGTGATTCGAAGTTGCTCTGTTTTGAGGCCTCGAGGGGGGTCTTCTGTGTTTGCTGGCGGGGCTTTGCTTCTTGATATGTGCTCCTTGAACTCCCTCTTTGATGGCTCTTAAGGTGCTTACTCTCAATGTGAAAGGGCTGAATAATCCGGTTAAGCGGCGGGCAGTGTTGTCCCTGTTGGAAAACTCACAAGCGGATATCTGCCTGTTGCAGGAGACCCATTTGCTGGCTAAGGATTGCTCGCGGATGCGTACCCCCAAGTTCCCCACGCAGCTCTTCTCCTCTAGCACCTCCAAGACGGCAGGGGTGGCAATCTTGTTTTCTGGGGGGCTTAGCACTGACTGTAGGCACCGTTTATTGCCCCAATGATCATCAGGACCAATTTTTACACAAGGCTTTGGACGACGTTGCATCCACCTCTGATAGGCACATAGTGTTGGGGGGAGATTTGAACCTGGTTTTCGACGCGGCGCTGGATAGGTCTGTGCAGCGGCGCCATCAGTTGGGTGAGCTCTCGGGCTCGATTCGTACTCGACTTGAGGAGCTAGACCTGCATGACATGTGGCGCCGCCTCCACCCCACCACCCGCGCATACTCTTACTTCTCACACGCCCATAGATCTTATGCGCGCTTAGACCACCTCCTAGTGTCGGGCCCATTGCTCCTTTTGGCTTCGAATGCGGACATGGGGGTCCTCTCTCTTTCTGACCACGCTCCGGTGGAGGGCGTTTTTACTCTTCCACCGATGGCTCGGCCGAGGGGGGTGTGGAGGCTCCGAGACACGCTTTTGCATAGGCGGTCGGTGGTAGATCAGATCAGGGCGGCCATTTTGGCTTTTCAGACCGTGAACGATAATGGGGACACTTCCCGCGCGACGCAGTGGGCAGCCCTAAAATCCGTGCTCCGAGGCGAATTTATCGCGATTTCCGCAGCCGAGAATAGGGACCGACAACTCAAGAGAGATGAGCTCACCCGGCAGGTGAGGGAGCTGGAGCAGGTTCATCATAGGACGGGGGCCCCCAGGGTGTGGAGGCAGCTGAAGGCGGCGCGGAAGCTCCTGGCGGCCCTTGACACAGATCGAGCGGAGTACGCGGTGCTTCGCCTGAAGCATAAATATTACACAGGGGGCGATCGGTGTGGGCGGCTACTGGCTAACAAACTCAGGGTGCAGCACCAGCAGCACCGAGTGAAGGAACTATTGGACCCGACCGGAGGCAGAGTCACGACCGATGAGCACATAGCGGACGTCTTCCGTGGCTTTTATGCTGACCTCTACTCCGGGGAGCCCTCTTCGGCCCAGGCGGAGGTGGACTATCTGGACTCGGTCCCGCTCCCGTCGCTGACACAGGATCAGGCTCAGTATCTGGAGCGTGACATACGTATCGAGGAGGTGGTCACGGCGATATCCCGGCTCAAACTGGGCAAAGCCCCGGGACCGGATGGCTTTATCCCGCTGTTTTACAAAACCTTCTGTCAGGAGCTGGCGCCTTTGCTGACTCGCCTCTTTAACTCCTTCGCAGAACCGGGAGCCATTCCCTCCGAATTTCTCCAGGCCACGGTTTCAGTGATCCCTAAGCCGGGCAAGGACAGGACCGCCTGCGGGTCCTATCGTCCCATTTCGCTGCTGAACACTGATTTGAAGGTATTCACCAGTATCTTAGCCGCACGCCTGGCGTTGCACCTCCCCGGCATGGTTGATTCGGACCAAGCGGGCTTCGTGCCCGGTAGGCAAACGGTAGATAATACGAAACGGGTGACACACATTCTCGAGAAGGCTTCTAGGATACCTGGAGAGAGGATGCTCCTGTCTATAGACGCGGAGAAGGCTTTTGACAGGGTGCACTGGCCCTACCTTGAGAAAGTCCTGAGCAAATTTGGGATAGGGGAGAAGTTCCGTCATCTGATTTTCAATTGCTACCGGTTCCCATCTGCGGTGGTACGGGTGAACGGCGGCAGCTCCCGACCCTTCCCCATCGAGCGGGGCACGAGACAGGGGTGCCCGCTCTCCCCTTTGCTCTTTGCCTTGTACATGGAGCCATTTGCCCAGAGGGTTAGGCAGAACCCTGACATTATTGGCGTCCGGATGGGTGGGTTCCGTCATGCGATCAGCCTGTACGCGGATGATGTCATTCTGACGCTGGATGACCCGCGGAGATCGCTACCGGCCTGTGTGGAGGAACTGAACTTATTCGCTGGCGTGGCGGGCTTCAAGGTGAACCTGGGTAAGTCAGCCGCCCTAGACATCTCGCTTACTGCTGCCACTAGAGTGGAGCTGCAGAGGCTTTACCCTCTGAGCTGGTCCAAGGACCGGATCCCGTACTTGGGGATCCTGTTGGCGCCCTCCCTCCCGGAGATGGTTACGGCCAATTACGCAGCTCTAGGCACGAAAATCAGGGAGGAACTGGGCCGGTGGGATAAGGGTACGCTGTCGCTACTGGGTAGGGTGGCTGCGGTGAAGATGACCCTTCTGCCTCAGGTGCTTTACCTCTTCAGAGCGTTACCGCTCCAGCCCCCTGCGGGGTGGCTTGCGGAGACTCAGACTGCCATTGCACGGTTCGTGTGGCAGGGACGCAGGCCGAGGATCAAGAGGGGCATCGCTATGCTGTCACCGGAATCCGGAGGACTGGGGATACCGGACTTGCGGAAATATTTCCAGGCCGCTCAGCTCCGATATCTCGTGGAATGGAGCCGGTGGGAGTCTGATAAACATTGGTTGTTCCAGGATCAGGCGGTGGCGGGTAGGACGCTGCAGGAAGTGCCATTCTTGAGGCGAGCCCATCGGCCCCCCAATCTTTACGCGTCTTTGGTAACGCGGGTCCCACTCCAGACGTGGGACTCGGTGGCTGCCAGATGCGAGCTAACTACCTTCCCCTCTCCATTTACGCCGCTCATTGGCAATCCGGACTTCGGCCCGGGGATGGAACAGGGTGCCTATGAGCGCTGGAGGGTGGCCCGCTGCTGCACTCTGTACCACTTGTACTCCCCTGAGGGGGTTGTCTCCTTCCAGGACTTGAGGAGGGATTATGGCCTCCCCGAAACGGAGCGCATGCGATACATGCAGGCGCGCCACTGGGCATTACAACCCCAAGTGCGCGACGCGGCACACCGGGAAATCACGGAGTATGAGCGTTGGTTAATTACTCGCACGTCGGACGCTAAAATGATCTCGGACCTGTATAAAATGCTGCAGCCCCCCTCATTTCACATTCACAACCCCGGTCGGGAACGATGGGAGCGAGAGCTCGGGCGCGAGCTGAGTCGTAAAGAATGGGACCACATCTCCTACCGCGCGCGCCACTCGGCCTACCACACGGGTCTTACTGAGACTTTTACTAAAATCTCGACCTACTGGTACCGCACTCCGGAGAAACTGCACGAGATGGACAGGGCGATACCGGGGACGTGCTGGCGCAACTGTGGCAACACTGGTACACTAACACACATACTATGGGAATGCCCCCTGCTGGCTCCTTACTGGGAAGAGGTCCTGAGCGAGGTGGACAAATGCTTTGGGATAGAACTGCCTAGATTCCCGGCCTATGTCCTGCTGGGGTTGCCGAATGGGTTGATGTATCCCCTTAGGTCTAAGAGGGATAGACAGATCGCAATAGCGCTGGGATCAGCGGTGCAGAATATTCTCATACACTGGCGCACTACAACACTTCCCTCTGTAGTTGGTTGGCTGCACAGATTATGGCACGTTCTTGGAATGGAGAAGATGTCCTTAGTGGCCCTGGGGGATACTGATACCTTTGAGGAATTGTGGGAGCCCTTTCATAGCCTGTTATGTTCCGAGTTTCAAGAGATCACCTGCCCTAGATATCTTCGGTTGTTGAGACTGACGCCGCCACCGAACCCGCCTGCTTGATTGGGTGGGTCGGTATTGTATAGTAGAGATTCATGGAGAGTTCATAGTAGTGGAGACTGTAGATACTGGCACAGTACAGGGGGTGGGTTGGGGTATGGTAGTTGGGGGTTCGGTTTGGTTAGGTAGGTTTTTGGAGCGGGGTTGCTTCTCCTCCCTTCACCCCTTCCCCCCCCCTTCCTTCTTTTCCTTTCTTCCCTTCCCTTCCCTTCCCCCTCCCCCCTTTTTTTTTCTCCTTTCCCTCCCCCCCTTTTTCATTCGTTCTCTCTTTTGTCCCCTCCCTCCTGAGTTTTTTTTCTCCCCCCCCCTTTTCCCGCTCCTCCCCCCCCCCTTTTCCCTCCCCCCCCCCTCCCCTCGTTGTCTGTCCGTGCCCACAGGTGCGAAAGCTATGCTCCCGAGTCGGATGGAGCCTCTCGCAAAATTGTAACTGCATTATTGTACTGGCTGTATGATGCGCATTGGAGCGCGGATCTTGTGGTTCACCTGTTCCCTGCCCCTTTGTGTCCTACCCCACCCTGCTTCAATAAAATACTTTAAACCTAAAGTGTCTGTGGTGCTGCAGCACCTTTAGCAGGGAATCCCACAGGGGGCAAAAAGGCCCTAGTTCAAGTCTTAGCTGCTTCTGCACAACAGAAACCTTCCGCGTAACAGTTGGTGCCATCGGCACTGGCACTCACGCAAATTGATCCTGCTCGGAGAGGTAAAGCTGCTCACAGTACACGCAGCAGCATTGGGCTGGTGCAGGGACACTCTCCAGTGTGACACAGCCGTTCTCCACGTTCTTCCAGCTCACAGTGCTGAAGTAAGTCATGTTCTCCCCAGCAGAGGGATTCAGTCCTTCGGCTCCCAATTGAAGTCCTGATCAGCATCTTTTCGGTCCACGGGGGTAAGTCAGGGCAGATCCTTCAGTGTGGCTAGACCCGCCAATCACAGCCTCACTTCAGTTCCAGATGATGGCCCAATGTCTCAAAAGACTTGGTCCAGGTGGCCCCCTCCTTTCCCCGGCACACAGGTTTGCTATGGTGCATTCTGGTCGCAACATAGACTCTCCAAGTGCAATTAGCCATATGACGGTGGCCACTCCTGGCAGATGGGGGTCGCTGCTCAGGTATTTATGAGTCTTGGCATGCTAGTCACACAACTTTTTTACCGGTGGCCACCTCTGACATACCGGCTTATTGCAATGAGGTTGTGTGGGCCTGGCGCCCTCCACACAGCACTCAATATTTGACACAGTCTACTGTGGCCCTCTCCTAGCATACATGGTAGCTGAAAACATCTTGCACATGGGCTACAGCCCGATTGGTGCACAACTGAATTCTCACACCTTTCAAAGGGAGTAATCACAGTAGGGCTCCCCACTGGATCTCACTCATTCCAACGCTCTCCTCTTCCTAACAGGGCACACTAATCTATGCAAGCAGTAAGGGCGCTGGTGCTGCAGGCTCCAGGGCAGGTGATCTTGGTTTCCTTGGGTGATCTCCCTTCCCCAGCCGGGAGACTAGCAGGCCTTAACTCCCAGTCCGGGTCACAGGCAAAGGTCTTGCAGAGCTTCCTCTTCTCACACAGCCCATCTGGCTGCTTGGTAGATAACACGTTTTTAGGGACTCAACCTCCCCTTCTTATAGTCCTTTTCCAACACCAAATGTAACTTAGGGTCTGGCCTTTGAAGTTTTATGTTGGGGGTTCTCATATTCATATATTCAGTACAGTCCTATATTTGCGTCTGTGTGTAATGCAGGTAGGAAGGCAAAGGGGTCTTTATTATAGCCGTATTATTATTTATATGAGATAGTAATAAACAAATGGCTATAAAGCAGGGTTCTTTCCCAGCTAAGCACTAATTAAGGCAATGAATCCTTCAATACAGACCGTCTTTAAGCAAAAAAAAATTGTTGGTACTAATGAGAAACAAAAAGCCACTGGGGTGGAGGGTTGGACGAGTAAAAGCATGGGGTGACAAGGAGCAACCTGATGTGGAAAGAGGGAGGGGTGGAAGGGAGAAACGAAAAGTGGGTGGCAGGCACGAGAAACAAAGAGCGAGACGCATACAAAAGAGGAAGGGCTAGATAGAAGAGCCGAAAAGAGGGTGCAGGCAGAAATAATGGAGTGACACCGAAGGAACATTGAGAGGGGTGGGAGTGGGCACTAGAGGGGAAAGTGGAAGGAAGGGGACGGAGTATCGAGGAGCAAACAGAGGTCTGTAGTTGTAAAATAGACCTTTGTGCACTTCAATGAAAGCCCTCCATTGGAAGAAGAATGATTATGCTAGAAGCCAATAGCATTACGTGAGATTGGAATGCTCCTCTAGGCTGAACCAATAGGTGACTGACAAAGTCAGAAGCCACGGGAGTAGCCACACAATGAACATGCCCCCTGTAGGAAAAACATGCTTTTTGCCCGGATTACCTCCCCATTTTTGGACTGATGCTGGTGGTTACTAACTCTGAAGTGCCCTGGCCTCTGCTAACAAGGCCCTGGGCCAGTGCAATATCATTCAAAGTTATATGCTTACTGGTATAATTCTAATTGGTAAGGCCAGCCTAACTGTAAGTCCCTAGTATATGGTTGGACCAGCCGGTTTAGAGACCCAAGTGACCCTTATGCACGTAAGTGTGCACTGCTGTGTTTGATGTAATTTTAAAACCAGCCTTGCCTTGTAGGCTGGTTTAAAAATAAACTTTCCAAATGTGACCAGGGAATTAAGGCACTTCCAAAGCCCCAATCTACGTTTTTATGACTTATAAGTCATTCCTAAGGTCTGCCCTCGGTGCCCCAAGGGTGGGGTGCATCAATATAAAAGCAGGGATGATACAAAAATGCTTTATATGTCCTGGTAGGGGAAAAGGACAAAGTAATTTTCCCTATTGTAATGCTGCTAACACCAAAGCCTAACATGGGGAGGATTTTATTACATATAATTAAGTCTAACTTTGGATTGGAGCTAGCTAGCCATATTATTCAAAGTATCAAATTAATAGTTATGTTAAACCCAACAACTTGCCAAGGTCAGATTTAAAATAACTATTATAGGAAAGTAGTTTTAGAACTTACTAAACTAGTGTTACCTAATGCAGCCCTGTAGCAGCCTCTTCTGGTTGGTCCGCCTTTGACAGCCTGAGGCAAGCTTCTTCATGAGTAGGTGTGAAGAGGCCTGGGGTTTCAACAATATAGTTATTTAGTGGGAAGAGATGTCCTTCCTGGAGAAGCCAGGGAGATGAATGGGTATGGGTAGATAAGCTAGACTTCAAAGGCAGGATTCTCTGCAGAAACCAGATGTCACAAGACCCAGACCACCCCACTTTCTTTGACCTCTAGCTAGATGGGAGATCCCTAATTAGATTAGAAGAGGGTCTGGAAGGGGAGTGAAGTCAGTTGTTGGCCACACCTCTGGGTTGGGTTACACAGACATGCATGCCAAGGAAATATTTTCTCCATTTTATTTTTAGGGAAAATGTTGCATTTTGGGTTAAAAGTTTGACACACTTTACAGGAAGTGGTCATAGTAGCGGGAGGTAGCTTAGTTTCCTCCCTCGAGCCTAGAAATAAAGTATAAATAACACAGCTCTGCAGATGTCACCAGAACAGTACCTGGAAAGAAGAAGAGAAGAAGGACTGGCCTGCTTGACCCCTGGACTCCACCAAAGAGAGGATTGCACTTTAAAAGACTGCACTTGCTACACTCCCAGGGCTCCACAAAGAAAGGACTGTGCCTCACTCCAAAAGGAAAGGAGTAGACTCCCTCACCAGCTACTGGTACAAAAGTGCAAAAGAAGTCACCTGCAAAGCCAAAGAGTGGACATCCCAGCTGACAGTTGTAACTGGACATATCCTCGACTCTGCAAGTGCATTTTGGGAGATTGAATCCTAGACCCTTAGTGGCAACCCAGAGCCTCTGAGCCCTTGGCCAGTGCTAAAGGACACTTATCTCCGCAAAGGAACCAAAAATAGCTGGCAGCCTCATCAGAACTGAGGCAAGATGATGGAAAGCCTCACAAAGCCCCGCCGCTCACCTGCCAGCTTCAACAGAACAAATGTGAGAGGACATGAAACCTCCCAAAGACCCCCCGCACAACTTCAACTTGGTCCTGTGCCCGGCCTGTGCTCCAACACAGTTGACCTGAACTTATGCCCTTACATTGGGCCCCCACCCCGACATCAGAACGCTGGATTTGGGCTCCCATTTCGAAATCAGGAAGGTCGCCCTAGGCCACTTTTTCACTACCAGGCTGATCCCTCCATCCCCGTCTATAACCGCTATGCGGCTTTAGCAGGCATGGAGGGAGTTGATTGACTCTCCTCTGGGGTCACAGCAGATGAAGAGGTTGTTGGCCCACAAAAAGTGTCCCCAACGAGGATAACGAGGACTATAGAACCAACACATAATGGTAATGCATATGTCCCCCATCCAAAGCATAAATGTTCTCAGGATATAGCGACTGACCCTGTCGTTGCGGATGACGGGCAAACTGTATCCGCACAATGCATAGGATTGGGAGGCAAGATAGGGGAGGCAGTTGATGATGTGGTTAGAATAGTGTCCTGGAATATAGCCGGTTTGGTATAAAAATTTAAAAATAAAGAATGGCGCCAATATATGAGCAGGTTCCATATAATTTGTTTTCAAGAAACATGGGTGGTTGATAATAGCTCCTTACACATCCAAGGGTATAAATGCTTTTTTGTCCCCGTAAAAAAATCCAGATCAGGCAGGGCTATGGGAGGACTGTCCTTATATGTAGATCTGAACCTCCAGGGCATATGGTCAACCTTAAACTGCAACTCACATAATCTTCAAGAGGTACAGTTCAATGGCAAGGGCTTAAAACTGACCATTTTAAATGTTTATAATAACGTAGCAGGAGGAGGATGTAGCGAACTGATAAGCGAATTAGAGTGTAGATTGTGCCAGGACACTGTGGGGGGATGGGGAACCAGGCCCAAAATATTCTGGTCATGGGGGACCTTAATTGTCATCTTTGTCTGGCTCTTTTCCCAATAGATGTGGTTTGGTCGCGCTGCCCAGTGGATAATGGGGCTCACTTTGAGCATTCAGTGGAGGGTCACGCTTTAACTAAATTTATGCATAACCAGGACCTGGTTCATACTATTGACATGGCGGAAATATTGCAGGATGGTACCCTTTCACCAACTTTTAAGGGTAGAGGGTGTTCCTCATATATTGATTACATTTTAGCCTCTAGGGCCTTTCAAAATAGAATCACCAGAGTTGGGATTGATTGGAACCCGTTTAGTGATCATAATCCCCTAGTACTAGATGTATTTTATCGAGCTAGCCCGGGAGGGAGGAAGCCCGGTGCGGTAATTAAGAGGGTCACTCATCAGGGCAGACACCTTAGGTGGTCCAAAATAGATGGAGTAAGGTTTTATAGATCCCTGATGGTGAGTGGTAAATCAGCTATTGAGGCGTGTTTAGATATGACAATTGAAGGGCCGCCGCTACTTCTAGCATTTGAGCAGATTGCCGGTTTGGTAGATGGGCTGCTAAAAACCAGTGTCCCGGAAAAAAGAACTTGCTGTCATCCACGTTGGTTTGACCAGGTTTGTTCTAAGGCCTTGAGGGAACTTAAAAATTGCATAAAAAAAGAGGCCAAGGGACGTCCTACAAGTTGCCTTATGTAGGAAAAAATATAAGAGCGAGCTGAGAAGGAGGAAATTAGCTTTACAATCAGAAGGATGGGCAGATCTAAGAGAGGCGGAGGAAAAGAAGAACATGTCAGAGTTCTGGAGAATTATTAATAGACCTACATTCCAGGACGACAAAGCCCCTGTAATAGGAACAAACATCATGCCTGAAATGTGGGTGACTCATTATAGGGGTCTATATAATCACCAAGTGGGAACATTTGATGAACAGGTAGGGAATGTTGACCAGGACCAGCCAGTAGTTTTCTCAATGAAGGAAATCAAGGTCGGGATAGAGGGTTTGACTAAAAATAAAGCCCCTGGCCCAGACGGTATCCCGCCGGATTTGTTCCTAAGCTCTGTAGAATTGTAGACCCCAATAATGACTAGGGTTATAAACACAGCAATTTGCTGTGGTTTACCCCACTCCTGGTCTACGGCCATTATTGTCCCTATTTTTATAAAGGGTAACAGGGATGATCCCCAGTGTTACCGACCGATCTCACTGATTGATGTATCTGCCAAAATCTTGGGTAGGGGTGTACTAAACCGGTTGACTGAGTGGACCGAGGCAAACAATATTATCTCAGATACTCAGTACGGTTTTAGGATGGGCCGGTCCACGAGTGACCAATGCTTGAATCTCTATAGGCTGGCAGCCAAATATACTAAGGCTAGTAATGAATCCATTTATATGGGGTTCATGGATTTGGCAGCTGCCTTTGATCATGTAAATAGGGACAAGCTTTGGGACATGATGATCAGAATGGGGATAGAGGTCGGACTCATCAATATCTTAAGAGAGCTGCATAGTAGTACTACAGCACAAGTTAGGTACAATATGGAGGGCGGACGCACTGACTCATTCCCCTGTAGAAGTGGGGTACGCCAAGGATGTATCCTGGCGCCTTTTTTATTCTCACTTTACATTAATAATTTGGAGCAGTACCTCCTACAGTTGAGATCTGATTGTCCACGAGTAGGGTCGCGTCACGTTCCTGTGTTACTTTACGCAGACGATGCGGTCCTCCTCGCACGTACACCAAAGAGTCTACAGATTTTAATTAATGGTTTTGTATCTTTTATGGGCTCATTAGACCTGTCTGTTAATTTGGGTAAATTCTATGTGCTGTCAGCCGGCAATAAAGCCTGCACTAAATGTACCTTCATGATAGGGAGCCATAAAATAGAGAAAGTTAAATCATTCTCGTATTTAGGCTTACTATTTGATGGGTCATTAAACTTTAATTGTCTGGTGGAGGAACGTTGCCGTAAGATGAATGTTACTAACGGCGCAATTGCAGGTTACAGGCGCAGGTTGGGGAGATGGTGCCCCGAACAGGTGTTGAACCTGTATAACTCTATGTGTTGTTCTAAAGTCATTTATGGGACAGAGGTATGGGGCTTTGTGAATATATGTCAACTGCAACGGGAGGAGAACAAATACTTACGATCCGTTCTGTAAGCTCCACAAAGTTTGGCTGCAGTGATCGCACACAGGGAGTTAGGGATACCCTACCTTGAAGATTTGGTGAAGGTCAGGCCAATTCTAGCTTGGCTAAAAATCTGGGTTAACCCAGAGGCGACCTTAAGCAGGGAAATCCTGAATGACTGCTTGGGTAGAGACAAATGGATGCGTATTCCGTGGCTCAGTTATGTTAAGACCGCACTTGAAACTCTGGGCTTCGGGAACCTATTTGCTGAACCGGCAGTGATCATCCCCCAGCATAAAATTATTGTAAAAAAAAAAATTCTTGGCACATAAAGTAACACAGAGAACAGAGTTAGAAAGGGCTAAAACCACGGTGTGCTTATAACCTTGTTAAAATCACAGAGGGAATGGAGCCATATTTATACCTAATGCACAATGCTCAGGACAGGTTTTTAATGCGCCATTTTAGCAGAAGGGAACCTCGGCTGCGACAATAGGTCTCCGCAGGATTCCCTTCATTTTGTATTGTTATGTTCATTTTATTCAATGCCTAGGCGTAGATTCTTGGTTGATATTTTAAAACAAGCTAATATGAAATGTGCTCAAAAGGCCTTGGTTTATCTACAACAAGCGACTGACCCTCTTATATTGTGTAGTATTATTAATTTCATCAAAGTGGCGGTTCGATTAAGGGCAACTAGGGGAGGGGGTGGGATGTCATTTCTTAGTGATAGGTTTTTAATGATCACGAATGCTATTTTTTAATATTCAGTGACCTTGATTGTATTATTAATGATCACGAATGCCATTTTTTAATATTCAGTGATTCTGATTGTATTAATACTGGAATTCATATGCTAATTTAATTGTTCCTTTAAAAAAAAATTTTTTGTATGTTTGTGCTTTTATGGTGCTTTTTAATCATCGAATAAAGAATCCAAATTGAATGAATGAGAGGACATGAAACCTCCCAAAGACCCCCCGTACAGCTTCAACTTGGTCCTGTGCCCGGCCTGTGCTCCAACACAGTTGACCTGAACTTATGTCCTTGTCCCGGCCTGTGCGACCAGATACCCTCAGTTGGTGCTTCGGATTTTTGTAGTTTTGGTGTCATTTTAAAGATAAAATATTTCCTATTTTTATAAATTGGTGTTGGCTTTTTATTGTGTTTGTGTCTTTTACTTATTTACTGTTTTGGTGGTATTAAATACTTTACACATGGCTATCTCTTAAGTTAAGCCTGACTGCTCATTTGCCAAACTGCCAAGTGCTGAGCAAGGATTACTTTACTGAGACTTGACTGGACTATTTGTGATTGTGTTATTTGCTCACCTTATTTTTTTTCTTCCCTTCATTTTTATCTCCCACCCCATCTATTTGCTGCTCCCTGTCCTTTTCCTACACAATCTTAATTTCTTTCACTAAACCTGGTTCACTTATCACCCCTTAACTCCCACCCCTCAGCACTGCCCTGGTATTACGCTAGAATATAACATTTATAAACATTTCGGTGGGACACAACTTACTAGGCCATCAGGCTCAGTGGTATCCCCCACTTAAACTTCAAAAGCAGAGGGCTGACAACACCATTCTCTGAAGCTAAGAGGTGATTCAAAAAGCCAGTAGTTGAAAGGCATAGGTCTAAAGCCCACTGTTATTATATTATAGACCAATAGGTCTATTTGCCAGCTCCCTGTCTAAATCTAGACCTATAAAGCAGGACCACTGGCTACAGACCACCTCTTAGGACCTCTTAGAAAGTAGTCCCACCCCTAAATAGACCACTGAAAGAACTACCTAAGTACATCACTACAGAGCTTTAATGAACCTCGAGCGCCTCTTGAGAAGAAGCTGCTCAATATCAAGCCGAAGCTAAAGATACTTTGGTGCTGATTTATAAGTCAGTACTGAGAGCGTAACCTAATCACAGAGATGGAGAGAGCTTCTAAAACCTCTTAAGAAGAAGGGGAACCAACTGCTTCATAGATCCTGACATTTTAAAAAGCATTTAGCATCAATTGGAAGCAGTGCTTAATTCGAGCAGTGGTTTCCTGTGCTCGGCACCAGCGATTAAGTGTCAATACCAGTGCTTATGGCAGTCTGGCACAAGGTGGCCTGTCTGGCTAATTTAGAAATGACCACAACCACAAGAAATTGTAAATTCAATATACATTAAAAATTACTATTACCTGCCGCCCAAGCCATTCTTTTAGCTTTGGAGACCTGAAATAATCTGAATTGTCGCACTTGTAGGAGTGTGATGGTAAGTAGTGGTATTGTTACTATCATTGGCAGCATATCAGGGGTAATGTGTGGTGCAATCTTTAGTAGCTGCATGGTGAGAACCCTGACACTTATTGTTTTTTTACAAATCAAGCCCTGTTTGGAAGGAAGCAATACCATTGTCCCTATGTACCTACGGAGCTGTTGCACTCTGGAAAACCTCTTAAGAGGAGCATTCATCTTCCTTCATATTATGAAGGAGCTAGCAAGAGTTATTGAGCCTCTTTAAAAAAGGATATACCGCCTGTTCTGTGTTGCCCTTCAGCACCCTTTGGGATGCCATCTACTCCACAGCATGATAGAGCTGTAGTCCATAGCACTTCTAGAAACCCAGAGTAAAAAGAGCTTCACTTCGGATTGCAGCTATAGAGAGCCTCCAGTACTGGCCGCTCCATGTCAAGCTAGAACTTAACACCTCTTTAGAAAAAGAAGTGCCTCCAACAATGTCACGGTAGACCCTTGTAAATTATCTTGCATCTCTTGACACCAGCAGTAACAACACATCAACATCTTGTTACAACTGTAGACAGCCTTTCAGCACTACCTGCTCCATGTCACAATAGAACGTAACACCTCTTTAGTAAAAGTAGCGCCACTCATATCATGATAGCGATATATAGATTATCTATCATCTCTTCCAGTCAGCGATACCAACAATTCCATGTCATGTTGCACCCATGGAGAACCTTTAACACTTCTTGAGAACATGAGTACCACCCTGCCCAGGTCACGGCACAACACAACACCTTCTTAGCAAAAGTAGTGCCCCCCATTATATCACAATAGAGCTATATAGATTATCTAGCTTTTCTTCCAACCATCTGCAGAAACTCCACATCTTGTTACAGCTACTAAGAACCTTTCACTGCCACCTTCTCTAGGTCAGGAGAGAACTGAGAACCTCTTTGGCAAAAGTAATGCCATCCACCAAATCACGATAGAGCAATGTAGAATATCTACACCTCTTAAAACCACCAGTACCAAGAGCACCAGATTGTGTTGCTGTTATGGAAATCCCCTTAGTGCTTCTTGAGAACATGCAGTATTACTGCCTCCAGGTAACAACACAACGCAACATCTCTTTAGCAAAAACAATGCCTCTTGCTATATCATGATAGAGCTATGTATAGTATCTAGCATCTCTGAAACTAGCTGCAGAAACTCCACTTCCTGTTACATCTATAGAGAAACTTTTAATACCACCTGCTCCAGGTAACAATAAACACCACACATCTTTAGCAAAGGTAGTGCAACCCACTATATCACAATAGCGCTATAATGATTATTTAGCTATCCCACATCATGTTAGAGCCTTACCTAAACTCTATCATTCCAGAGAAGAAGCAGTAATTCCTACATCATATGAAGACAGAGATATTGACAGACTAATATCGATCAATCTTTCAATTGTAATATACAGCCTGATTCATCAAAGACCCGTTTTGCGAGTCTTTAATAGCGATTCATAAGGAATCGCTATTACAGACTTGCAAAACGGGATTCATGTAGGAATCGCTAAATAAAATGCGATTCCTACATATTCCTTATTTGCGATAAGCAAATTGCTAATCGCAAGTAAGGAATAACTCGCCATTCATTCCTATGGGCCAAAAGGCCCATAGGAATGAATGGGGAGTATTCCTTATTTGCGATTAGCAATTAGCTAATCGCAAATAAGATAGCGATTTAAAGGGTGCCAGGGGTGTCCAAAGGACACCCTGTAGCACCCCTTAAATGCAAATATAAACAGGTGTTGCGCACACTCATGTCCAAAGGACATGTGTGTGTGCAACATGCAACTTAGAAAAATGCTTTTAGAAGCATTTTCCTAAGTTTTCGCTATTTACCACGAGGTTTGACCTCGCGGTAAATAGCGGGCCGAAATTGCGAATTCGCAATTTAAAAATGGATGATGAATTGCATTTAAGGAATCTCAAATAGAGATTCCTTAAATGTAATTCCTCGCAAAATAACGAAATCGCTATTAGCGATTTTTGCATTTGGGATGATGAATCCCAAATGCAAAAATCGCACTCGCAAAGGGCCAGATTCTCAGAATCTGTCCCTTTGCGAGCGCAATTCAGCTTGATAAATCAGGCTGTTAGTCTAGTAACTTTTTAGAAGAAATACACCTCACGCCATATTATGATAAGGCTATGGGGATTCATTTTCTCTCCATAAATCATATATATTGAATTAATTTTAAAGCCAATACAAATATTTAACAAAAATCGCTAAACGTCTAACAGCATTACATAATTGTAGCCTAGCTACTGAGATCACATTTACAGAAATTTTTTATGTAAAGCTGGGTCATGCATTTTCCAAAACTCTGACTACTTTCTATTCAAGATTTACAGTGTCGAAGTCTTAAATGTGTATCTTAGGGATCTTTCTAGACTCATTAGACTGAAAATGTCCATTACATTGTGGTTGGTTTGTTTAATATATCAAGGTTAGTTTTCTGACTGGAAAAAGCGACTCATTCCCGACATAAAAATGTTTTTAACTAAGACATTCCCTGGTATCCCCTCATTGTATTGTATTCATGCCCCCAGACCCCAACTGTATTCATCTTCGATCAGCCATCAACAAGCAATATTATCAGATATGTCTTTCTCCTGTATCAGGGGACGACTTTTATGGCTGCCAACTGCAGGTGCCTTGTTTGTTTGACATTTCAATCAATATTTTTTTCAATATAAAGCTTTATTCGGTTGTAACAAACAGCAATAAAAGCATAGTAACTTGCAAGTACATAAAAATATAGTTTAAAAATATAACCATCATAGTAAGATGTCAATAGGAATGACAGGTTCATTGTAGCATCGTGCAATTTACCAATTCTGCTAATAACAGTAAAGAAATCATGGCAGTAATCTTTAAGGTGAGACTCCAAGGAACAAAGCTTCCACGTGGCGCACGTAAAGTGCGTGGTGCGTGCATGAGGAGATCATGATAAAGTTAAGATCAATAATTAAAACAATAAAAAACAGTAATCATTCGCTGCGATGAGTTAAATACTGGTAAAATTAAGTCAAAGTTTAGCAGTTAAAACAAGTCGTGATAAAAGTAAGCACCCCAAATTATTGTTTGACATTTGTTGATAGGGGTCGAGGGGACATCTTTAGTGTCAATTTCTCCCAGCAGTGAAAATAGCGTTTTAAAAGTACTGTTCTCATAATAGCTCTATCCTCTGTAGACATCTGTGTTGTTACATCCACACCAAACCAGCATATGATCACATGAGCAATTACAGCCTTTCATGCCAAGATTACAACTGAGAAATATGGGTTGGTTTGCACCGAGCCCCACCATCGACTACAAAAGATTTTTTAAGCATGTTCTCAAATTTAATTCCCTGACTTCCTCAATCCTCTAATCCTTAGTGTTCTAATCCTCAATTTGTCTAATTCAGGCTTCTCCAACGATTAGCTCTCCAGGTACCTGTAAGTAGCTCTCCTTTGTGCAACCAGTCTACTAAATTTAAGCTAAAGTTTGGAGAAAAATGGGTGGATTTCCAAAATATATTCAAAGCTGATATTTGAGTGTAAATATTTTCTTGTTTGGGAAACTTACCAGGGGCATTGCAACTATGACACTTATGTATTACTGATATAAAAGCATCTCAAATTAACAAATCTTTTTTTACAGCTGGCAACCCTGTCTGGTGCGTTTATGTGATCATTGCTGCTAATCGTGCATATTGTTGTGGCCACAAATGTAATGTTGTCTGATGTGGTGACTATTACAACTCTACAATACAATGAATACTAGTAGGTCAGGTTGATTTTAATTGAACATCAGTAGCTCTTATTAAACAAAAGGTTGGAGACCCCTGGTCTAATTGCTCCGTCCAATTCATTATTTTGGGCTGTTCCATATAAATAATGTTTATGAGGGCCGTTTGAAGATGTAGAGAAGTGATATAAATGTTCATAGATTTGTTACGACAACAGCACAATGCTCTAAACGAATCAAATTGTCTCTAATAACTGATCACAGCTATTTTTTATCACCCATCGGCAATGGTGGCTACATTACACAAAAGCCTAGTAAACTGAATACCACAGGTCCTCTACAACGTCCATGCCCTTCCACCCTCTCCCTAACCAGCCTGCCTACTTTGCTCTCACTAGGGTCAGTGACCCAGTTCTCTCCCAGTTTCCCATTCGTGCAGCCCACTGCACAGCTTGCTCTACCTCAACTTGCAGCATGTTGCAGTTTGGAAAATCGTTTGTTCAGGTGACCACACCTGGTCTCCTATGCTGATTTAGACCTCCCCCTGCCACTGGCAGACCATGAGACCCTACACCGACTTTGCCTGCTCTCAATCCCCCTGCTTGAATCAAATGCTGCATTGCCTCCTAGTTAACAAACCCATCACAGAAACTTAAACGATGTCCAAACAGCCAGCTTGCCCCCTGTATCCCACATCCAGACTGGAAACATCTCTAAAAAGCCTGTCAAACCAAGCCCATAGGCAGCAGTATATTTTTAGGGAGACATGGCCCTCAGCTCTTCTTCCATGTTAAGACCTTCTGACGTAGATGCAAGGTGTGACTGGAAATTCTGTTGTCAAGAATTTACGTTCCTCAAAGGATTTCATTTTCCTCAAAGGAACGTAAATTCTTGACAACAGAATTTCCAGTCACACCTTGCATCTACTTTCTCCCAAAAATTCATAAGACTATGATCAGCGCTTGGACGCCCCTGGGCAGCAATCGCGCTCAATAAATTTATTTTTCATTTCATTTTCATTTCATCAAGCCACCGGGGAGACCCATAGTCTCTTCCTGCAGCTCCCTATATGAAAACCTATCCAAATATGTGGATACATTTCTGGCCCCAATTGCTCAAAATATGAGCTCATACTTGAAAGATACAGGAGACTTCCTAAGGATACTCACAGGAATAACATGGAACCCGGGTTTTCTCCTAGCTACTATCGATGTTGTATCACTATACACATACATTAGACACGACATCGGAATGAAAGCATGCCAATATTTCCTAAAACAACGGAGTATAACACTACTGAATCACACTAGAATGCTTCTCAATATGATTAACATTTGCCTCACGAACAATGTCTTCCTATTCAATACAGAACTGTTTAAACAGCAGTGTGGAACAGCCATGGGAATTTCATTTTCCCCTAACTATGCCAACATCACCATGGGGTGGTGGGAACGAACCATTGCTTGGGACATAGAAAATCAACTGGAGATGGAAAAAGTCATCCTATGGGTATGTTACATCGACAACCTATTTCTTATCTGGAATGGGACTGACAAAGAGTTCCAGAAATACTTTGCCAAACTGAACCAACTGAACAATTTACGTGTACCACCAATAAGAAACCGATTGACTTTCTAGATACCAAGATCTATATAGACAATGGTAAAATATAGTCCACCTTGTTCAGAAAGAAGACCGCGACAAATAGTGTCCTATATGGGACGAGCTTCCACCCTAGGCAATTAGTGAACAGCATCCCCTACGGGGAATTTATTCGAATGAAGAGGAACTGTTCCGAAACAACAGATGCAGAAGGCAAAATTCAAGAGAGCAAAAGAAGGTTCATAGTACGAGGATATAATGAACGTACACTCAACAAACGCAAGAAAAGAGTTGATCAAAAAACCAGAACTGAAATCCTAATGGAAAAACCAAAGGACATTGCAGAGAAAAATCCTCCACGATTCATAACAACCTATAGCAAGGAGAGTGGAGGCATCGTAAACAAGATGAGGAAATACTGGCATCTCATTTCAGGAGACCCTGACATTGGAGAACTAGTAGGTGACAAACCAACTGTAACCTACCGAAAGAACACTTCTTTAAAGGATATGCTGGTGAAGATCCATTTTCAAACCAAACAGAAGACAGATTGGCTCAAGAACGAACGAAAAGGATTCAAAGCATGCAAATCGTGTAAAGCCTGCAAAATAGGCAAAAATATGGCAAACATTCAAGAACCAAATGGAAAAACTATGGTAATTGAAGAAAATATAACTTGTACATCGAAATTTGTCATATATATGATAGAATGCAAGTGCGGCAAGAAATACATTGGAAGCACGACATGCATGTTAAAGAAGCGTATCCTTGAACACATACGTGCAGTGAAGAATGCCAACATGGCATATGCAACAGCCAAACATATCCTCACATGCCAAAAAGGAGATTGGAGAGCGGTGTGCTTCTACTGGATCAAAATGGTACCAGAAGGCAACCAAGGAGGAGATCGTGTCCGCAAGCTATGCCAAGCTGAATCACGACTCATCATAAAATTCAGGACTAAACAGCCGGGGGGCATCAACAACTTTTTGTTCATTTGGAATAACTGTGCGCTCCCAAAAACTTTGCCCGAACTTATTACATTGTAACTTCAACATGGGTACTAAACCATTACAGAAGTACAAATTCTTGGAAGTATGATGCTGGGTACTAACCCTGAATACTTTGAATAATTGCTTTCATTTAATACTGTATAACTCATTCAAAAAGCGCAACTGTCTTTCTGTTTGTGCGTAAAGTTTTGTGAAAAATTGTGTTAAACTACATATCCCACAATGCCACTTAAGGGCAGAAGTGGGTATATAAGCAGAAATGGAAGAAGGACTTACTGACCATGAGCAAAGCCTTTGGTGGCTGAAACGCATTGGTGGGGGAGAGCTTATCAATAAAATAAGCAAAAGACCATTTGGTGTGCCGCATCCTTTGTTCCAAGAATGTATATATATCTGTAGTGGAGGCATATATATGTGTAGTAAGGTATACAAAAGCTAAACTTACCTGTCGATATTTTTGATTCTATATCCTGTCCTTGATATTCTATGCCATGGATAGTCTGGTTTCGATATTCAGGGGCAAAACGTGTGATTCCATATTAAAGCACACTCAATCAGATTTTCACAATCCAACTTTAAATCCTATCAATTAGATGGGATTTAATGTAGATGGGTGTAAAGTTATAAAGTAGGCTGACTCGCACCTTTGTGTATTTACTAAACTGTTTAAGCTTTGGGAAATGCAAAGATTATACATTTTCCTTCTCCTACCTGGGACATGCTGCATCAGGAATCATTACACATGGAAGGCCCGAAAGGATAAACCTTACCTCACATAAATGTAGGACGCTTCCTCTGAGTCATTAAGTATGGAGTTTCCTAATCCTGGCCAACTTCGTAAGTGAATATTTGATTTAACTCCGAGCTAATTTAAAATAACTTTACAGTGAGCTTGGAGCACGTCGTCAAAGTCTGTTTCCAGGCTGAGGACACTAGTTCCATCTCCAGTAAAAGGAGCCATAGATGGGCAGGCAGTAGCACTGCTTTTAAGGCTCTGAGTGGTGGCTACATAGTTTGCATCAGGGATCCTTCTCTGTGATAATCCATCTCTTTGATGTTGCTTGCCATGGTACTTCCCCTTTGGATGCTATAGAGTCCACCACATCCAGAAATATGGATATTCTCTGCGCTTTCACATGCAGTAGACTCCTTACATAGTATCCTCAAGGTGGCACCCTCTATGTGGCTAACATTGCCTGGACAAACAAGTACTTTTGAACGGTGAATGTAAATAGCAAGGAAGTCTCCCATGTGTACTAGAAATGGAAAATATTTACTTCAATAGGTATTGTTCAGCATTACTACAGGTGCAGATAAAAGTCAAGCTTCATGTTATGAAACAGTTAATAGACTGGCATATTGAAATGTACACTAGAAAGCCAAATCACCTCCTTAATAAAACTTGGACTTCTCAGCAAGTACGTGATAGTTTGCAATGACTATATCAGAAAATGTAGACATGGCTGATATGCGTTAAAGCGAAGACATCAGCACTTCTCACCAAGAGCATTTAGTACAAATAACAAGGGGGTGCCGTTGTTAAGCAATTTGCAAAAAGCAATATGGATCAGGTAACAATGGTTAGACATCATTAGGATTTTAAAGACCACTATGCAAGGTTATTTTTAGGGACTTACATTAAGATCCCTTTTGGAAAACAAAGTACAAAATTGTGATTTGTTATCACATTGGGACAGCTATTTTGGCCAAAACATAAGCTATAAATTCCACTTAAAATCTCCAATCACCATTTTTCTACATGCACCTAGCTCTAATTCTTCTCCTATAGGCTCTCTCTTACTTTCTCTGTTCTCTCCCCATCTTCTAATCTATACTGTTACTGCCTCTCTCAAACTTTTCCCTACTTTCGCTTTCTATATGCTGCTGAATCTATCTCCTCAGCCCTTTCTCACCGGCTCTCTCATGCTTTTTCTATTTATTCTATGTTCTTTCTCTCAATCATCTGTCCTTCTCTAGAGCCTTTCTTCTCTTCTATCTTCTTTGTACTTCCCAATATTTTTTGTTCTCTTGCTAGCCCTCTTCTCCATAGACAATTTATGGCAACTGAATTTCTGTTGTGGTGTTGTGGGTTGGGAGATATATCACTAGGTCAACGCACGTTTTGGTGAAATTTATTATTCATATCCACCTTCATCAGGACCACCCCTTTATATGATTTAAGGTGTGTGAAAAAGGGTAAGCTTGTAATGTTAATTCCCATAGGACTTCGTTGTCGAACCTACAGCCCGAACTGCTGGACGGGATTACACCAAATTTGGCAGAAAGGTAGATGTTGTTACGCAGATTGTGTTTGTTGTTATTTGGTGTAAATCTGTCCAGTAGTTTTGGGGAAATTTAAGCCGGAAATTATAGATATATCTCTAGTCGCAGATATTTCGCAATCATTTTGCAATTAATTGCGGATGCGCGTGCCAACGGGAATACTCTGATTGGCTGGACGCAACCTGAACAGAAAGTTGCAGCCATAATTTTATCATCTGGGAATGGTTCCTGAGGTTGACATTTTGTGTGAAAGCTAACATAAGGGGTCTGGGTGGTGAAGCTCGGACCCCCTGTTTGAGAAATTAGTGTGTTAGTGACACAAGTTATGTGTCCAAAATTGATTTTTTTAAATCACACGTGATATTCGCAACAATGCTACAACCGCCAGCGCGGCTCCCTCATGTTCCACAGCGGTGACTTTGCGAATATTGGTGGAAATATAAAAAATATATGTATATTTGTACACACTTGCCGGTCACTGTCCAACACTCATGTACACGCTCACAAAGTCGCTCAGACACTTGTTTACCTATTCACATACTCACTCTGATACTGATGCACTCACTCACATACCTATTCAGGTACCTATGCACCCACTTACATACTCAGTTGGACGCCCCTGGGTAGCCATCGCGCTCTACAAATTCTCATTCCATTCCATTCCATTCCATTCCATTCCATTCCATATGCAGACCCACTCAGAGACTCATGCACCTACTTAGCGACTCAGTCATAGACTCATGCGTACAGTCTCATACCTACTTAGAGACTATTACACCTACTCACAGACCCATACAGTCACTCAAATCAGTCACAGACTCTCCCTGAGCCCTATGGACTCAGTCGCTCACTCATTCATACATTCAGAACCTCAGTCACTCACAAACTCACTCAGATATACATGCACCCAGTCACCCAGTCAAGACTTATGCATCCACTCACAGAGCCACTTAGACACTTGTGCTCGCAGTCACTGACCCAATCGGACACTCATGCATGCACCCATTCACTCACCCACTCAGAGACTTATGCTCTCACTCACAGACCCATTGAGACACTAATACACCCACTCACAGATCCACTCAGACACTTATACATCCACTCACAGACCCACTCACACACACAAACCCATACCATCACTCACAGTCACTCATAGACCCTCTCAGAGACGTATGCACCTAATTATACACTAAAATACTCATGTACGTACGCACAGTCACACTCACAGACCCACACACCCACTTTCAGAACCACTCAGATACTCATGCTGCCATTCATAGACCCACTGAGAAATGTATGCACTCACCCACAGATCCACTCAGACACTCATGCACTCATTCAGACACCCCCTTAGACACCTCATGTATCCACTCACAGATCCAGTTTGACAGTCATATATGTACTTATAAATGCACAAAGCCCCACATGCTTCTACTCACAGATTGAGTGAGAGACTTGTGCAACCAATCACAGACCCATTGTGACACTGATGCACCCACTCATAGAGGCACTGAGGCAGTCACGCATTTCATTACAGAAGTATTGATAGACTGGTGCACCATCTCACAGATCCCCTCAAATACGTATGCAGTGAATGAGAGACTTAGTGATACAGTGATGCAGGCATTCATAGACTACACTAAAAAAGTTATGCTCTGTGTTATAGAGATATTAAGGGAGTTGTACATGCTATTATACAGTCGTTTAGATATCAATGTGTTTAGCTTGTTGGTTATAATCCATTTTGCAGTTATACGTTTTGAATGTGGTGGTGGATATTGCCTAAATTTGTTTTGTCATTTCTCAACGTATTCGCAGTGACCGCGGCTACCGATATCCTCGCGACATATGGCGTCACTGATAAAAACCAAAAGTCGGTTTAAATAGTTGTTGTTATACAAACTTCCTACAAAAACATGACTTTAAACAGTGCTGTAATAAACCCCTAGGGGCCCATTATGATGTCGGGCGGATTGACTCCCCCAGACTGGCGGTAGCCACCGCCGGCCTGGCGGAGGCAATCCGCCCGACATCCATTCCCAAATTCCCCCCGCCATATTAGTATGGCCGGGGTACCGCAGCGGACGGAAAGACCATCCACCGCTTTTCCGCCCCGGTCGCCTTGCGGCCGGGCCGAAAATGTTTAATATGGTAACAGTGTCTCATAGACACCGCCAGACATATTAGTATGGCCTGTCAGTCATGCCTTTCCGAGCCGGCACATTGGCTCAATTTACTCATCAGCCCTTCTGCACAGAAGAGATCATCTTGCGGTGGTGGAGTTCACCTACCCTCTGGGTAGAGAAATAAGGATAAAAAGAACTCCACAAGGAGCTCCGTAAAGGATGCCCATCGGATAATGTACACTCACCCGACGAGAAACAGGACCCAATGATGAAGCATGCCTCCTCAGAGGGTGAGGATCCCTGTATCCTAAAAAGGGATGCCCCTTAATTTGGGATTACCCCAGCAAAGTATTATTGTTCAAGTTTGCAGAAGCAGTCAGGCAAGCACAACATGGTGTGAAGCATCACAAGTGGTGGCCGGCACTGATGGGGGTGGTTTGGCAAATTAAAAATAAAATAAACCTTACCTCCTGTCCGCGATGCCGCATCCTCCTTGTCACATCTCTCCACTCCTTCCTCCGGCCAGAACAGGAGGAACACAGGAGGCACCCAGGCTCCCATGAGCCAATCACAATGCTGCAATGCAGCGTTGTGATTCGTCTGAGTGCCGTGGTTCGGCACTCAGATGGGGAGTAGGGGCCTGGGCATGTTCTCCACCCAGGCTGTAATGCATCCTGGGTGGAGAGCATGCTATGTGCGCATGAAGTTTGGCTGGCCCGAGAGTGCCTGCCAAAGATTCATACACACTTAGGGAGTGAATACCACTCCTCCCCTCCCTTGCTCTTTCAGAAGAGCAGCCCTGCCTCACCTCCCAAAACTGCTGCGCCTGCAACATGAAAAAATAAAATTATAATAACATTGAGCTATCATTTAATTCTTTCTTACACTGCCGAAAAGCAGTGGGGCGACGCTCCTCTGCCTTAGCGGAGGACCTGCCACACATCACACTATAATTTTAGTCTTTCACTTCTAGAGCGGCCGTATGCCGAACAGCCTAACCGTTCTTCCCCTCTTTTGTAATAGAACCATCGCCTTCAAGCCCATGTGATGGAACAGTGACCCTCAGTACTGTGACTAGTACTTCCCGTTCTAAAACGTTGCAGGAATTGAGCACCCACCCAACACCAGCTCTAAGTTCCACTGCATGTTCCATTTATTCTTTGTGGTGTGTGGCTCTGAGAATCAACAGCCAGTTACCTGCCTTTTCTAGGACAGGTGTTAGTGCATTTGAAACTGGCTTGTATTTTTTTGTGTGCATCTATACTAATATAATAAAGAGAGAGCCCAAACCTTTGAGGCGGGTAATCTCAGGAACCACAGCACCAATCACAACATCCAATACAGCATTGGAAAGGGCAGTTGCAGCAGAAGGACATAGGCTATGCAGACGCCCACCATATACATTTAAAAGGTAAAAACCGTGCCAGCAAAGTAGTCCCTTATGGGCTTGACTGTGTTGTGCTGTGGGTGTGTGCTGGGGGCGTGACAAACACTGGGGGCATCTGATACATTCCGCCCTTCATGCCACGTCTCATATCATGCTGTGGGCGTGTGCTGGGGCTTGGGCGTGTGCGGGGCGCGGGATTATGGAAAAAAAGCGAGCATTGTGCCCAATAATACATTGTTTTTTCTTCCCAGGTTCTGTACATTCCAGCTCCGGGTGTGCTTGCCCCGCGCTCCCAGTGATGTGCACCTGCTTTACTGTATGGAGGTCAGGTATGGTGCTATTCCCAAGGGCCAGAAGGAGCGCAGACAGGGGCCATTGTGCAGGAAATGTAATCTCGCCTTAACTTACGGTGAGGCCTGAAGCGCACACTGGAGATTTTCCACTTCTGTTGCGCACAGGCCTCGCGCCAAGCACATCCGGACACAAGGCCCGTCTCCACGGAAATAGCAAGAAAGGGACTATCCCTCCCCCGGGAATATGTGATGATATTCCGCAAACCAACATCCCGCATACCATCACTCCGCAATTTTTATAACACAGGACTATTACTCCGCAAAGACATAATTTCTAAAACTTTTACAACTCATATGACTTTTATCACGCATGCCATTATAACGCAAATGCATGTGTAGTAAAGTCATATACATTGTAAAAGTACATTATTAAAACATCAAATATATGTTTGTATATATGTGCATTTATATATATATATATGTATATATATATATATATATATATATATATGTATATATATATATATATATATATATATATATATATATATATATATATATATAGACAACATCGTCTTCAAGAAGACAATAAAGCCGCCACACCAGCCGATTTCTTCCTGCAAATTAATTTATTTTTAAATCCATTAAAGCCTAGCACAGTGCATTAGGAAACGCACATGGGGGACTGGAGAAGGATATATGCCCACTGGAGGGCTGGAAATACAGTGTTTATAAAATTACAACGCTAACCCATTAGAGGGTTTTATTTAAAAAGACCATTGTATCAGGAAGGAAAAAAAAGTTGAAATTTATCGTCAATGGACAAACCATGAAATCTCATAAAGTGTACAAGAAAACTTGTTTGCAAATTATTCTAAAACTTGATGAGTTCAGGATAAGAGAATGCAATATAATATACAAAAATGTTTTCAATTGATGCAGTTATAATGAATTAATGTAACAGAGTAAGGAAGTGACTAGATAATCCAGAATGTTTGGTGGATAAGCGCCTTCCTTTCTGTTGACAAACAGGAAATGATGTAATTATGATTTCCTGTAGATCGAATGTTTTTAAATGGTTTGTTTAATGCATGAAAAACTGACCATGATCAAGGTAGAGAGTGCTACTGAAACGCGTGGGTCAAGCCTGTGCTAGGCTTTAAAAATAAATTAATTTGCAGGAAGAAATCAGCTGGTGTGGCGGCTTTATTGTATTCTCGAAGACGTTGTTGTCTAATTGTTAGAGGTGAGATTTATCCGCAAAAGCAACGCACCTCCCAGGAAGCGCCGACGGAGTGAGGAAAAAGGAACTACCTATGTTGTATATATCTATTCAAATGAACTTTATTTCCGACTGTTGTTAATTCGAAATGTTTGGAAAACAGACTACGCCATGCATTGCAAGTAGTTTGTCCTCGCTTTCTATTACCACGAGGTGTATGACGAAAAAAGAAAAAAATGCACTTTTTCACTGTTTAGCAGTTAGTATTTAAAACATAAGCATCTCCAACTCTGATTGTCTGTGAGCAAGGGCGGATGCCCGAAACGCGTCAGATTGCTTGGTTCAGCTTATAAATAAAATCTGTGCTTTAAGTAACTATTGGATCCGCGTGATTTCCTGGGTCGCTGCGGTCGGAGCCTGGGCGGTTGCACTTGTTCGATATATATATATATATATATATATATATATATATATATATATATATATATATATAATAGCTCCCAGACACCAACCAATTGCACACACGAGTGGGTGCACACGAAAACGGGGGTGTACCCGTTTTTTAATTAACGCTCCAAAACTCCCAGGAAAATGACTCCAAAGGAAAGTAGCACACGCAGGGGAGGTTTCCACAGATGTTTAATGAAGAAACCAACAGCAACTATATATATATATCCGTAAATTTGCAACAATCCAGAACGCTCTCAGTGAAAAATCCACAGACCAGCTCAAATTCCAAGGGTTTTTAATCCACAAAACAACATGTTTCGGCTTCCCAGAAGCCTTGATCACGTTAAATGGAAAAGTGCCCACAATCGTGTTAATAAAGCATTCGGCATTCAACAATTCACGGGTAAAGTATAAACATTGACAAAGGACTGCATAGTCGTCGTGCCTTGCACTGAAAATGAGCCGCCATGATTTAATGGGACAATTTGCACATAGTTAACGTTCTAGTACCGCAAAATGCATAAAATACATAAAAAGTGTCAAGTGTTTGAAATAATATCTTATGCTCCCTTAAAAAAAGTTCAAATAAGCTTGTATTACATGCATTTCAACTTAATGTCAAGTCTGTTCATGTCTGTCATGTGCCTACTGGGCAAACAACAGACATTCAAATTCATTCATGTAAAATAAACAAACGAGTGGGAAACATAATCTTCATGTTAAATACATTACGTCCTACTCTCATAAAGTGTGTGTGGGGTTCTACATACTGTCCGTTCGACGTGTGTAAAAATTATAACACTGTGTACGGAAACTGTGCAAACGAAAACTGTACCCATGTAAAATACATTTGTAAATTGATCACTGTCCAAGTGCGGCATTAGTTCAACATCCTGTCAGGAATACTTGCGCTTAGTTGGCCAGAATACTGATCGTATAACAAAGTGCTCATGTGGTGAGGAAAATGAAGATGGTGTAACCCGTGCTCAAAAGATACATTGCTCAATCAAACAGTTTCCTGTTGAGAGAAAAGGAATACAATGATAATAATAAATACGTTCCCATGAGTGTCAACAAATAAAATCTCACATTTTCTCTCATATGCACTGCACAATGAGGATACATTTGATGTTCTTAGAAAGAAGGCGGAATATGTCATATATTAACATGGATACACAAATCACAGTTACAGAATTGTATTGTCAACTCATCATGTTTGTAGTAAAAGATATTAGCAGATGTACCTATGTGTTGGTCCCTGGTGTAACCCAGAGTAATGCACTGCACCTGCATGTTAAGAACTATTCTCTCAGGTGTATTGCCAGTTCTTCATCCTGGTTGAGCCCACCAGGTTCTTTGGTCTGAAAATCAATTATATACTTAGATTCTCTTTGCCTAAGCTTCAACATTCTGTTACCCCCACTGGGATTTTGTTGGATCTGCTCTAAAATGAAGAATCTCACTTTTGAGGTGTCAGAGAAGTGTTTGTCTCTGTAGTGGCGGGCAACTGGATATTTGTCATCATTGGTTTTGATTGCCCGTAGATGTTCTAAGACACGTTTTTTTAGCAGCGCAGGTTGTACTGCCTATGTACCATCTTTCACACGGGCATACTATGACATAAACAACGTGTGTGGTGCCACATGTCAGAAATTGTTGTACCTACATGTGGTTCCCATTGTAGTGAATCTCCTTTGTAAAAACACTATTTTTACAGGCCTTGCAATGGCCGCAAGGAAAGAATCCCTTGAGGCCATGCTCAGAGCCTACTGCATAGGTAGTTACGTCACTGTGGACAAGAAGATCTCAAACTTTTGCCCTTTCTGTAGGTGACACTAGGTCTGTTAGGCAATTCATCACCTATAACGCTGTCACTCTTGAGGATGTTCCAATTTTTGGCCACAATCCTCTGTATGTTATGTGATTCAGCATTGTAAGTGAGAATCAATCTAGTCTCATTGGCCACTTGCTCATCTTTCTCTTTGGCCTTGTCACTAAGGGTTTCAAGTCTAGTTATTGTGTCAGCCCTTTCTTTGGCTTTACGAAGCACCCATTTAGGGTAACTTCTAGCAGAGAACCTGGCTAACATGTTCTTACATTTCTCTTGATATGTTTCTTCAGTATTACAGTTTCTTTTGGCCCTCAGCAGCTCCCCATAGGGGATGCTCCACTTGAGAGTATCCGGGTGGCTGCTGAGGGCATGAAGAATACTATTCCCGGCAGTACTTTTTCTAAAAAGGGTAGTCTGTAGTGTATTCTGTACGATGTTGATTTTGACATCTAAATACTCAGCTGTTTTATTGCTAATATGGCTGGTCAGTATTATGTTTTTGTCATTCCTGTTGAGAGTGTCAATGAAAGCAACAGCATCTTGTCCGTTGCCATCCCAGATGACAAAAAGATCATCAATGTACCTCCACCATGTAATTACGTGCTGGAGGTACTGAGCATATGCCGGGTCGGCACTGATGTCATGCTCCCAGCTTCCCATGAAGAGATTCGCGAAGCTGGGAGCAAAGCTGGAACCCATCGCCGTGCCGACTACCTGCCTGCAGAGAACACCATCAAATAAAAAAATGTTGTTGGAGAGACAGTATGTCATCAAGCTCAACAACATTTTGCTGTGTTCTCTATACCTGAGGGGACGTGCTGCCAAAAAGTGGCTGCATGCTTCCAAACCATCCCTGTGATTAATGATGGTATACAAGTATTGGACATCCAATGTGTCCAATTAGTGGAGAAGTGTGGCTCAATGGTTAGAAGAGGCAGACCATGAAGCAGAGGTCAGACCCGGGACCAGGGTTCAATTCCCGACGCGGCAGGGTCTTGAGCAGAAAATGTCCACGGACTTGATAATTCTCGCTTCGGTGCCTGCTCGAATCACGGGTTCACACTCTGAAACTCTGGGCAATAGCTTGCTTAATCTCCACTATGCCCCCCCCCGCGGCGGGATGCCTGGCTTTCACCTTGGGGGTGCCCAGTACGGGTTATCTCACAGGGAAAAACCAGGACGGGTTCCCAAAGCAAGCGCTTAGAGACCGTTGGTGATAATGCGCTCTATAAATATAAATTACAAATTACAATGTAATCATCAGGTACTTTTCCTATCACTTGATGTTCTGTATCTTGTCGAAGAAGTCTTTGGTGTCTCGTTTGTGACTGGGTAAACCAGCCACCCATTCCCTAAGGTAATGGTCCACGTATTTGGATACATGATCTGTTGCACTGCCTCTTGAGGACACAATAGGTCTGCCCGGAGGATTCAGGGGGTCCTTATGTAGTTTGGGAAGCAAATACATAAAAGGCAGGACCGGGAAGTCATTTTTAAGATAATTGTACTCTTCCCATTCCAGTATGCCTTTATCTTTCCACATCGTTAGTTCGTTCCATAACTCAGTTCTGCTTTTGTTATAGATCTCACAAGATACGGGCAAGTAAAATCTCTCATCTTTAAGTTGTTTGAGGGCCTCGTTGATATATGTTTGTTTATCTAGGATAACTACGTTCCCGCCTTTGTCTGCGGGACGTATGACTATGCTGTCATTCTCCATGAGAGATTTCAGTGCCTGCCTTTGGGTATAAGTCATGTTGTTGTTGAAACACTCTCTCCTATTCTTTTTATGTTTATAATTGCAAAGTGCCTTGCTCGTGCTGTCCTGAAAAGTATCAAGGGAGTCATGTGGAAGGGGAGGAAGGAAAGTGGATTTGGGCTTGAAGCCTGAATTTGCACTGCTATCAATGATAAATTCTGCTTCCTGGAGAATTTGGGTATCTGGGGGGATTACTATGGTATCAGGTGATTGACTGGCATTTTCTATAATGTCCTGTTCTAACATAACCATATTAATAATGGTGTCAGTGTCACTGATGATGATATTGTCAGGCTGATCAGTATGGGTGATATCACTTCTTTTCGTTCATCCTAGCATTTTGATTTTATGCCTTTTTCTCAACTTAAGTTTACGGGTAAACTTAAATAAATCAATTTGTGCCTCAGCATAGTTAAATGGCATTGATGGATAAAAGGAAAGTCATAACCATAATGTCAGTTTTTCAGTATCATTAATCACCTTCTTTGATAGATTGATGACTGTCTGGTTAGCCGTGTTTGCCTCCATTAGAAACCTCTTCTGGTCCGCATTCTGCTGTTCCCCCTTGTGCCTCTTGCCTTGCCTCTTGCTCCATCTTTGCTGTAATCTTTTTCCTCTGTTGTTGCGTTTCCCCTTCCTCTGCCACGACCTCAGCCCCTTTGTCCTTTTGCTATCGCTGCCGGAGTCTCCTTTACAGTCCGTCTGCTCCGGCGTAGATGACTGTATTCCTCTAAAAAATTCACCTGACGTTAGGGTTTCGCGATAGTAGTGCCACCATCAATGGATATATCAGACTCTTTTTCACTTGTCAGGGAAGGAGTAGTCTGACGGGGTGGTTGTTCTTCATCAGGTTCCACTCCCAACGTGGCATTAGATGTGTAAAGATAGTCATATTTGCGACTGAAGGTAAATATTCTGCAGCTTTCGTAGTCGTTGTAATCACGATCTAGTTTTCTTTCTTTACGTGTTTTTATGTCTTCCTCATATTTTTTTAGACGATCTTTCATGGTGTTAATGAGTTTTTCAGTTGCTTCACCATCAGAAATGTTTTTAATTTCTTCCATCAGTTCCAGGATTTATTTCAGAATAGCGTCCCTGTTGATCCAGGCATACTTGACTAAAATCTCAAGCATTCTCCTGGAACTTAAGGCCGAGTTTTGCGACCATTCCGTGAGCATTGCGGGGTTAGGTGTATCGTAAGTTGGCGTAGTAAATATCCGTAGCCCCCTTGGTACCATGTCCTGATCAATGCCATTTTGAAGTGAAGTGGCCTCCCACCACTTCAAGTTTTGGACTGTGGAGTAGTATCATTGTTGGCACTTGCAATGTGTGGTTTCTTTTTTCTAGTGAATAGCAGCTGTGCTGCCGCTCTTCTTTCGTTTTCTTCCTCCATGTGCTTGGACACCCTTGGCAGTTCAATTCAATTCAATTCAAAGAATCTTTATTCGGTGATTAAAAAACACCATAAAAGCACATACATATGTACATAATAAAAAATCATTAAACATTTTCAGGATCCTTTGTACTAAGTGTTAGTGAAAACATAATACACAAACAGTAAAAAATGTATAACACTTAAAAAGGATAAAATTAGAAACATTTCATTCATCTCCCCTAGATTGCCTTAAACGGACCGCTACCTTAATAAAATTCTTAATACAACACATTGTTAAGGGGTCCGAAGCTTTTTGTAAGAAAACTAGTGCCTCCCTAGCGTGTGCCAGTTTGGATTTTTTTAAGAGGTTTACAAGAAATCTGCGCCTGGGCATTGAAAAAAAGGGACACAGTAAAACAAAGTGAACTTAGTCCTGCGGAGACCTGTTGTCGCAGCCGCAGGGTCCCTTCTGTTCAATTGATGTTACAAATCCTGCTGGTGATGCCAACATAAATGGGAGTAAGTTCAGTCTGAAACTGCACATCAAGAATCTATCCTGTGCGTTATGCATGAGGTACAAGTATGGCTCCATACCCTCCACGCTCTTCACCAGGTTATGGGCCCTCACTGTCTTTTTACACCCTTCAGCCTCAGCTCTGCATAGGTTTTTCCGCTCTAGGAAAGTTTTCCCTACTTGCATCTTATTCTGGGCTACAATTGTTGCGGGGTTAGTGAAGAGGTTCCCAAACCCTAGTTCCTCTAGGGAGTTCTTTACATAATGGAGCCAGGGAATGCGCATACATATGTCCCTCTCTAAACAATCCGATAAGATTTCTCTACTAAGTGACGCATCAGGATTGACCCAGATTTTTAACCAGGCCACAATAGGCCTCAGTTTTACCAGGTCTTCTATATATGGCCTCCCTAACTCCCTATGGGCTACAAATCCAGCAGTACTTTGGGGTGCCCTCAGGATAGATTTCAAATATTTGTTTTCTTTCCGTTGGATTCTTGTGGTATTAACAAAACCCCATACTTCTGCCCCATAAATTACTTTGGAGCATGATACAGAGCCTTATAAGTTCATCACCTGTTCCGGGGACCATCTTCCTAGCCTCCTGCCGTAACTAGCTATTGCCCTATTAGATGCGATCATTTTACCACAGCGCTCCTCCACCAAGGAATCAAACTGTAAGGCACCATCAAAAGTTACACCAAGATAGGGAAACGTTTTGACCTCTTCTACAATGTGACTTCCTATTGTGTAAGTAAATTTGGAGGAAGTTTTTTCCCCAGCCAGGAGCACATAGGATTTACCCAAGTTAACAACAAGATCTTTCATGGTGTTAATGAGTTTTTCAGTTGCTTCACCATCAGAAATGTTTTTAATTTCTTCCATCAGTTCCAGGATTTATTTCAGAATAGCGTCCCTGTTGATCCAGGCATACTTGACTAAAATCTCAAGCATTCTCCTGGAACTTAAGGCCGAGTTTTGCGACCATTCCGTGAGCATTGCGGGGTTAGGTGTATCGTAAGTTGGCGTAGTAAATATCCGTAGCCCCCTTGGTACCATGTCCTGATCAATGTCATTTTGAAGTGAAGTGTCCTCCCACCACTTCGAGTTTTGGACTGTGGGGTAGTATCATTGTTGGCACTTGCAATGTGTGGTTTCTTTTTTCTAGTGAATAGCAGCTGTGCTGCCGCTTTTCTTTCGTTTTCTTCCTCCATGTGCTTGGACACCCTTGGCAGTTCTTATAAGACTATGTCTGTGGAAATGCACCCTTGTATAATACAAGTTCTTCCTGCCGCAGTGGTGTGGATATTGATAATAGTTCAGCAGTGGTTCGTTATATCCGACAATGTTCGAAGAACCAGGTGGCAATTATGTGTCTTCCTCGCTGCTGTTAACAGAATGAGGCGAGACAGTGGATTTGGATGAATGCCGACCTCTTGTACTCCGTTGGTAATTATACCCTGTGGCAACGGAATCTCGAGGGAGTCACAATGTTGGGAGCAGCTCGGTCTTAGTGCCGCTTCCCCGGGAAATGTTAACATGCGCAGTAACAAACAGAGCCTGTCTCCCACAACCCGGAAGGGCGAACACACGGGACCCTGCTTCCCTGGCTCACCTCGTCTCCGAAGCTCTCGTCTCCCACGTCTGTTATCCACAGTTGTGCACACCGCTCGGCCGGCCAAGTGAAGGTCTCGGTTTATCGTATCCAAACAAAAGCTCCTTCTGACCTCATACTGCCCCGAGGGAATTGGCGTACACCACCGGCGGAGCACGCCGGTAATTAATCCGTAAATTTGCAACAATCCAGTACGCTCTCAGTGAAAAATCCACAGACCAGCTCAAATTCCAAGGGTTTTTAATCCACAAAACAACATGTTTCGGCTTCCCAGAAGCCTTGATCACGCTAAATGGAAAACTGCCCACAATCGTGTTAATAAAGCATTCGGCATTCAACAATTAACGTATAAAGTATAAACATTGACAAAGGACTACATAGTCGTCGTGCCTTGCACTGAAAATGAGTCGCCATGATTGAATGGGACAATTTGCACATAGTTAACGTTCTAGTACCGCAAAATGCATAAAATACATAAAAAGCGTCAAGTGTTTGATATAATATCTTATGTTCAATTAAATAAAAGTTAAAATATGCTTGTATTAATTGCATTTCAACTTAATGTCAAGCCTGTTCATGTCTGTCATGTGCCTACTGGGCACAGTTTCCGTACACAGTGTTATAATTTTTACACATGTTGGTCGAACGGACAGTATGTGGAACCCCACACATACTTTATGAGAGTAGTACGTAATGTATTCAACATGAATATTATGTTTCCCACTCGTTTGTTTAATTTACATGAATGAATTTGATGTCTGTTTGCCCAGTAGGCACAACCTTGTAAACCTGTCTAGCGTGCGATGCGAACTATAGAAGAACTTCTGTCACTATTCAAAAGTTTGCTACTTCCCATGTACAGAAAATGCTCCAAACCATTTGTTCTCCAATTCTACATGCTTCAGGAATGCAATGTAGCCAATGTGAACATGGACTTTTGTTTTATTTTGTTCATTAAAATGGGCTCATTCTAAGCTGGGAATTTTAATAAAGTCCCACACTTTAATCGCAAGGCGTTCTGGATTCTGCCAGGGGCGGCCTTAGGCATGTGCAAGCTGTGCACCTGAACAGGGCCACCAAACCCCAGGGGCCACCGCGCCAATATATATCCTTAATATAATAATCCTCTGAGGATGGATACATATTTGCGTGGCGGCCCCTGGCAGGGATTTGGCAGCCTCCGGCTCTGTTCCTCTTCCAAACACCCTGACCCCCCTCTTCACTGGCCTCCGCGCTCCGCCCCGCCCGGACCCTCTCTTCCGGGACCCCCAACCTACACTCCCTGCCCAGGGCCGCCATGAGCCTAGAGCCGCCCCTGATTCTGCTCTTGTTTTTGGATAACAAATGTGGTCTATCAAATCTTGCATATACTCTATTGTCTTTGTGGAACCTTGTGTCTGTGAATGTAGCATCATTGGTGGCGAGACAATATGTTTTTTTCTTCTGTTTTCCCCCAAGTCGTTAGAAAATGTACATGGTGGACCTGGGTTCTTGTTTTTTTCAATCTGGCTTGCATCCACAGTAAATCACACGCCCTACTCCCTCCAGTGTCGTGTGAGGGTCATGCCATTGAGCTAATATCTGATGTTCGACTCCAGGAAGCAATACAAGCACTTTCTATCTAGGCTTAAAGCTTCCTATCACTGCCTCCTTATTGTAATACTTTTTTGGCGTTTCCTGGGCTGATAGTTGATTGAAGGAAGTTAGTTCTATTAGAGTATAGAGTTGCTATTTCTGGACATATTAAACTGGAGTCTTCTTGTACCCATTGCATTTGTACCATATGTAGCTGAGTTCAGGATGTTTGGGGCACCCAAATAGGAGTGCCAATGAGTTGATAGTGGTTGAAGACTATCCCACAAAAGAAATGATATTATTTACAGGCAATATTAGTGTATATTTGGAAATTAATGCGTTGATTGAGTTTATTTACCAAAGAAATTACATGTATTTGAGGCAAATATGGTGCAATGAATAGTGGACATTTTAAGACACAAAGAGTACACTTCAAAAGATAGATTTATAAAGCTGATGCTTGCGATGCTGAATCAAAGGTGCTTATTGCTGATGCTATGTCCTTGTTGCCGGAGGGCATATGCTGCCATCGCTGTTATTTCTTGACTAGAGACTATTTGTCATTTATTTCACTTGTTTTTTTTCACATTAGCACCCCCATTTCTGGGACCTGAGAATGTAAGATTAGTGTAACCTAAGACGTATGTCTACCGTCTGACTCTGTCAGGTCACTGTAATGTCTTTGAAGAAGCTTTAGTGTCTGAGCCTTTATTAAGCATTATTTAATCTAAGTAACTCCTCTACTGTTTACAGTCTCAAATTGTGAGACCCTTTTCATTTTCTCACACTGTAGATTCTCAAGCATATTTTGTGACTTAGAATCTATGTGGCAGGGGGTTAAAACCAGAACAATTAGGGACTGGCCATCCACGAACCGCCAGCCTTGAGGGGGCGTGGAGATGGGCTTCTTCAGACTGCCCTATTAGAATTATGGCAGTTGGACTGCCATTGCCACACTGCAGCCGACAGGGAGCTGCTGTTCCCTGGCGGTGTTGTGGCGGTCAGGAGGTTCCCCTCTGCCACAATTTTCATGGCGGTTGCTCCTCCATGAAAACCATGGTAAAGAGGAAACAAAGGGGGCCCTACAAGGCCCGCTTCTGCCTCTGTGCAATGGAGTGCATGCAGGGGGACACAAGATGTGTCCTCTTGTGGGCATGCACCCAAGTTCCTGCACAGCATGGACTTTTCAGTCAATGCCATGCAGGAACTCTTTTTGGCGTTCCCACTGTGGTGCCCATTTTCAAGGCACCGCTGTGGGAACGTAAAAAAAAAGCCTGCAAGACATGAGAATCACTCATAATCTGGCAGGCGGCCCGATCCTTGGTTTGGTGGTGCGGCGGCGGGGCAGACCCTGCGCTACACTGCTAAGCTCATAATCAGGCCCTCAATGAAATGTAATATAGAAGTGAAAGAAGATAGTTTCTACATTTTGCAAAATATCAATATCAAATTGCATATGCATATTTTTAGAATTGCTTATTACCCACTGACCTCTTTAGCAAATACTTTAGGAAAATTAGGCTCAAAATGCTGTTTGCCACCACTGTAACACATTTAATTTGTGAAAGAGCTCCCTGACATCCACAGGAAGAGACAGACATACAACGTTGGGTTTCGGAAGTGTCCTTCAAAAATACCTGTAAATCCTGCTCCTTTTTTCACATATTAATTTGAGAATTTTGCTGAAAATTACCAGCAGAGGGGTGGTCGGACACACTGGCTTCAATTTTCGAGTGCACCAACCCCCAGTGCAAGTTTCCACAAAGTTTCATGGTTGCACGGGGTGCGCATGGGTTACACATTACTGGACTCATTTAGTGAAAGACACAAGAAGTAAACCCCAAATCAAGTATTTTTGTATCGGTTTTTAGGTCTCATCCACCCGACAGCTTTGAGATTTCAGGTAGGTCAAAGGCTCTTGTGTACCATACCAAAAATCTTACATGGAGCCAAGAGCCTACCCATTGCTTACCATTGGTTGACTTTGGCGTCACTCTCATTTACTTGCTTCTTACTCAATGGCTTGCCTATCTCTTCTTGTGTTTGTCCCTCTCTGGAGCATTGCCTCTTTACCATCTTTTTCACTTGCTGTTTGTAGCTTCACATTTTATGATCTCCTAATTTCTTTTTCATTAACCCCTTCCATGCTGATGACGGCCCCCGGCCGTCATGCATCACAGTGCTCGTGTGCTGATGACGGCTGGGGCTGTCATGAACCCGCCCACTCAAAAAAAAGTGCAGCACAGGCGCAGAATCGCGGCCGCGCCCAAGTGGTTAAGCAGTCCATATGAGTGTAGCCCATATGAGTGTGTCTGTTTCCTTGGTCATTCTCGTGTGCTGCTCCCCTACTTACATATCCCCATGCTTCCCCTTCACTCGCTTCTCCATTGCTCCTTTACCCCTCCTAGTCAAAGCAAAATCTTCGATTTGTAATTTATTTTGAGTGCCCGATAGCTGCCATTTGCCTCCAGGATGCTCTACAGTGCACAAAGCACTCATGCGTGCCTCTGTTTCTCCTTCCCTGCCACCATCTCCCTGTTGCTTCATTACATCCAGTCCCTCCTCCTCATACATAGCATCCCCCACCCTTGTGGGCCATTAAAAAAGTTATTCCATTTAATATTTTGAGGGTTTGGCAGTTGCCATTGTCTGCCAGGCTGCTCCACATTTAAAAAAAATACGATTAAACGATCCTAGTGGCGGCCGCCATCTTCTATCAGCAAAACAATGTTGCACACTTCATTTCCCGTGTGTGCGCAAGTGTGGTAATGCATTAGCACACTTAAGTCATCAAAAGCGGCAGCAGCAGCCGCATCATCACACCCTTTACTTTTTGTCTTTTTTTTGCAGGTGCTCCTTAAGGTTGGCAAACATTTATTCGCAAAATCTGTCGGTCAACAAAGCACGACCAATTGGCTTTGCTAATGCTTGTTACAATTTACTTTCATTGTGATAAGCAAAAAATGCTCTTGTTTAGGCTTTATTGTGAGATTTTTCACCAGCTAGTGGCAAAACTCGGTGCAAAATTATTGTAATAATAGGGACAAAAATTATTTAGAAATGTAATTTTGCATAAATAGAGAAAAAACATTAGTACCTTAATTAGGAATAGGGCAGGTGAATAAAATAGAAAGTGCTGGGATGGTAATAACATTATTGGCAGCTGCTTATCCCCCATTTCCTTTTGGGCTCAGTAATTTTGGCGACTAACTGGCAGAAAAAATATTGCCAGTGGTCATTACTACATGTGTCCTCCAGCAGCAAAATGCTTTGAGATCAGTCTGAGAGATTACAGAGAAATGTAAGTGTACTACCGCACATCATGTAATATTACCATCTCAACTCGAAGTGATACAAGAAAGGTTTCTTAATGGTGCGGAGCTGAGCATCTATCCGGTAACCTCATCACTCATCACACTCCTTACCTTCTTGACTTATTTCCTTTTATTCTTCGCCTCTCCTCGCTTCATTCTTGGCTTGTCTCCGTTCTTTGCCCCCTTTCCCCGCACTTACATTCATTTCCTTTTCTTTCTTTCTCCTCTTCTTTACCTTGTCCCCTCCCTTACATTCTGTTTTGCTTTATTCTTTTTTTCCTCTCCTTACCTTCGTTTCTGTTCTCCTGCATATAAGAGTCGCTTGAAGAGAAATACATTTGCTATTTTTATGAATACCATTCGCCAGGAGCCATACTGTGCATGTTTCTGCTTCATTATTTTTGCTTTTGTTCCATTGAAACTGAATTTTATTTTCGAAAATCATCCCGAGTCTATGGAAAATATATGATAATGCTTTAGTCTCTTTCCAAGCGCAGGAGCCAGATTGAGAAGGTGAGTTCAGAGAAAGAAAGCGGATGATATGCCTTAAATTAAAATATTTCTGGAATTAAAGCACAGCAAGCATCATTCCTTTATATGCACTTTCCAGTACCCTTTAACTCACTTACTGGCACATGCATCAATATTGCATTCTGATATTCCTTAATTGCGAAAAATAAGGAATCGCAATTAAGGAATTGCAAACTGCAATGCATCAAGAAATCGCTATAAAAATAGTGATTTCTTAAAATTCCTTAATTGTGATTCTCTAATTGAGAATCACAATTAAGGAATACCTCCCCATCCATTCCTATGGGCCTAGAGGCCCATAGGAATGAATGGTAAGACATTCTTAATTTGCAATTCACCATTAGAAATTCGCAATTTAAGAATGCAATTTCAAGGGTGCAGGGGTGTCCAAAGGACACCCTTGTTGCTGAAATCTGCTTAGAAGTACATTTTGCACATTCACATGCCCCAAGGGCATGTGTGTGTGTAAAATGGAACTTTGAAAAATGCACTTTAGTGCATTTTTCAAAGTTTTCGCAAATTACCATGAAGGTCAACTTCATGGTAATTTGCTCCCCTTATTTGCGAATTCGCAAATTTTTAGACTTTGATGCATTGCATTTAAGGAATCTCAATTTGAGATTCCTTAAATGCAATCGCAATTTAAGAAATCGCAATTTTGCTATTTCTTAAATTGCGAAAATTACAAAAATGTTAATGCATCCCAAAAATGGGATTTGCATTCGCAAACGGCCGAATTTTGCGATTCGCAGCATTTGCGAATGCAATTTCCTTTGAAGCATGTGCCCCTAAATCCCTCTGATACTTTCATTCTCAGAGTGAAGCAGAATCTTAACAAACACATCTCGCTGCGGAGCAGTAACTGGCTGTGGGATGAAAGGCAATGGTATGTGTAGCTTTGCGTCTGTTAACAAACTTGTTAAACTTTTATAATTGTTATTTTTAATGTATGTACAACTGAGTGCAGCAGCACCGTTCCCTGGCACAGAGAACTGAGCTGGAAGCCCCCAGGAGAGAGGGAGACCTCCATTATGTTGTAGGACACAGCACTTTGGAAGGGGGTGGGAGCTGCATTCGATTCAGTTAGTACAGATTATGAAATAAACCTGTTGTGCAAGTCATGTGAAGTTTGATGATGTCTCATGGTGTCGGCCAAGGAGTACAAGTACATGAATGCTTTTTATGGATGCTTTTTTGTCTGTGATTGCAGAGTTGTATCCCTCAGATTAGGTGAACATTGAAAGTTGTCAGGTTTTTGTTGATGCTGTTTGGGTCGCTGTAGATGTGTGATCGAAGCAAGCCTTAATCCTCGTTACTAGAGGTTCCCTGGTATTCCATCTTTGTCAATGATATTTTGCATGCGTTGTTCTGCGATAGTGTAATTTTTAGGATATGGTCAGGAGTATGTGATCCTTCTGGATTTACAGTGTTACACTAGGGGCTTGATTATGAGTTTCGCTGAAGGGTTTCTCCATCACAAACGTGATGAATATCCCGTCCGCCTTATTACGAGTTCCATTCCGTTCCATTGGATATAATGGAACTCGTAATGGAGCGGACGGGATATCCGTCACGTTTGTGATAGAGTAATCCATCTGCCAAACTCATAATCAGGCCCTAAATCTCGACTTCCTGTTGATAGTGAGCTCCTTACCTTATTTTATAGTCTTAGAGCCAGGTGTGGAATAGCCACTTCTTCAGCACCTTTCTAAAGTCAAAGTTATTTACTGTAGCCTGTATCTTTACTGGGAGTGAATTCCATAGTTTGGCAGTATGTACCACTGCTCTTTTTATATGGCAGAACTGTTAGTTGTGGAGCTAGTATGGAGAATTGGGTTCTGTTCTTGAGGTACTTCAGCAGTTTCTTCCGTTGAGTGTCTTGTGCATTATGCACAGTAGTTTGTAGGTAGATCTTCATGAAGCCGGTGCAGAGCCTTCAGAGTCAATGAGATGTGGTTGAGAATCTTAAGGTGCGGAAGCTGTATTATTGCTGCATTTTGAATTCTTTTGTGTTGTCTCATTGTAGATATTGATACTCCATGCTATAGTCTTTTAGCAGTGTCTAGCCATGATAAGAGAAGTGAGATGTTTTCGTGGGTCTTCTGAAGGAATCCAGGATAAAGAAAGTTGCGTCTGAGCATCCTCATGGTGTGAACCGTGAATATGGTAAATTGGTTGACTTGTGGGATTATGGGGAAGGCTGCATCCATGGCAATTCATACATTCTGTACCTTGAAGGAGACTGTTGTCAGTATTCCTTGTTCTTTAGGTCACTTTGTTAGTGAGTTGCAGTCTTTCCATTCCCTCAATGTTAGGATTTCTGTTTTTGAAGAGCTGAGTTTAAGGCGACTATCCATTGGGTGGTTTGCTTTGATGAAGTCATTTAAATTGGAGCGCTGGCTGTCATTTGATTTGTCCAGGTTGAGGATTGTCTGGGTTTCACCAATGCAGTTGTAGCATGTGAGATTTAAAAAATTGATGAGTTCCTGGAGTTGTTTGATATAGATATTGAACAAATGAAGTAAGGAAATTAGTCCTTATGGGACTGCTCTCTTGATGTTGGAAGGTTTGGAGTAGAGAGGGGAGATAGCCATGATATATGTTTTTTCTTTAATGTTAGTGCTGATCCAATCAAGGATATGTCCTTTGATATCTATATTTTAGTCTTCTCAGTAAGGTTTCATGATGTATGGAGTTAAATACTGCTGATAGGTTCAAGCTCTTTACCCACTGTAGCATTCAGGCCATCTTGAATTGAGATCAGAGCAGATGAGTGCTTCTTCATGGCCAGAACCCTGTTTGATGGTCAGGTAACTTGTTTATCATAATTAGGGCCCCCGGTTTTAAGGTATTTGTTTTTTTTTGGAATTCATATTTCTTTTTTTACCGATTTTATCTGTAATTAGCTTTGCTTATGTTGTGCTTAGGGTATAAAGTGAAGGTGCAATGGGTATATTTCTACATTTATTTAACTGACAAATGTTTACTCGTGTTTGAATGTCCAATATTTTTTCCATTTACAGTACAATACAGTTATCTGAAAGCATTTGCATTGTAGAACATCTTAAACAATTGTAATGCTGCAGGTATGCAAGCTTCACTATGAAGTAATTTTTCTTTACTCCTCTACTTGTCAATCTGCACAGCTATTGACCTACCACTCACGATTGACAGTAGTGAGAATCATCCAAAAGAAAACCTATGATTGTTTTCTGTCTGTGTTTATCTGTACAAATAAGTAAAAAGAGAAAACTGGGAGCTTTGTTCATAATGTGTGTTGGAATTGCTGCTGAGGTTGACTGTTGGATTTGTTTGAACATTATTGAGGAGTGTGTTGCTTGACCAATTGATCCAACTAGCTCATGGAATTTCATGAGACAGTTCATTGTGTATTTTTCTCCAGTGAGCTTCATTTCTAAAGTTGTTGAAACTGCATGCTTTAGTTTTATTTACATGGTATTAATCTCCAGCTTTTGCATTGGCGATGAAACAATTTGGTATTTTTCTACAGAAGTTTCAGATTGAGGACTTGAGATTGTGCCTTCTGAACTGTGAAATTTTGATAGAATCTTGGGTTTGTCCTTCGAGGTTCATTTGGCTGCAGTGATTCTGTTTGAGTATTAGCCCCTTCTTTTCTTTTTTTAAGTCTGATTTGGAAATCCTGTATGTCGTAAGTGTATTTTGTGCTAAATACCATCGAATTTGTACTTAAGGGTACGTGAAACAAACAGGAGGGAGAAGCACTCCTATAAACGTACTGAAAAAATTAGTCTAATGATGACCTTATTCAAAACATGATATCCCAAATGAGAGTCAAATATCATGTAAATACGTTTTGATACATTTATAGTATCAATGCAATAATTTCACTGTGTACAAACTAGAACAAAAAGTCACTAACGTTCAAATATAACAGTCAATATGATGTGCTAATGTACAATGTTACATTATTGGTTACAGCGAAATGATTGTATGTCAGGTTCGTGCTTATCTCTACACACAGGAGCAGAATGTTGCAAGTTCCAAATTCCACCCTAGGATTCCTCAGCCACAAGCATTTTTAAGCACTGCAAGCCAAAAGAACCCCACGGGGGAAAGGGGATGGGACAGAGAAGAGACAGCAACACCACGTCTGAATTTCTTCTACAACTTCTACAGCTTCAGGCGTCTTTTCTTCTTGTCTTCTTCTTAGGCCTTTTCAAGTACATTACTGTAACAGATAAATGAACTTGTTAACACCTTATTCCTTTTCTGAACTCTTTCTCCTTATTTGTTTTTATAACCTTATACACCTACCCTGCCTTGGTGTGACCAATGCTTCCCTTCTTTCTATGTATTCTCTTTTGCTTCAGTGTGCTGTAAATAGAGTTTTTTAACCGGTTATTTCTTATGTTGTATCTTGAATCTAATACTATTTCTTTCTCTTTCCTACAGGTTCCTCACCTTGCTTTCACACTGCAGCACCGTGTATTTGAGCTTCTGCTTTGGTAAGTATTGCAATTAAATCTTATTATGCTTCACCTAATTTTAAGGAGATATGTCTGGGCTCTTTTTAACTAAAAAGATATCTGAAGTTTATTCATTCTATAATTGAAAACTATAATGTGGTCGAGTCTATTTCTAACAATAACGGTATCTTGGCACTTACACCTAGTTGTCCTTCCACTTGGGTTTTTGAATTGCTGCCGCCTTTTCACATTAACTGTCTTCGTTCCTTCACTGAGCAGTTCAACAGACTCTAAAACTTGTGCTGACTCTAGAAACTCCTTTCGAGTGTAACCTTATTCTGAATAAGGCGCATGCTCAAAACTATTTACACTGCCAAACTGCCTTGCGCATGACTGAACGCGTGTACACTGCAAAATAAGACACACGCATGCTCTAAAACTAAAGTACTGGAACAGTCTTACTTGCTCTTTCGGACTGACACCTCCACTACAGATACTCGGTCCAAAATCTGTGAAATGAAGAGCGACGCTCAGGTACAACTGCTTCTCCTCAGTACTCGGGTGAAGTGCACCACAGAACGGGCGTTTCACCTGTATCTCCGTAATTGCGAACAGGAACTGGAGCGCTAACCTGCTGATTCCGCGCACCACTTTTGGCAGCCATCTTAGAGTTTGGTTGTTTTAATGATTTGCCTTGCCTGCATATTTTTCTGCTCATTAAGCTAGCTTTAGCTAACACTGCATTAATTGATTGCCTCCTCCTGACTCGAGCTGTGACAATCCTGACATTGTATTGATACTATAAATGTTTGTTTTTGCACCACAACTTCATCTATTAAGATGTTTTCAGAATGATAAAAGTTGGTGTGAGATCTTCTTTGTTTTTATGTTTGTTATATGTTACTTTTAATCTTTGCATGTTTTGTTTTTGATTGGTCTATTTAGTACACAATGCATGAATTTTGTAACTGGTTTTTGCATTGTGTGTGTTTCTGAAGTTCTGTCCTTTATGTTTTTAACAGCCCTGAAGAAGTTCCAATGTCTTGGGACGAAACCCGTTGGCTGTGTCCATATCTGTGCTTTAAATTTGAAGCAAAGAAATAAAGAAAAGCCCTCTTCAAAATATGATTTGTTTTGTGATGTCTCCATCTATTGAATTGTATTTGATGTAACTCTGATATTTGACTCTCATTTGGGACTTTGGAGCCGATTACGATACGGCCAGCCTTTAGGGCTGAATCATAATGGACCGCTCGGTTTCCTTTCTGACCGCCTCATTATGCTGGAGGCGGTTGGAAAGGAAACCTGCCAGTTATTCCGGCTAGCTTCTGACCAGTCGCAAGCCGGCAAGTGATCTCAAGGCCGGGTCTTTCCGCCATTGAGATTACGATCACGTTTTACGACATGGCTTTCATGCTGGTCTGTCTGCCAGCAAGGCTCCCTTTGGTGCACCGCTCATGCTGGTCTGTCTGCCAGCAAGGCCCCCTTTGGTGCACCGCCTCCGATTGGAGGCTGAGGGGGGCACCTATGGTGTGCCCCTGCTGAGCCCTGCTCCTTGTGGCAGGGATGAACCACACAGTGTTTGGTCACATCCTAATGAGGCAGGCGGGACCGCCGACCAGGTGTCGGTCAGGACCGCCGACTAGGTGTCATTCAGTCTCATGACCGAGTCATTATCGGGCAGAAGTGATTCTGCCCAACATCATAATGAGCCCATTTATGTTTTAATTTAGGTCTTCATTAGACTGTTTTTTTTCCAATATGTTTATAGGAGTGCTTCTCCCTCCTGTTTGTTTCTTGTAACTGTGTGGGGAATTTTAGACAGTTGTCCCTGGGTAAGCACCTCTTTGGGAACACTACTGAGTGTGGTTACATTTGCCATAACTGTTCAAGCTGCGCTATTAAAAACTGAAGGGTACATATTTGTGCTTTTAGCTTTATGTCAAAACAACAATGTGATAAATGGAATGCTTGAATTAATCTCAGTCACTGGCAATCGCTTGGGCCACATCCCAATCCATAGTATTTTTACTCACCATGCTTTATGTCATCCATCATTTACTAAAATGTAGTTCAATTTCCTTTTATGTTGTCTTGACATTCTCAGAGGGATAACTTGGTTGAACACAGTGTTCATTCATTCACAAAGATTTGCTTTTGAGTTTATCTGGCCCATCAGTATGTTTTTGTAAAGTTGACAGCAGGATTCTCTATCGACAGTTCATTCCACTGTCTCTATGTTGTCACATGAAACAGGACTCTGAATTGGGGGAAGATGGAGTCCAATGTGTATCCAGCTGTGTGACCATTCCAGAGATGATTTCGGAGAGTTTGAGGGCACATAGTCTAGATGTGATAGTATTTGGATGTGGCATTTTTGGTTTGTGAGACCAGATGTACGACATGAGGACACATGGGTTAGGGTATTTGCTTGTAAGGTCTACTGGGGGGTATAGGAAGGCATCTGTAATTGCTCCATACTTTAGGTCTGTATAGTAGGAGAAATGTACATGATAACCTTGTGGTTGGGTAAAATATTTTCAGTAGATAATCGCACCTTGGTGATAATTTATTTCCCATTTTGAAGATGGTAATATCTTTTTTTTATATCACTGCTTGTCATCCTTTTTGTCTTGGCTGTTCTGCTCGAAACATCAGTATACTGGAGGAATTATCTGATGGAGTAGTTGTAGTATATGAGACAATGATGTGGAAATGGTTGGTTGTCCAATCCATTATATTGTCCAAAACAGGGATGGCAAAATAGTTAACACTAGAGTGTGAGGGATTTGGGAGATATCATATTGCACTGTCTGAGACAGTCATGGGGAAATGGATAGCACTGAATTGTAGTGTCCAAGACAGTAATACGAAAAGGGGTTGAGATCATTTTATAGTGTCTGTGACAGTGAACGAAAAAGTTTGTGAAGCACTATTTGGTGTCTATAGAAGCGATGCTTAAATGAATGACACCCTATTTCAGTGCAAGAGAGTGATGGGTAGAGGAATTTGTAAACCAAAATACAATGGCTTTAGGGCACTATGACACTGAAATTGATAGGCGACAGCAGGAGGTTCAGCAGAACAAAGAGGTTTTGAGTGAGTTTCTGAATGGAAGACAGTTCTATAACTGAGGCAGATAGAAATGTCCAAAATCACAATTTTCACTTCTCAATTACCACCAACTCTGAACAGGTGGTAACCAGGTACAACCTATATAATGTGGCCCATAATGCCTCGGTGGATTCTCACAATGGCTGGGCTTTATATATATATATTTTTTTAATGTTTTTATTGAACAAAAGAAAACATGATTCAACATTCTGTGCACGCCGGGTGAGTCACATAGCATGAGGGTTTTCGTCGCGTAACAGGATACATTACAGTAATAATCACATTTAGGATAAAGGGGAATCAGAAATTTCCAATGCAGATACGGTAGCTGGTGGTTCACAAAGGTCACCCCTGTATGTGTTCCAAAGTCCCCAGACCTTCCCCCACTTGCCCGAACAACCCCTGGCAACAAATACATTCGTTCCAGATATCCTTCACCTGGGAGATACCAATAAACTCCCATTTATCAAATCCTTTTGATTTCCACAAGCTCCCCAATTGTTCGAGTTGATCAATGGCGTTGCTAGTGTCAGTTTACCCTCCCAACCAAAAGACTTATTCGCAATGTGCCAGATTTTTACCGCATGGGAGTTTGGACCTGTTAAATGAAATCTTCCCATCATAGCGTATAACACCCTACCGATATCTCCCCCTGGTGCATTTTCCCTATCCTTAGCATATCCCGGGTCTCTTGGGAGTCCGTATACAATTTGATTGATGGCCGCCAGTTGGGAAGCCCAATAGTATTTCCTCAGATCAGGGAGTCCGATGCCTCCGTCGTACCAGGGAAGGGTCAACTTCAGAAAAGCTATCCTTGGTCTACTCTCCCATAGAAGCTCCCTCTGTAGACCTTCTATTTCTTTAAAGTAAGACACGGGGACCGGGTCCATCGCGTTTTGCAGTGCATACAGAAATCTAGGAAGGGACATCATTTTGAACAATGCCGCTCTTCCGAGCAATGAGAGTGGAAGAGCCCTCCATCGCACCACATCGCTTTTCAGTCGGCTCAGAGGGGAACCTAGATTACGTTCAAATCTAAGCTTTACATCAAACGTTATATAAATGCCTAAGTAAGTAAATCCTACCTTCTCTGTCTGAAGAGGACATGACTGCGGGATCACTGGTGGCTCCCCAGACAAGACAAAGAGTACAAATTTCGACCAGTTAATCATAAATCCAGAGTATCTACCAAAGATTGACAGAACGTCCAAAAACACTTCAGGGACGCTCTGGGCCTGGTGAGGTACAGCATAATATCATCTGCGTAAAGTGAGATCTTGTCTTCCCACTCCCGCGTCCATCTCAGACCGCGTATTGTTAGGTCCCATCAGACCCATGCCGCCAAAGGCTCCAGCGCCAGTGCAAAGAGTAACGGGGACAAGGGGCACCCCTGTCTCGTGCCTCTCTGCAATAAAAAGTCAGCCGATTTAGGGTTGTTGACCGTCACTCTTGCTAAGGGCTTAGCATAAAGAAGTCTCACCCACTCTACGAATTCCTCCCCGAAACCCAACTTTGCCAGCACCGCGAACAAATAAGACCACTCTACTCGGTCAAACGCCATGGTGGCATCAAGTGATACCAAAGCCGCAGGCTCCTGCAAGGTCGACGAACGACCGAGGATCCCATGCAGCCGGCGCAGGATTAGCGCAGTGTTACGGCACGGCATAAATCCCGACTGGTCCGGGTGTATCAAAGTGGAGACCACCTTAACCAACCTCACAGCCAGCAATTTAGCGAGGACTTTAGGCTCCGCATTAAGGAGGGAGATAGGCCTGTATGAGGAGCAGAGTGTCTTGGATTTCCCTGGCTTATGAATGACAACTATGTTAGCAACTCGTTGGTCATAGGGGAGTTCACCCATTTCCCTGCTCTCTAGAAACATCGCACGCATGTAGGGCGCGAGTCTCTGGGCATGTAGTTTGTACAACTCAATCGGTATCCCGTTAGGGCCGGTGGCTTTTCCGCACTTCGTGCCTCTTATGGCCTGTGCAACTTCGTTGTCAGTGAAAGGGGAATCTAAATATTTTCTATCTTCATCAGACAAAGTCGGCATAGCAAGGCTGGGCTTTATGTTATAGCCAGGAGGCTGTGCATCCGACAGTCTGAAGAGGGAAGGAGACGCCAGGAGAGGATCTACAGGACACGCATCACCCTCTTCCAACGCACTGAGGAGGACATCCATGTGCACTACAGGCTTCATCCTGAAAGTATCCTGGAGCTGAAAGAGGAGCTGACACCCATGCTTGAGCACCCCACATACAGGGCCCACACCATTCCCACACACATACAGGTGTTGTGCTCACTGCACCTCCTAGCGTCAGGGAGTTTCCAGGGGGTAATTGCCACAGTGGGAGGGGTGTCCCAGAGCACACTTTCACGTTTCTTCCATGCTTTTCTCAATGCTATGATGCAGAGGATGCATACCCACATCAAATTTCCAAGCACACAGCAGGAACTTGACCAAACAAAACCGGATTTTTATCAAATTGCCCAATTTCCCCACATGATTGGCTGTTTAGATGGGAACACATGTCGCACTGTCCCCCATATCACAGAATGAGTATGTGTTCAGAAACAGAAAATCATACCATTCAATTAACATCCAGGTAGTCTGCAATGCAAAAAGTCTCATCAGCGATATTATATCTAAATTTCCAGGGAGCACTCATGATTCCTTCATTTTTAGACACTGTGCTTTACATCGTAGACATTCAAATGGCGATTTTGAAGAGGGATACCTGCTAGGTAATTACATGGCACACACAAACAGTAGTATGAAATGTTGAAACTGTGGACATCTCACTAACATTTGCCATTCTTCTTTCATGCAGGAGACAGTGCATATGCTGTGCGTGACTTTATACTCACACCCTACTTGAATCCAACCGCAGCTGCTGAGCGGAGATACAACACTGCCCACAGAGCCATCATAGAGAGAACCTTCGGAATCCTGAAAAGCCGCTTCTGCTGCCTCCACAAGAGTGGAGGCACTCTACAGTACAGTCCAGAAACATGTTGCAAGATAGTGGTTGCCTGCGCTATGCTACATAATATTGCCATCAAGAAGGGCACCCCAGTGGATCTGACTGACTCCGACACATCCGATGAGAAGGAACTAGCCCCCCCAAGGCAGACGTGCAGGAGGAGCTGGGGCAGCCGCAGGGCGCATGCGACGTGATGACATCACACAGAACTACTTCTAGGTAAGTTATAAACCACAAAATCCAATGTTTATGTTAAAAAAAATGTTTTCATTCCTTAAATGCAGGATATGCAATGTTACACAGTGTGACTGTAAGTCAGAAAGGTGCACGTGTTCATGTCCACACAGTGACAAAATGTCAGTAACGTTAGTCCTCATGGGATTTGTTTCTCCACAACATACCATTGAGCATTCTGCCCCTTCTCCTACGGCGTGAACACCCTGATGCACTCCCATCAGCCTGTTCTGTATTGTCGATGTGGTTGTTCACACCTCTGCCCTGACGCCCACTCCTGCGCCTTTCAGCTGGTATTGGTGGAGTAGATGTGCTACGGCTCGATTGGCCATCAATGTTAATGCTACCTGGCATAACAATCCCCCCAGTTACAGCAGCACGCAGCTGATCAAGTGAATGGGTCACCTGCACCAGGCTCCTGGCAACATCCTGACAGAAGTGTGCCATTTCGTGTTGCATGCTCACTGTTCTTCTGCAAAGCATGGAAATGGCTGTAGATTGACGGCTCACAGCCCTTGCAAATTGGTCCAGCCGAGTTGTTAGACGTCGTTGATCCCTGCGCTGGGCCTGCCTTGCAATCCTTGATTTATTTAATTGTGCCTCTGTTGCTGTTGCTATTTGTCTTATACCAACTCTCACCTCTACCATGTGTCAATTGTTTTGCGCCATCTGGCACTGGATTGATACAATTCCTCTGCTTTGTAGGCGCTGCACGTGTAACATTTGGCCCTTCAGCCCAGCAAACACAGACTCAGTACCTGTTGTGGCACTGCAGGTGTTGTTCCGTGCCCTCTGTCTGCCTCCACTGCTAGTCGTGTTGGATGTTGGTGTTTGGGATCTTGCCTGAGCTGTGCTAGGTGATGCCTCCGCCTGTGTCTCGTCTTCAACATCTGTGGACCCAGATTGCATTTGTAGTAATGCAGGTACTGTTTTGCGCCGTTTTGCTTGCACAGCAGGTGAGGTCAGTTGTGGCACCCTGCCTCTCCTGCCCTGCCTGTTCCTCTGCTGGACCTGACTCTCCCACTGTTGCAACAGTGTCCTATGTTGTTGGTCCATCTGCAAAAAATAAAATTCACACATAAGTTGTGTGTAAATTATTAATTTTTTTTCCAATAAAGTTTTTTCACTACAGCTGGTCTATATTGTGTACTTTGCATTTACCTATTGGGGATGTTCCCTATATGCCCTTTGTATGTGTATCTGCCCATATTTACATAACATAGGACTACATTTCCCAAGATGCTTCATTGGGTATTACTAAAAACATGGACCGGATTCCTATTTATGCATGTGGATTTTGGAGTTTGGGTGGGATGGGAATGCATTGGGTGATTTTGGCATGCATCTTACCTTCTGTGTTGTCTCTGAGCTGTCCAGGTCAGCCACGCCCGTCACTGCCTCAGGCATTAGGGTTGCGTCCACCAACTCCTCCATGGGCGTCGGCTCAGGTGTAGTGGAGTTCCCACATCCAGTTGCTTTGGCTTCTGCCAATCTCGTGGCCACCCTCTCTTTGGAACTCGGCCTCATATCGTACCACCACTTCCTGAGGTCATCGGTGGTACGATGGGTGACGCCAATCTCCTGTATATCTGCCTAAATTTTCCTCTTTCTGGCTTCAGGCATGCGTAGAGATGCTTTTCCAAAAAGAAGGTCATGTTGCCTCACCACCTCTTCTGTTAAAACCTCCAACTCCCTCTCAGATAATTTCTGCTTCCTTTTTCTGCTTTGTTCTTCTGCCTGCTTCTCTCCTCCTTGCTTTTCTGCACCCTGTGATTCCATTTTGCAGTGTTTCAAGTCAGAGCCAAATCAACACTCCCTCCACTCTGTCTCTCAGCCAGCAACTGACTCTGGGACAGGTGCAGGCAATTAGGTGTAGCATGCAGACTCACACTTCCTGGTTGTGATGTCATCATTCTGCACCTGAATTGCTCTTTCCCGTTTTTGCGATTCCTTAATAGCGATTTTGCTATTAAGGAATCGCTATTTGAGTAATCGCAAAAATATTCTGCAAATTTTTGAGAATCGCAAAATATTAGCGATTTTTTACCTACATCCAATTTTGCGATTCGGAAAGTGCGATTCGCCAAAAATCACTTTTTCCGAATCGCAAATTCGATTTTACCTACATATGTCCCATTATTCTTTACTTATTGATAAGAGGAAGGGATGTTTCCCAAAGATAGTAGATGAAAGAGGGTGTGGATATAAACCCCAAGACTCTGTGGAGCATTATCACATTTTTGTCTGGAATTAGCTAGAGGTGGATTTGTATCATCAACAGGTATATTTCTACAAGCAATTTATTTATACAGTCTGAGATCAGGTTAGAACTCTGGTCTAATTTGATGATTACTTACATGCCATTAATGTACATGAAGCAAGCATGATCAAAAGATAGGATTAGAGTATCCAGGGACATACGTATGTGTTGAAAAGTTAAGAGTGTGTGAGGACCTGATAGGAGGGACTGGAGCCATTTTAGGATAGAATGGGCGATTCCTATTTGTTTAGGTCGTTTGATCGATATGGTGTTGCTGGTGGTACCAAGAGCAGCTGATACACTTGGTCTAATGAGAATAGCTGCCTTGACCTTATACTCTTGTATTCTGATGTTCAATGCGAATTAAGGGTTGCATTTCAAAAGGGCTTGACCAAAGCTTGAGTTTGATCTGGTTGGATCTAGGAAGTTCCGCAGTGGGTTATTATCCATGTGCTGCAGATTTTGCTTAAGGAAAGGGATGTTAGATAGGGAATCATAACTGTGTGGATCTTTGAAGTTGAAAGAGCAGCTTTTAAACAGGGGCTGATAAAGATAGTACTGATTTTTTGGCAAACAACTCCATTATTATTGTCATTTGCAAAATTAAGCATGTCAATGAGAGCTTTTTCAAATCCTTTTTGTGTGAAATATTAATGGGTATACAAACTGCTTGCTGTCAGAATCGAACAGTGGCTCCAATACCCTGTTACATATAGTGATCGTATACTACTTAGATAATCTCAATGCACAGTAGAGAAGACCTTGGTGTCTTTCAAACCTGTGAACTACCATATCCTCTAATTTCTAGTTGTACACACTGTGCTCTGTTTCTCAATCCTTTGGAAGCAAAAAACAAAAAACAAAACAATTTAGGGCATATTTCCACTTATCCTGCAGATGGGCAGCCTGAACTTTGAGGCAGACTTATGCACACACCTGGGCAACTGCACATGAACCTGAGGCAGTCTGACTGTGACATAAGGATCTGTACCATTGATGCATCCCTCCCTTCTGCAGCTCCCAGGAAGGATGGAGAGGTTCAATGTCTTGGAGGCAGTAATCAATGTGTAGCCATACCTCCCTTATGGGTATCTGTGAGCGTGCATATTGGAGTTATGGAGCTACAACAGATGCACTGCCTGTTTAGCACCAAGGGAGCCACATGTTTGGAAGCCTTGTAGGAAGCTGGGGATGTACCTCCTACAAGAAGAAAGTATTATACTGTAATAATCAGGAGACCACACTGGAGAGATGGTGTCAGGTATAAGGTAAGCAGCTAAACAGGAAGAATAAGTCAAGGTATAAGTCACAGCAAACCCCACCGGGAGCAGCCTGCTAGCTGCTCAGCCCCATCCATCCAACTGCCACCTCTCATTCAGACACCCAAGCGTTCCACTCATAGCCCACACACCAAACATTCCATTCAGAACACTCACACAGGCTGAGCAGCCAGGGAAACATGGGTGAGGCAATCCATAACTTCAGGATACTACATACCTCTTCCCTAATGCACAGAAGATAGATGTAACGTAAACAAGGCATAAAATATAAAAACAGCATATAACTATAAACATTAAAATTATGGAAAGAATAAATAGTTCACAACCCAGGGATGAGGACAGAACAACATCGCAAGGGGAACAGAATTAATAAAGATGAATCTAAAGCCGAGACCAAGTTGATGGCGGGAAACACACATCACAGGAGGGAAAGGAACAGAAGACTATAGAGAAAAATGGATAAACAATAATTCCCATCCCCCTCCTCTATTGAAAAAAAAATTAGTAAATGTAAAAATGTTATATCTCCATATAAGGAGTAAAGTCTATGTGGACAAAAGGGACTGGAACCCAACGTCCTGCCCGCCCTAAGCATGGGACAACGTACACGTGAATGAGGACCAGAGAGACTATTACCCAATGTCCTGTACCCACCGACCAATAGGGGCAACTAGTAAGTTTAAGCATTTTCAAAACCCCATGCAGTGCAGGGCGTCTTATGCACGCAGGGAAAAACCCCTGCAACAAAAACCTGTGTAGCGCAAGGGGTCTTATGCATGCAGGAACCCACCCCTGCAACAAGTCAAATAGACCACCCTTGCGTAAGGGTACAATGTAAATATAGGATACATCAAAACCCTGTGCAGCACAAGGCGTCTTATGCACGCAGGGACACAGCCCTGCAACAAAAGCTCATGCAGTGCAAGGCGTCTTATGCACGCAGGGACTCACCCCTGCAACAAAACCCGTGCAGTTCAAGGCGTCTTATACACGCACGGACTCCCACCCCTGCTACTAACACATAATGTATGACACAAGGTGTCTACACAGGCAAGGGAAATGTCTTCATGCATCAACAAAATCCTGTATTTAAACCCTCATGTAAGAGTACAGTAATACAAGTCTGGAGAGCGACTAATGCACATACATGTACAATTACTTTCATGAAAAAAAAACTGTAAACAATGCAAACCCCTTAAACATTTTAAACGATTATAATTCTAAAAATACTGTAATGAAACACCTCACAAAGTGCACTAAATGTCTCAGGAATAAAATAGACGATTGATTCAATCCATACGATAGCTGACATACAACATTGGAAGTCATTGTCAAATGGTCTTCGTGTTAATAGTATTGCTTGGAAAAAAACAATATTCAAAAACTGGCATCCTCTAACATCGTATCGCTTGTGTAACAATGTCGAAATTCATAGCTGTGCACTGAGTACTTCCATGTAGATGCACAAGGATTTAAAAGGGAAAAAAACCTGTAATTCTGCGCTGCGTGAAATAACCATCCAAGAAGAAATGAAAAGAAGCTGATCTCGACAAAACAACATCCCCGGTCAGCTTCAACTTCAACTAAAACTTTATTGCACCTCAAGAAACGGGGTTAGAAGTGAACAAACAAAAGCTCTTGACAACAGTGAAATAAACAGGGACTCAAAACGTGTGTGGTGCTGACAAACGCAAAATGGCTGCACGCAGGAGACGCTGCGCAGCTAAGCGTCCATCATCAGCGAAACACTTCGAAGAAAAAAATAAAACTTCCTCAGAGAAGATCCCACATTAAGGATTGGATTAGCCCTGAACTACCGACATTTTCGAGCTGGCGTTCAAGACTATTAGCTATGTATAATTTAGAACTACCAATCTATAAGACTAAAGGGAGGAGGGAGAGCGCAATGGGAGCCAAGATCTGGTCTGCTATAACTGATTGGATTTAGGTGTAAATAGGGGCTGTTATATGTTTGAAAAGTTATTGAATATAGTCATTCATTATTTTGCTTCGTGATATAACTCAGTTTGCTTTAATTCATCTTTTTATCGTTTGCATTAATTTGGTCTGTGCTCAATGGTTCTTTGTTTTTCTCTTTTTTCTTTTTCTTTTAATTCTGCTGCTCAGTGCGTATGTCTGCCAGTGAGGTATGAGTCGATCCATCCCAGGGCGTCTTCCTGGATCCCTATGTGGTCAAGTCTGTTGATCACAATGTGATAGGAGACGGTGTCCAACCTGGCAGACCGGTCCAGGAGGATAAAGGCTGCCATTTCTCTGTGGTCCAGAAGCACTCTGATATCATCAGTGGCTGCGATTAGGGCTGTCTTGGTGCTGCGGTTAGCTCGAAATCCGGTTTGGGAGGGGTCCAGAAGGTTGTGGTCTTCTGGTGTTGGGTAAGTTGTTGGTTGATCTCTTTCTTGAGGACTTTTGCTGGATTGGAGAGCAGAGAGATGGGACGGTAGTTCTTTGGTTCTGCTGGGTTAGCGGACGATTTCTTCCGGATGGGTCTCACATCCACATGTTTCAAGTCCTCAGTGAAGGAGGCTGTGGTGATGAAGGTGTTCAGGACCTTCCTGAGCTTGTTGTTGATTGTCTTGCTCTGAGGTTGAAAACATGGGCAGGGGCTGGGGTCCATGGGGGCTGCCAAGCGTACTGAGTTCATGATGGGGATAGTGTCTTGTGTGGTGATAGGGGCCCAGTGGGTGAGCAAGCGTTTGGGGCCTGTACTAGATGTTGTTAGCTGGTTGAGGCTGTTGGCGGTGGCTGGAGGGTGTGTAATGTTTTTGTAGATGGCTAAGATTTTGTCATGGAAGAAGTCAGCAAAGTTGTTGCACATTTCCTGGAAGGGTACAATGTTATTCTCGGTGGCTGTTGGATTGGAGAACTCCTTCATGATGGCGAAGAGTTGCTGGCTGTGGTTTGTAGTGGCTTCAATGTGGTCTGTTAGTGCTTCCCTTTTGGTTCCTTTCAGGAGGTGGTGGTACTGGTTGAGAGTGATCCTGAAGGCGATGTTATCTTCCATTTTTTAGCTGATGCCCCACTTCCTTTCTAGCTGCCTGCAGTTGCATTTGGTGGAGTGCAGTTCCTCTGTGAACCAACTTGCTCTTTTGATTGGTCCTTTGACTTTGGCTGTCTTGGAGGGGTCGATGGTGCCAGCACATTCTGTGATCCACTGGGAGAAGTTTTATGCTGCTTCTTCTGGGTCACATGTGGAGTCTGGGAGGTGGGAGTGAGTTGTGAGCGGAGAGCATTGTTCCACTGGTCCTCTGATACCTTATTCCAGTTTCTGTGCATGGATCTGGGAGTACCAGAGTAGAGTGGGTGGGTCCTGCGATGGTGAAGTGGATGCTGAAGTGGTTAGACCAGGTGAGTTGAGTGGTATGGTTGTATCTGACTGGGTCAGATACAAGCACAACATTAAGATTATGTAATAGCAGAGTCATCCTGAGCCCAAGCCCCCATTTCTACCCAACATGACCTCCATGTTTCACTGTGAAGAGGACATTATCCTACTAGTGTTTTATCCCTATCCCTCTTCAGCAGAGGAAGAAAAGATCCATAATTTGGAAGTTTACAGGGCTTTTTCCCTTTATTTGGATAGGGCAGGTCCCTTTTGTAAGACAGACTCCCTTTTTGTCACTTATGGCCTGGCAGGGAGAGGACTTTGCCTAATTAAATCAACTCTGTCCCGATGAATAAAACCAACTATTGTTTAATTTTATGAAATTTCAAAAGTGGATTTATCAACATGCATTCAATGGAAATCAACAACAGGGATGGCTTCCTCTCTGCAATGTTTAAAGATGCCTCCATGGACAATATTTGCTGTGCAGCCACATGGATTTTTCTGCATACATTTATGCTACATTACAGGCTTCATTTAGGTGGTATAGCATCAATGGACTTTGGTCCTCATGTTTTGTCCTCTGTTCATAAATTTTGATTTCTTCTCAGAGAATTTATTAAAATACCAGTGTAGTATCAAATTGCTGTGGTTTCATTTTCCTTTTTTCAAATGCTTCATAATCAATCATCCGCATCTTGGGTATTTTTTTACAGTGTTAGGATTGGCACAGGAAGACGGATGAGGTGGTAATGACCCAGTTATCTACCAGTAATCTTCATTGCCATGAGTCCAGGTCAAAATCCTGAGTCCCTTCGGCCTAGCCTGACCAATTTTTAAGGGTGATTGATTCTTTGTTATTTGATCTCAGTCTGTTATGTTTGTTATATCAGTGTAGAAAATAGAAACCTTCTCAGGGGTCCCACTGATACTTAGTCCTTTTAAACCTTACAAAGAAGAATTTGGCACAGAAGCTGAAATATAAAAGAACATCTTTATTAACCTCAAATGAGTGAGACTACGTCACACAGAAGCCTTAGCAACTGAATGAGGCAGTCTGCTAGAATGGTCTCACTTCACATATTATATACTCTTTATCCTGCCCCAGGCATGTAAGGGAGTTGTATCAGTTAACTTTTTATTACATTCCTAAACAAATGGAAAATCTGGAGGGTAAGCAGGTGGATAGCCTTTGGGGTTTTTCGCAGGATATGGGCAAAACATTATAATTACATAGTTCACAGAGGTTAATCTGATTTAGATGGTGCTGCAGGGCAAAGCATGATTGTATGTCAAACAAAGGTTAATCTGATAAGCACAGGTAACGGGGAAGCCCCTGTAAGGTGTAGGCGAAAAGCATGTTTATATAATGGAGTCCACAAATATTTAGCTGTTTACCACTGCAGGGCACAGGTGATGGGTATGATTACACAGCAAGCAGGGATAGGCCTGTTGATGGACGCCTGCAGGTTGCAATGTACAGGGTGAGGACGATAAGCATCTGAGAAATTCCTGTCCGACTGGTTGAGCACAAGCTGGTCAATCAGTGTCAGGCCAAAGCATGAACAGAGTGTCCGTGCAGGAATGCAACAGGTCAAAGGTTTGAGCTCCAGGGTGTTCGTGATGCAGAGAGAAAGTCAGTCACAAGGGCACAGCACAAAAATGGTGGATTGAATCACAAAAATGGCAGAGCGAATGGCAAGACAATAAACACACTTTTCCACATCAGGTAGTGGTCACTAAGCCATGTTAAGGAAATGGTTTAGTTTGGACTAGGGAATAGACTTCTGTGAGGCAAAAAGAATGCTCACTATGTTGGGACTGTGACAGTAAGAACTGGACTGTGACAGTAAGAACTTGGAGTAATCACAATTTCTGGTAAGTAACCGGGCCATCCTTGCCAATTCTAGTAGGGCTCGCTCAGCCTTTCATGCAATCGAGTTGGATAAACCGATGAGAAATGTGAAACGTTGGTTACTACCAATTCAGTGTGTAGTGCACCCCAGACCCTCTACTCCAGTCCCACTCTGTTCCTCTGTATTAGCTACAGTTGCGCTGTGTTATATACAGGGTTGGATTGGTAACGTGGGCACTCAGGAAATGTCTGAAAGGCCGGTAGTCGTGTTCTAACTGTGGGCTGCTTTTTTGGGCAGCCTGGGGGCTGTCTGTGCTGTTAGGATGCTGCCAGCGGCCTGGTGGGTGCCTGAGTGGCCTTTCTAGAGGCAGATGGGCTGAGGCATCACTCCCTTTCCCTCGCTGGGCTGGCCCATTAATGTAGGCTGATTGCAGGGGCATGGGGCCTGAGCAGAAGTGGTCTCACTTGCATTCAGGGCACGAGTCCTGAAAAGAGAAGTGGGGGGACGCTGTCACTGGAAGTGACATCACGAAAGGTGCGCTCCGATCTCGTCCCAGAGAGGCCAAAGAGTGAAGTCCAGCTGTTTGGCAGAGGGGACCGCGTCCACCTGGTAAAATAAGTGGGGGGCCGCCGTCCACCCACGTGGTACCTCGCCTCGAGCCCTGCTTGCATTCATGTCTGACTCAGCAGTGTGAACTGACGTGCATTTAAAAAAAAATCTAAGTGAAGGTAATAAAACTTGCCCCCCACCCCCTTTCTTTTCATAAAACTTTGCTGAAGCATTGTTTAGCGGAAAGGCAATACGCAAATGTGGCCCACTTTTTCTGGGTGTGCCCGGCCGATTTTTTATCCCAATCTATATTTGTCGTGTACTTGCGTCGCCATGTGACGCTATTTGCGTCATGTAGAGGTCAGCACGGGGGAGTCGCTGATTGGATAGCTCCGACGGCGAGGCGCAGGACCAGTAGCTTGAGTGTGAAGTAAAGCTTTCAAATAAATGATGATCCAAGAAGAAGGTATGTTGATATAATAAGCTTTACTATGTATTAAATAGGCTAAGCAGGTATAGATACTGGAACACGTCTGCATCAGATGAAGACCAACAGCTGAATGCCGAAAGTCCAGTTAACATTCAATACTCTAATCAGGATCATGAGCGATGCACTTTTGAAGAGAAACATACTCTTCAAAAGTGCGGGCCATAGAACATAGAACCTATATACATCATGAAAAGTAAACAACATATAGGAAGTACATGCGTCATGATTTACTTCATGTAAACCCAATCATCCGTCTCGAAACAAAGGAAATGCTTGAAAAGTCACAAAGAGGTTGCGCTTCTCTTCAGAGCGTCCGTATTTTCGAGATGGAGGAGAGATGAATCCGGAGTTATAAGCGTCTTCTCTTTAATCCTTTAAGGTCACAGATGCGTAAATCTTTGTAAAAATGCCGCTTTCTCCCTCGTCGCCAAATGTGAAGTAAAGCTTTCAAATAGTTCAGTTCAGTTCAAAAGCTTTTACTCGATTTGTAAAACAAACCATACAAGCAGAGCAAACAGATACATATATTACATTAATTCCTATAATTTCATCAGAATGCTAAGACTAAAAACCAAAATAAACAAAATGTTTATAAAGACTTAAAATAACCATTAAAAATTAGGATTTGGATGATGCCCAGTCTGTGTCCTGATATAGACAAAGTTCATTTAGAGTGCATACAGATATACGAACCAATCCACAGACAGGAAGCCATGTTTAGTAACAAAACACAATCATATCTATCAGAGAACTATGGCTTTCCTGGCAGCTGTACATTTTAGTATATATGATGCTACAAAAAAACAGATATCCAGATCCTTTAGAGAGCATAAAAGTTTCAGAGAGTCCTTCGTAGAACGAACATTGTTTTTTAAAAAGATGGGTTTTAAATATAATACCCTGTAGGTATGATAAAATTTACAGAATAGTAAAAAATGACAACAGCTCTGGCGTGAAGTGTTATCACAAGGACATGCGGTATCAGATCTGGCTTTCATTGTGGGGAATGCAACGAGGTGATGTACGATTCCCAACCTTAACCGCGTTAGAACAAACCGGTGAGAGTTGCGTGTAACACCAGAAAGGTAAAGTTGGAAACCGTGTAACACCAAAAAGGTAAAGTTGAAAACCGTTTTTTTTTCAGTTCAAAAGCTTTTATTTGATTTGTAAAACAAACCATACAAGCAGAGCAAACAGATACATATATTACATTAATTCCTATAATTTCATCAGAATGCTAAGACTAAAAACCAAAATAAACAAAATGTTTATAACCGCATCGCTGCGGCGGCTTTTCCCGCTGTGCGCGGCAGATTCGAAATTACCGCGTTACGTGACGAGCTGGCCTTGTCATCCGCGCAGGACAGGTAAGCGCGATGACGAGCCCAGCTCGTCAATAGCCTCGAAGGGGTTAAAGACTCAAAATAACTTTCAAATAAATGATGATCCAAGAAGAAGGTATGTTGATATAATAAGCTTTACTATTTATTAAATAAGTTAAGCAGGCATAGATACTGGAGCACGTCTGCATCAGATGAAGACCAACTGCTGAATGCTGAAAGTCCAGTTGACATTCAATACTCTAATCAGGATCACGAGCGATGCACTTTTGAAGAGAAACATACTCTTCAAAAGTGCGGGCCATAGAACAAAGAACCTATATACGTCATGAGAAGTAAACAACATAAAGGAAGTACAAGAAAACTTACTTATACTCTACAGTGAGTCACCCCGGAAGCGCAGCCAGCCCAGCACGCGGATTGTGTTCTGAAAGAAAACCTGAATCAGAGGTCACAGGCGAAGAATTTGTCATCTTCGTGTCTAGCAGGAGTTCTGCATGCGCGTCCCACGCGGAGATTTTTAATGACTAGCTTTGGATTCATTAACATTTCTTCGTCACTCTCTCTTCTCTCTTCGTTGACTGTCTCTGACCCTTTCTCACTGTCTTTTCCTCTCAAACCACGCGCCGTTCTCCTTCCCCATCTCCCCCACTCTGTGGCCCCTTACTCTTTTTCTACGTATGCAGCCTCGCCGACATTTAGCAAGAACGTGCATTTGTGTGGTTTTAGATTGGTCAAAGAGACAGAACGCTATAGTAAGGGCCAGTGAAATACTGTGGAGGTGAGAACCAAATTATTCAACATGATTAACTATATTATGTGGGAAGAAAATGTAAATTATATCACTTTGTCATTTCACACATATTACCAGTGTCAGGGCAAAGGTTTGACCTCATTAGCGCCCTGTGGCAAATAAATAAATATGCAACGGCCGCAGTAGTGCATAATTCCGCTGGCTCATGAGGCATGGCACTGGAATCATGCAGCAAGTGGGGACTCTTTTATGCAGCAGAAAAAGGGAAATTATGGGACACAGTGTGACACATTAATTATCGTTGTGTAAAATATTCACTTCTTTAATACTGAAGCACAACAGTTAAATTGTGCAAGTGTCCTTCTTGTGCGACACCCCAGGAGGTGCTATTTTTTGTACCTTTTGATTAATTTGATATAGAAAAAAAATATAAATTGTTGAAATCGGGAAATTATGCGGGATGTGGTGAACTATGTGGTAAGTAAGTGCTGTAAATGACACAATTATGCAGATGACTGCAGCTGCAAAATCGCATCATTCCTGTGCCCTGGCTATAGGTAACTAAAAACCTGATTTAACAGGAGCATTTTAGTGTACCCGTCACATTCGCTCCTGCAAAGAGGCACGGCTGGAAACATATTCAGGATAGTATTGTCGCCCAAATCATGATCATAAATTGCAAATGTTACACCAGCAAAAAGCCTTCAGCAACGTACTTCCATACCCCATGCTTGAGAGGAAACTTTTAGCCCATCGAAATGGCGCGGCAGGCTTTTCATGTGCACCGACCTTTCTGGAAATTTCCCCCGCTCCCCCCCTACCCTGTCTGACTCATTCAGAAGCTTCATTTTTGATGCAAAACGCCTCTTGGTTGCAAACAACAGTCGCTATCTTTGTGCTTCGTACCTTGGCGCAGGCGACGAGTGTAAGGCCAGGCTCGGGGCGTCGATTCTTCAGATTGTGAAGCGTCATATCCGTCTGGAAAAATCCATTCCATTTAAGACGCTGAAAAGGGAACGCCCACCGAGACTTCACAAGTCCGGGAAGAGCATCTCCGAGGGGAATGTGATAGACGTGAGGAAAATGCGTCTTCGCGCCTTTTTTGTTTTCTTTTAACTGAATGTCTGAGCAGGGCTGAACTGAGAACAACACTCTGTACAGACAGGCTTACTTAAGGCAAGTAGGCAGCGCGTATGACTCAGAGCTCTCTCAGAGCACCTGGGTCCTGATTCTGCCTTCAGCAATGTTTTTACATCCGGAGACTAGATTCAGCCAGGACACCTCAGCCCCAACCTCCCGCCAGGCAGAGGTAAAACATGTAGACAAACTCTCACAAAGCCAAGACGGCATTTTTCTTTAGAAATAAATCAAAATAAAACAAAAACATATAGAATATATGGAGTAATGTATGTTGATGTTATTATAACGAAGCATATTAATATGTGGTTTATGGCAAGGTGCAGTGTCCAGACACATGTGACGGTGTGCCCAAGTGGTGGGGCAGGAGAAATGGAGCCAGGGCACAAGTCCTATCTGACCCTCCTCTAGCGATGCCCGTTAGAGGCAGAACACCAAGAAATATGGAGTAGAAACTTTAGGGAGTGGTAGGGTACAATAGAGACGAGTTACAGAGAGCTGAAAGAGAGCACTCAAGGCAGAGAGAAGTAAAAGGCAGGTAGTGTTGGGGCAGTGCGAGAAGTGTATAGAGGTGCCAGCTAGAGAATTCGGGCTGAAGAAAAGAAAGCGGTAAAATGAGAAGCGAGGGGCAGAATGATAAGTCAGGGGTAGGGAGGTAGAAAGAAAGGCAGAGCAAAAGTGCTGAAGGGCAGAAAGAGGAGACGTTGAGAGAAAAGAGGTGCAGCAAAAAGACAGAGGTGAGGTAGTGAAAGAGAGCTGAGGGTGAACCAAAGATAGAGAGTGGTTGAGGTAAAGAGGAAGAGAGTAAGAGGTGATAAACAGAAGTGCTTTAAGAGAGGGAGACATAGACATAGAGTTGATACTGGGAAACGGGCTCAGGAAGACGAGAGAGGTAATGACAGAAAACAAGAGGTAGAGAAGGAGAGGTGTAGAAAGAAATAAGTAAGGCAGTGAGAGAGGTGAAGGGAAGAGTGAAAGACGGGTGGTGGAGAGGTGAGGTACGCAATGAATGGTGATGTAAATTTAGAGGATAGGAAAGAGAGAGAGAGACTGGGGTAGAAATCGACGAGGAAGGGTGTGATTGGGGACTTAGAGAAATGAGGTAGGGACAATGGTGAGAAAGAGTGGGGAGATATAGAAGTGAGAAAAATTAAAAGAGATGAGGTATAGAAAGGGAGAGTTGGGTAGGGTAAAGAGAGGTATAAGGTTGAGAGAAGGGATGAAGTTGATGGAAAGTTGATGCTACATAGGGAGATGATCGCAACAGTGCGGTGTGGTGCACCCAGAAGGGTGAAGAACAGAGAGGGAGGTGAGGGAGGGAGAGGAGGGTAAAGATGGGCACAGAGACTGGCCGAGAAGTGAGATCGTGAGAGAGACTCGATTGAAAGATGTGCAGTAGAGAGAGCGGAGTGAGGCTGAGAGAGTTGAGGTAAAGAGAGATGGGAGGTACATAAACATCTAGAGATAAATAGAGAGGAAAAGAGAGGTGACAGAAGAGGTGGGGTGAAGAAAGGATACATACACGATACAGGGAGCAAGCAGGCACAAAAAGGTGGAGGGTGTACAGAAAAGTGTCATGTTAGAGACAGCGGGAAAGAAAGGAGCTTGAAGAAGGGTGAGGATTTAGTGATTTGTGAAGTAGAGATAATGTATAGCAAAGCAGAGTCAAAGATTGAGGTTACTTATAGAAAGGTGGGGCAAAAGGAGAGGCCGAGGCATGGTAGCAAGAGGGAGGGGAGGAGAAGAATAAATTAGAAGAGGGTAGGGAGGAAGGGTAGGAAGCGGAGGGAGGCAGAGGTAAAGAGGGGTGAGGTCAGATCCCGAGATGGGCGAGGAGAAAAGGAAAGATATATAGAAAGACGATGTGTTGAGGAAGGGATAGGTAGAGAGAGGCAATCAGAGTTGGAGGTTGACGGGGAGGGAGGAATTGAGAAAGAAAAATTAAAGAGATTAAAAGAGAGATACAGGGGAGGGACTTGGATGGTGGGAGCCCAGATTAATTGCCAATTTTGCCCATGCCTTAAAGAGTTTCTGAGTGACAAACCACTCCAATTACGTATACAAAGCTGTGTTCCTCTCTTCAAAGAATACACATGCCCTCCAGCCCAGTTGATAAGTTGATGCAATTAAACCCTGGCGGCATCAGCTATGCATGAGTGCGTTTGTAGTCTTTAAAGAGAAGATTGCAGTGTTGTGTAGTGCAGTATTTATGCACAAGCTTGTGTGAGATGTGCATTATTCATTTAACGTTTAAAGGTTTGCAATCGCAAGTAAATCACATGCGGTGATGGCAGCACATGGTAGTGGTGGCAACAGCACAGGCGCTCAATGCCCATTGGGTTTACAGGGCTTCAGCCCCCCCTCCACCATCCTGTGTGGCGGCCCGGGCTGAGACAGCTTCCCGGTCACACACAGAGCTGCACCCGAATACTTCACAGGTCTTTAAAAGGCCATTTGCTTGTTAATGAGGCTTTGTTGTTTTTTCACCCCTTCTTAGAGCCCCTGCATCTCCACTCTGCCTATTGCAGGAAGAATTAGCCCCCCTTCCCGAATTTTTTTCTTAGTGTTGGCTGTGTGTTGGTTTGTGTCCGGGTCGGTTGCTTTCAAGCTAAAAGAGCGCATAAGGCATACCTAGTTAAGCCTGTGTCTGATTCCCAGAAACCCAGCGGTTCTGCAGCCCCAGCTTGGGGGAAGGCAAAAAGCAGATCACCCCCCTCCAAAAGAGGAAGAGGGAAATGCTAATTCCTGGTCCCAGTATTAGGGCCCAGAGGTATCAGCCAGTAGGAATCTATCTTGCAAACCTGCATGACCTTCAGACGGAGGCTGCCAGTGACGCCCCTCCAGGGAACCAATTTCTTACAGTAGTTGTCCGCCATATAAATCATCTTTTTCTGTGACTTTAACTGAACAGGTGCCTGTGCATTCCTGATAAGACATTTACTCGTAGATACAGATTTATAAACCAGGTCAAGGCACTGCTTGCTGTGCCAGAGATATTTCCCGCCTTCAAACAATTACAAACCGGTTCAGTAAAAAGCATAAAAAATGCCCAGTCCTGAGCTCCAAAGATACACAGACCAAGAAACGTATATTTTTACAAGGTAGGCTGGAAGGTAAATGATTGATCTTGTGCCAGTTACAGGGAACCAGGGCTGGCATACCCAGCAGTAGGTGATTTGCGACTGGGGCTGAGGCAGATCGTAGAGACTGTGGGTGTCAGCACCTGCACAAGGGTTTGTGGTGGGAAGTAGTGGACTCAGCACCAGGGTGGGAAAGGATGAGACATGGGGCCAGGCACCAGGGTGGGAAAGGATGAGACATGGGGCCAGGCACCGGGGAGGGAATGGATGAGACATGGGGCCAGGCACCAGGGTGGGAAAGCATGGAGACAATGGGACCAGGCACCAGGGTGGGAAAGGATGAGACATGGGACCAAGCACCAGGGTGGGAAAGGATGGATATATGGGACCAGGCACCAGGTGGGGAAGGATGAGATATGGGGCCAGACACCAGGAAGGGAAAGGATGAGACATGGGGCCAGACACCAGGGTGGGGAAGGATGGAGACATGGGTCCAGGCACCAGGGTGGGAAAGGAGGAGACATGGGACCAGGCACCAGGGTGGGAAAGGATGAGACATGGGACCAGGCACCAGGGTGGGGAAGGATGGAGACATGGGGCCAGGCACCAGGGTGGGAAAGCATGGAGACATGGGACTAGGCACCAGGGTGCGAAAGCATGGAGACATGGGACCAGGGTGGGGAAGGATGAGATATGGGGCCAGACACCAGGAAGGGAAAGGATGAGACATGGGGCCAGACACCAGGGTGGGGAAGGATGGAGACATGGGGCCAGGCACCAGGGTGGGAAAGGATGGAGACACGGGGCCAGGCAGCAGGATGGGGAAGGATGGAGACATGGCACCAGGCACCAGGTTAGGGAAGGATGGAGACATGGGGCCAATCACCAGGGGGGTAAAGGATGGAGATATGGGACCAGGCACCAGGTGGGGAAGGATGGAGACATGGGACCAAGCACCAGCGTGGGCAAGCATCGAGACATGAGGCCAGGCACTAGGGTGGGAAAGGATGAGATATGGGGCAAGGCACCAGGGTGGGAAAGGATGAGACATGGGACCAGGCACCAGGGTGTGAAAGGATGAGACATGGGACCAGGCACCAGAGTGGGAAAGGATGAGACATGGGGCCAGGCACCAGGGTGGGAAAGGATGGAAACATGAGACCAGGAACCAGGGTGAGAAAGCAGGGAGACATGAGACCAGGCACCAGGGCGGGGAAGGATGAGGCACGGGGCCAGACACCAGGGAGGGAAAGGATGAGACTTGGGGCCAGGCACCAGGATGGGAAAGGATGAGACATGGGACCCGGCACCAGGGTAGGGAAGGATGGAGACATGGGACCAAGCACAAGGGTGGGAAATGATGGAGATATGGGACCAGGCACCAGGGTGGGAAAGGATGGAGACATGGGACCAAGCACCAGGGTGGGAAATGATGGAGATTCCGGGACCAGGCACCTGGGTAGGGAAGGGTGGAAACATGGGACCAAGCACCAGGGTAGGAAAGGATGGATATATGGGATCAGGCACCAGGTGTGGAAGGATGAGATATGGGACCAGGCACCAGGTGTGGAAGGATGAGATATGGGACCAGGCACCAGGTGTGGAAGGGTGGAGACATGGGACCAGGCACTAGGGTGGGAAAGCATGGAGTCATGGGGCCAGGCACCAGGGAAGGAAAGGATGAGACACAGGGCCAGGCACCAGGGTGGGAAAGGATGGAGACATGGGACCCGGCACCAGGGTGGGAAAGGATGGAGTCATGGGACCAGGGTGGGGAAGGATGGAGACATGGGACCAAGCACCAGGATGGGAAAGAATGGAAACATGGGACCAGGCACCAGGGTGGGGGAAAGATGGAGTCATGGGACCAGGCACCAGGGTGGAAAAGGATGGAGATATGGGACCAGGTACCAGGGTGAAGGAAGGGGCATGAGAGGAGATATCCCTGGGGTAGGGATGGCTCCTTCTCTGGGGGACAATCTCTAATAACCAGCTTTGATCAGATTTTTACAAATGGATGGCATTCCTAAGATGTCAAACACATCCTGGTTAAGACCATTTATGTTGAAAAAATGCCTGTAGCCAGATTGTTTTCAGGGTCACATCGATCTCTTGTTTCCCTTTTATTGGGCAAACAAGCCATTCCCGCCTTTTCGATATTCAATCCCTCCTGTGTTTTTCTTGCTTGGGGCGGAAGGCATTCTTGCTCTCCTCGTCCCTTTCCCTGCAGTCCAGCAGGCTCGTCCCCACCTATATTTGAATTATGTTTTTTTCTTTTGTCCTATACCAATGCGTAGGCCCTCATACCTCTGCCTATACCAATATCCTAGTATCTCCACTCTTACCTATACCTAAATACCCTCACCACTGCCTATACCTAGGGCTTCTTCCCCTACCTATACCCTAATGTCATAAAACAGCATCCTTTAACATTGCTGCCATTGTTTACACCATAGTACCTCAACCACTGATTACACCCTGGTACCTTTACACTACTTATGACCAGCAGTTCTACCCCTACATATATGTCCTGGTACTGTTACCCTAGTATACCCTAGTACTCCAACCCTTATCGATACCCTCAAAAACTCTACTGATTCCCTAGCACATCTACCCCTTCCTGTATCCTAGTATCTAAACCCTGGCACATTTAGCCCTACATATATCTTCGAAATGCTAATCTTACCCTTGTACTTTTACCACTACCCATGGTCTAGTACATCTACGCCTTGTTCAACAAAGGTACTTCTGCTCCAACCAATGCTCTCAATACTCTAATACTTCTATCCCTACCTATACTGTACTACCTCTAGCCTTTCATACAGCCTACGAGCTCTAACGCTGCCTTTATTCGGCTTCTACCCATTCCCTAGTACCTTCCCTCACCACTTTCCATTATACCTACATCTTTTTTCTTACCAGTATTTGTGTGCATTTGGTTCTGTGTTGGGTGCTACATGGCGCTTACTTGGCATGATGCTATCAGTGCCAGAGTGGAGTGTAGTTCCTATATCCCTGATAGGCTCTGCCCATTGGAATAATATACTATAGTTTTGACATAGGACTGAGGTCAATATGTCTCTATCGAGTACATTAAATGTAATTACTTGTGTGTGCCAGCTAACTCAGAGGTCACTAGAAACTTTTTCGAATGAACAAGAAGGGATTCGTTTCTGACAGCGGCATAAAATGTTAACTTTGTTTCCCTTAGAGTCGGAATAATCTTAGAGTTGTGGAAACAATAGATAACTATTTCACTCAGTCAATCGTGCATGCTTTGTTTCTACAGAGTGTTGCACAGAAATAGGGAGACGGGCGTTCCAATAACAAGGGTTTATTGAACAGTTTTTTTTCTCATGCAAGAGATATGAACTGCTACAATCGTTAGACAGGAATGTAAAGTATAAAATGTACAGCGCTAGCAGTAACATGAAGTAAAACTGTAATAGCATGTCTTTTAGCTATGACATATATTCATTAAAATACATACATAAATAATACAGGCTAAAATACTCATCTGGTGCTTCTAAAATAATCCTACCCCAGTGTACCTAACTTAGGTCTAGTATGAGGGAAGAAGTAGGTGCTGTTTTAGTCTGGTTTAGTTATGCCAAGAGTTGCCAAAAGTTTCTCTAGGTTCTAATCAGCTCCATACCTTAGAATGAGAAAGGTTGGTATCTCTTTCCCTGGACTCGATCTCTAACACCCCGCAACTGGAGCTGGATTCTCGGTGAGGAGGATGACAGCGTCTAGTCAGTGCATCAGTTGGGGACTTGACTTCCTTCGGGACTTGCTGTGGCGAGCCCCGTTGTGCAAGTAGGTAGCCAACTGCACTGTGCCTTGCCATGGCAAGTGAAGGTATATTTATACCTTGAAGGTGTTTAGGAATGCCAATATTGACGTAAAAGTCGGGCATAAGAACGTCATGAATGAATCCCTAAGGAATAGATGTTCATGTATAGTAAATGAGTTCTGGGAGAAATCAATATCCAAGCAAGGGGAAGTCTGGAAGGCTTAGGAGTCTGGTTTTCCAAGAACTTGTTGTGACATAGATGAACAGATGTAGGTGGCCATGCCTGTATTTGGTTAGCATGGACAATGTCTAAATAAGGGCAATATGAATTATACCTGTATAAGGGCATGAATCGGGAAATTCATACTGAATCTAAATCGATACACAACAAGGGCCAAAGACTTGGTCCCACTCCAGTATGTGGGCTCACACCCCTAGGTGACCAAAACTAAACCTACGCTCCCTACAACTCATCTCACGAGCAGGAGACCCATAAGGCCCCTCTCACCAGCAGGTGTATACTCTTGTCCCATGAAAATGAGACCATGGGCCCGATGTACTAACATTAGCATTTGCAATTACCAGATAGCTAATGTTTTAGATTCACTGTTTGGTAATTGCAAACACTGATGTACTAAAGTGTGTTTTACACTTTTTGCGATTCCTGGTGCGTTGCAAATAAACCTACTTCATGAATATTATTGAGGTAGGTCTCTGTTTGCGACACATTAGTATACGCAAAAATCACAGTGTTGTTGGCCTGATGGGGTCAGCAGGCCACCATGTCTATGATAGCTTTTTGATAAAGCAATTTCTTTTTTTAACGCAGCTCGTTTTGATGCGTTTTATCTAAAAAGGAAGTTTTCTTTTAGTTTTTTAAGAGTAGGCAGTGGTCATTGGGACTACTGCTTGCTCTTAAAAAATATTTGATTCCTTCCAACTTGCGAACAGGTTTGCGCCTACTTTGTGTTGGTGGTAAAGTGTGAATGTTTTGCGATTGTAATTTGGTCGCAAAACATTCATACGTCCCATTCAGATTCGGTATTTGGAAGGGAAGTCCTTAACACGCCCCATCCAAATACAGAATCTCAAAAACAAATTTCGATTCGTAAGATGTCATCTGAATCACAATTTGTGTTTGGTACATATTTTAAAGCATTTTTGTGATCGGAAACGCAGCCGCGTAGCTAGGGGGGGGCGAGGGGGGCGGTCCGCCCCAGGCGGCACCTTTTATGAGGCGGCCGCGGCCGCATGGGCCGGCACTGACTGTCATAGTCCGAGGCGGGTCAATCCCCTGAGGGACTAAGTGCAGAAGTACTAAATGCACGCTGTCCGCAGTGTTCACTGACCGTGGCTGTAAGACTGTAGGTCACAAACATGTCCTGAAAAACCTACTACGGTCATATTCTAAAATATGTTATAGCAAATATTGGCAAAAGGACCTATTGGCTTTGCAGTTGTTTTAGCCATGCTGCACCAGTCCTAGGGCAAATAATTAAATGTTCGGGAATGCAGTGGCACCTGTTCAGATTATGGGCCTCATGTTTTGGGAAAGTGAAATCTCTTTTAGCCACTTGACAGCATATCCTTGCTTTATAGTGACCTTTTGTTGTATAAATAAACTGAGTCAGGGCATTTGTTGTCTTTCAACTAGTTTTTTTGGGCAAGATTCACAATGCGCTGTGGAAACGTTTCGGCTTTGCAGAGTTAGAGGACGTGTTCACTTTTTCACTTTCACATAAATTAACGTCTTTTGCAACAATGTAAGTAGCATTTATTCCTATTTAATACTAACAAAACGGTTCTATATAAGGTATGCTTCGGAGAAAATGATTCGGCCTTTTTTACCTGTAGGCTGGATTTATGACCGAAAGATACTAGGTGTGCAATTGCTGATTCTGGTCAGTCTCTTCCTGTCAAAATACAGCTATTACATGGTAATGTCCCCGAAATGGGGATTAACCATGCAGTCCCGAATACCTGCTCCTTTTCTGTTGGTTATGCCTGATTCATCTGAGGATGGAAAGGTGTCAGACTACAGGAAGACATATGTAAGGTAATGGTACCTCGTTCCTCAACGGAAGTGGAATGGCCAGTTTGAGAGTGTCCAAACTGAGTATGGCAAGGCTTCCTTAAAATAACATTGTCCATTTTCTTCCTTAAGACGTGTAGACATGTCGGTGCCCGCTATTCTGGATTCAGGGAGATCTCTGCACCGTGTTGATTATTCGTCCATACTTATTTCCCATGCAGTAAGGCTGCCTTCGTGCTGGCTCTCAGGTGTGTTCGGCTGATAAGTAATTGGAACCTAGTTTTTGCAGGTATTCTGAGCTGGAGCCCCCCTGAAGCTTTGTGTGAGATTTAGAAGATCCTGGACTTTATCATATGTTCCACCCAGGAGCTTCAGAACAGGTCAGTGTGGTCTGAGATGCTTAGATGAATGCTCATCCTTGGAGCTTTATTTTAGATACTTTGGTGTTGCTACGTTTCCTTTATAGGAGCCACTGCAAGCACAATGTTTTAATAAACTGGACATGACCAGTGCCCATGCCAGTCCTTTTTAGGACTCAGCTGGTGCAGCAGAGGTCTACCTGTGGGCGAGAGGCAATGCAAAATTGTGTTTTTCCGCCACAGAGCTGCTCTGAAAGGAAGGAAGGTCACCTCCATGAGCATTTCTGGTCTTGGTCTCTTTAGTCAGATAGTTCTTGTCCATGTAGAGGAAGGTCTGTGAGGCATAAAGTGATGTGGTAGCACATCTCTGCATCCTCTGCCAGCCTTCAGTGGATTGTAGAGCCATTTACTGACAGCTGAGGCAGAGGTTGGTATTCCAGGTTAGCCAAATTAGATCAGCCAAGGCCCTTTGTCAGTACTGAAGAACAGCAGGGAGCGAGTCAGGCCCTGGGTGGCCTGAAAGTGGCCCCGTAGACTGATTTATTGTCTCTGTATAATGTGTGTGTGATGTAAAGTACTGTGACATGCTACACTGATATGGGTAGGGCTATCCAACGAATGGCATGCATATGAGAGAGGGGCTACTGAGAGATGAGGGGCACTGGTGAAGGGTGGCAGTGAGGGAATCAGAGGAGGTGGTAATGGGGTGGAGCTACAGGGAGATGAGGGGCTCTGATGGAGGGTGGCATTGAGGGAATCCAAGGAGGAGGCCATGGGTGAGGGGCTTTGGAGCGATGAGGGGCACTGGTGGAGGGTTGCAGTGAGGGAAGCTGAGGAGGAGGTCATGGGGTGGGGGAGCTACAGAGAAATGAGGGGAACTAGTGGTGGGTGGCAGTGAAGGAGTCAGAGGGTGAGGTCATGAGGGGGACGACCTTTCCAGTTTTTGTAACTAAAAAGTTTCAAAAATATATGAAAGAGCGTTTGAATGTTCTTCACAATAATTCCATGATATACATATTTGGATTTGTGTGATTGTGTGATTTTGAGCCAACAAACAGACATGACTGCCACGCAATGACACACTGAAATAAAGGGCAGTTAAAACTCAGACCGATATGTAAGAAGGGGACTCATTACATAAAGTGTGTTGAATACTGTAATGAGCAGGATTTTAAAATGGCTGCGCCCAACTGTGGAATTGTTCTGACTCTGTCCAAGTGGTGGGGTGGGACATTGGCCTTTCGGCACATAGGTCAAGGCAATGATAGATGGGCCCAAACTTTAACAGGGTGTGCCCCTAACACAAATCTCAATTGCCTCAGGCCTATAACATAAATTCATTAGCTGACTCACGGACTCAGGCCGCCGCAGTGAGCATGTGCATGTAAGCAGGATTGCTGGGCAAGCCACAGGAGAGGCTGTGAGACACATAGTGGTAACAGTCAGGCAGGCTGACAAATATGTTTACAAGTATTTTAAAAAATCACACCAGTATAATTAAGCAAGACACCCGGGGTGCTGTACACAGCCCTCTACAACTGCGAGTTCAGATAGTTAACACTTACTTGCACTAGTTAATAGACCAATGTAAAACTAGCATTCCAATGAAAACATGTGAGAAATATCTGTGCCCGAAATTTGACAATGAGGTGAGATTCAAAATTCGAGTCGAGACTTTACCGCACACAATCACAGGACTGTAGATGCAAGGGGCGGCAATCTGAGGGATAGCCCCGGGCGCCACAAGCTCTAGCTACGCCCCTGCGGAAACGAAAGCAAAAATGCTTTGTCCATGTGGCCCTAAGTGAAGTTTTGTATATTTGCACAAGAAGCTGATTAGCTTGTCAGTGATTTAATACTTGTTTTAACTGTTTTATATGTATATGTATATACTGTATTTTATGTCTTTTATGATGAACTAATCGAATAAAGACTTCTTTGTCCATGTGGCCCTAAGTGCCTTGTGGCACACATGGCGTCTGGAGCATCCTCTATTCTGGGTTGCACTTAGTGCCACGTGTGTAGATCAAGGGGGGAGGATGTATCCTTACTGCTAGAGCGGTCGACCTTGATGCTGGGGCACCAGGTTCGAGTCTCGGCAACCGCGCTCAACATCCTGTGATTCTGGGCAAATCACTTAATCTCCCTGTGCCTAACAAAAAAATATGAATGTGTCCATTTGTAATGAAACTGGTGGTCATGTAAATAAATACCCGATGTCTTGGGTCTAGTTCACGCTAAATAAAACTCAACAAAAAAAAAGCGGATACCAACACAGGTGCTACCTTTTGCTGTCTCTTTAAACGTCCACTCCTCCACGGGCCGTCTTCCGTTCGCTCCTCAGTGTCCCTCTTCCTTTTAGCTTTCCTTCCCTCAATCACACTAATTCACACACTCCTTACCTCGCCCTGACTCAGTCCCCCCACTCTTTCGCTCTCTCTCCGACACTCGATTGTCCATTATCTCCATCCCATCGCTCCTTAATGCCCTCCCTCGTTCACTCATGACCCTCTTTCTGTCCCTCACCCCTCTTAAGCCTCTGTTTACCCTCTCTCTCCCTCTCGTTCTCCGCCTCACACATCGACTTCTTTCTCGTTCCCTCCCCAACTCTCTGTCAGCTAATAAATTCCTTTCTTGCATTCCTTCAGCCCTCCACACTTCTCTTCTATGTTCCTCATTTCTTCCCCTTTCTTTAGTTTTGAGCAAGAGTGTTCGAATATACTGTGATCTGCTTTTATCTGGCAAAGTCTGAGTGCGCTGTTGACGAGTGTCTATTTCCCTCACGAAGCGGTGCTCCTCGAGACGACCTCGTCAGGGTAAAAGGCCATGTTGTTCCAGCCTTGGTATGTTACAGTGACCAGCTGCGCGCGCGCTGCACACGTTCCCGATATCACTCGACTGCGCGAGGCATTAGGCTGAGTCTGACGAGAGCAGGCTTCAGCACTGCCGAGAGGGTTCAGCACCATGGACAGCGCAGCTGCAGGAAACAAGCAGGTACGGGCGTCACTGGCTGCCTTCTGATGCAATCCAGCACGACAAATCAACACCAGGCCACGCAATGCAGAGAAACATAAAACAGAGCAGAAAAATACAAGCACAGTCTATTTAAAAAAAGGCAACATCACGACGTACCGAAAAATGCAGTGTATAGTACTATAACACTGTACACTGCTACCCAGTGCACTAAAAACGCAATATTGTGCAGCACCGCATAGTACAGAAAAACAGAATGCAATGCAATGATATAACATACAGTGGAATAACACGCGTCATGCACTACGATGCAATACAATATGCAACAGGGTACAGTACTCTGCAAGAGCAATAACATACAATGTAGGAGAATTGAGGGCAATATATGTATTGTATTGTAATTGCATTTGCATAGAGATTACTACCCCTGACGAGGCGTCAAAGCTCTTTTTCGGCGAGTAGCACACTACTCCGGGACCCATAGAGGATTAGTGTTGAATTAGTATAGTGAAACATGCATGTACATTTTAAGTGGTGGATATGTTAGTCATTTATTTGGATTCGGAAAGATAGCAGAAGGATAAAAGAGGAAAGAAAGCTTGTATTTATATAGCACTTCTAACCCGGGGTGTTGAAGCTCTTTTTTTGGCGAGTAGCACACTACTCCCGAAACTCATAAAGGATTAGTGGTGAATTAGTATGGTGAAATATGAAAGTAATTTGAGTGGGAGATATTAGTCAGTTATTTGGAGTGAGAAGGACAGCGCAGGGATAGAAGGGATAACAGGCGCATTCATATACCGCCTGTTACCCCTGATGGGGTGTTAAAGTGCTTTTCTCACGAGTAGCAGGCTACTCTAGTACCCTTAAAGGATTAGTGTTGAAAATTAGTATAGTGCAATATGAAGTAATTTGAGTGGTGGATATGTTAGTCAGTTATTTGGATTGAGAAGGGTTGGGAGGGGTACAAAAGGAAAAAAAGGTTTGCATTTATATAGCGCTCGTAACCCTGCTGAGGTGTTGAAACGCTTTGTTGGCGAGTAGCACGCTATTCTGGAACCCATAAAGCAATGTAATGTAGTGACTTGAACCCTTCTGTTCCCCCATGGAGTGAGGGGGCCGCCGTGTGGGCCAGAGCAACCACGTGGAGTTTGGGACTGGCACCATGGGGCATATGACAGCAGCAAAGACCCCCCCAGCCACGAGAGAGTCCCCACTGCGGCCTCCTCTGCCCTGGATACGTTTGATATAATCATGGCTGCCATTGAGACTTCTCACATCAGCCTTAAGACGAATGTGGACACGATCACCATAGATAAAACGTTCTTCAACAGGACCACAGAAAGTTGGTTGAGTGGGTTACCCTTACTGAGCGCTCCTTGGCAGATCTCTAGCCCCTGGCGTTGGAACTTCAGAAGCAAATGTTGGACCTCAAGGATGGAGCACATATCTTAGATACATGGGTGGAGAATGCGGAGGGTCGAGCACGATGCCACAATATCTGCATTATTGATTTCCCAGTGAACAGTGAGGGCCTGAACATTGTCACCTAACTGGAGGGGTGGATTAAGGAACTGATCTCAACAGAGGAACGTATCCTGTTTTTCTCCTCGAGCGGGCCCAATGAGTCCCAGCTTGTCTGCTCCCCTGGGGACCGAATGTATGACATTACAACGCATACATTTACAATGCATGCCTTTACAATGCAGTTTTTACATCGCAACATCGTTAAACAATGCATACATTTACGTTGCATGCCATTACAATGAATTTTTAAAAACTACATTTACAACGCATTTCATTACATCGCATTATACCTTTACAACGCATACCATTACATTGCATTTAAGGTAAGTGTTGCATAGTGTAGGGGTAAAAATTACTATTATAACTCCAGGGGGTGCAACAGTATGGTAAGTAATGGATAGGGTAGGAGTAAACATTACTATTCTAGCTCCAGGGGGTGCAACAGTAGGGTGAGTGTTGGATAGTGTAGGGGTAAAAATTACTATTCTAACTCCAGGGGGTGCAACAGTAGGGTAAGTGTTGGATAGTATAGGGCTGTGATTTAAATGGGCCGGTCCTCACCGGTACTGAGTACCGGCACTTCTTCATTTTCGCCCCTTGAGTACCGGCACTTTTTTCTAGAAGAAAGAGAGTACCGGTACTCATGGGGATCTGACTTTAAACAAGGCAGCGCTCCCTTTATCCCTCAAGTTATACTACAGCACCACCTTTCAAGCACTGCACGGAATCAATCAATGGAGCTCGTCACCAGGATCCAGCGTGAGCTGCTTTGTAAATCAGAGCAGGGGTGTGTCTACTGAGTCATTTGCTTATCCAAAGATCTTTCACAGTGGGCGCTAAGAGGGGGCTGTAAAATCTAATGGGTGGTGGTGGGAGGCACTATTCAGGACATAACAAAAGAACATATGGGAAGGCTTTTTTTTACAGTCGCATCGCACACTCGCTGATTCCTATTTCATCGACCTTGGACAGACCTTAAGACCAATCAAAAATGTGGAGATTGGCACCTGGTTCCCCAGTACAGACGTTGTCAGCTCTGGCCCTAAGCCCGGTTTACAAATGTTCCAGGAGAGACTTGCTTATTTATTTTTACGCGTTTTTATATAGCGCGGACTTTACCCAAAGGTGTCAGCGTGCTTCACAATAGGAACAGTAATGATACATGAGGAGAAAATTACAAGTGAACAAATTACAAAAGAAAACGTTAAGTTACATGAGGCAAAAGTGACAATTGTGAGCAAACAAAATACAAGAGGTAGCAAACGATACATTACAGGAGGAAAAAGGGATATGTGTGCAGGTTACAAAAGTATGCAAAGTACAAGTAGAGGTATAGTACTGCAATAAATGGCAGACACTCCAACACAAGAACAAATGTAACATGAGGCAATGGTGGCACTTGCGCAAGTATCTAAAGCAAACAAAATGTAAGAGGTAGCAAACAGTATGTTACAAGGGAAAAGTGACGTTTGCATGTTACAAAAGAGTACCAGTACTGGAGAGATGGCTCAGTGAGCTTGCAGATGGCTCTGAAGCTTTGCATAAATTAAAACAGGTACTTGTCTTCAAACCACAAAATACTTTACGTATCCAAGAACAGCGTCACAATTATAAAATGACGCTGTTAGCACGGAAAATAGAACTACAGACGGAGGCTTGGAATAAACTCAATCAAGCAGCAGATACAAAAGATAGGAAATTATTTTGGGAGACTATAAATAGCCCCTTTCTAAAATATGATTGTGTACCTGAGTTAACTTCGCATGTAAACTGTAGTGCTTGGATCGAACATTTTTCAGGTATTTTGAATCCAGATAGGTTGGTTTTAGATTCAGATTTCCTCCCCTTGAATAATAAGTCGTCATGGTCCATTTTACCTTTACAAATAAATTTAGATGAGGTTTATGAAGGGATGGTAAGTAGCAAAGGAGGCAAGGCACCGGGTCCTGATGGTGTACCGGTAGATTTTTATAAATGTGAAATGAATTTGTGGGCTCCAATTTTATTAAGGTTCTTTAACGCAGCTACAGAAAATGACCTCCCCTTGTCTTGGGGCCAATCAATAATTATCCCCCTTTTTGAGAAAGGCTCAAGATCCGAGACACGTAACTGTCGCCCGATTTCATTATTGGATTCATCAATTAAAATCATGAGCAGGATTTTATTAAAACGTTTCGAAACTTGGGCTTCTGATAATGATATATCATCGCAAGCCCAATATGGTATCAGAAAAGGCATAGGGACATTGGAGCATTGTGTTAACCTGGATCTTCTTATTAATAAATACACAATTGCCAAAACTGGGAATTTGTTTTTATGTTTTGCAGATCTGAGTAGTGCTTTCAATCTTGTAGAACACTCTATTTTATGGCCCACACTACTCGACTGCGGTGCCCCTAGGGAAATTATAATTTTTTTAGCTAGATTATACAAGAGGTTATCCTGCAAAGTGCGTTACGGACCGGCTGGTGAATGCACTCCGTTTTTTAATGTGAAAAGAGGCATTCGCCAAGGTTGCGTTTTGGCCCCACTATCATTTTCAATATTTATTAACCAAATTGATGTAATATTAAAAGAAATCTCTGCTGATGCCCCACTAGTAAATCTGTAACTAGTTCCAATTCTGCTTTATGCAGACGATGCTGTTTTAATATCATGTACACAAAATGGCCTTCAGTTACTTATTGATAATTTTTCAACTTTTATTAATGGGAGGAAACTTTTAATTAATAAAACCAAGACTTTTACTATGACATGCGGTAAGAAGACTAAATCAACTAGAACCTTTTACATAGATAAGTCAAAAGTGCAATCAATCAAAATGTTTTGTTATCTTGGTATAACTTTTGCAAGCGATGGGAAGTGGTTCCATGAACAAGAAAATGTACACTTTCAAAATGAACAGATGTATCAATAGTATTTTTAGGTTCTCTACTAAATTCGGCGAGCGAAGAATAAAAGACATGGTTACGATTTATAATGCAAGGTGCGTATCATCTGCTCTATATGGTGCGGGAGTTTGGGGTCACCAAAAAGTAAAAAAAACTGCAGATAGATGAGAATATTTTTCTCAAACGATTATTTTGTGTACCAACCTCTGTCTCAACACAAATAATACATGAAGAAGTAGGACTGATTATATTGCAGATTTAGCGGCCTTACACCCCTTGTTATTATGGCTTTCAATTTGGGCGAAAGATGAAACTCTGTTTACGCAGTCTATTATTAGAGACTGTATGAAGTTGGAACATAGCTCCCGTATCCTGTGGCTCAAATATATCTATCATTGGTATAAACTCCTGTTCAATTGCAACATTTTCCTAGAACCAGAATATGCAGCCTCAATATAAAAAAAAGAGATTAAAGCAACCTTTTTGGCACATAGTAGGGTATCCAGGGAGAGTTTAATCGTGAAACTACCAACTGTTACATTTTATCAAGAATTAAATCTTAGAAGTGGTTTCCAGTTATATTTAACTGAGGTAACAAGAAATCCGCATCGCTTTGTGCTGGCACGCCTTAGGCTGGGAATTGTTCACCATATAGTAGCTTTCCCTGATATGAAAAAGAGTTCTAATTCTGCATGCCCATGTGATGGTAAATCTATGCAGAGTTGCTGTAATTTTTAAAGTTTTGTAAGTTTTATATCTTTTTAAGGAAATTCTATCTGAAACCTATCTTTTTAAAATATAATGTTCGTACCACTAAAAATGCTGTGAAGTTAATATCATCTCTGGAGGGCCCAGATGTCTGTTTTTATGTTGCTTCATATATTTTAAAATGTATAGCAGCCAGGAAATCTATTATTATCTGAATTTGCACGTGTTACCTCCTAAAACTCATTAATGATTAATTTCATGATATTTTAGTTATTTAGTTAATTGCACTTGCACTTTTGTAAGTTTTTGTACAACTGTATGCTGCTGGAATATGGCACTTTATTGAGCAATTTGCACATGTTGCATATAGCACTTTTTGCGGGATTTTGCACTAATGCAACCTTGCAGAAGAAAATATTTTATCTAATTGTGTGGACTAATGTATTCATGTAGACAAAATTGTAGCATGTACTATTTTATAATGACTGCTTGTATGGTTGTGTTTCACAAACCGAATAAAAGCATATGAACTGAACTGACTCAGTGAGCTGTAGGCCACCGGTTCGATTTAAGGCAGGCGGAAGCAGCATGTAATCCTTAGGCGGTTGATAAAATGTATGCAGATTTCGTGCATGCAACCTTGGCACGGTCAAAAAGCTAACCCCGCCCCTTGTTCCCCCTTAGCCCCGCCCTAAACTCTACCCACTGCTCCTTTTGGTGAGTACCTGCACTTATTTTTTTCCATTTAAAGCACTGGTATAGGGGTATTATGCATTGTAATGGTATGCGTTGTAATGACATGCAATGTAATGCTTGCGTTGTAGTGACATGTGTTGTAGTGACATGCAATGTAACGGCTGCGTTGTAGTTGACATGCGTTGTAAAGGATGTTGCAATGTAATGACTGCATTGTAAATGTTCTGCGATGTAATGACTGCGTTGTAAAGGTTGTTTTCCCTGGGGATCAGCTGAGGCCCATTGTTGCCAAAATGCTGCATAGCAAGGACAATAACTTCTCCAGGGGACCCGCCTATCTGCTACCCTTCTGAAAGAAAATCACTTCATCCCACATTTCCAAGACTTTACCTTAATGGTTCAATGCCACTGGGCCTCCTTCCTTGGAGCTAAGTGCCGGCTGCATGATCTGGGCCTTAAATATGCCTTTACTATTACCCTTCAGGCTGAATGAGTTGCAGGACAGTAAATTCTATGTCTTCCATGAACCCTCAGATGCATGGGAGTGAACTGAAGCATTTTTCCTACCTCGTCAATCCCTGCAGACCGGGCGGATCCACCTGTTAGAAGGCTAGGTTGTTGCTGTTGCTCGGGGCACAACTGCCCGCACCAGCACAGATCCATGGTGCACCCTCTTCTGAACAGGTGGAAGGTGGCCTCCTTTCTACCTTGGAGGTTGCGTCGACTTTCCAAAATTCTCTGATGGATCATTTGGCCTCATCCTCAGCCCTTTCAGATACGGGTGGCTCTGTTGCCTCCCCAGTCTCAAACGGAAGCACACCTACACAGGAAACCCCTCATAAACTGATATTCTTCTTGCCCTGTACACTCCTCATCCTCTAATCCCATGAACTGGAGGGTTCGGCCACCTCACTAGGCCGGGACCCCCTCCACTTATTGCCTGGTTCGCTCCTCCTTGGAACTTCACAGTATGCAGGCAGGTGCTACCGTGCATTCAATCTGCCTCTCTTCGAACCCCTCCCAGACGGTTAATTCGACCCCTTCTTCCTAACACCCTGTCCTCCTGCATCCCTTTCCCCCATAAATCATTACAGGGATGACATATTATGGTGCATAGAAAGGCCGCCGTTTTTTTAGAACATAGATTATACATCTCACAACTTACTGGTTGGTCATTTGCATTCATCTATGTTACTTTACATCACGCATTGTCCACCCAATGCTTGGCTTTGTCCTTGTATGACAGCACTACCCTGTTCAATGGGCCCTTTTTTGCAAAGGTCTCAGTGTATGCAGGTCTAGGCCTCCCTTGCTACCGACTTTGTGGGTGTCCGCAAGGTCCAATCTGGGCTTCAAGTACAGTCCCGCTTGCCCTTGACCCTTGCTGGCCACTCGCTTGCTCTTCAGTGCCCCTGCCATGTGGCATCCCAAGGACACTGTGCAAACAGCTCTTCTACTCTTCCTGTGGTTGTGTGCTGTCATTTGCTCACCCTGTGTCCCTCCTGTGAGGCATCACAGGGACACTGTGTGAGCAGCTCTTCTTACTATGCTACTCTCCCCTTTGGATCTTTCCCTGAGTTGACTCCGTCATGCTGCAGACAGTTTAACGATTGGAGAAAGCTCCCCCCTTTGCCTCCTCCAATGCTTCTGCTCATGAGAAACCCATTTGCTCCATGACCCCCTCTATGATGAGTATGAACATATCCATGCCTACCCCAGTCAAGTGTACTCCATCCTCCAAGTGGTAGCCCAGGGAGCTAAGGTTAATCAATCTGTGTCTCACAAAACCCCAGCTGTTTGCCCTGCACATTTTAGCCATGGTGATGTTCAGTTTGCGCCTGGACTTTTCCACTGCCCCCTGGTCCATGGCCCCCTCCAAGCCCTATGCGCTATTACTTCTGACCATATTATATCTGCCGGTTGGGTTAGTTTGGCCATCGATGCCAACCACGTGACCATTTTTTCAGCAGACTTCTCCTCCCGATGTTCCCCAGGTTGTTGCCGCCCAGGTGAGTCACCATCGCGTCTGGCTAGTCACCTGTCATAGCGCCCCTGCACCACGTGGAGCAGCTGGTCCCATTTCATGCCTAATTGGCCCAGCCAAGTCACCTCCATGTTCCAGAGCCAGATTCCCTTGAATTCTTGCCACGCCGCCACCCACTGCTGTGCCCGAGTTATGTATGAGTGCCCCACGATCCATACCTTCCGTCGGCTCGACACCCATTGTCCCACAGTCTTGATCTGCTCTGTGTCAAAACCCAAGCTTGCAGCCTCCCCTATGTGGAAGGAGTGTGACCTGAACTCCACTGGTGGGAAACCCATCCTCTCCAGGGACCGCCGCATCACTGTTTTGAACTGGAAAAGGCTGAGGCAGGACACGTCACTATGCGTAAATAACGGCCCATGCGTAGGCTCACCCTGCAGTATATATTCCCACATGAGGCACACTGGACAGCAAGTCCTGTCTTCAATACATTCGATCCTGGTGTACTTCTCTTTGCCTGCCTGGTCTGTTTTTGATCGGCGCAGGTGGATCACCATGTGCACCAACCCCATGTGTAGGTCTTCCTTGCGTATGCATGCTGTCCCCGGGCCCCCTTTTGCGGGAGCCACTAGCTCGCTGATCCTGTACGTCCCAAAGAAAGCTAGTGAGAATGCTTCCCTGAATAACACCAGCTCGTGTTGCCCTGTACATACGGCCGCTAATGCGCACAGTGTCTTTTTGAGGACCTCTTCCTGTCTCTTGTAGTAGGCTGCAATCTCGTCCAGCCTTTCATTGTCATTCTACAGAAGAACGTCCCTGTGGGATCCCCCCTGTAGCTAGCATGGTGTAATAGGTGACCACACTCAGGTGTGTTTGTGCCCATGACCTTCTTTTTCCACTCCCGAAAACCCATTTGATAAATGCCATTACATCGCCTGGACTGATGCCCCGCACACCTTCTGAGCCTGGTATGTTACTGAAGGTAACCCAGCATTTACAACATTTCTTCTCTTTCTTGGGGGCCAGTGCATTGTCCACTAATGCCCTTATCTCCTTTCCACCAATTTCCATAGTCTTGGGACTGGTATCATGGTCTGGTCCGCGTGCGGTGCCAGCTCCCTGAACATGCCCCACTGAAAATGAGAAATTGAGTCAGCATTTGAGTAATCCAGACCCGCAATGTGTCCCGCCCTAATGGCTATGTTCACAACCAGCTAACAACTGAACAGGTGCCGCAGAAGCCTGACCACCACTGAGCACATTGCTGTTCCCAAGTTGACTGCCTGGACTACTGCGTGGTTGTCTGACCGAAGTGTGATTTGCCTATTGGCTAGCTTGTGTCCCCATATGGTAAAGGCCACTACAATGGGGAAGAGCTCTAAAAGCGTGATGTTGCTTGTGATTCCCTTGTTATGCCAGCTGTCTGGCCACTGTGCCACTGGCCACACCATCCCTAGGTCAGCCCCAAAACCATAGCTGCCTGCCACGTCTGTGTAGAGTTCTAATTGTTCTACATGCACCCATGTTTCACGCCATATGAGGGTTCCATTGCAATTGGCTAGGCAAGTGTCCCATTGTCCCAGGTCCTCCTTCACCTCTTGTGTAAGACGCAGCCTGTGGTTTTTTTTGACATTTCTTTGGTCAGCCAGGCCAGGCGAAGGGGCGTCCTGCGGGGATTACTCTGGTGGCAAAATTCAGTTTTCCCAGCAGCTGCTGTATTTCTTGGAGTATCGCCTTTTTCTGCTGCTGTAATTGATGTAGGATTTGGCGCAGCTTGGTCATCTTTTCAGGTGGTAGCTTGCATGTCCTGCCCACTGAGTCTAGCTCAATCCAGAGGAAAGATAGCTTGGTGTCTGGGCCCTCTGTTTTATCTGGTGCTAGCAGGACTCCTAGTTCCTTTGCCAAACCTACAAAGTGGCGGAGGAGGTTCGCGCAATCTTGTCTTACTAATGAAAAAGGAAGTTGTCCAAGTAGGGAACCCTCCCCTCCTCCGGGAGAAGCGTTCCCAGCTCCCATTCCAGGAAACGGCGAAATGATTCAAAGTAGGCGCAGGATATGGAGCATCCCATGGGTAAACATTAGTTGTAATAGTAACCCCATCCAGTTGGAAACCTAGGAGGTGGTAGCTGTCTGGGTGCACTGGCAGTAAGCTGTAAGCCAATTCGATAGCCGTTTTGACTAAAAGCGCCCCAGTCCCAGCAGGTCTGAACAGCTTGACCGCATTGTCCAGGGAGGTGTATGCTACTGAGCAGCTGCCCTGCTCCAGCCAATCATTGATGGAATCCCCTTGTGAGTGTGAAAGGTGGTGTATGAGCTGGTATTTTCCTGCCTCCTTCTTTGGTACCACCCCCAGCGGTGAGACCATGAGGTTTTGTAGCAGGGTGTAAGCGAAGGGGCCAGCCACTGTCCCCAGCTAAACCTCCTTTCCCACCTTCTGTCTGGCTGCCTCCGGATTATTTTAGGTCGCGGCTAAGCCGCGGGTCCTCGGGTTCACCGGGCCTGTGTAAGGGATGAGGAACCCTTATGTGAACCCTTTCACCAATTGTGTCCTGCCTGTTTCTTTTGGGAAGTTATTTAGCAGTGCCACCAATGTCTTCATGTTAATTGGGGTGGGCAGTGCTATCCCCTTACCCTGCCCCCCCCCATGTTCCCTTGTACTGTCTCACCCTCATTTTCCTATGAATATGCATGCCAAGGTCCTAAATACCCACAGCCAATCCTCGCACTGTCAGGTCCAACCCTGCCTGGCGCACTTCGAGCAAGGAAAATGTAACAATGTATTCTTTCTGCCAGAGTATCTGGCAGAAAGAATACAGTGATGGGTCTTCGTATGTCCAAAAGGGGCCAATGTCCCCTTTTGACTCCCTTGACCGCTGGCACCCTTCCGATGTGATTGGGTGGCTAGCGATCTGAACGAGGGCGACCAATCCAGTGCACACCCCTTTTTGCTGTCTTTTTTGGTGCTCCCGCCTTCAGGAGGGGTTCCGCACAGGCCACTACAAGATCTGGCTTCACCATCTCGGCCCGTGTTCCGAGGGATTGGTGATTTTGTTTTGGCAGATGGCTGTTGCCTTGTGGCCACCAGTAATCTTGATTTGTTTTATCCTTTATTGTTCGGTTCTTGTGTGCCAGTGGTCTGATCTGATGAAAGCAATCTCCTGACCGTGTTTCTGTTGGGGGGGGGGGGGGCTATTACCCTTCTCTGTTCAAGTGCCTTTTTTTCTGCTTTTGCCTCCCTGTGGAAATAGGCGGGATGGGCCACCAGAGGATATCACGATGCCCCAGAAGTATAAGGTTTATCTTCATCCTAAGCATGCATGCCCTTGCCAAAAGCTATTGCGTACATACCTTTCTCAAGCGGAAGGGCATACATATAGCCTTACCACAGGAGTCTCACATCACTAAAGTGGAGGGGGTTATCAGAAAAGATGACAGGGGCAAGTCTTCATCACTAATTTCTTGGCCTATGTGAGAGGGACCTTCACCTGGGTTAGGACAGGGACCCTGCTTGAGGTGATACATCAGGAGAATGATCTGGAGGATAGATAATGACAATTTACACAGAGAGCATATGCACTTTAGCACTGCTCAGTAGTGGTAAAGTGCCCAGATTCATAAAACCAACAAACACAGGTCATGAAAAAAATAGGAGGAAGAAGCAAAAATTTTGGGGATAACCCTGTGACTAGGGCCATTTCGAACAGATATGTACTCCTAGAGGCGCATCTTAATGGCAACCATACCCTGTTGAAGTGCATATATGCCCCACAACTGACCTGCCTAGGTTCCTGCACCACCTTTCTCTGGGTTTGTATTGATGGGCCCACTTGCCATGATTGTTGGGTGGCTGAAATTGAATGATTGTTAGGTGGTGATGTTAACACATTCTTCAGTGAGTCTGCAGCCCCGGCGTTGGCAATGGGAGCTATTTGTCCTTTATGATTAGGGTTTATGTGTGACTGGATCACATAGCGTGCTCTCACTCCCTTTGCGCCTTTATCACAGCCACTTATTATCTGGGAAGGGAGTTGTCTGATAATAAGTTTATAGGTGGCGTATCTCCACTGGGGTCAGATTTCTTCCCGATACACACATGGTGGCTCTCCTCTGGGGTTCTTGAGTACTCCCTGTTTCGTGATACACTCACCACTAAAATCCTGGAATTCTTTCGCCAGGTACGTCTGATGACGTCCGGACCTTTCAGCGTTACGTCAGTTGAGTGACAGTCCACCTATGTGATGTTAATCGGTCCTGCGTGCTCTTGCAGTGAGGCAATTGGTGTCTTGTAGTTCAAACTTAAGTGCATCAGGAAAGTATGGGGGAGTCCATTGTGAACAAGGTAAAGGTAGACAGAGAGGGAGAGAGATTTAGCAAGAGAAATAGGATAGAAAGCGAGCAAATAGAGTGAAAATTAACTTTTCCAGGGGGGGCCCTTGGAAGGTGGGGGCCCGGGGCAATATCCCACTTTGCCCGTGCCTTAAAATGTCTCTTATGTACTTGTTACATGTTTGTCTTAGCCATTTGGACCCTGGTGGATGGCCTAATTGCTTTGTAAGGTCAACGGAGGTCATTGACTCCACTCCCCTATCAGAGGACTGCCCACCCAAGGAGGGAATTTATATTCAGAAAAAAAAACAATAGCCCAGGCGCGCAGGGAGTTTTCTTCCTGTGTCTGGTGCCATTCATTATTTCTCCTACCCCGGCATATTGTGGCCCTAGTAGGGAAAGCAAATGATGCTCGCCCGCACTAGCAACCACCACTGTGACCTGTGAAGATGGGCCACCAGGACAAAGGGTTCCAGGGTTAGAGTCAGCTGGGGCTCCAGATTCGAGAACCCCAACCCAGTGCTACCCCCAACTCTTAAATAGAGCGGGGGAGCTCTGAGCCTGTCAGATGGCAATTTACAATTCACAGTGGTGCCCCCACTCTGCCAAACTCTAGAAGACATCCAAATTTACAGATCAACACAAAATGAGTTACATCATTCAACTCATGACTGCATAAAGGGAAAAGTCGCTCCATGGAAGTAAGACATCTATTTTCAAAAATGTCTGAAGCTAAAGGCAATATTCATGTTTTAAATAATAATAAAAAAAATAAAAAAAAAAAAATATATATATATATATATATATATATATATATATATATATATATATATATATATATATATATATATATATATATATATATATATATATATATATATATATACGATTAACAGAAGGATCAGAAGTAACCTTCACATAACCCTGTATTTTCCATTTTTCTTCACACACAGCCACATGACATAGATGGAGGATTTCTTAGCTGTGACCTTTATCTGTACATGGCTGCTGCCCATAATTATATACTTTAACTCCCGGCAATATTTTTGTAGGCAAGCAAAGTAAACTTTCTTTTGTTAAATTCAATTCATGCTAGATGTGACATTGATTTTTGTAAAATTACAGTTTATGAATCTTAGCATTTTCCAGCTCAGTCCAAATATAATTTCGCAGTGTATTACCAGGAGCGAGAGAAAGACTAAACTAATATCAAATGATATTACTGCACATTTTGTATTTGATCGCAGTTAACGTAATTTTCTATCTATTGCTTCAATCGCAGGACTCTGGCTTATTATAAAATTGCATCCAGAAAAGACATTTCAGCCTACGTAAATGATTATTGGTGCTAAATTGAGACATTTTATCCATAAGATAATATTCTTGGAATTGTGGCTTCATAAACCTGTTTCAAAGCGATTGTGTTTTGTTTGTGAAAAAATGGGAAAATGCACAGCCAATTGAAAGTACTTTCGTTAATGTTTGAGTCAAACAGAAAAAAAATGTTTTTCTTCACGGAAGAGCAAATTTACTTCCTTCAATAGTTTTAGTTCAATGTTTATTGTCTGCATCCATCTGTTTGCCAAATCAACATTTGTGTCTGTTTTGTCTGGTCTCATCATTAAGGCTTCTCTAATTATTGAGACAGGGGGCTGCCTCGTCTTTGTCAGTGCTCCCTGTTCTCTAAAGGCCCTTTATATATGGTCCTGCAATTCCACTTTCATAAACACCCAGCCTCTCCTGCTCTTAAATCTGCCCTAAAAGATGCACCCTGCTGAGTTGCTCGAATAGAAATAACATTGCAGAACTCTGCATTTCACAACACACCCTGGCCCTGCATTGTTTCCAGACAGGCTGGTACACCTGAAAGGCAAGTGAGCCTCTTTTTGAGGGTTCAAGACCCATTATCAGTCCCTGACTGATAATGGGTCTTCAAGACCTGACTGAAATCCCATATAAAAGGGGCCCAGGCTAAGGGCTTTGACAGAGGTTCTTCTGATGTGAGGAACCCTTACTGGAAAATAGGAGCTTAGGAGACCCTTTTCAAGGCCCTTACTTTTGATGGGACCTGCATGAGGGCTTCACAAACATCTAGACCACATTTGCGGGACTCTGGCGGAGACCCTCATGACTATGAGGCCTTGACAACAACCCTCCCATCTGAGAGACTCTTACCTAGACTTTTTATGCGACGGTCTCTGGCTGAGACAATCAAGCTTGGGAAACATTGTCCTGCACCCTCATGTTTCAGAGGTCTGAGCCAAGGTCCCTTGGATGGGATGGTCTAAGAATTAACTGTGTGTTGTTCTTCCAATTTGAGAGTCTTTGGATTTCTTGTGTTAGAGGTATGGGTTCTCTGGATATGAGTGTATTCGTCACGATTCCACAAATGCGCAGATCTAAGTAAGGATCTCTGAACTGTGTAAGGTCCCTCTGAGATTATGGTCTCAGCCAGAGTCCCTCACTTGTGAGGGTCTTCGTTAAAGTGTGTAAACTATGACATTCACATTCAGGGTCCCCGATGTGGTGAACGCCCAAAATATAGAATCCAGAATATAGACAGGCCAGAATGTCGACTTCAAAATATAGATAGGCCAGAATATCGAATCACCAAAATATAGTTAGTCAGAATATCGAAATTGGGGTAGGAAGTATCGGTTTCCATAATATTGAATTGAATTTAAAATATCGATTTCCATAATATTGATTTTTTTTTAGTTTTATGTATGGTAGTGTATGTGTTAAAATTATGTATTATTTTTTGTAATGTATGTTTAATTTTTTTAAAGTAATGAATGTTATGTAATTTAATTTTTGCGTAATTTATTTCTTTAGCGGGTTGTGGGTTTATAGGGGAATAGGGTGGGATGGGAAGTAATTTAATTATAGTAAATTAAATATTAATTTTTATTTAGATGTATTGATAATTAATTGATTGATAATTAATTATTAATTGGTAATTAATTTGTATTAGTTATAATTCATTTTTATTAATTGATTAATTGATAATTATGTTAATTGTATTATTTAACATTTGGAGTGGGTTGTGGGTTTATAGGGGAATAGGGTGGGAAGTAATTTAATTGTAATACAATAAATATTAATTTGTATTTATATGTATTGATAATGAATTATTAATTGGTAATAAATGTTTATTAATTGGTAATGAATTTGTATTAATTGGCACTTTTTTATTAATTGGTAATTAATTTCTATTAATTGATTAATTGATAATTATGTTAATTGTATTATTTATTATTTGGAGCGAGTTGTGGGTTTATAGGGGAATAGGGTGGGAAGTAATCTAATTGTAATAAAGTAAATTTTTATTTATATTTATATGTATTGATAATTGATAATTAATTATTAATTGGTAATTACCTTTTTATTGGTAATTAATTTTTATTAATTGGTAAATATTTTTAATTAATTTTGTATTGTTATTGATAATTAATGTAATCTTATTTTAATTTTAAATCATTACTTTTCCTACTGTTGCACTGTCTGGAGTGGGAATAGTAATTTTTACCCCTATGATATCCAACGCTTTCCGTACTGTTGCACTCACTGGAGTGGGAATAGTAATTTTTACCCCTACACTATCCAATGCTTTCCCTACTGTTGCACTCACTGGAGTGGGAATAGTAATTTTTACCCTCCCGCTATCCAACGCTTTCCCTACTGTTGCACTCTCTGGAGAGGGAATAGTAATTTTTACCCTCCCGCTATCCAACGCTTTCCCTACTGTTGCACACTCTGGAGTGGGAATAATAATTTTTACCCTCCCGCTATCCAAAGCTTTCCCTACTGCTGCACTCTTTGGAGTGGGAATAGTAATTTTTACCCCTACCCTATCCAACGTTTTCCATACTGTTGCACTCACTGGAGTGGGAATAGTAATGTTTACCCCTACGCTATCCAATGCTTTCCCTACTGTTGCACTCTCTGGAGTGGGGATAGTAATTTTTACCCTCCTGCAATCCAATGCTTTCCCTACTGTTGCACTCTGTTAAAATCTAGATTGCGGCGTAAACATTATCGGTGCCATCTTGTCCCTTTTCAGGCTCATATGTGCGCGTAAGTAGCAGCCATTTTGAATGCCGTGGCCTCTCTGCCCACTGCCGATAGCCAGCGCGTCTCTCCCCCTCTCTCTCTGACCTCGCAAGCATCCCCCGCGCACTGACAGCCCCCGCTCTCACATGCTTGGGCCATAAACCTCCCCTTCAGCGCGACCCTGCCTCGGAACCACATCCCGTACCCGGCTAACACCTCCCTCCATCCCTTTCAAGATCACACATCCTTTGATGAACCCCCTTCCTCTGTGCCCGATTGTCCGGCCCGATCCCAGGCCGTCACCTGGCCCTGCAGATACAGTTTATTGCCCCCTACAGTAGGAAGCTGCCCTCTTCAAAGGATCTACGACTGATCAAAGCCCCCACCCCATGAGATCCGATCAGCCGCACACATTCCGGGAACCGGCGGAATGTCCAGCTGCGCGACACTCATCACCTACTGAGATCGGGGTAGGGACTTTTACTGTAAATGTGTGTGAGAACGGGCTTGAAGCGGGGATTCCGAGGATGTCTTGCCGTACATCAAAGTGTTGACAAAGATGTATTTCATGCAATAAGGCCATAAACCTGTGTATAAGAGGCCAGGCTTCAGAGATGCGGTTAGAGCACCTCAAGAAGATACCCTGTTGTCTGATTTGATGTGTTCTGCTCCGTCGGAATAAACTTCTGTTTCCTGCCTTCCAGTCTTCAGCGCCTGCCTCTTTGTTTGATATTTTCGAGTGGTATGAGAGGCGGCTAATGCCGGGCAATACTTAAAGGTTATCAGTTGAAATCCGCCTACCCTTTTACAATTGGCGTCCCAAGCGTGGGGCCCATCAGCGACACGTGGATCCAGTGGGAGAGGTCCTGATGGCAGAGTGAACGACTGCAACGATCGGGAGTGCACCTGCCCCGATGGACCCTCGTCTGGCAGGCGATCATCCGAACTTCACCGGTTCCGAGCAGACCTCTCTCGAGTGATCTACGGTCCTGACTGGGAACCATCAGGAGTGCCGCGGCAATTACGGAGAATAGAGGATGATCAGGCGCTGGAAGCGGAAGACGAGAAACTGTCCATGCGGTCCGGGTAAGGTCGTGTAACACGACAAATTGCGAAACGATTGTTTGATTGTTTGAAAATACTAGTATTGCTCATTGATTGTTTTTGAGATATTCTCTGCCTGCAAACGGGGAAGAATAGAAATATTCTCTCTTCCTTTGCAGATAGTGAAGGGTAGGTAACGCAGACTTTTGTCCCCCTTTTGTAATCTGTCGTGCCTATTTTTCTCCCCACTGATTGATTGATTGTCCGAACATTGATTGTTCGAATTTCGTTCTTTTGAGATATTCTCTGTTTGCAAATAACGTAGAATAGAAATATTCTGTCTAGTCTTTGCAAGTAGTGAAGGATAGGAAGTGCGGACCTTTGTCCCCCTTTGTAATCTGTCATGCCTATCTTCTCCCCACTGATTAGTAGTTGGTTCAGCCCGGACCGCTTATTAGAGATGAACCATCCAGCTCCACTGGAAGGCACCCCTAATAAGGACATGGTCATTAAATATGGATTAGTCGCCGTGGCTTATAGTAAGCTATGGCACAAATACACGAGAAAGAATCAGGAAAGTCAGTGGCCACTGATAGGATCCTTTGATGACGATAAAATAAACGTGCTGGAAACAGCCCTTCGTAGCAATAAGACAACGCCCACTATGCTTGATCGTCTCGGCATGTGGCGTAAAGAAGCAGATCAATGGAAAAAGAGAAACTGAGTTAGATTAGAGAAAGAGCTACGAAAAGCAGCTCACCTAGCTGCTAAAAAGTTAGAGGAAGAGATAAAGGAGAGAGAGGAAGCCAAACAGAAGCAAGAGTCCGAAACATCGGGCCAGTGTCCCGTTAGAACACCCTCTACTCTCTATCCTGAGTTACCCTCGAAACAACTAGCGAACGATGATTTATTACTAGGTCCCCCAATCATCTACATGCCCCCTCCATATGCCCCTTCCCAACCCTTAGCGCAGCACCCGCAGCCCCCAAGTACAGGTGAGAATATTGCCAGAACCTCGGTCCTCACGGCCTCCGCGCCGGCCGAGCCCCTTGTACTCATCGCAGCGCAAGCAGTAACATTAGTTGACCCTGAAGCTAGAAAGAAAGACTCCACTAGAATGAACCGATTAAGCAAAGATGAATGAGCGGGGATCGATAAGGTAGTGAAGACACTGGTGGAACGAAAAGAGAGTGAGGAATACGTAACAGATATGTACAATTCCTATGACAATAGCCACGGACGACACTTAGTTGTGCGATTTTGTTATCACACCCTCAATGCCTATGAGGACCGATACCAAGACCAAGGTCCTGAAAGCCTAACGACTCTGTATAGGAAGGTCGACATTGGAGATGAAGGCGAGTGTGATGTGACGGACCTCTTCACGCGTACGCTTGAAGTTTTCCGCCACCTCACTGAACAGAGACTAGAAACTAACACTACGACTCCAGTAGCGACCAAACCCCGAACAGAGAAAACTGACACAATGATGCCTATAAAGGAGGCCGCTCCCTACTGGGTTCCCCCACGAGGACAGGGAACACATTATGACATTAACCACCAAGATGCAAGAGGGAGGGTAGTTTATAACTGGGTCTACCAACCATGGGATCGGCAAGACATCCTGACTTTCCGAAAATCCTTGCCTGATTTACGAAAGAACCCCACTGCCTTTTATACTGAATTAGGCACAGCCTTGGGTTCGACGATTATGACCCTAGCTGACATCGATTTGTTTTTCGGGCTATGTCTGCCAGCTGATGTGTGGAAGCAAATCCGGAAAGTCGACCACCTTGAGCTGTTCGGACATACCTGGTCACAACTCAATGGCATAGACAGACAACGAGAGCCTGGACAGAAACCTTTAAAATCCATTTTAGACCTCCCAGACAAGATTGTGCAGAAATTGAAAACCCTGATCCCAGAGAAGAAGGTGGACTGGTCGATAGTAACCGCCTGCCGCCAGAAACCCCAGGAAGACGTATCAGAATACTTCTCCCGGTTCGAGACGGTGTTTTCCGATTACAGTGGCCAGGACATGACCACTGCAACTGGACATCATCTGTTTGTCCAGAATTATGTCAAGGGTCTGTCGCAGGAAGTCTCGCAGAAATTACAGACTAGCGAGAGTAGTTGGGCTGCCTCCAAACCTGCGGCTATCCTTCAAATGGCCCAGTACTATGAGCATCAAAAGAATGAGAACGATAGGGCGACTGAGAAAAAGAAAAAGGACCTGAAATAAAGGGTGATGATTGCTCAGTTGCAAGGGGTGACTATAGGGAGGGAGCAGTACAAAGGAAGCTACCAATCGAATGCTCCTAGAAATCTGCCCCCTAGAGACCGTACATCCGCACCCTACGCTGGACGTAAAGACATCGACGAGAACCAGTGTGCGTTTTGCAAGGGATTTGGTCATTGGAAATCCCAGTGTCCGGTTCTGCAAGAAACGAACAAACATAGGGACACAAGGGACGTAGCGGGTGGGCCAAGAAATAGAGGACAGGGCCGAGGGTACACGAACGACACCAACAACGACAGGCCAGGCAGACCGAACACGTTTGACCGTCCCCGACAGAACCAGTACCAACAGTCTGACTGCGACGACGCCCACGACTTGGCATAGGACTGCCAAGGGCAAGGGAGGGATACAGTCGAGCTCTATGTTGACCAGCAAGGTCCTTATGTCACCGCTAAGGTCCTGGGTACGAAGTCTCCATTTTTGGTAGACACTGGCGCAACACGTAGTGCGTTATCTGAACGACTGATTCCAAGGGCACCCTTGTCTGGCTCACACGTAACATCAATAGGTTTTGATGGAACGCCCTCCACTAATCCCTTGTCCACACCGATCTCCTTTGACTTGGAAAATAACACCACTGACACAACGTTTTGCTCTCATCCAACACCCCCGATGCCATTATGGGGCTTGACTTATTGAAGCATTTCCGAGCTACTATTAGGTGTTCACAAGACAGAGTTCGAGTCATTTTATACGACAACCCGACTCTGCTCAGATTCTGTCCCACACAACGCATGTTTTCCATCACTGATGCTGACCTGTCCCTACTCTACACCCTACCTCTATATCTGTGGGCCAAAACTGACTTGGACGTAGGGCGCATGATGATCGACCCAGTGCACATAACTGTTCGACAGGACGCAATACAACCAAAACTTTCACAATATCGGATATCGCCCGAGGGCGAGAAGGCATTGGTAAAGATTATCCAGTCCCTGATAGATGCAGGAGTGGTAGAGGAAGTAGTCAGCAATGTTTGCAACAGCCCTATCCTACCCATTGTAAAGAAGCAGGGTGAGGGAGATGAGAAAGCGTACCGCTTCATCATCGACCTACGAGAGGTCAACAAAGTAGTTGTACCTCAGTACCCCGTAGTCTCAGACATCACCACCATTCGGACTCTGATTCCTTCCACTGCCACCACCTTCACTGTAATCGACCTCAAGAACGCATTCTTCTCTATCCCTATCCACCCAGACAGCCGATACCTCTTCACCTTCACCTTAAAAGCCCGCTCGTATAGATTTTGTAGAGCACCCCAAGGCTACACTGAAAGTCCCAGCATCTATAGCCAGGCCTTCAAGAGACAACTGGACGCAGTCCAGTTACCCGATGGAGTAGTGTTGATGATATCCTTTTGGCGGCCAACACCACTCCACTTGCAGTCACAGCCACCATCCAACTCCTGCACTTCCTCGCGGAAAATGGCCACAAGGTCTCCAAGAAGAAGTTGCAATTCTGCCAACCCCAGGTCACTTACCTAGGCCATCTCTTGTCCAAAGACGGGAGAAAGCTTACACCCGATCGAATTCAGGCCATTCTAGAAACCCCTGTCCCTAAGACCCAGAAACAAGTCCGCTCCCTGTCGACAGTGGTTGCCAAATTTCAGCCTCATTGTGAAACCACTACTTTCCCTGCTGGCTAAAGATGTCCCCTACCCGCTCCCTTGGACCTCTGAATGCCAATCCTCTTTCAAAGAACTACGAGACACCCTTTGTTCTGCACCAGTCCTAGGAACCCCCGATTACACAAAGCCCTTCTCCCTCTACACTCACGAAAGGGAGGGGTGCGCTTTGTCTGTCCTGACTCAGTCCATTGACCCCAAGATACGCCCATGTGCTTACTTCTCTGCCACTCTTGACCCCGTAGCCAGAGCTTTGCCTGCCTGCCTTCGAGCCATAGCTGCCGCTGCTGTCTCTATCCGACAAAGTGAGGGGATCGTGCTCTCGAACTCCCTCACGGTGTTAGTACCCCATGCGGTTGACACCCTCCTGAACCAGACTAAGACGCAACATCTGACTAGCGCACGACTGACTGGGTACGAACTGACTCTGCTTGCACCCCACATCACACTGAAATGGTGCACTACACTGAATCCAGCCACTTTGTTGCCCCTACCTGAGAACGACCCCAATGTGTCCCCTATACATGACTGTGTGACCCTCACGGATGAACAAACTAGGAGTAGGGTTGACCTCCGAGACACTGCCTTCCCAGATCCTGACGGAGAGCTATGGGTGGATGGCTCTTGTATCAAACTCCCCGACGGCACCACCTCAGCTGCCTATGCAGTTACCACAGCCCAAACTGTAGTTGAGACCGCCCGCATCACACAACGATCTGCACAAGCAGCGGAACTGATTGCCCTCACACGAGCGTGTATCCTAGCAGCAGGGACGACAGCAAACATTTACACAGACAGCCAGTATGCCTTCGGGGTGGTTCATCATTTCGGGCTCTTGTGGAAGGAGAGGGGATTCCTGACCTCACACGGCACACCCATCCTGCACGGAGATCTAGTCTCCGCTCTGACTGAAGCGGTCCTCCTTCCCAAACAACTTGCTGTAATCAAATGCCAAGCACACAAAAAGGTGATGAACATCATTGGGCAGGGGAATGCACTGGCCGACATCACTGCCCGGACCACAGCCGAGAATAGGACGACGACACGCATGTACGTGACCAGGTCACAAACAGAAAAATGGAAGGACGCTAGGGAAACTATTAGGGACATCCAGATGGCCAGCTCAACACACGAATTGACTGAATGGGCACGGGTGGGATTGAAAGACGATGAAGGCTGCTGGCGGACAAAAGACACAAACAAATGGTTGCTACCCAACTCGTACTTGATCCCCATACTGACCATGGCACACTCCCCTGCACACATAGGATCTGCCCCTATGGCCGAACTTGTCTCCAAAGTTTGGCACAATGACAAAATCACAGACTCAGCTAAACGTCTGGTCCAACAATGTCTGATATGTCTGCAACACAACCCTGGGAAAGGAACTGTCATACCCCGGGGAGGGTTTGGGGTCCCCAACCATCCATTTGAAGTCCTACAGATGGACTACATCCAACTAGAAAGATGCCAAGGTCTGAAGTATGTACTTGTTGTAGTGTGCGCATTTAGCAAGTGGGTGGAAGCCTATCCAACTCGCGACAACACTGCCATTGCCACTGCAAAGGTATTAACGAAAGAATTCTTCCCTCGCTACGGCCTTTGTCGAATTTTGTGGAGCGACAATGGCCCCCACTTCGTAGCCGAGGTTATCCATCTCATCTTGAAGGGGTTGGGTGTAAAACAGAAATTTCATGCAGTCTTCTACCCCCAATCTGCTAGACTGGTTGAGCAACATAATGCCACACTGAAGCTCAAACTAGCTAAGATAGTGGCTACCACAGGACTGAAATGGCCAGACGCTCTCCCACTGGCATTGCTATCAATGCGTTCCACCCCCACCAAACACCATTTGACCCCTTACGAGGTCGTTTTCGTCCGACCTATGAGCATTTGGTCCGCACTGAAACCGACATCCATTCATGACGCCCCGGACGTCCTAATGTCTGACTATTTGTACAATCTGACTAAAACACTGTCTGTTATCCATCAACAGGTGCTGCAGGCCATCCCTGATGCTTCCAGGGGCCCCGGACACGACATCCAACCCGGCGACTACGTATTAGTCCAAAACTTCCAGCGTGCAAAGAGTCTGGAACCCCGGTGAACAGGCCCCTGGCAAGTTTTGATCACCACCCGAACAGCTCTTCGAGTGGAAGGGAAGCGAAATTGGCTGCATGCACACCACTGTAAGAAGATCTCCTCAACCCTGACGACGACCGAAGACGTGCCACCCAAGAAGAGCTCCTGAACAAAGACCGACCATCCCTGAGCTGTTACCCTGATACAGAGACACTTGAACTGGCAAAATTCCCTGATCCCACTGTGCCATCTAGAGAAGGGTATAACCTGCGACGAAAGGAGGGATCTTCGACTAAGCAGACCACTGACTAAGTTACAATTCTCAGAGCGGTGGCCTAACACTACTAAGGCTGCCAGGAGAGAAGCCAAACGAAGTTTGTTGTTCTGCCCGCTACCAAGCCCCTTGAAGATGATGGAAGCGCCCGATACGAAGATGATGGAAGCACCCGACACGAAGATGATGGAAGCAACCGGACATCCGAAGACCCACTACAGAAACCCAAAGACTGACAAAATACACAGCTCAAAGACTATTGCCCTCTTTATCACCCTTCTCTTTTGCCTCCTCCTCATGACCACCCTCTGGATCGTGAAAGAGAGCGCACCAGCTCATAAGACATTTCTAACTACTGCGCAGCCTACCACCATGAAAGAACACTACCTGGTCTCTCTTTCACCTCAACTCCGAGAAAGACGTAAGGAGTTCTGGAACAACTCCTTTGTGCAGTTGCTGCACCAACACAACCTTGCCGCAAATGCCACAAATTGCTGGATCTGTGGGTTGTTACCCCATGCCACTGGACATTCCATCCCCTTCATCCCTTCACCTTTCTCCGTTCATGGTTCCTGCCTTGCTTGGCTGATCCTCTAGCAAGAGAGTTACAGGGATAATGCCACTTCCAGCAGAACTGTGGCACACTTTTATCATGGGGTCTGGCAGAACAAAACAGGAAGAACTGCTGCTCCCTTTTGCCCTCTGACATCCAATGCCTCTATTCACATGCATCCCTGCCAAGGAACGGGTCGAAATGCAGGTGTTCAACACCCAGCCAGACCCGCTTTCTCCTACCTCCGGAAGCGAACAGCTGCCACCCTGACTGTGGCTCTATCTGTCGTCAATGTCTTGGGCCTTGTATGCATCTAAGGCCTTGGGACACAGTTGGTTGGCCATAGCACTTGCCGCATCACCAGAACTTTGGACTCAACTGACCCACCCTCTTTTGTCACCTCTCCGAACATGTACTTTGTCTGTGGTACGAAAGCCTACACCTGGCTCCCAAAGGGCTGGGGAGGTACCTGTTACATTGCCTTCATCCTTCCTCTGACCTATGTGGCTCCAGCAAACCATCACCGACAAAAGCGAGCAAGAGACATTGAGCAAGCCATCTCCACCGGAGCACAGTTCCTGGACGCAATGAAGGGACTTGTTCCGCTCTGGGGTCCGATGGCGAAGAGCCGTGCCATCCGACATTTGACCCAGGCAGTTGAAACAACGATGAACATTACAGCTGGCATCCTCACAAACAATACAGCCGAGCTTCAGACGGCCCGCCTGGTGGCTCTTCAGAACCGCCTTGTTCTAGATATGGTTCTAGCGGATCGTGGAGGAGCCTGCCGTATCATTGGGCCCAGCTGCTGCACCTATATACCGGACAATTCGCGCTCAGTCTACAAAGCCATTGAACACCTCCACAGATTTTCCTCAGAAGTTTATCAGGAACAAGAAGAATGGTCGCTTGGGAGTTGGTTCTGGAGTGCTGTAAAGGACTGGGGGTGGAGGTTGTTTATGATCATATTGATACCGATTGTTGTAATATGTGGATTCTGCCTGGGTGTTCAATGCTTGCCACCCCTGTGCTCACTTTTTTCTAACTGTATCTGCCCTAAGACTCTGGACTTTGAAGCTGAACGCATGAAAGCTTTGTACGAAGTTGAAATCCAAAATATAATGGGGATAGATATAGATTGACAAGCTGGCTAGATATGTTGAAAAGGGAGGACTGTTAAAATCTAGATTGCGGCGTAAACATTATCGGCGCCCTCTTGTCCCTTTTCAGGCTCATATGTGCGCGTAAGTAGCAGCCATTTTGAATGCCATGGCCTCTCTGCCCACTACCGATAGCCAGCGCATCTCTCCCCCTCTCTCTCTGACCTCGCAAAGCATCCCCCGCGCACTGACAGCCCCCGCTCTCACATGCTTGGGCCATAAACCTCCCCTTCAGCGCGACCCTGCCTCGGAACCACATCCCGTACCCGGCTAACACCTCCCTCCATCCCTTTCAAGATCACACATCCTTTGATGAACCCCCTTCCTCTGTGCCCAATTGTCCGGCCCGATCCCAGACCGCAGTAGGAAGCTGCCCTCTTCAAAGGATCTACGACTGATCAAAGCCCCCACCCCATGAGATCCGATCAGCCGCACACATTCCGGGAACCGGCGGAATGTCCAGCTGCGCGACAGTCATCACCTACTGAGATCGGGGTGGGGACTTCTACTGTAAATGTGTGTGGGAACGGGCTTGAAGCGGGGATTCCGAGGATGTCTTGCCGTACATCAAAGTGTTGACAAAGATGTGTTTCATGCAATATGGCTATAAACCTTTGTATAAGAGGCCAGGCCTCAGAGATGCGGATAGAGCACCTCGAGAAGATACCCTGTTGTCTGATTTGATGTGTTCTGCTCCGTCGGAATAAACTTCTGTTTCCTGCCTTCCAGTCTCCGGCGCCTGCCTCTTTGTTTGATAATTTCGGGTTGTATGAGAGGCGGCTAACGCCGGGCAATACTTAAAGGTTATCGGTTGAAATCCGCCTACCCTTTTACAACTCTTTGGAGTGAGAATAGTAATTTTTACCCCTATGCTATCCAACGTTTTCCCTACTGTTACACTCACCGGAGTGGGAATAGTAATTTTTACCCTCTCACTATCCAACAAATTCTCTACTTTTTTTTTACATTACATTTATTATTTTTACATTTTAAGCTTTTTACATTATTTTAAATATGTTTTTTAATTGTTTTTAATATGTAATTACTTTTATATTATTTGTAATACATTTTAAAAATTCGATATTTTAGTTACTATATTTTAACTATCTACATTTTTAATTCAATATTTTAGTACTTACCTGTTTGTAGATGGGGGATTCTATATTCTGTACTTATTAAGTCCCTCAATATTTAGACACTGAACCCCCTGATGTGTGAGGCTCATGGTCAGAGCTATTAATATTAGAAGGTCATAGCCAAGGTCTCTCAGTTGTCACTGTTTTGGCCAAGGTCCTTCAGATATGAGGAAATACAGCAGGATCGCTGAACTGTAAAGGTGTTGGTGGGGGCCCCTCAGTCGTGTACTCGTTACTCTGTTTCACATCTGTGGGCTGTAAACTGAAGATTGTACTTGAAGATACAATTATCATTCTGAGCTCTATCCCATGATTATTAAATGAAGTAGTTGTCTTGGAAATAGCGAGTTTGAGATCATGGTGGCTTGTACAGAGAAATCAGTGCTACAGTGAAAGAAGTGCCTCCTATGGATTTCTGTATAACAAGGGGGTATGATGAACTGCAGTGCAAGCCTGGAACTCAGAGTCCTGTTTTGTTTCCAATTGTCGAATTTAACTTGCGGGTATAGTGGTCCTTTTCCTTCAAGGCTCTTTTGATGATGCAAAGTGCCCTGAACTCTGCTCTTCTAGCTAAAGGTAGCAGGGTGGAGTGGTTGCAGGAATGGAGTTATGCGTTCTCCTGGGTGAAGGTGAAAGAATCAGAAAGAGCCTCAAGACCTGGTTCTTCGACTGATCCGGAGCTGCACCCCCTCCCCTCCCCCAGCGCCTTGAGACACTCACGGGTGAGTAGCCTCACTTTACAAACTCCTGATTGATTGATTGATTGAAGGTGGAGGAGTCTTGTGGCAGGATTTTAGATTAACTGTATTTTGCGTATGATAAAATGAATTGCACCATGGTATAGGCTGTTGGCATAGTCAAGCTTGAAGACTATGGGGGTCATTAGGATGATGGGCGGACTTAGTCTGCCCGCCATCATATTGGGACTAGGGACCGCCCGCCATAAGGGCGGTGGTCCCGATGGTGGAATTAGGATGTGCCTGCCACAGTGGCGGGTGCATCCCTCAGTTTTAACATTGTGGCGGGCGGTGCTCTCTGCACCGCCCGCCACAATGCCAAAAATGAATGTATGCATTTGCATACAAGAAGCGTCAGGCACCAGCTGCTTCTTGTATGCCAATGCTGAGGGGTACCACAGGTACCCCCCATGTGCACCCCCTACTCACCTTCACTCTGGGGGCCCGCAGGGGGCCCCCAGAGTGAAGACCGCATGCCTTTCTGTGGCAGCATCGCCGCCTCAGAAAGGCATCTCCTTTGGCCCATCATAATATGTCTGGCGGTGTCTATCAGACACCGCCACCATAATATTCCTTTTCCGCACCGGCCGCAAGGCGACCGGGGCGGAAAAGCAGCGGACTGTCTTTCCGTCCGCCGCGGTCCCCCCTGCCATCCTAATATGGTGGTGGGAATTCTGGTGATGAAGTCGAGCGGATTGCCCCTGCCAGGCCGGCGGTGGCTACCGCCAGCCTGGCGGGGGCAATCTGCCCGACATCATAATGGGCCCCTAAAAGTGTGAGGAAAACTTGTAGCTTTTCTTGGTATCCAAGTTTTGGGAAGATGCAAGACAGTGTTTTCATGCATAGAATTTGCTCTTTATTACCTTGTTGACTTGCGATATCAAGGCTAAGTTTGAATTCACAGTTACCTCATAGTTATTCCCGTCTCTTGATTATATTGGCGGTTGCTGGTCTGACATCAATTCTTTTTTTTCCAGAAATGTTAAAATTTGAGAAACACTGCTCTTTCACATATTTTTCTTAGGAATTGTCCACTTGAGATTGGTATGTATTTATCTGGGTTGCATGGTTCAAGGAATTTCCTTTTGAGGAGGGGGTCTAAATTAGCAGGGGTTTAGCTTGGGTGGGAATGAACCTATTTAGAAGGACTTGTTGGGTAGGCTTCTAGCGGCCTCCCCTGCACAGGTTGTATGAACAATAGCTTTGAAGATTTTTGGAGGTGCAAGGTCTGAATGTGATCGTGATGGTTCACTGTTGATGATAATGTTGAGAAATCTTTTTCAGAAAATTATTTGAAAGTGTTTAGTGGTGGGAGATTGCTTTTGTCTTTTTCTACAGTGGTTGGGGTAGTGTTTTCTGTATTCCTTTGTCATTTTTTAATCTTTTTTATTTTTTAGATCAATTCCGTGGAAATGTTGTCACCGAAGGATTGCGGTTGTTGTCTTCCTGTGGGAAATTCTGCTAGAATATTGTTTAGTTCCTTAGAGGGGAACACTTTTTCTCAATTACGCAGGTGGAATAGTGTGGCCTTTTTGTGGTTCTAGGGGGCATGTGAAAGCGAAAATGAAACAATATACGCATTCAGTACGCATGTTTAGTTCCAAATAAGCCATCGAGTCTATTTCAAGAATTGTAGAAGCCTTTCAAACAGAAACCATTGAAAGCAGCACCGTGTGGACAAAATTGAAATATTACTTTGGCAAAGAGGAGGATGCAGATTAAAAAAAAGGATACACGACCAGAGAGAGAGCCTCTTTGTTTCATATCTGTAGGTGCTTCGGTGAATGGTGAGATTGGTTGTTAGATGCTGCTCATTGCTCTCTGGGTATCTGCAGCTTTCTTTGCCATCTCAGATTATTTTCACCCCATCTGCAACACGAATTCGTTCCCTCTCAACCATGTGAGGCACCACTGCCAGCATTTGAGCTTTTTCTCTTCTGGTCAGTTGCAGCTATGGCCAGTAGAGGGAGCTCAGCCATCACCGATTCCCTGTTAAGCCCCCACTCACGCAGCGCCTTCGCCCTGCTGCTTGTTCAGTGCTCAAGCTGACGAGCCGGTGCAGGAGCTTTCGTGTTCTTTCAGTAGGATGGCGGTGTGTCATTTCAATGGTTATCTCTTTGCCCTCGGCATCCCTGGGGCGGGCGAGGTGTGCCTGGCATTTTCCTCCTGAACAGTGCTCAATTTATATATTTTTTTAAAATATAACTTTTGGGGACAATGTTTTTTTTAGGACCAAGTCGTCGCTGCGCGCGTATGCCGCGGTCGCCAGCACCAAGGCTGTCTGGTCTTGATTCCACCCAAATTCAATGCTTCTTTCTTCCACCGCCCTACACTTCCTGTCTCTTTATCTCACTCTGGCAGGCTCTTGTACATCTTCGCTTTCTCCCCTTGCCTTCTGGTCTTCCTTCTGTCTCCCTTTTATTCATCCTCCTCTCCTGGGTCGTCTGATGAGGAAAAATAAATCCTGGTCCTTGAAAGTGAGAGGCGGTGCCGACCACCGGTACAAACTGATATTAGAGAGGCAGAATCCTGTCCTCGCCTGTAGTGCTTCGTACCAGGAAACAACCTTTACAACGCAACTTTTACAACGCACTACCATTACAGCAAAACGTTTACAACGCAACATCCTTTACAACGCATGCCATTACAACGTAACCATTACAATGGATGACACTACAACGCATACCACTACAACACATGTCATTACAACACAGTCATTACAACGCATACCATTACAACGCATACCAGTACAACGCATAGTACCCTTATACTATCCAACACTTACCCTACTGTTGCACCCCTTGGAGTTAGAATAGTAATTTTTACCCCTGCACTATCCAACACTTACTCTACTGGTGCACCCCCTTGAGTTAGAATAGTAATTTTTACCCCTACACTATCCAACACTTACCCTACTGTTGCACCCCCTGGAGTTAGACTAGTACATTTTACCCCTACACTATCCAATACTTACCATACATGCTATGTAATGGTATGCGTTGTAAAGGTAGTATGCATTGTAATGGAATGCGTTGTAATGGTAGTTTTGTGAAATGCGTTGTAATGGCATGCGTTGTAAAGGATGCGTTGTAATGGATGTTGCGTTGTAAAAGTTTTGTTGTATTGGCATGCGTCTTAAAAGTATGCGTTGTAATGACATACATCCCTTCGTACCTCTGTCGAGGTGCTGAAGCTCATTAGTGGTAGCATAGTATTCCATAGGGGAGTGTGCCATGGTGGGAGAGTCTTGGATTGCACTGCGGCCTATGTGGGAGGTGTTTTGATGCGGTCTGATGCCAGGTGTACTTGCCTAAAGTTGCTGTAAGGCACAGGGACATCTTACAGATTCCAGGAGCCCTGGCCAAACATAATTTGGGGGCCCCTCTTCGAAACAGCTTTGCATGTATGATCCAGTTTCAGATCTTTTATACACACTTTAGCCAGGTCACTGGCATTGCACAGGCAAATTGATCCGACATCTAAATCTGCTTACATCTAATATTCCAGGATAGTGACATGGTTTAAATTTTTTAATGCAGCACTAGCTCACTAATATTGCAAATAATGTTTGTGGACTCCTCCCTTTCTTATATATGAGGTTCTAATAGACCTGTCATTTAAAAAAATATATGGATTTTGCATGGTGTTGAAAAAATAAATAAACATTTCTCTGACTGTAGTAGACTCCCATATCGCACCCATTTTCAAAATAGGTTAAGGGAAAATGGTATTTAAGCCAATCTGTTTAAGAATGATTTTAAGTCATCATGGCAAGACTCTCTGCAGAACAGAGCTGGCCCTATCAGGGCCCCTTAAAGGCTGGGGCCAAGTTGCCCATGCCTGAAAACGTCTCTGGCAAGGCATGGTACCTAAGTCTGTAATGCAGTGGTGTAACTGTGTTCTCTACAGCAAACGCAGTTTAGGGGGAGGGGGCGAGGCCCCCCTCAGCACGGAACACTGACTGGGTCTGGGACCAAAGTGGTAGGTGGTGGGGGGCCCTCCATGTACTTTGCAGAGAAGCCCCCTCAAGTTTTCCTTAGCCACTGCTGTAATGGAGTGAAGACAAGCGAGGAACAGAACTAGTACACTGTAGATAAAGCAAAGAAAGTTCAAACGGACCTTAAAGCGGCTGAACTAGCCGTGGGTGGGTATTGTCAGGTTGCTTCGAAGCCTGCTTAACCACATGGATGAACTGCTTGGACCGCCCACAGTGTCACTTCCGGCCAAGCACTCAGCAGTTTACAAGAACAGCCAGCACATTCCAGCATATAAAATAAATGTATCTGGCCACCCCTGTATGGATTCTACTAAATCCTGCCCTTGATTTTGTGCTGTGGTTTAGTCTAGCTTGGGACGTGAGCAAACCAGTTTGGCAACCTGAGTTGCCAAAACACTAAGGGGCCCATTAGGATGGCGGGCGGATCGCCCCCGCCTGGCCAGCGGTAGCCACCACTGGCCCGGCAGGGGCGATCTGCCCACCATCCATGCTTGATTGACCCTCCGCCATATTAGTATGGCTGGGGTGTCCGTGGCGGACGGAAAGACCGTCCGCCGCTTTTCGGCCGGTCGACTGGTCGACCGGGCGGAAAAGGGGCATAATATGGTGGCAGTGTCTGCAAGATACCGCCATTCATATTATGGTGCAGGTGGAGATCAGCCTTTTCACGGCGGCGTTGCAGCCATGGAAAGGCAGGCGGTTCTTGCTTTTGGGGGCCCCCAGGGTGTTGGGGGGTGCACATGGGGGTACCATTTGCATGCACATGGTGGCAGGCACCGCGCTGTACCTGTCACGTTGTGCATGCAAATGCACAACATTCATTTTTTACATGGCAGCAGTTGCTGCTTCTGCACTGCCTGCCGCAATGTAAAATATGCAATTTGAATGGCGGGACTGCCGCAACATTGGCGGTCGGTCCCGTGCTCCAATGCGGTGGCGCCGTAATAGGCCCCTAAGCTATCAGGGTGTCCGAAAAAGGTTATTCCTCATTTAGGTGGTGCACACCAACTGGCATGGTGGGTGAGAGAGGAAAAGTTCCAAGCTGTATTAGCATTCGGAAAAAAAATATGTGTAGGGGCCCAAAGTGTTTTCTTAGGAGCCAATTGCCTGTCGAATGACATGGTTGCCGAATGATAACACTCTTTAGTCTCCATTCCACCTCATGCCATTTTTTTTCCACCACCCTACTCTTCCAGTCTCCTTATCTCACTCTTGCAGGTCCCTTTTCACCCCTGCCTTCCTTCATCTTTCATCCTTTCTTGACTCTCTATTGCGGGGAGTCAAAATCTGATAGGTGTCTGATAGGGGTCATCATAAAGGAGACATCACCTGTGCACATGGTCACGTGTAAGGGCTCCTGTCTTTTTGAGTGTATTGCACGTTCAGTGAAACCCCCCCCCCCCCCCCCCACCTCCCCCCCGTCGACGAGGTTCAGACTTGGTGATAACCATAGGTCAGTTGCAGCACTGACGTGGCCTCTCATTGTACAAAAGATTATCTGGTGGGCACACGTGGGAGGGGCCTGCTTCTGGATGGGGTAAGAAGGACGCCTGCTAAGTGTACCTGGACAGTCTCAGCAAAAGTTATATTTAATTTGTTGGCTCAAAAATTAATTTGAAACACTAGGTGATGAAAGTGTTAAACTCTGAAAAGAGCTAGATAGGAAAAAAGGAGGGCTATTATGGCTATGTTTAACTGTGCTACCCAGTGTGGGTAGCAGTTACTAATCAATCAGGGGGTTTATATAGCGTGCTACTCACCCACGAGGGTCTCAAGGTGGTAAGGGACAGTTTGTGTGTTCAGAGATTTTGATTCCAGGTCCTACGTTGTTGAGAAGGGAGAAGCCCACAATGCACCACTTCTAGGCGGCTGGCTATCAATAGAGGATCAGGTACAGTGGCACCGGGGCCCAGGCATTTGGAGGGGCATTCTGCAGCTCAGTCATGGAGGTTTATACAAGCCAAAATAGGACTAGGGGTCCATCTTGTCTGCTTCTTGTAGGGCCTGTGGCACCTGTGCTATGCCACCGCCCAATTTCTGGCGTCATATTTTGATTCAGTGGAGGTCTGTGATATTAACATATAAATAGAGCTCTCTCTGTTTTGCTTACATTTATTTTTCAATTGAGGAGAACAACAGAGATGCATCTTACATGTATGTTATCTGCTGGATTCCTTTGTATTAAGTTTGCAGCCATTCACTCTCTTTTGTGCTTCTTGCCATTTATTGTTCGAGTCATATTTAGCTTGCACATTTATTTCTAGGAAGATTTCTTGCCTAAGGTGGATTCATCATGCAAATTGAATAGTCTGCAAGACAGCTTTATAGAATGTACTGAAAAGGGTCTTGAAAGGCAACTATTCACAAAACGTTAGCTTATGCCATAAAACTAGAGCCAGAAAGAGATAAGTCTTGTGGCTGAACTATTGTGTATGTGGCCCAAAGTCCAGTTTCCCCATTTGACCGAAATCTGTGATCTTGGGCGAACCACTTTACATCACTGTGCCTCTTTCTCCTCAACTGCAGCATTTGGTAGGTCCTAAAAATGATTCATTTCAGACTGTGGACCTGGTGTAGACTTTGGCGAACAGGGTACCCCGTAGCAAACGTAACACAATACCCCGTTCGCCAATCTCTTGCTCCGCCCCCCTCATTTAGAGTCGGGCAAAACAAATGGCTTTTAATCTACAGAGCTCCTGTTGGCTCAGTCAAGGAAAAGCTTCCTCCGATGGAGGAGAGCGTCAGAGGAAGGGCGTCGCACCGCCTGCCCTATTTATTTATTGTGGACAGTGTGATGTATTTTTTTCTGTTAATCTGTGCCAGGAAAAATAGGAGTGAGGGACAGAATAAATATAACACCCGCACCGTAGGAGAATACAACAGGGTGTGGGGGTCATTAGTATTTTGCTATAGCTGAGTCTGGTGGCTCAGTGGACTAATGCGTCCATTGCAGTGGCCTGTGTTCGACCTCATGGTCACAGGTTCAAATTCCGATGTGTCTACTCAGCTTTTCATCCATCTGAGGTCAACAAAATGAGTACCATTGAGTTGGATAACAATAAACATCTGTTTTTCAGTGCCAAGAGACCTGTGGGTGAACGTGCGCTTTACAAATACACATTATGTCATGTTATGCTATTAAAAGACTAGCTCCCACTTTGGGAGTTTGTTGTTGAAAAACAAGAAATGCTAAAAGTTCAGTGGAGAGCCTTCAAAACTGACGGTGGCGGTCCATCAAACAGTTTGTATCTTGAAGGGAACCACTGTGATAATGGTTCTTTTCAATGCACAGAGATGACTGCTGGGTCGGCGATCAGCTCAAAAGTTGGTGGACGGTAGTATGTCAGGGTAGCAGCGGTTCTGTCATCCGCCACCTTGATGGACAGCATACCATCTGCCAAAGTCTAAATCAGGCCTTATGTTTTGTGCAATAAAACCTAATTTAGTCATTCAAAATACATCCTAATGTTGTTCTGTAATCAATGTTGACCATTTATGCATGGCACACCATAAATGCAATTCTTACTTGCCACCCTAACAGACGTTAGGCTGTTTAAAAATTTTTTACAAAGATTACATTTAGAAATTATGGGGCTTATTTACACAGCCCCTTGTGCCGCTGACGCACCAGTGGCGCAAGAGCCTTGTAAATTTTAATAAATTTCACTCAATGCAGTCATGTCGCCTAATCAGAAAATAAGTACTTCTTTTTTATTTTTTAAAAGTATTCTTATTTTTTTACTTATCCTCTGTTGCATGATGTAAATGATTCAGCGACTATTTTGGATTATACGGGTCAGCCAGACCCCCGGCTTGGCTTTCCCTGTGAATTTTATGGCTTGCACACCTTTAAAACAGTCCCATCTCATCATATCAAATCAGAGGAAGTGTCTGAATAGATTATGGTGCAAATGTTGCATAATTCTAAATTTTACAAAAATGTCAGGTAGATAAATGTAGGACTATTGGAGGGGTGGGGAGTAGTGTGGTGGTATATTGGCCTTCATGTCTGCGGCCCATGGTATTTTAAACCACATGTATGTACTTCCTGCGCGATCAGGACAGAAGGACAGGATAGAACGCATTCAAAGGACAAAATACACACGTAGATTATTGGCGACTGTTGTAAAGCACAAATGAAAAGATGAACTATCCCAATATTGTAAAGCTGCCAGCAAGCATGTTTCAGCAAACAAATGGAAAGCAATAAGCGTGTTACGCTGACAAAGACATCTAAGGGCTGGGCTTCTGTGACAATTAGGCCTTTTAAACAAATGGTTGATTTAAGCCCTCCCTATTGGCACCAGACCTATTGTATCCCATATAGACTTAGGGAAGGCTATTGATCCTCTGGTTACTCATGCTTCAATGGCTTTCATGTCTATGTCAGTTCCCTCTTTTGATTCAATGGCTTTTCTTCCTGTTCTCATTTTTGTCTCACCCAAGGAGCAATTCGGTCTTACTGTGATTTGATTTGATTAGCTATCAGGGCCTTGCATCACATAGCATGAAGAACTATTATATCTGTCTCTCTGTCCTTTTTAGGTCTCGCCTATGCAACACGCATGCGTTGCATAGGAAAAAGACCTTTTGTAATTGACACATCTTTGCAGGCAAAAACGTGCACACGTTGCATTGCTTTCAATGGCAACGCGTGCACGTTTGGCGATTCCCTTGCGGGAGCGAGCTTTGGCAACATGTGTTAGCAAATATTGCTCCTATTGCGGCTCGCTCCCGCAAGGGAAATGCTTTCACTTTTGCCGCCACTTGTTTTTTTATACTTTTAGCGCGAAGCTCCCGCGCTTGTTTTTTTATCCCACTTAAAGCCCTAGGGTTACTCTAGGCTACAGTTGTAGACACCAACAGATGTCTCTTTTGAGATGATTTAACAAAATCTAATCTTGGAAATGTGAAGGAAGCTCCAAGAAAATATCTCAATGAAATAAAACACCTTGCCCTGCGAAATGCCCATGAGAGGGTCGGGCTTGCTCCGCAAGACCTTTAAGTATTGCACTATAAACCCATGCCCCTCAGAGAAGCTTGTTATACATAAGATTTGCTAGCTGCAGTTTCTTTGAAAAGTTGACCTGAAAAGTGCAACATTTTAAAAACTTTTTTTAGAGCGCCTTCCAGGCCCTACAGAGAGATGGTTTTGTTCACTGCCACAGCTAACTCTGTTGAATGAGCAAATTCTGGTCACACGGCAACTGTTTTGCAGTTCGCTATTCCCACCGTGGAGAAAATTAAATAACTGAGAAAAAGGTTTGTGTGTGAATTTGCTTGCTATTTATGTTCTGTGTCTTTTGCCTACTTGAAAATGTTCAATATTTCACTGACTGCAACTACTGCTCAATGTTTTGCGAGCACATGAATGGTTTACTCTGTCAGCGTAATTTAGGCATTTAATGTAATTTCTCACAAGCGCACGCTGTATTTGCATTCGCTGGCTCTGGGCTGTATGGCGCAATGCGCGGCATTACACCACACGCTGGTTTATTTTGCAAATGCCCCTTCTTAGGGAAGTCTTAAACATAGGTGGTACCACAGAACAATAAGTGCCACTGTTAAGAGACAGCCGTGCGACGCATGTTTCTCAAGCCGCTGGCTGGATAGGGCAAGGCTGTCTCTGGCTTCCCGGCAGCCCCTGTGGTTGCCTTTCTGCAGATCAGTGTCCCCGCATTCATTTACGGCCCAGGCAATGTGCTCGGACTGCTTCTTGGAATTACTCAACCTCCTCGCCCCTCCCCAGCCATCATGTGGTGTGGTCCCATCTTTAATGATACCAGAAGTGCGTCACAGCAACATTCATTGTAAAGGTTGCCATTCCTCAAGTGAATATGTCTGGTTTGGAATGCCTAGCGGTCGGGTTTTGAGTCTCGGCAGGGACACTCAGCTTCCTGTGATTCTCTGCAAATCACATAAACTCCCTATCCCGTGTCTAACAAAAACGAATCTGTCAACCTGCAATGCAACTGGTGCTCATGTAAAGCGCTCTGATACCTTCTGATCCAGTTCGCGCTATATAAAGAAAAACAAAAAATGCTGCTCTCTTTCTCAACAGACCTCCCATGAAGACCGCTAGCAGAGGTTGGTGGGCACACTAGCAAATTAAGAGGGAGAATCAGGCGCGCAATGCCCATTGGGCTCAAAGGGCTTCAGCCCCACCCCCCCATCGTGTGTGGCAGCCCGGGCTGAGACAGCTTACCGGGCACACACAGAGCGGCACCTGAGTACTTCACAGGTCTTTAAAAGACCATTTGTGTGTTAATGAGGCTTTGTTGCTTTTCACCCCTTCTTAGAGCCTCTGCATCGCCACTCTGCATATTACTGGAAGAGTCAGCCCCCCCCCCCCCCCCCCCCGAAATTTTTCGTAGCCTCTCCCAAAATTTGGCTCTAGTTGCTCCTCTGAGGGAGAATCAAACCAAAGGCGGGCTGACAGCCGGACTTGGCTGCATGAGCGCGGCATAACACGTCGAGCTATCCGCATATTTGGCATGTAAACTGTGTAGTAAACGTCATATAAAAATATAATAAAATCTCTCTTCAAATAAAAAAAAGAACAGTAGTTCTAATTCATATAATTTTTTGTAGCGTAATAATGTAAAATTATGCAGAATTACGTGACGTACATAACCCAGCATTTTCCACAGTTTTCTTAGCACAAAATGCACCCTTGTGCCCAAAATGGATCCGAGGAAGCATTTTGTGCTAAGAAATTAGCACTAAAAGCAATAGAACATGAACAATAGCAGCCAGAAGCCACCTATGCTCCATTCCTATGCTCTTGCGGTAGGCGCTTGTGCTGCTATGGCCTTGATTGACATATTATTTGTTTTATTATGAACCTGATAAACATTTTATCATTTCAAAACAAGTCCTTTTCCCATTTATTTTGAATCTTGGCCTGGTTGGTCAAAATGAAAATGTTGTGAGTCACAACTTTTTAAAAAAGTCCTCTGTGCACTGCTACCTTGGTTAAATTCTCTGAAATTCATGACTGGGTCTTCAGACCCCAGTGCATTGCTTGCAGCTGCAGGAGGATCCCCACCACTCTGTTATTGGTGCGCAGCAAAATGCCCACTGCCAAATGGAGCATCAATAAGGTCCTTTGCCCACAGCACATTACACTCCCTCCAGTCAAGGGGGCATGTCCCTAGAGCCAAACAGGTGAAATGTCCAGATATAAATGTCCACTGTTTTGTTGCAGGCAAGAGGTTCCTTTGCTATAGGACCAGAGGTGGGCTCATCTTTTAAGTGCACATTATGCAGAGGCAAATCCTGGGCTGAAGCTGCTGGTTTGGGGGGGATCAATGTCCATCTACAACAGACTATAAATAAAAGTGAGCTGCAGGTGTGTTTCACAGCACTGTTGTAAGATTACTGGCTGGCAGGATAGTTTGTGCCAGCAGCCAATCAGAATGGATGTGACATAAGGACCTATTCTGATTGTGGTTTTTTTCTTTTTCTCGAAGTTTTATATAGCACGATCTTGACCCGAAATCAGGTATCAGAGCGCTTTACATGAGCACCAGTTGCATTACATGAGGACACATTCATTTTGTTAGGGGTGAGGAGATTACGTGATTTGCCCAGAATCACAGGATGTTAAGCGTTGTTGCATAGACTCGAACCCGGTTCTCCAGACTTGAAGTCGACCGCCCTAACCGTTAGGCTACATCCTCTCTCCTAAAGATGGACAATCAATCAGATGAAAGAAAAGCAATTTTGAAAAAATTCCAAAAGGTCCTTTATTAATAGTGGCTGTTGGGAGTGAATCAGAATTGTTATGGGAAGCCAGCACCTTGGTGGACTGCGTTTTGCAGCCAGGGAGGCATGGACGTCCATCACCAGAATGCCAGGGAAATTACATCATCATTTGACCTTTAACTCACACCCATGTTTATACATACACACACATTCACTCATACACACACATTCACTCATACACACACTCTCACATAAATAAACACACTCTTACCGGCAAGCATTCAAACAACATACATTTAAAAACATTTTGTACTGAACTCAGGTGCAAGATAGAGTCATATTCCAGCTAATTGTACTCCATTTTGTATTACACTAACAGTGAAAAACATATTATAATTAACAATTAATGTAATAACAAAATTGACAGCAAACCAGGAAAGTGAAGCCCAACCATCATCCATAAGGACAAGCTGCCCCTGTATTCCTGGCACTGATTTTACCACCTCTGAGGCCAGAATAACAAGCATTGGCATAGCCAATAGGTCTCACCTTTGGGACCTTATAAGTGTTTAGTTATCCAGCACAATATCCTTGGTGCAACAACATCAAGTATTGCATGGCTAAACACTTATAAGTTCCCAAAGGCGAGACCTATTGGCTATGCCAGTGCTTGTTTTCTTTCTGCTATCACTGCTCCCTCCTCCTTTCCCTCCCCTCTACCTTTAGTTCAGTATTACCTCCCCTAGTGCCCGCTTACCCACCCACGCATCTTGCATCCCATATACCAGCTGCCACTGTATCGGTCAGCCACCATCTTTGAATGAGTATTAAATCATTCCAATATGGATGCCCCATACATGTGGATGCAGGTGCACACCCATGCTGCCAACGTTGAATGCTCTTTTTCCCCGCTGGAAATCCATTCAGGCAATGCAGACACACACATACAGGGTGGCCTCTGAGAATTGTCGCGCAAGAAATCACTGTCCACACCTCTTTAGGAGCAAGAAAGGCCACTTTATTTTAAGACAGGTGCATCATAAATTTCATGAACACATTCATTATTTATTTATTTACATAATTCAACTCTACAGTGAGCCTACGAAACCTAAATCCCAAATCCCCGAACAAACTCCTGCCTACTACCCCTAGTACTACCCAACGAGCTACCCTTCAGGATGGCCAACCCGCTCCAGGCTGCCCACCCCACTAGCAAAAACCCGCCTCCTAAAAGAACAAAGGCACCTGTCCTAACAGTGGCAAACCTACAAAACAAAGCAGCACCTAGAGCACCGCAAAATAAAAAAAAAACCCCACAAAATAAAAAATAAAAAGAGAGGGAGGGTGGGTGGGGCAAAACAAACCTCCCTTCTAGCCTCCCGCCACGCAGTTCCCAACCGCCAGCCTGCCTCCCTTATATCCCCTCCGCTAATCAGTCCCCACCTGATTTCCTGATTCTCGCGCGAACATACCCAGGAAGAGACCGGCTCGCGCCTGGCTCTCCCTGGGTCCCCCCTCGCGCAAGAAATCACTGTCCACACCTCTTTAGGAGCAAGAAAGGCCACTTTATTTTAAGACAGGTGCATCATAAATTTCATGAACACATTCATTATTTATTTATTTACATAATTCAACTCTACAGTGAGCCTACGAAACCTAAATCCCAAATCCCCGAACAAACTCCTGCCTACTACCCCTAGTACTACCCAACGAGCTACCCTTCAGGATGGCCAACCCGCTCCAGGCTGCCCACCCCACTAGCAAAAACCCGCCTCCTAAAAGAACAAAGGCACCTGTCCTAACAGTGGCAAACCTACAAAACAAAGCAGCACCTAGAGCACCGCAAAATAAAAAAAAACCCCACAAAATAAAAAATAAAAAGAGAGGGAGGGTGGGTGGGGCAAAACAAACCTCCCTTCTAGCCTCCCGCCACGCAGTTCCCAACCGCCAGCCTGCCTCCCTTATATCCCCTCCGCTAATCAGTCCCCACCTGATTTCCTGATTCTCGCGCGAACATACCCAGGAAGAGACCGGCTCGCGCCTGGCTCTCCCTGGGTCCCCCCTTTTTCTTAACGCTAAACACACAGCCTTAGAAAATGGGCGCTGTGCACAGCCATGCAAACAAAAAAAACATTAGCTTAGCCAATAGTTCTGCACCGTCGGATCACAGGCGAGGCTTGTTGGCTTTGCCAAAACTTGTTCAAAAGACCAGTGTCTATAACGGGCTGGTAGGACTGAGTTCGGGTCAGTAATATATGAGACTCGCATCACATAAAGAATCCGATTTTGAAATAAATATATAGTGGTAAATAAAACAGACATTTTGCACCCAGTTGATCTGGTAATATAAAATGTTGGCAACAAGTCAATGGATTTAAGGTACAAGAATGGAGGCAAACTTCAGAAATAGGATTTTTCCTTAACGCAAAAATAATGCTGCTACTGTGGAGTTCCCTGGGCTCACAACAAACAGCGGCCAATGGAGGCACATGGCGTCACCCCTTGACATGAACCCTTCTCCCTGTGGCTCACAGGGAGGTTTCTGAACGGCTTATCTCCAGAACGTCTACTCGCGTGAAGCGTTAGTGTAAAGCCGGCGGCCTGCACCTCAGCGCGGCAGTGACCGCGCGGGGATCTACTCAGCAGGGCTGTCCTCGCAGAGCCCAGTCCCCAGACTCGTGATTCAAAGGCCCCACTAATACACTTTTTATTGCTTCCAATCCCTTCAAATCCCGGTCGATACAGCTGACAGCCTTAACCTCGGGTGCCCCGCGTGCTGACAAGAGCCAGCTGGGCGGCCCTGGGAGACCAGCACGCGCTAAGGTGGATGTCCTGTGGTGATTCCAGCCGAGCTTGTGATCACTTTGACGCAGACCAGCGCGAGCCGCGGCGTAGCAAGGGCGCCGTGAGCCCTCGCGCATGCAGGCAAAATGGTTCCCAGGCCGCAGTTTAGTAGAGATACACAGCCATAAATGGGAATCGGCGGGCGCCTCACACCACTGGGCCCGGTAAAACTGCACCTGCTGCACCATTGAAGCTACTACCCAGGGCCAGAGGCGGACTCACCTGGAGGGACATTGGAGGATGTCTGGACAGGCCTATTCCTCTGAAGGCCAACAGCCTGCACAGACAGTGACGTCAGAAGCACAGGCCTGGCTGGAATCCTCTTGACTTTAATAGGTCAACTTAAAGCCGGGGAGCAGCTCGCCCTCCGCTCCGCCAAGCAGCCCCGGGGAAGCACTACACAGTTTTCTTACAGTCACAGATATGATTTGATGCTGCTGGGAAAAATATATAATTAATTATTCTGGTAAGGGCTTTTTGAAGCTTGTGTTATCCTTGCGTAGCCCTACACGCTCCTGCCTTGGCTACGCCGGTGCGCTCACATAGTTTTCGCTCGTTTTAGTTGGCTTTGGTAATATGTGAGCATTTTGTATCCATGTACCTTTCTTCCTTAACCTTCTCTTTTGACTGCTCTGAGACCGTGTTGCTTGAATACCAGTGAACATTTTCTATGATACACTGCTTAATCTTTCCTCATGGATGACTCTGCACAAACAGCACTTGTGTAAAAAAGATGCTTGAACTGAAAGTCCCAATTTGCATTAGATTGTCCTTTGTTGGCTGGATCACAAAACATTTCCATACGCGCTATTTTATTTCCCTTGTGGTAAGTTTAGGCAGTGTAATATAGATATGGGGAGGGGGTGGGGGGATTGCTTTAGAAGGTGTTGGAAATTGGGTTACAGATTGAGGGGGGAGGGGGTGAAACCCTACTCCTGTAGCAACCACAATATCTGTTAGGGTGAAGTCACAGCAACCCCCAAATTAACCTATACTTAATCCTCTGATAGTTTGGCACAAAGCAGTCAGGCTTAACTTAAAGGCATTGCGTAAAGTATCTATGCAACATTTCAAACAGTAATAAAGTGGAAAAACAATACAGGAAAAATCCCTCACCAGGTTATAAAAATAGATTCAAATGTAATAAATTATTTGACACTGAAATTACAAAGCTTTATTCAGTAGAACCAGAGATATGCAGTTTGAAAGTTTCAAGTAAGAATAGTGACTAGAAGCACAAAGTACCAACTGTGGTTATCTGGTCATGCGGAACTGGTACAAAGTCCCATGTTTAGGCTGACCACAATGAAGCTTGGGCCAGATACAGGGACCAAGTAAGGTCAGCTGAACAAGAGTACCTTAAATCCTAGCTACAGAGCATTCCGAGATCCAGTGTTGAGGGTGTGTCATGTAATTGCGAGTCCGAGGAGCTGCAAGGTTGTGATGTGAAGTCCAGCATTGGGTTTGCATCACATTGCAGTGGTTCTGATGCAGATGTGAGGTTTAACTTACAGGACCACATCTGGGCTGACAGAGCACCTTCTGGCCCTTTTCCAAGGGTCCAGGAATATGGTGGCGCCAATTTAGGGTAGGAACCGCAGCAGATAGAGCCCAGGCACTGGGTTCAAGGTGGTTGGAGCCGAGGGCGTGGCTTGGATGCCGCGACAACATGGAGGACTTAACGTGAGCTCCGAGCCGACACAGAGCTTTTTCCTCATGGTGTACCTCTTCTGCGCCAGCAGAAAAAGAACAAACGGCAGACCAAGGTCAAGCACATTCAGTCCATAGGTACAATAAAATGTAAAGTGGTGCAATCACTTCCTGCACCTGCTGTCCGGAGGTGCCATTAATAGCCACATTTTCAAGAAAGATGGAAGGTGCACTTGTTGGGGAGTCAATAAAGCAAGCAGAAATCTGTTCCAAGATTACTTCTTTTATTTAGTCAATCTTAAAAACTGGCACATAGCCAATGCATTTTGTTCCCAATTTTGCCAGAGGGAACTTCATCAGGGCTCATGAATAACTGTCTGTTTGGTAGTTTTCAGAAGTATGTATGGTAAGTAGGGGCTTCAGAGGCAAATATAGTCTCAGTAGCAGTATATATATATATATATACAAAAATCTAGCACCCCAGAGTAATAGGGTAGCAAGTATCCCGAGTTCTGTATTGGAAATATAAGAAAGTCCCAGTCACCACTGTCCTATCTTCTGCGCCGCCTTCCATGTCTCCAGCAGCGGCCTGGCACGGATGAAGCAGCGGTGAGTTAGTGTGCCTCCTCATCACTCCTTTCTGGCCGTTCTGACGTCAGGAACCACAGCGGTGATTTCCCCTCAGTTTTACCGTGAGTGACTGCCATTTTGAGCCACGGCACACATGTTTTATTTTTAAGTGGCCACTGAGTGAGTTTTTCCAACCACGTGCATGTTGGAGTGAGGAGCAACTGCAGCATGTTGGAAGGGAGCTAGAGGCAAGGAATGATTTATGTTCCTGCATTCCTCGGATATATCATTTGCTGTGGCAGGTTGTTTCAAAGTCTGGGAGCCACACTCTGTGCTTTTGTTACTTGATGGCTTGAGTCATTAGTTCCAGTGTAAGAAGGCAGTGGGCCGCTTCATTGCTTCTTTTACTGCTGTTTTGCCCTCAGGAGCCACAGCAGTGATTTCCATTTAGTTTTACCGCGATTGACCGCCATTTTGAATCACGGCACTTGCGCTCCGTTTTCCAGTCAGCTGTCCCACCTTCTTTCTGTTACCATGACACTGTTTGGTGCTTCTTACGCCTTTACTAGTCATGGCCAAGAGTTTCCTGCTGGATTCTTCACTGTTCTAATTGTATTTTTATTCCTATGTGCTGAGGGCTGCGATTGTGAGTTCACTTCACTTTGTCACTACCTTCAACCATTTTATGATGTGGAGTATGAATACTACAGAGTGCCTAATATCATCTCTCTTCATATATTTTTCCTGTTGCACTCTCTTGCTTTGAACAGCTTCCACCCCACTACTATGCGCTAATTGCACTGTGCTTCTTTTTTCAATCTGCTGGTGTATTGCATGGCTTTATTACAGTCATATGCTCATATTTTATTGTGACAGCTCCCCTCCATATTTGGGTGGTTATTAAAGGACACTTTATTCCTCTCTACCGGCCAACGTATTTCGCCTCTGCCTCTCTGATTATTTCAAGACACTCTACCTACTTCTGGCTGGTCATTGTCCTTGCATCCTCATTTTCTGTTGTATGGGGTGGCTTCGTCCTTCTCCACTGCCTGTTTGTCATTCTCTTCACCAATTCAAGATGGCCAGTGATTCACACTTATCCTCTAAACCATCATCTTCAGGTGCGAAGCCAAAAAGAGTGAAAAATGATCCGCCCTCTCTCATTCTATCCTCCCAAAATCCTGTTCGTGACTCTATTTTGGATGAGGTACGCGGTCTCCAGCCTTTTATGTCCGCTACCAATGAGAAGTTACAACAAATTGAAGACCGCTGGATTGTTGTGGACGGGAAGGTGTCAGAGCTTGAACAACATGTGGGAGATCTTCAAGATATCTGTTCAAAAAATCCTATGTTAGAGCAAGAGATTCACAAACTCAAATGCTACACCAAAGATCTTGAAAATAGAAACCGTAGGAACAACCTTCGCTGTTATGGTCTCCCAGAAAATATTGAAGGCCCTGATATGCTATCCTTCCTGAAGAAGTTTCTCCCGGATCTCCTGGACCTTCAATCCTCACCACCTCTCAACATTCAGCGTGCGTACCATTTGGGTCTTCTTTATCCCATCTCACATAAGCCACGTGGTATTATAATGCTCTTCCTGGAATTTACTGATCTTATGCATGTCCTGAAAGCTGTTAAAGTTAAACGACGTCTCATTTGGTCTGGTCATAATATTTTTATCTTACAGGATGTCTCTCATGCAACAAATGCCCGATGTAAAGAATTTTTATCTCTTCGTCTCCAGATGAGACATTTGAACATTCAATATGGCATTCTTTATCCTTGTCTCTGCAAAATTACTCATGAAGGACACTCACGTTCTTTTGACGACCCTGCGAAACTGAAACTCTTCCTTAATAACATCTCTTCTCGTAATATGGAAATTAATGACTACATTTCTCTCAGTTACATTCTTGATGTTGTCCTTGTAATATATATCTACTTTTTCTCTGTACCACTCGCTTTTCTTCCTGATTTTAAAGTTCTTTCACTTTTTCTTCTTCTTATGTTTACCATTACTTAATTCTTCTGCTTGCTTTTTTGCTCTCATCCTTTATACTTTATTTTCTATAATTTCTTATGTCTCTACTTCTTAAGAGGCTTTTCATTACCTATTCAGTCTTATCGCCGTCCTTGGTCTTGGTGTTACCATGCTCCTCTTATACCTGTTGCTTGTTTCTCTTCAGATCTGGATTCTATTCCTTGATCTGTCCACTTTTTCTATCCTTCTTTCTTTCCCCTCTACTCCTTTCTCTATTTTTCCTATCTACCTGTATCCTTGTTACTTCTGTCCATGGTGTTCCCTTATCATTATCATTTTTGCTACTGTATATATTGTGTTCTATATTCATTAAATACATGGTATTTCTCTGTTTTTAGCTGTGCTCCTGAAGTGTATCATCTCTATTCATCTACTACCTGCCCCACCTCCCACTATGTGTAATGTTGTCTTGTGGAACGTTCGTGGTCTTGGACACCCTGTTAAGAGACAAAAGGTACTCTCTCATTTGTCTAGATTGAATTCTCACATTTATTTCTTGCAGGAAACTCACTGTAATAATGCTGAATCTCTTAAATTAAAGATACAGTGGGTAGGCCAAATTGTTCATTCCCCAGCTTCCAATCCTAAGGGTGGTGTCGCTATTCTTTTTCATAAGTCGTTGCATGTACACATTTAATCTACTCAATGTGATAGTGATGGACTTTGGGTAATGGCTAAGGTTGTCATCCACAATAAAGAACTAGTTTTATTCAACATTTATGGCCCTGTTATACCAGACCCTGATTTTTGGAATAACATCAAGATTTTACATTCCTCCATCGATAATCCTAACATTATAGTTGGTGGTGATTTTAATTAGGGGCTAGACCCATTTTCTGACGACCAGTCTAAATGTAAATTCAATCCCGATAGATCCCATAACGCATTTCAATCTGCCATTGCCTCACATCCATTATTTGATGTATGGAAAACCTGTAATCCTGATTCTTTTGAATTCTCATTTTTTTCTGATGTCCACCACACTCGCTCTAGAATTGATTATATTTTGGTTAGTAAACCCTTTCTTCCTTGCATTCAATCTTCTGAGATTGGACCTATTTTTATTTTGGACCATGCTCCTGTCCTTTCTCCACTCGATCTCTCCCTGAATACTCCGAAATTCGGTCGATGGAAACTTAATAATTTTCTTTTGTCTGATACTGTTTTCATCTCTTAAGCCACTACTTTTATCAATGAATTTTTTAATATTAATAATCCATTGGACAATTCTATTTCTAATACTTGGAATGCTTTCAAGGCTTCTTTCCGTGCCTTTACTATTGCATACTCAGCCAGAAAGAAAAAAAACAACCAGGCCAAGTATACTACTCTACTTCATCAACTCAAATTGCTGGAGCATACTTACTTTACATCCAAATCCCCTCTGACACTCTATGAATGTCAAATCTACTCTTAACAAACTTGCTACAGTTGATGCCTGCTATGTTCTTCTTAAAATTAAATTCAAGTACCATGGAGGCCAAAATAAAGCAGGTAAAATGTTGGCCAATTTTTGGAAAATCAAATCTGAACGCAAAAATGTTGGTCCCATCCTAAATGAGCATACCAACACATTGGCGTCCTCTGATGCGGATATTTCTAACACTTTCAAGAATACTATCAGTCACTATATACTGATGACAAGAACCCCTCTACTCAGAATAGCCACTCCATTTTTAAGGGTCTCTCTAAACCCCCATCCTTGTCAGATAAATGTGACTTTTTAGAAGCTGAGATAACTTTCCAAGAAATAAGGGATGCCATTAGAAATCTAAAAAAATCTAAAGCACCTGGTCCCGATGGCCTCTCAGCTGAATTCTTTTCCCACTTTTTCATCTATTTTTGCACCTTGACTCCTTGCAGTTTTAAACTCCTTCCTCCAAGACTCTAAGGCATTTGGTTCTTTTATGGAAGCTCTGATTGACCTTAATCCCAAGCCCAATAAAGTCACTCCCTTTGTAAAAACTATAGACCGATCTCTTTAATTAATTATGATTGTAAGATATTTGCTAAAATCCTCTTCTCTCATCTTGAGTCCATTGTCCCATTACTGGTTAAGACCGATCAATCTGGTTTTGTTAAGGGCTGATTGGCCGCTGATAATGCACAAATGTTTTCTAATGTCATCACCTTTGGAAGAAAATACCATTTGCTGCACTGTCTCTGGATGCAGAGAAGGCTTTTGATCGTATTAATTGGACATTCATGTTTACTACTCTGCAGTGGTACGGTTTTGGGCCAAACTTTATCTCTTAGGTTAAATTGTTATACTCTGCTCTGCGTGCCAGTATTTTTGTTAACAACCACTTCTCTAAATATTTCCCTTTATATAGAGGAGCCCGTCAAGGTTGCCCTCTTTCACCCTTGTTATATGTTTTATGTTTAGAACCATTCCTTGAACGCATTCGTGCTAATTCACTTATCTCTGGGTTTATACATAATTCTACTGAAACTAAATTGTTAGCTTATGCTTATGATATTCTGGTTTATATCTCTAACCCTATTTCTTTCTTATCTCCCTTTTTAGATAAAGTCCAGTTATATTCTAGCATATCTGGCTATAAATTGAATTTTTCTAAAACAGAGGAATTACCTTTAAATTCCCTATGTTACCAATTTATGTTCACTAACTTCACTTGGTGTCCCGCAAAAATAAAATATCTTGGAATTTGGTTTTCCTCTACTCTCTCTCACACACTCAGTTATTCGTTTAACGCATTAATTAGCACATTACAGAGATTACTTCTCTCCTGATCGCCTCTCCACTCATCATGGTGGGATAGACTGAACACTATTAAAATGATGATTGTTCCCCATGTACTTTATAAATTATCCATGTTACCTTTTAGGATTCCTGTTTCACATTTTTCTCAAATCAATTCTATTTGTATCAAATTTTTATGGAATAATAAACATCCCTGTATTGCCCATGTAAAACTTAAACGTCCCAAAAATTAGGGGGTTTTAGTTTTCCTGATTTTAAACGATATCATTCTGCATTTTCATGTAGGCATTTTTTTGCCTTAACTTATTAATTTGAAGATAACCCTGTGCCACAATGGATTACATTTGAACGCTCCCTATTGCAGGATTTTTCCTTTAAAAATATAATATATATGTCTAATTGTACTTTTATATCAAATAATCCTATATTAAAATACTCCCAACAACTACTATATAATGGTTGGTCAGTTGGTCTTGACCCACACCAATGTTTTCTGTCTTCTACTATTTTGTATAATAAATGTATTAAATTTAGATGGAAATCATTCTACTACAAACACTGGAAGAAGCAGGGAATTATTTTTATTTATCATCTTGTCCTCAATAACTCTGGTATTCCCTTCTCCCATTTGCAGTCACAGTATAACTTACCTAATTTGTTTCTCAATGAGTACCTTTTAATATCTTCGGCTTTACAGGCTCATCTAACAGTAAATCATTTTTCCTCAATTTCTCCCCCACTTATCCCTACCTTGCCTCTATATAACATTACTCATGACTTTAAACCCAAGACTGCTTCTATTTATATGATGTTATTGTCACCTGTTATTGAAACATCTAAAACCTCTAATGAATTACTCTGGGAAGCAGATTTATCTATATCACTTCCTATTCCTTCTTGGGATACATTTTGGGATAAGTTATTCAAACTTTCTGGAGCAGCCCGTATCACTCAATCCCTATATTTTATCTATAGTAGAGCTCTTATTACTCTTGAATGTATATCCAAGTTCTCCACTTCCACCTGTCCCCTATGTTTGTCCTGCTCTGCTTTTACTGGTACTTTGATTCACCAATTATATGAATATTCTAATGTATTGAAGTTTTGGCAATCTATTTGGGCTAAATGCATGGAAATATTTCAATGTAATATTCCATTGTCAATGCAAAATGTTTTTCTTGGTACTGTTTCACCTGCATTTGATAATCTATCTCCTAAATCTTTGTTATTTGATCTTTTTATTGCTATTGCATTTAAAGTGATCTTGTCCTGTTGGAAAGATACCTCTAAATTATCAATGTTAATATGGTGGAATTACATTTGTGATGAACACAGAATTGCTACTGTTTCTTCTCTTTCCCTTTCTCAGAAGATTACATCTGACTTATTGTGGTTGCCCTTCACTTCATTTCTTTATACATATGCACCTGCAGCTTAGCTATTATCTTAATCCTTATTTTCCACCTTTATTTAATCCTTTCATTCTTTATACCTTTTTTTCTTTCTTTCTTTTCTTCTCTTTCCCTCTCCCTTTTCTGTTTTTTTCCCTTTTCTTTCTTCCTAAACTATTTGCCCATGTTCTAATCATCTGTATTGGTTGTTATATCATATTTGTATTGTGTTCATATGTCTGCTAACTTTTTTTTCTTCTCTAAAACTCAATAAAAAATTATATATAAAAAAAAGTGGTTGGAGCCTTTTTTGTCCCTGTAGTTCTGATTAGGAGGCTAGCCAACTAAGCCTTAGAGTCACTTTGGTGGTACTTGGTTCAAAATACAGGTCAAGTACTTTCACTCAGGCAGCAGGAAGCAGGTAGCAGGGCAACAGAGTTGCAGCCCTGCTTACACAGTATCACAGTAGTCATTATGAGTCTCCCACAGGTCCAGAGGTATACTGAAGATTTGCGTCTAGGGTCCAATATTTATACCCGGCACCCACTTTGAAGTATGAGAAGGTTCTAGATGTTTCCACCCCAGAGGTGTTTGACATTTGCAGCCTCCCTTCCCTAGCTACAACTTGTCTGGGGTCATGATGGACTAGTGTCAAACCCTTTGGGAGTGTGCTCCGAGAGAGCCTTTATGATGTTCAAGTGAGGTAGGTGACAGCTTCTACCCATCATCAAGTCAGAGATGGCCCATCCTGTCAGCACCTTGCTCCTTTGTCTCACTGTCTGATAGAAATACACACAGACCAACTGCCAGCTCCACCTAGTCACATAACTTAGGAAAAAGGCTGCAGGCACCAAATGGTTAGGACAAGAAAATGGCAACTTTCTGAAAGTGGCATTTTCATAATTGTGACATAAAATCCAACTTTACAGTTAAACAGGGTTTAAATTACACATCTTTAGACACCAAACTCTAAATTTCTGCCTGCTCTCAATTGAAAGTTATCACTTATTAAATATAATAAGTTAACCTAGTGTTATCCTATGGGAGGGACAGGCCTTGTACTAGCGAAAAACAAATATTAAGTTGTTTTCACTACCAGGACATGTAAAAGTTAAAACAACATGTCAAACTTTTTTAATATACTGCACTATGCCTTATGGATTATTTTGGGCTTACCCTAGGGGTGACTTTTATGTATAAAAAAGTAAGGTTTTGGCCTGGCAAGAGGTTTTGTTTGTCAGGTCGAAATAGCACTTTTAAACTGCACCCACAGGCTGCATTGGCAGGCCTGAGACATGTTTAAAGGTATACTTAAGTGGGTGGCACCATCAGTGCTGCAGGCCCACTAGAAGCATTTAATTTTCAGGCCCTAAGCACATCTAGTACAACTTTATTAGAGACTCATAACTAAATTAATTATGCCAATTCGGCATAAACCAATGTTACCATGTTTAAAGGAGAGAGTACAAGAACTATAGCACTGGTTAGCAGTGGTAAAGTGTGCAGAGTAGTAAAAGCAAATAAAAACAGCTTCAGAATATAGGAGGGTAAAGGCGAAATGTTTGGGTAAGACCCTGCAAAAATGGGCCACGTCCAACAAAAGGCTATGAAATTGCTCTGAAAACAGAAGCAACCAATCTCTCTCCCACTGTCACTCACTTCCTCAGCCGGTACTATGTCTGATCCCTGTTCTTCCCAAAATAATTTAGTTGGTTCATATCACTCACTCAGTTGGATATTTAGTATTATGTCTCCCTGTAGAAGGCTTTATCACAACCTCATTTCAGGAATACTATAAAAGTACCATTAGCAGTATAGAGAGAGGGCGGGCTTGGGGCCATCCCTCTTGAGATATTGGTACTAATGTGTTTTTTCATGGCATTGATCGAATGGGCTGTCCTTCAAACCCATGGCATTTCCTCAAAGGTTACTTTTTACCATTACGGTTCCCATTAGGTTTTGGTGATGGGCTTTAAGGAGTAGTCCTATTTTTAATAGTACCGGCAGTCTGCTGTCCATTCATGTTCCCTACCTTCCTCTGTATCACCATCATTCTGTCACTACACATTGATGGCACCTGGCACAAAGCACATTTGAAAACAGCTGAAGAATTGTTTTAGATACTATGACAAAAACATTTGCATTTGTCACCCCGAGTGGGGTGGGTATGCTCAGATGTGAGTCCCATGCTCTCCACACCACTGGAGTCAAGCTATCCTGGCTGATGACGGCTGATAGCCAGAAACCGGTCCTAGGATGCTTGATTCCGGTCCAGGAAAGACATGGCTTGGCATTTCGGGCTGGACTGTTCCCATGAGGCACAGGGTCAAGGCTGATTTGCATATGGCCATGTCTGAACTGGGGTGGTGTGGAGTGCAAAAAAACGATGGATTTAGGCCCAGATCTCTGTACTGGGGTGAATGTATGACATTGTTCTGCATTCTGTCCATCAACTGTTGTTTTTGTATTAGATACTATGACAACACCTATCATTATTGTGTTGGCTTCTTACACTCAAATCATTGACAATGGCTATCACATGATGATAACCCAGCATTAGGCTGTTTATTCATTACTTCAAAAAAATCATTTGACTTGAAAAAAGTGAATAGGCACATATATGCTGAATCCATGCCCTCTCTGATCGAACCAGTTGAAAAGAAAGTACAGTTGAGTTTTTTGCCCTTGTTGCTTTCCACCTTCAAAAAAAGGAAACATTCAAGGGCATTGGCTCTGTTCCTAAACCTTTGGTATCTAGAGATTAAGGATGTAGTGGGGGATACCTATGAGACCTCTAGTAACTGCATAAGGTATTTCCACCAGTAAGGACTTGTGTCTGACTCTAATGACCTCAAGTAGCAGACTATGGTATTACAGTCTGCTACAGAAAGGACTTGTATTTGACTAGAGGGACTTCTAGTAGAGACCTATGGTACTGCAACTTTCTCCAGGAAAGACTTGTGCCTGATTGAGGGACCTCTAGTGACAGAATAAGGTAATGCAGCCTGAACCTGGAAAGTTCTGATTGCAGTTTTTCAAACTCCAAGGGCATGTGAATACTACATTTAGCTGAAGTGTTATTGCATTATTTCTATTTATTTAAATATCTTACTTTTGGCATGTGCAGTGAAAACAGTATTGAGTGGGACGTTATGTGCAGCACCACTGCATTTTCAGTTACTAGCCAAACCTATTAGTTTTGCAGTGCCTGTTTAAAAAAGTGAGACCTACTGGTTTACTGGCTGTTAAGTATATAATTAGATGCACACCTTGTTAAATCTGGGTAAAGATCTAAAAATGGACATTGACATCTTGCAGAGATGCTCATTGCAGGGAACTCCAGGATATGCCACAACTGTTCAAAACAAAATGGAAACTTTATTGCCCTGTTGTGAGTCACCTTTATAGTCATATCAGTTGCAGCCTAGCACCTTGGATGCACCACCTACATCTGTTATTAAGGAAAAAACATAAGTGTATGGATTCAGTCTAATTTATTGATGGCACTCAAGCAAATTCAGATATAGAAACATGCTTTTAGCATCTAAGAGTACCAACATCTGTTCTCCATGTTTTTGTGTTTCAAAGCAATGTCGTGATAGTAAATGTCTTTTTCTTACCTCTCTTCATCTATTGCAATGCTGATTATCAGCACTAGCCAAGCGCGTTAATCTGTTGTGTAGTTTCCACCAATCAACTGAATGTTTTCAGATGACATAAATTTAGGATTGTGCCAGGCTGATTCCATGCACCCCCGTGGGATATGTTGTCGCTCAGACCAGCTAGCTTGCTGTGCCACCATTAACCCCCCTAAATCTGAACAGAGAGCGAACAGTTCTGGAAACAACTGAACATGACATCTCTGTTCCCTCAGGAACCGTGGTGACAGACTTCAAACTTTCGGTCAGTCACTCATGCTTTGCTCAGAGAAATATAATAATAATAATCTTTATTCGGAATTTCAAAGTTAGAAATCCATAAAAGCAGTGATGATGCATAATAAAACGTTTGTACAAAAAAGTCTTTAAAAAATGCAAGATGATTTCATATACAAAAATAGGTTTCACATCTGACTTACAAAAACATGCTTTTGTTTAGGAAATTACTTTAAAGGTTTTTTCTGTGTCTATATATACACTTCAGAAAATTGAGAACATGGTAGCAAGTAGCTTCAGTGTCCAAAAGCTGTAGGCACAACATGGCAGGGCGACATTGCCTGAGACCCCAGGATTTTAACAAGGTCAGTAGCCAAACTTTGCGGTGTTCATGATAAAACTTGCAAAACAAGACAGTATGTAAGGTGGTTTGTATTGACTTTTCGTCGCAGGGGCATAAGGGTGGAGTCGGATCCCAAACATTTGCTATTGGAAAAGCTACCAGTCTGTGAAACATGTTTAGTCTGAATCTTGTCAAAAGAAAACGGTCAAAAATACCAATATTAAGATTTAGATAGGGCTGAATTGAAAAAGTGGATTGGACCATTATCGCATGTTGAACAGATGGCTTGCCTGCTTCGGATTGTAATCTCAGGTTTTCCAAATGTCCTAGGGCTAATGTTTTTAGTTGTTTCTTTGAGAGTTCTCTGATCTTTTCAGGAATTACAAAATATTGCTCTGCCCCAAGGTCAATAAAAAAGTTTGTGATGTAGGCTAGCCATTTGATTTTTAGGGCGTGGTCCAATGTCACAGCGTCTGCCACTATCATCTTAGTGAGGTCATTTTTTTCCGAGGTCCAGATGCGGCGCCATAAAAGTAATGGTTGTATTTTTGCGAGGTCCTCAATGTATGGGATGCCTAATTCAGCGTGGCAGGCGTAGGTTGAGGAGCTCTTTGGGGCCATCAGAAGGAACCTTAAAAAGTTGTTTTCTACTATTTGCAAGGAAGAAACATCCGTGTGACCCCATAAACTTGCCCCATATAGTGCTGTTGATTGGCATTTAGCCCTATATATGGCTAACAGTTCCACGGGCGGTCGTTTCCCCAGTTTTTGTGAAAAAGTCACCAAAGCCGCTAACGCTCTTTTAAAGCAGTGTTTCCTCGCTTCCACTGCGATTTTCCTGGACAGTTTATTGTCTATTGTGATGCCCAGATAGCAGTATTCGGTTGCAGAGTCAAGTTTCAAGTTTCAAAAGACCTTTATTCGAATTTGTTAAAATTCATAAAAGTACCGACACATCAAAGAACATATACATACACATAATACAAAACAGTTAAATAATTTACATTTCATAGTAACAAAGCAATTCATACAGAGGTTAGACAGTAAATTTCATTAACTTATAAGGTTTTAGCAGTAGTATTTTTTGACTGAATCTGATTACAAGGACTTTCCATAGTCTTGCGTGCACGTATGGCTAGTCTTAGAAAAGTGCTAGTGCGAAATGTCAGTTCATCATTGTCCAGGGTGAGCAGCAGCATGTAGGATTCCTGAAGTGTAAGAGGTCTGAGTTTTCTAAAATATGGGGTTAAAAGCCATTTGGTATATCTCACATAATATTTACAGAAAAACAGAAAGTGCAAATCGTCTTGAGTGCTTGTACCGTCACAGGGGCAGGGGGTAAGGTCAGTATGGTGTTGATACCCCAGAGGAAAAGAGAGCAGAAATTTAACAGTTCCTGCCCTTAGACGAAACAGTAGAGATCGTTCCCAATTTGACATAGGCAGTGATAGGTAGGGTGGCATGATTTGCATACAGAGACCATTACCAATGTATTTTTTGACCCCTGATTTCTGTAGTTCAATTCCAAGCCGTTCATTGCGATAAAGTGCATAGAGTGCCTTTTGGACCTCATGTTTGTCCTTTGGTTCAATAGCCGTTGGCTCAGTAAACAAAATACCTCTTCCAATTTCATTAAATATTTTAAAAACTTCTTTAAACCAGGGGATCTGTATGCCATTATCACTATTAAGGCAGTCCCTAATGATGTTTTGCGTAAGGGCAGCAGCCTCATTCCTCCAGATTCTGATCCAGAAGAGTGCTGGTCTTGCTTTAATAAAGTCGTTTATGAATGGGAGGTTGAGTTCGTTATGACAGATGAAATTGGAAGAGGAAATTGGTGCTCCCAGCAATTTCCTGCAAAAACGGTTTTCCTCTCTTTGAATACCAATGCTGCTGGCCGATCCCCAAACTTCGGCTCCATACGTAGCAACAGGGGAACACTGTAATTTAAAAATTTGAACAATAGCTTTAGTGGCGCCGATTTTCTTAGGGCGTGGGAGACTCAGGACGGAGTTGTTGGCTTTCGAGAACTTGCTCGTGGCGTGGGCCACATGCCCACTCCAGGAGCCGTTCGCAGCGAAAACCAACCCCAGATAAGGGAACTTATGGACAGATTCAAGTTTATCTGTTCCAATTTGAATAGTGCCGAGTTTCCTTTTGCCCGGCCCACAAGGCATAATAAAAGACTTTTTAAAATTAACTTTCAAATCCAGTCCCTCCATAAAATTTACAAAACTATGTACAAGCAGACGTAAGGCGTTTGGTGTACGTGCCATAAGGACAGCGTCGTCTGCATATAAAAGTACGGGCAAGGGATTTCCTAAAATGATTGGGACATCGGGGGTAGCTTTCTTTAAACAGTTGGACAGGCCATTAATATAAATGATAAACAGCAGGGGTGCTAAAACGCACCCCTGTCTCACCCCCCTCCCTATCTTGATGGCTCCCGATACCTCTCCGCCCATACCAATACGTACCCGAGCTTTCAAGTCAGTATGGAGATAGGCTAAGAATCTAACAAGAGTGGCATCGAGACCATTTGACAGGAGAGTTAACCATAGCTTGGATCTATTCACAAGATCGAATGCGGATGAAAGATCCATAAAAGCTAGGTAAACGGGGGATGAGCGAGCAATGCAGTATTTATCTATTATCAATTTTAAGTTTAGGCATTGCTCGACTGTTCCTACCCCACTCCTAAACCCCATCTGGCAGGGGTCTAAAAAGTCAGAATCAGACGCCCATTCCAGTACCCTATTATAAATTATTCGTCCTAGTATTTTTAAAGTATTGTCCAGGAGGGAGATGGGACGATAGTTTACTGGGTCAGATCTGTCTCCCTTTTTGTAAATGGGGACAATAATACTAGTAGCCCAGGTGGCAGGCATGGCTACATGTGGAAGACTATTAAAAATGTTTAAAAGTATTGGTGTCCAAAGATCAACGTTAAATTTAATGATATCAATAGGGAGGCCGTCTGGCCCGGGCGCCTTGTTGCCTAGGCTCTCTTTGATAGCTTTCCTGACTTCTAAGTCCGAAATCTCTAAGCCTGCTGTTTGGTTCAGGTTAGGGAGAGGTTGCTCATCAGAGGGGGCGGCATAAATATTAGAAAAATGGGTCTCCCAGGCTGTACTGGTTATGTTGCAACTAATTTTTGTAAGCTCTTTGCCCATTTCCCTCGTTCTCCTAACTGCCGTCCAAAATGGGCCGCTGCCACCCAGATTGGCGCTGATAACCAGCTTGTCCCAGTGATCGGAGAGCAAATTTGCCTTCCTTTTCGATGTTTTATCTTTATAGTTTTTCCTGGCGGCTCGAACAGCGTCCTTACACCTGGGATTGGCAGAGAGGGCCTTTCTTAACTCTCTATTGGCCACGGAGCAAGATGTATCAAACCACCGTGGCTCTTTATGGTCAGTAGAGAGTGGGACTGACAGGAGAGTTTTTATATTGGTGCATAAAGCTTCAAAATCAGTAATCAGTTCTTCATTATTTGTACTAGGGGAGGAGAGACATTTCAATAGATCCGGGTGTGCCTCCTGAATCGTATCTATAATGGCCCCACAATCAATTCCTCTCCATTTAAGGCGAAGGCCATCAATTGAGGGTGTGATATCCCTAGCTCCATTTAAATTCATAAAAATCGGACTGGGTGCGAGGTTAAAAATAGCAAACAAAGGATTATGATCGCTGAAGGGCGTTTGCACCACAGAAGATTTGATTAAACAATCCGTTAGCACAGGTGATGTAAAAATGTAATCGATAATTGAACCGTTATCCCTGCCCTTAAACGTAGGGGCATAGGGAAAATTCATATCATACCCTACACTCATTACATCAACAAGATTAAAATCAGAGAGTATGCTAATCAGTTCCAAACCCCTGCGGTCATTACAGTGATCAAAGTTAGTGGATCCATAGTTATCTATAAGTTTCACATTAAAATCTCCCCCGATCAGAATACTAGTCTTAGTATCTACTGACATGGAACAATCAATCATATTTAAAACCTTGGATAGAGCAACAAAGTTTTTGTTCGGTACACCATTAAAATCATTGTTGTAAAAATTGATTAAATAAATTGTGGTCTTTGATTTCAATTTATATTCCAGAATTTGAATGTTGGAATTAGCAAGGTTGTCTGACTTCAAAACATTAATTGTACCGCCTGCCAAAATTCTAATCCCCGTGAAGAGTCCACCCACCGCTCGGCCAAAACTAGGTTTTAGAGATGTCAGGCTGAAACAGTGGTAGCCTTCGATATACAGGTTATCAACAGCCCAAGTCTCTTGGAACATGAGTATGTCTATGTCCTTAATTAGTTCGGTCCAGGCAGGGTCAGAGAGCTTGGATTCTAAACCTGCGACATTCCAGCTTAGGATTGATAGGCCGTGTTTGAACCCCTGGTTAATAAATGTGCACCTAGTATTCCCATTATCATAGATAGTTGGTTCGTTTGAAATGGCCGGAGTGCTATCCGACAATATGATTTCTGGAACTACTGTTTTAGCATGGAGCGATGCAGGTGAATTTATGATTGTGGCATCCTCTTGGTTACAGGCTTTTGCATTCTTGCATGATTCATTATTAAGGGGTGTGCTCAGTCAATCCTGTTCGTCTAATGATGATAGATAGTCGAACCGATTGAAAGTTGGGATATTGTACATTGGCCTGACTTGTGTCATCTGTGCAAACTGGAATGGGTTAGGGATTGGGTAAGACCTATCCCTGTGATTGCTCTGATGCATAGTTGGGGCTTGAAAATGCTGCGGATGGTTGGGGGTAAGGATTGGCATTAGAGGTTGTGGATGCCAATTGGGGTTGTTGGAAAAGGCGGCATTTAGGTTCTGGTTTTGGGCAAAAAGGGGTGATTTGACCCTTGCACCAAAATTCATCTCTTGGTATGAGTTAATGGGGAAATTGTTGGGAGGGTTAACCGTGGCTTGTTCTGGAGGTATCAGGTGTCGGTAAAAATATCCTAAGGGAAGGAGCGTGGTGTTAAATTCCCATGGCGATGGTAAAGGGGCGTTGGCTAATGTTTTCTCTGCCCAATGTGGTTTTCTAAAACTAATAATGACACAGTCGCCCTCAAATTTTTTCCTAAGTGGTCCAATCCAACCCACCCGCTGTGTGTTAATAATCTCCCTTGCACCATCAATCGGGTAATTGCAGTTAGTAATTAGCCAGTGCAGGGTTTTATTTTTGAGTGATATGGGATTTTCATCCTGATCCTCTCTTAGTTTAGTAACGTTTACTAACACTAATACATATGCACCGCATTCCGGAGGAAGATTAATGCGGGCCGGAACTTGTCTGGGCGGTTTTGGGATGGGTTGGGTCAAGATAGGATTGCTTGTAGAAATTGAAGGGTAACCTGTGGTACTCGCAGTTGGGAGTGTGGTATTCGCGGTGGTATTGGTGCCAGGATCCTTTCTTTTATCTGTGGATTTGCTATTAGTGTGTGGTGTTGCTGTTTTTTGTTTAGTAATTGGGCCATTGGCCAGCGCAACAGGTACGACTTTATCTACATTATTTGGGGCGACTGGGGGTACTTGTAAGATAGTTGTTTTGGGACCTACTATATTGGTGGGGTTACTATTTTTTGTACTAGTTGCAGGACCTCCCTTTAGGAAAATCTTAAGAGGGTTGCTCAATTCATCTAGCTGTTTTTCTAATCGAGCAAGCCTATTTTCGATTGGGGATAGATAAATGCTTAATAAATCCCCCAGTCTTTCCAACAGGGGGTCATATGCCTTGTCTATATTTCCGTTAGTGTTCGTTGTTCTGCCCTGCTGAACAGTTTCACTATCATCCCTCTGGGATATTACCGTAACCTTAGTCGCGTTATGATTATTGTCAGGGACAAAGTTGGTATTTTTCCCAGGTTTCCTTTGTGCCCGACCATATTTCCTGATCGTAGTTACCCGGGGCTTGGGTACGTGTAACTTCAGTTTTTGAACTGCCCCCTCTCGCCTACCTCTAGCATGCCTGGTGTTATCAGCAGATTTTACTTTGGGAGAGGGGTTAATTAGTAAGTCAGGCGTTTTTTCCAGGTCTGTGCTAGTGTCGGTATCTGTGTCTAACAGGGGAATTGAGGCTGAGAGGTTAACCTCGCTAGGAATGGTGTGTATGTCAGCACAGACATCAAGTAGGGGTCTGATGTTATTAGGCATAGCTTGTGCAGGTGTAGTGGCGGTAGCAATGAGGCCAAGCGAGGAACGTTTGGCATGCGCCAAGTCTTGTGATACCCTGCGTTCTAGTAGGTTTATGCCCTGGTTGATGGCATCATTGGCCTTAGAAATAAAAAGGTCAATGGGGCCAGTCACAGCGGCAGCAGTTTTGCTGCGGGTGCCTCTTGGGGACATGCTGACAGATAATAACCCCTGTTCTGCGGTTTGGGTTGTTACGCAGGACTACAGATACAAGTATCAATGACACATAGCAAACATAATAGTTATAAGGCAGATAGTCCCGGAAATGATAGCAGTACCCACAGTTCCCAAATGAGGAATGACCAGTGGACCAATGAACAGTACCTTCAAGTTGTAACGAATAGGTGAATAAAAGGAGGTGGCCCCGTCCCGTCCTCCTCGTGCCTCTGAGGGCCACAGAGGGCCCGCCCTTTGCCCGGGCTTCTCCCGGTCGCTCCCGCGCGCGACTCGCGGGGCGAGAGGGGGTGTCAGGCTTTTACTGGCGCCTCCGGGCGCTCTGCTCGCGTCACCGGAGCGCCGCCGGCCAAGGGGTTGCTGGGGAGTGTGGTCCGCTGTTATCGACCGCCTCCTGCTGCCTCCCCGTCGTTTGTTCCCTCGCCGTTTCCCTCACGGCACTGCCCGATGGCAGATAATCAGGTAAGCTTTTCCTGGTGTTCCCCCTCTGGGCTCCCGGGGGGTCAGGCTTTTACTGGCGCCTCCGGGCGCTCTGCTCGCGTCACCGGAGCGCCGCCGGCCAAGGGGTTGCTGGGGAGTGTGGTCCGCTGTTATCGACCGCCTCCTGCTGCCTCCCCGTCGTTTGTTCCCTCGCCGTTTCCCTCACGGCACTGCCCGATGGCAGATAATCAGGTAAGCTTTTCCTGGTGTTCCCCCTCTGGGCTCCCGGGGGGTCAGGCTTTTACTGGCGCCTCCGGGCGCTCTGCTCGCGTCACCGGAGCGCCGCCGGCCAAGGGGTTGCTGGGGAGTGTGGTCCGCTGTTATCGACCGCCTCCTGCTGCCTCCCCGTCGTTTGTTCCCTCGCCGTTTCCCTCACGGCACTGCCCGATGGCAGATAATCAGGTAAGCTTTTCCTGGTGTTCCCCCTCTGGGCTCCCGGGGGGTCAGGCTTTTACTGGCGCCTCCGGGCGCTCTGCTCGCGTCACCGGAGCGCCGCCGGCCAAGGGGTTGCTGGGGAGTGTGGTCGGCTGTTATCGACCGCCTCCTGCTGCCTCCCCGTCGTTTGTTCCCTCGCCGTTTCCCTCACGGCACTGCCTGATGGCAGATAATCAGGTAAGCTTTTCCTGGTGTTCCCCCAGAGTCTATTTTGCAGAGTCTATTTTTTGATTATTGAGGGTAATGTTTTTCAGATGTTTTCTCCCAGCACCTGCCGTCATCACAAAGTCTTTTTCACGTTTATGTGAAGGTCTAAGGTGCCCATAAACTGAGAGTATCTGTTAAGGGTCTTTTGGAGTTCACAGGGAGTCCGTGCCAGGAGGACAGCGTCGTCTGCATAGAGTAGAGCGGGAATCGGGCGTTGTTTTGCCTGTGGGAGGTCCCGGGCGCCTTTCAGGAGCTCGACCTCCAGGTTGTTGGTGTAGAGGGAGAAAAGGAAAGGCGCCAGGACACATCCTTGTCTGACTCCACGCTCCACTCTGAAGGACGCTGTCAACTCTCCCTTTGTGCCAAAGCGGACTCTAGCAGAGGGCTTGGAGTACATTTCCCTTAAAAAGTTCAAGGGTGGCGGATCTACCCCCATTTGTGCCAAGAGGGACCATAGTTTGGTATGAGAAACACAGTCAAACGCGGCAGACAAGTCCACGTAAATCATATAGAGTTTGTCCTTCTTTGCGTGTATGTATTTTCCAATGATCATGGAAAGGTTTAGGGCTTGTTCCACGGTTCCAAAGCCCTCTCGGAAACCAAATTGTAGCTCAGACAATGTGCCTCTCTCCTCTACCCAATCCTGAAGTCGCTCCAGGATCACCCTGCCTGCTATCTTTCCCAATGAGTCCAGCCAAGATATTGGGCGGTAGCAAGCGGGGTCCTGGCGGTTGCCCTTCTTGAATATCGGGAACATCACGGACCTTGTCCAGGACTCCAGGATTCCTTTCTTTGCCGCTGCCGTACACACCCTGGTGATGATCAGGGCCCAAAGATCTGTGTTATGCTTGAAGAAGTCAGCCGGGACTCCGTCCGGTCCTGGTGCTTTTCCATTTTTGCTTGAGTTCAGGGCCAGAAGGATCTCGGAGATTTCAAAGTCTATTTGAATGGGGTAGGGCGGAGTCTATTTGGATGGGGTAGGGCGGAATTTGGATGGGGTAGGGCGGAATTTGGATGGGGTAGGGCAGAGAAATATACAAAGAATACACGGAGGGGCATTTTCAATATTTATTGAACCATAGTGATTCTTGTATAGAATATATGGGCTGCGCTAATTAATAGACAGAAGCAGATACAGTTATAATGAGTGTCAACGCAGAGAATAAAATAAAGAGTTCTACCATCTTGATGAGACTGTTTATATATGCATACATATAAAAGATTATAACAATTGAGCATACCCATATGATAAGAGTGTATGACAGCGTCTTAGTCACAAACTGGACACCCCTCACAGAGATGTCAGTCAGCTGCTAGGCGAAAGCTTCAGCATGCAGGGACCCCTAGAGATCAGCAGAAGTGTCTCCTCTGATTATGCCAGGAAACAAAAGGCTATATATAGAAATAACATCCTTGCCTCGGTCTGAGATTGGGATCAGGCAACCATTGTTTGTGTTCTACAGATAGCGGTGTCACCATATGGATGTAAAAATAAACACATGTGAGAGGCCTTGCACCTAATTTCAAGGCAGTGTGATAGTATTCTCAAGTGTTCTGTGTCAGCAAGGTCGATGTTTCTACGAAACTAGTCCAAGCAGCACAAATGCAAATGTGTGTCAAACGCCGATATGGCAAAGAGAAGGCAACATTAGGAAAAGGATTGTGTTAATGCAAGAATGGTACTAATTCCTACCGGGCCTAGCTTGGGCACATGACAATCCAAAAGATACAAGTGATCCTAAATCCAGCAGCGTGACCTTTGCTGCAGCTAAAGAAACAATACTACGTTTCAGGGGCACTAGCTCCTCTGAAATTGTTCCCTGTTCCCTGTTCAGGAGTAGGTACCTTTTAAGGCGATGTGGCCCTTACGTGTCAACTTTTTTCCCAAATAGACACAGAGTGGATAAAACCTTTTGGTACATCAGGCACAACGTTGTGTTCATATTTTCTTCTCTGCTGGAGAACTTTTTCCTTTGTCCAAGAGCTCCTGTCTTAATGCCCCAGCCCAGGATTGAGGATTCTCAGACCAACTGCTGTCAACGATTCTCAAGCTTAAAGTTAAACACAGAGGAGGCTGGGCATTCTCCATAACAGTTTGACCACTCTGCAGTTTGCATGAAGGAAAAAGCAACGGTTTAAGACATTTTAAAATTTCTTAAAGACCGGCTTTATCTACACCAGTGGACATTTCTGCTCAGTATATACCTAAAAACAATTACAAACTCGAAGTGGGTGTCTAGAAGGCCTTCCACACATTTCAGCCTTATGTTCCACATTTCTGCCTCAGGTTCCCAGGTTTGAGCTCTGGATAAAGTAGATTCAGCCCTGCACTGGTTGAATTTCAGGAAAGTTTGAAGACCAAATTGTAAGATCAGTTTCAAAAGAAACAGTAGGACAATTCATTTATCTTGATTGTAAATCTACATTCAGGCATTGCTTAATTTGTGTAGGTGGTTGTAAGTGGTAGGAATTGGCATTCATTTTGGGATTTATTTTTCATCATCAGATTTTAAACCAGAGCACTAGAGAAAATGGAAAAAAAGGGAACAAGAAGGAGGAATAAAAAGATAGTAAACGAGAGCCAAAAGGGAGAAAGCTAGAATGGGAAAGAACCTGAAAGAATAAGACAAAGAGACAAGAAGTGCAGAGAGGTAGCAAAATGCGGCATGGGCGGAATTAAGAGTAGTTGGCCTCCACATTCAGCAATGCCAGCATTCAGCAATGTGCTATGAAATACTCTGGACCCTTGCACTTTTTAGTGTTTTTTCAAATAAATTAATCACAGGATAATTTTTAGTGTCTGTATTTGTGAGCGGAATTTTAATTGTATTAACACAATGTTCAGTCCCTTTAGCATAAACATATAAAGCAAATGATATTCCAGCTATAAGTAAGTGCTCGGAGTTTGAATCTCAAGTTATGGTGCCATTGAGTTGTTTTTATTTTTACAGTCATAGGCCATTTTATGCGTTTCAACTGGTTGTATGGATTATTGTATTAATAGAGGGCAATGCTGCATTTTTATATAGCTTACTCAATAACTCTTCCACATAGAGCTCCACAACCATCAATAACTGACACACAATAGCTTTGCATCAAAATATGTTATTGAAAAATAATTTACTAAGAAATCGCATTTGTGACATTCAGAACTACCCCCTCCTCCCAAAATTACATTATTGGCAGATCTATTTTGTATGCTTTTTATTAGCGTAAAAAATTGGTATTGGCAGCAGTTAAAAATAAAAACACAAAATTCCTATATTTGTCCTGTACACAGTAACAGGACTTTGAGGCACTGATATAGAGTAATACAATAAAAGTGGTTCTTACCGTATAAATCAATAAAATCTCTGGGTGGCCCGTCCAACTCAAGGCTCTCCATGGAAAAGGCATGGAACTAACCCGGCAACAGTGAAGGAAGGTCTCCAGCAAGAACTTGAATTGACCTTCATCATCATAAATCTTTATTCAGTAAAGTTGCCATACAATTGAAAAACATCAATACAATACAATATAATAAAACCCTGGAATCAAGTAATTTACATAAGTTAAAATGCAAACAATTCATTCAATAGCAAGGTTTAAATAGTTGGATTCATAGTATAAAAGGAAAGAGCATTAAAACAGAATAAAATACATACAATCATACATTAGCAGCACAGGGTCATAGCACATGTTGGTACCTGTTCTTAGAGTGGCATTCTTCAAGAGGGTAGCTTTTTTGTCTAGTCCTCCACATATATAACAAAAAACTGGAAACAGCAAATACAATTGTTTGACTGGTATTAGTTCTCATAATCCTGATTGCTGTTCTAATGTCTCTAGTCCCCAGGTTACAACAAAGTGGCAGAATCCCCTTCCTCCTGTACCCATGATAAAATGGGCAAAAAATAACAACATGATTGATTGATTCCGTGAGCTGGGGGAAAAAGGGACAGGATATATGTGAATCAGAAGAGGAATGCTACAATTTCACCGTAACTGAGTGTATTGGTAAACTCCCAAACCAGAATTTCATATAAAGTACCTTGGTGCGAGGGGGCTCAATCTCATCCACAAAAAACACTTCAAAGGAATAAAGATTTTTAAGCTCAATGAAAGAAGTAGTGAGAGAACCCACCCTCCCATTCCCAAGGAGCACAGCTTCTACCAAGCGCCGGTGTAAACCCTTGAGCGTTGACTTTGAGATCCCACATGTGTTCTCAGGGGTAGACCAGAGATTCTCACTTCCCAGCTCAGTAAGGCGACATTCTATAAATCTGAACCACTGGATCCTAGAAGCCCCAGGTAGCTTCAAAACCTCCTCCAGCCTCATTGGTATGACACAATATCTGCAGATACCCAAACTCTTTGCCAGTACCGTAATGGTCGAAGACCCGTTTAATTGGTAAGTGATATATAGCCTAGGTCGAACCAAAGGGGGATGAGAGGGGTAATGACAAGGAGGTTAATGAAGAGGCGCAGGAACTGGTTCTCGACTAGCTCCATATCGCCAACACTCACGTGGCCCCAAAGCTCCCCACCATACAATGACGCTCCAAGGGCTTGCAGATTATAGATTGGAAGGGCTGGGGTAACTGGGCGAAATGTAGTGCCTCGTAAAGCCCTCACAATACCCTTGTGTATTGCTCCAACTTGAGTCTGCACTTCTTTTTTTTAAGCTTTATTTTTCCCAAGCTTACATATAGAAGCAGAATAAGCAGTACATTGCAGATTATAGCATCGGCAGTATTTAAAAAAAAGCAAAAATCATGCATAGCGAATCAAGCGTTAAAGGCATACAGTTAGAAGTGTAAAGGGATAGCACATTATTGGCAGAAAACATTGACATCAATCAAAACGATCAATAAGAGGATATTCAATGCTAGGAGACAGTATTTTCTAAGCATCATAGACAACAACACAAAGTCAGCGGTAATAAACAAAGGCATATTGATCATACAGGCACCCCTTCCAAAACTCACATCTAGCCAACCCCTTCAGGCACAATACCGCTTGCCGTCTGCAAGTGTGTATCGGAATGCTTCTTGGTATTGTAATCCCTATATGGGCCCAGATGTCCACTGGTATTGACGAGCTAGGGATCAGAGTGGAATATTCGTCACAGTTTACGTTACAGAAGACCAAGCTTCTAAGCCACGCCTGCAGTGTGGGGGTTCTCCTGCTGCCCCACAACAGAGCAACCTCCCTTTTAGCCAACAGGAGGCACAGTGCTGCCAGCCTTCTGACTGTTCGGGGGAAACTGATCACATAACCGAATAGTGCGATCTCAGGGGTAGGCAAAAGATGCATGGAAAGTATGTCACCAAGTGTGGTATATACCTGGGACCAGTATTGGTGTATTTTGGGACATGTCCAGGCGAGATGAGCAAAATCAGCATAGGGCGCTTTCCATTTCTGACAGTGGTGGGGCCTGTTGTGGTCAATTCTATGTGAACGTGCAGGTGTATGATACTGTAGGAAGGTGGATACCTGACTATGGTTACCCCAGATTTTTTGCCTTGTGTTCAACTGGTTTTCGACTTAGTTGGCCTAAGACCCTGCTAATCAGAGTCCCAGGCTATCTGCTTTCTCTGTAAAATGGACTCCATGTACTCTAGGTGCATAACTAAATTGGCTTGGGTCACCTTATCAGTCCCTGTACAGTGTACTATAGGTACCCAGTTCATAGGTGCATCCAAGGCCTACCAGGGGCTGCAGCATATCTTTTGCCACCCCTGGCTGGCTATCCAAACTGACACAACTGGCTGATCACTCAGCTGGGGCAAGGTCGTGTAATCACCCCTTGCTTAGATATAGTATACCTATATCTAAACCCATATCTGGACATATATATAACTATAAGTCACTCCTATGGCAGGCCTTAACAATCCTGGAGGCAGAGTGCTTGGTTTTATGTGAGATGGTGCTCTAGCATGAGCTGAGCCTGTATGCAGCTGTCGGGACCAACTCCCTTAGCTGCTCCGGGATATTGCCATACCACATACTCTTAAGTGCATTATAATCCTCGCGGTTACTTGCTAACTTTGGTTTGGCTTTATCAAAACATGTCGTGTAAGGTGTCATACGCTTTGGAATACTACCCCCTCGCCAGTCCTGGCAACGGGGGTAGCATTCCACCCTTCTAGAGGGAGAAGACATGTTACTTTGCTTAAACGCGGTTAAATCTAACCAAAGCCCCAGCATTACAAAATGGATGCTGCTGCCACAGACACGAGTCTGGCCTCCTGCTGCTGACCGAAACTCCGGCAGGGGAGGCCCGGACAATAGATATCCTGTCACAGGGAGGTGTCACACCACCCCAGACAGGAGATAGTGGATTGTAGCAGGGAGGGTTGAATGAAACTAGACACTGCCTGGGGAGCACAAGGCTTCCCATGCATAATCCAGTTCAAACCGGTGCTGGGGCACTCCAGCCCCAGCTCTGGCACGAAACTGGACAAAGGGAAAGGGGTGTAACCACCCCCTTCCTGGGTCCCACCCATAGGAGGGACCTAGCAGGTAATCCAGCCCCTTGATTTGGAATAAAGGTAGGAGCTGTGCCAATGCACATCGGATTATCCTGACTGAAACTTATGAAACAAATCTCTGGACCCTTCGACATCCCACTCAACATGGAAGACTGAAGAATCTCCCTTGTGGTCAAGGAGTGACCACCCTGTGCCAACAGGCACCATCCAGCGCCTCACTGTTTGCTTTGTTGCAGTTCCCACCGGAACTCGAGCAACAGAGATCAACAAGACCCAACTTTCTCGCCTTCCAACAGCCCGATCCACAGTCCTAGCAAGTCTGAGACCCGTGGAGGTGACCTAAAGCGTGGGGCCGGCCATCTTGGAAAAACTACAAAGTGCTGACGGGCAGCTCCTAAGGCTCCCTTGATGCTGTGCATTGAGGTTTGAGAAGCCCCAGCCCCGAGCAGCTTTTGCATCAAAGCTCTCCCCTCCACACTCACTGAGTGCTGCGTGGGGCCCTTTTGCATTTTCCTGCTTGACGCGTTGGTCCGGTCGCTTGCCCATTGGCTAGCGGCCCCTGTACTGACAAACCTTTGAATTTGCTCTGCTAGTCTAGTTGCTCCAGACTGGCCCTCGCTCCCCTGAAAAGGAGCACCCGCTCTGACCTTGCTGGTCCGAGTAAGGAGCGATCTTCGAATCCTGCGTGGCTTGCTTTTTCCAAGGTCTGTTTGCTCCGATCCGGAAGCCGAGACCGCCGACAGCGAGAGCCTTTGTGAGACAGCTCGTGATCCACTCTTGGACATCCTCGGTGCCCCAGAGTCTACGTGGCAGCGGAGACAAGCTTCTCGACGACCACCTGATTGCGCCCGACATTGCCTGGTTTCTTCCTGGTTCCACCCTGGTCACTGCTGAGTGACCCAGACTCTGTCCCCTCTGCTTTCATGTACTCTACATCTTCGATCCACCCTTGGATCACACTGGACACTTCTCTTCTGGCCGCCTGCAGCATCTTCATCTCCAGGCTCCATAGATCTACACGACGAAACCCGACACGACTTTGCACCTGTGCACCCGCTTCCTGTGGGTGAGGTAACTCTTGAACGCCGGTACTCCTATAGTGGTTTACACCTCTAGTGTCTATGTCTAAAGTTTTGTACTTATAGTCCAGTCGGAAGACTCCTAAAACTGTAACTCAATAACTTTTACGCACCATTGACTTTGCATTGGTGCATGCGTGTGCTTTTAGCGCTGCACCCAAATCCCGCGGGCTTTTCCCGACTTCATCACTGCTAGTCCCGAGTAGTCCCAGTGATTCCCAAGGCCCTAGGCCTTACCACTGTTCGATTAGTGATACTTATACCACTTTTTAATATATGGTTTGAGGGGCCCCCGGCCTCATCCATAATTGTGCAACTTTCATATGTTAAACTGTGCTTTTGTTTAAACACTTGTGCTTCTATACTCATAAAGAGTACAGGGGATTATTCTAGTAATAAGTACATATATTTTTATAATATATAACTGGTGTGGTGTCCTTTCATTTGATATTACAGGATTGCATATGGTAAAACTGCTGGCTTCACATGCCCTCTTTCGTTTAGCCTGAAGGCTGCTTAGTCCATGCTACCCCTACGATAGCTTGTCTATAAGGTTGCCTTACAACCACCACCATAAGGGATTGTTTGGACTGATACAAGGTGCCCACAGAATTGTGGACATCATACATCAGGCCAACTTCTCACAGATACATTCAACGAAGAAACTTAAAATGGAGTAGTTTGTGCCTGCTGTTCAAAGAGACCTCCTTGGTAGCCCTACAGCACTGCTCTCATTGGTCGTCAGTAATGGGCCTTCCCAAATCCACCTCCCAAGCTGTGCGAACTTTGATGTCAGAAACAGGCATGGAGGACCCACATTGTTTGTATAATTTGGAGATCAAATGTGCGCCGGTAGGACTCTGAATGAGCAGAGTCAATGGCGGGGTCGGTTCGGGGGCCGCAGGAAATGAAGGGAATGTGGCCCGAAGCATGGAATGTATACGAGACAAAACAAAGATGTCCATAAAGGAGCGTTCGGTGAATCAAGCGTCCTCTAATATCGAGAAGGCATGACTCTCGGGAAATAAATCGCCCATCGTACAAATATGAAATTTCTCCAGTGCGCGTTTGATCAAGGTCTCACCTGTTATGGGAAGCAGTGAAAGGCTAGGCAGGGGCAATGCAGAGAATATAGCCGTTCAAGCCCCAGCAATCTACACAGCCTGTCCCATGTCCAGAAAGAGTGGTTGATACAGTTTGAATGTCATGTGGGTCCGGAGGAATCCCGTAGGTAGGATAGTGGAAAGGTGTCGAGGTAGCACCAGGTCTGCCTCCGGCTTCAAATATATGATACGTACGTCCGGATGAAACCAGACATGTGCATAACAACACTGTGCTATCAGGTAGTATAAATAAAAGTTCGGGACCCCAAAGCCTCCCCTCTCATGAGGAAGGGTCAAAGTCTGCCAGTTGACCCGAGGTGTTTTGTCCCCCCAAACGAGGCGCAATAAAAGCGTACGCAGTTGTGAAAAAAAAGTTTTGGTAAGAGGAATGGGAATGTTATTAAAAAGATATAGGAACCGAGGGAGGACCACCATTTTAATGATGGTGACTCTCCCAACCGTTGATAATGGCAGTCGCAGCCATTTCACGATTTGGGACTCAAGGAAGCTGATTGCCCTGCCGTAATTTAGCCTAATCATGGTAGTGGTGTTGAGATGAATATAAATTCCAAGGTATTTGACCGCATCATGGCACCACTCAAGCGGGAAGTCACAGGGCCAGGGAGTCGTACCAGCCGTAAGTGGGAAAATAATCGACTTATGCCAGTTGATATTTAGCCCAGAAAACTTACAGAATCGAATGATTTCCAAAATCAAGAGATCAAGGTTAAGCTGGGGCATCCGAACATACAAGATAGTGTAATCCGCATAAAACGAAATCAGAAGGGGGCCAGTATGAAATTGAAGGTACCAGAGGGTCCATTGCCAAAATGAAAAGCAGTGGCGATAAAGTGCAGCCCTTTTGTGTGCCACGAGACAGGAAGAAAGGGTCGGACAGAGTGCAGTTCAGGCACAATCTAGCAGTTAGTATACAGCAGAGCCACCTTAGAGACGAAGCATTCGGGCAGGCCCATACGTCACTTAATGGACAGGAAAAAGGGCAACTCTAGAGAATCAAAAGACTTTTCTACATTAAGGAGGACAGCGGCCACGGGTGTGGCGGGATCAATCCTATGCAACACAGTGAATAAGGTCCGCAAATTGAGAGATGTGGACCTGTGAGGAATGATGCCCGACTGTGCCGGCGAAATTATGGACTCCATTAATAAGGACAATCGTATCGCAATCACCTTGGCCAATATCTTATAATCTAGATTTAATAAAGACAACGGCCTGTATGAACTACATAGTTTAGGGTCTTTGCTTGGCTTGGGGAGGAGAATAATGACTGCCTCCCTGAATATTGGGGGGAAGGTGCCCAACTCAATCGCCTCTGCATACACCTCCAACAGTCTTGGAACTAAGATATTTTTATAGGCTTTATAAAAATCGTCCAAAAAACCTTCAAGACCAGGAGCTGAGGCGCCTCGCAAAGCATCAATGGCTTCCAATATACTGTCTTGGGTAATGGGGACTGCCAAAAAATCCTGCATGTGTCGCTCTAAATAGACCATTGCAATCTCTGATAGGTAATTCCCTTGCTCCCGTAGGTCCCCAGTGATTCTGGAAGTGTATAGTGCTTTGTAATATGAAAGGAAGGAATCGCATATATCAGGAGTGGAATGTAGAGGGGTGTCATTCGGGCCAACTATTATCGTGATGTAAGCAGAGTCACGTGGGGGCGGAGAGTATGAGCCAGTAATCTACCAGGTATTTCGCCTTCACCATATCGTCGCGCAACGTGCTGTTTATTAAGGAACGATAACTCCTGTTCCGCCGCCTCTCTAAATTCAAGTAACAGGGCCAAGCGTCTCGTCTGCACTGTATACAGTGGTCATTAACTCTCGGTCTAGTTTAGAAATATCTGTCTCAGTACGATTCACGGTGGAGCGAAGATATCGCAGGACTCCTGCATGTTTAGCTATGCAGACGCCTCTAATGTAGGCCTTGAACCCCTCCCAGAGAACTGCCCAGGTGTCTACAGATCCAGAGTTGATGTCGAAATAGTCTTCAATGGCCTGTCTAACTTCTTCATTAAAAATCGGGTCTAATAACGCGTTGCCGGGGAAGCGCCATTGCCTTTCGTAGCCACCCGGCCTGGGAATATTAAGCTTGAGAACAACTGGAGAGTGATCCGAGAGTGTACGGGGTAAAGTAAGTACTCCCTCCAGCCAGCCAGCAACTCCCGGGGAAATTAACCAATAATCTATCCAAGTCCATGTATTATGAAATCCTGAATAGTGTGTAAATTCAGGCAATTGCAAATGTAGTTTGTGTTCAATATCTATCAGAGAAGAATTAGTACATATGTCGTGGAGGGCTTGACGAGAACTGGGCTTTGTGTCAGGTGAAATGGAAGTGCTATCTCTGGATGGATTCATTAATAAATTGAAATCACCCCCTAATATCAAAGATACAGGGTCAAATGAGAGGAGCCGCACCTGCAGTTCATGGAAAAAGGTTGGGAAGTCCACATTCGGACCATAAATCCCGACAAATGAAATCTTGTGTCCAGACAGGGACCCAGTAATGATCAAAGTGCGACCCTCAGCATCAGTCAAAGTCTTGTGTAGCGAAAAGGGGACACGTTTATGTATGAATATAGCAACCCCCCTAGCATACTGACTATAGTTATAGAAAAATCTGTGGGAACCCCAACTCTTCGCAATGGGAGGTGGTCCGAATTGGACAAATGCGTCTCCTGCATGAACACAATATCAATGTTGTGTCCTACTATATAGTTGAGGACTTGTCTTCGCTTCTTAGACTCCTAACATTCCAAGACATCAAAGAGATCCCAGAAGATCCGGGCTGGTGTCCTAGCCTAACCATTGAAGAACTGTATCCATAGTCGCATCGCAATGCATGCAAATCTTCTGCCGCAAACTAGCAATCCAAACAATGACTGTCAGAGAAACAATGAAATTGCGTAAATACTCCACCCACCACCCAGCCTCCTTCTGACCCCAAAGAGGCAAACCCCGACTTGCTTAGACAAATACGTGTGCAATACAAACAGTTCCAGTATGATAATAAACAAATGTGCACATCGCAAATTTAGCATACATAACAAAGACACTTTGGTATTCACCATAGGGCGTGGCAACCTCACGCCGGTGGGGCATTAGGGCATAAGAGCACAACATGTAGGTTGGAAATTACTAAATAAACCAAAATAGCAGAACACCGTGATAACTGCAATAATCATTTAGCCAGACCCGGTATTGGGGAAGAGTTTGACACTGTCCTGTGAGCCCCCCTGCGACAGGGAGACAGAGCGCTGCACGCCGCCCCCCCCCAGAGTGTCTTTTCTTGTAGTCCTGGCAAAATTCCTGCACCTCGGTGGGAGTATCAAATATGCGAAACCTGCCATCCACATCGACTTTTAATCTCGCAGGATATAGCATGCCGTATCTTAGGCCCAAGTTCTTAAGGGTCGCTTTTACTCCATTGAATTTGCTCCTTGCCTCCTGAACCATGATGGTGAAGTCAGGGAAAAAGGCAGGCCAATTTGCTCCCCTGCCACTGGATGTCCACCCTGTCACGGGCCGAACGGAGAGAGGCATCTCTATCCCTGAAATTCATGAGTCTGGCAATGATGGGACGCGGGGGAAGGCCTGGCCATGGACGGGTCCCCAGCGATCTGTGAGTGAGCTCCACCACAAAGCCCTGAGTCAACATGTCCCTGCCAAACAGTTCTGTAAGCAACTGTTCCACGAAGATATCCATGCCACCAGTGGAGGTCGTCTCCGGAATTCCGATGATTCGAATATTATTCCGGCGGCTGCGTGCCTCCAAATCCTCGTTCTTAATAGCGACGCCTTTGAGGATCTCCACCCTGTCCAGCCGCTTCAGTGAGGATGATGCCCGTCTCCAATGTCCGACACCCTTGCCTCCACAACATCTATTCTCCGATCGTGCGCTTGAATTTAAGACCCCAAGTCAGCCAATTTCTTATCCAGGTCGTCAAAGCGGCTGTCATGTGCCTTGAATCCGGCCCTCATCTCGCTGAGCATGGCTGTTGCTAGAGAGGTGGGTCTCCCTCGGCGTTTGAGCTCATAGCCCCATCAGCTAGGCCAGGAGGGACATCCAAGGTGGGGCCGGGGGTTTTGTCTAATTGCAGCATATGTTGCTTGGGGTCTTTCTTTCCCATTCCTCAGGCAAGGGATGGAAACCAGTCGGAGAATTGGCAACGCCGCAGCCACAGGTGAATCTGGGGGCAAGGAGGAGCAATCTGAGCGAGTGAGGAAGTCTCCACCCGCATGATGAGCTGCGATGTCAACTTATGGTGGAGAATGCAATGTGGTAAGCGCTGCAATGCCAGGCAGTGTAGAGAGGGCAGAGGAGCGCCCAAGAAATAAAAAACGGTGGTGTGGCTATACGAGCCCAGTGGCAGGACTAGGTTGGCGCACAGAGGAGAGAGCGGCTGGTCAAGCTGGTAAAATAACAATTGTCCTCCTGGATCAGAGTGGATCAAGGCGTGGGGGCGAGCATTAGGTTGTGGGTACTTGTGGAGCGCATAGGACAGCAGACCAAACAACACCGCGCTGGAGCCAGGCTCCAGCCAGGTAAAAAGCTTGCCTATTCTCTCCCCATGTTCGTATATTTTATGACATGTTGATTTCTGTTTCACCTTTGCCGCTTCTGTGAGGAGTTATTTGTAGTCGAGTCTCATGAACGCCAATGACTGTTGTGCATCATGGTTGGAGGTTTGTGCCAGTGTCATTTCCCTCTAGGATATCTGCCTTTAGTTGCGTTATACATTTTGTTAGTTCCCTCTTGTGGCCCACCATCAGAGCGAGGGCTCTCCCCTTTACCACCGCACTGAACGCGCCCCACAGGATTTGAGCTGAGGGGACTGAGCCAACGTTTTCCTGAAAGTATAGCTCGGTATCTTTGATTAACGGCGCTTTAATGTGTGGTATCTTGAGTGCCCAAGGGTTTATGGTCAGGGTGGTGCTTTGGGGTTGGGAGCCAAGTGCCATCTTGGTAAGAATGGGAGTGTGGTCCGAGATTCCTAGCTCATGGAGTGGGATTCAGAGAATTCATAGATGTCTTGAGCATGCGTGAACATGTAGTCAATACGTGACTGGCTATTATGAGCCCCAGAATGAAAGGTGAATTGTGTAGTAGTGGGGTTAAGTCATCGCCATATGTCGACCAGGCCCATGGGGGATGCTGGGATTCCACCGTAGGGTCTCTATGTGAGTGCAGGAGATCCAGAGCGCCGTCTACTGTGAGATTGAAGTCACCCCCACTGCCAACTTGCAGAGTGGGATATCATTGAGAAACTTTCTGATGTCTTTCAGCGTGGAGCGCTGCAGCCCCGTGGGGGGACATATGTTGAAACTACATTAAGTGCCTTTCCTTCCGAGGTACCGAATACAGCAGCAAATCTACCTTGCCCATCAGACCAGGTCTTGTGAACCATGTAGGGGCAACCTTTCCGTATAAGCACCCCAGTCCCCCTTGAGCCCGATGTAAACCCAGCATGTACGATCAACTGATACCCCCACCTATTCAGGGCCTTACAGGAACTGCCAACCAGGTGCATTGCTTGGAGGAGGACAATGTCCTGCGCCTGTCTCTTCAGGTATTGGAGGACTATCCCCCGTTTGATTTTGTCCCCCAGACCGTTGACGTTCCATGTCAGGAACTTAAGTTCTACATGTGGTCCCATATTGTGGAGGGGGAAAGATGACGTGTGTGTAGCAGAAGCGAAGGGTCTGTACCGCTGGGCTCACCCTATTGGTGTAGTATGTGCATATTCATGCTACAGGTCTGTGGACAGGTCTGCTCTGTTACGTAATTTGAAGACAACCCATCGATAGTGTATGGAGGCATCCCTATCATTTGATCATCTAGCCCTCCAGTATGAGCGTGGATTGTACCTTGTGATGTTGTAGTAATATGGCATTGTTGTACAAGACTAATACGAACCCTAAAATAAGAACATAAACAATTTGAAAATATCTCTCCTCCCCTACACCCCCCTCCCTTCATGACGGTGTCTCGTGGCCCGCCTCCCCAACAGTACAGAGTGCCCGTTTGTCCTCCCCACCCTATAGTGGAGGTGTCGTGGTAGCAACCCGGGAGACATCATTTACCACGCATCCATTTCAACGTGGTACTATTACTTTGTGGTTTTCATCACGCAAGTCGTTACACCGAATTGCACTGGAGGGTGCTGTTGACTAAGGAATAGTGTAAATTACTGTTTCCGACACTTTCCCTACTGTATGTAGACTGGAGTTGTAATACTAATTCACACTATTCCTAAGCCCAGCGCCCCTCCAGCGCAAGTCGATGTAATGAGTTGCGTTGTGAAAACCGTGACCTAACAGACCGTGCTGAAATGGCCCTCGATGTATCATCATACATCCAGCAACCCTCTTTATCCCCCCTGCCATAGGCAGTCATAGTGTATGTCGCAGGAGACAATGCATAAAGTTAGTTTATACTCACCCGCTCCTCTTGTCTGTCACCACAATTCAGTTCATCATCTCGTGGACCGCACTCTGTCCCAGATTGATTGCCCTCGAGGGTGTGTTCTGAAAGAGAACATGTGGTTGAATGAAAAGGGGTAACCCTGTGACCCTCAGAACCTGGGTAAATGTGGTTAAATCCAAAGGTGGTTCTGTTGGGTAAAGACAATTGCTTTGACAAAGGCTACAAATGCTCAATGAACCTGTAAACAAACTCTCTGAAACAAAAACACAATGGGAAATATGAACAAAAGAGTGATTTCAAACGATACTTTATATTTCAGAAATCAAACCAATTACATCTGAATTAGTTCATTCAGTGATGCCATCAAATTACAGAAAAAAGATAATGAGACCATCAGGCACAGGCGTGAAGAATGTGACAGTTCGTGAGTAAAGTGCTCAGTACATCAAGTTATGTACAGTGAAATACAATAACATATATGTACAAATTATAAACAGGGAATAGGTTGGCCAGAATCTTGTTTCAACTCCAAGGAGACATAGGGTACATATAAATGCCCCTGGAGTGTCTGGACCGTAGGTGTGCGTCGACGTTTCGACCCTGAAGCGCCCCTGTTGGTGGTCGCGGCAGAGCCCACACGCACTTAATTTTTCTTGTTGTATAGCACCTACCAACTTCTTGGTGCTACATTGGTAGATTAGGTTTCAGGCACGTAGGCCTTGGCTCTGATCCCTCCCCTCTCCTTTTTTAGGTTTGACCTATTGGCTACCCATCAGGCAGAGAATCCCTCCTGGTTTACCTGTGAGTACTACTTCTGTGATTAGTGACGTTAGCATACTTGAATCCCTCTCTGAAACACTCCCTCTTCCCTTTCAGACTGTCCCCCCCCCTTTGTCTTGATAAAGACCTGCCGCCACCACCAACAGGGGCGCTTCAGGGTCGAAACGTTGACGCACACCTACAGTCCAGACACTCCAGGGGCATTTATATGTACCCTATGTCTCCTTGGAGTTGAAACAAGATTCTGGCCAACCTATTCCCTGTACATAACTTGTACATATATGTTATTGTATTTCACTGTACATAACTTGATGCACTGAGCACTTTACTTACAAACTGTCACATTCTTCACGCCTGTGCCTGATGGTCTCATTATCTTTTTTCTGTAATTTGATGGCATCACTGAATGAACTAAGTCAGATGTAATTGGTTTGATTTCTGAAATATAAAGTATTGTTTGAAATCACTCTTTTGTCCATATTTCCCATTGTGTTTTTGTTTCAGAGAGTTTGTTTACAGGTTCATTGAGCATTTGTAGCCTTTGTCAAAGCAATTGTCTTTACCCAACAGAACCACCTTTGGATTTAACCTGAAAGAGAACATGCCTGGAGCAGTATGCCAAATGCTACCTGTGGGAGTCGCAGTCTCTTGTTTCTCTCAGGGTATGTCTACTACCCCCCGTTGCGGCCTTGAGTCTAGTAGAGCCAAGTCACGAGCCATCCTTGGCGTGCTGAACAGTGTCTCCATGTGTGGAGTCTTGTTGTTTCTGCATTGTCCCTGGCTGTCTATCGTGCCGGTCTGAATGTCCCTTGTCTCCAACGCATCGCCATCCATCCATCTGGTCACAGGCCTCGCCCGGATCCGCAAAGAACCAGCTTTTCCCACCGTTCTCAACTCTTAGCTTCACCGGAAAGAGCATTGCATATTTTATGCCCCACTCTCGAAGTGCCTTTTTGACTTCCAAGAAGGACCATCGTTGTCTCTGTACCTTTGCGGTAAAGTCCAGGAAAAAGGAGATAGTGTTGTTCTCGTATTTGAGTGGTGGTGCACTTCTAGCCATTTGAAGGATGATGTCCCGGACCCGAAAGTTGAACACCCATGTCAGGATTGGTTGGGGGGTGCGCCTGGTTTAGGTCTTCCCCGGGCACGTGGTGAGCACGCTCAATTGGGAAGTAGTTGGAAAGGTTTTTGGGTTACAGGTGGGTAGTTATGAGGTCTTCCACAAAAAGATCCATTGCTGGTCCTTCTGCGCTTTCCGGCACACCCAAAATGCGAACATTATTACACCTCGAGCGTCCCTCATAATCGTCCAGTTGCTCTGTCAGGGCCTGGTTTGAGATTGTAGGTCAGAGATTTGTTTCTTGAGTGTCGATGTGTCAGCCTCTAACACTTGAGTGACCTCTTCCACCTCTTTGACCCTAGAGCGCGGCTGTGGTGGTTTCTCAGTGAGGCGCTGATCACCTGGAGCAGCAACTCAGGTGTGGGTGTGGGCGGCCTGACCGTTTCTTCTTCAGGATTCGTGCTCACTCTAGTCCGCAGCTGCGGTGTATGTCGCAGGCCGTGATGCCGCCGGTGCCCGCTTCATTCCCTGGTCGCGGTCTGAATCCCAAGGGTGGGCTCTCCTGCTCCCCGCACAACTTCTACACTGTGCACATCTCCAGCGGCCGTATAATGTGGTGGATAGTTAGTTTCTCGGGGTATATGAGGTCAGAACTGCACTAGCATGTGGCCATTCTTCTCTGCAGCTGGCCACACCCCGAATAGGGCATTCCTAAAGCACACCACCACTCCTAGATGAGCATCTGGGTGCTGTAATAAGTAGGACTGTGAATCTTGTCATGGAACTGAATGAATCCTTTAAATGAGGGCATGACAGAGTGCGTCTGGGGTTTGAACATCCAGATCTTCAGGGGTTTTTTCAATGCATCTTCTGTGTCTATAAATTAGAGGTCCATTCAGGACCGGACTGGGAACCAAAACTGGCCCAGGCAAAGTGCTTGGCCGGCCCCCGGGGGGGGGGAGGGTTGGGGGTGTGACTGAGCTCTTTGCCGGTCCAGTTTTCGTCCGATTTTGTTACTGGGCCGCGTTTGCAGCTATGCTGCAAAAACGGCCTTGTAACAAAAACGGCCCCCAGGGGCCCAAAACCAGCGCCCACCCTTGCGGGTACCACTGAATTGCCCGGTGCCCGGAACGGCCAGTCCGGCCCTGGGTGCATTTGCAGTTGGTGCCAAGCTTTGGTGCCCAGCACCATAAAGGATTTCCCACCTTGAATTTTTAATCTGAAGGACGAATGCTTCGGCAAATTTGCTCTAGAGTATCTCAATGTTCTCAAGGTCTTGTGATGGCTGAATCTGGATGTGAGGTATTTGGGGCCCATAACCGTGAAACCTCTAAAGACTAGCAATAGGGTCTTAAACCATTTTTATAATGTGTTGGTAGCCAACGGAGTCTTTTTAATGTGGCTGATACAAAGTTCCATGTAGCACAATTCTGGCTGCTGCGTGTCTCCCGGAATCTTATTCAATCTGGGTGCTTTACTAGGAGTAATCTGGTCAATAACCTTTCTGACTTCGCTAGCAGAAATGGGCCTAATATCGCCACCACTCTGGCTGGTTGTACAAGCACTCACAGGCACAATGTAATTGTTTTCTGATGCTACGAGCTACATGCTACACATTGAGGGGTGGAGCTGAGGGTTTCACCAGCCACAGAGCTGGGAGTTGAGTGCGCCGACCCTTAGGTGGTGTTTTCCATGACTTACGCACCTCGATTTCGCCGAAGGAAAGCCCAGTGGCTGTAGTCAGGTACCATAGAGAGAGAACCCCACCCCGGCACCCCGCAGAAGCAGCCCAGCTAAGACTGGGTGCGGCTTGCGGAAGTACCTGGTGAGCCCCGCTCGGACCCCCCCTGACTCCTTTCCTGCTGTCAGGTCTCCACACCTAAGTATTAGAGGACCACCAGTAGTCTCCTGATGTCCTCTCATTGTGCTGCTTCCAACGCTGGAGCCTAGAGAGATGTAGAGGCCAGAGCATGCTCTTGCTAGCACCTGCACCAGTACTAGAGTGGAGGTTTGCAACATGGAGCATGGGGGCTTGCTGCTATGACCAGGCCGTCCCAAGAGCTCCCACCACCAGCACCAGCATCAGTGTGGAGGCTTGCAGCATTGAAACGGGGCCCAGGGGAGCTCGCGCTTGTTGCGGTTGGGCTGCCTTAAGAGCCTCAAGAGCCATGACCACATCCGCCTCTCCCCCTTTTGGCACCCTCCATCCTCTGACTGCACTAACTTCTCATGTCGTGCGACTTGTCAGGGCTGACCTGCTAAGGAAAAGTCACCAAGAAGGTGGAGGAAAAGATGAGAAGGACCCTGGAAGTGTTGTTGCCTGTATTGGACTTCCCTGGGAAGATAAGGGAGTTGTCCTCCCGCCCAACAAGTCCATAAGCCTGCACAGTCCAGCAAAGACACCTCCTCAATCCATCATTTATATTGTCCGTGGCCTCCCCACTCAAGTTCATGCCTTGCTTGCTAGACAACAGCGGCAGTCAGGGCAGAGGCCTGGGGAGGTCTTTATGAGGCGTGGCAGCAGAACTAGTGCTGCAGGGTTGAGCTGGAGGGGAACAGAAACTGTCGGATCAGGCTCTGATGAAGTTTGTTTTTCTCTGTGGTCTCCCCTGCCTTATTATAGAAACACATACCAGCAAGTCCCACTCTAGCTCACTACCCTGGACTCAACCCCGATGTCCTCATCTTAGCACACTGCAGGCTCAAAGCAAGTGTGGGCCCACCCTTGAAAGAGTCAACTGTGTGGCTGTGCACCTAACTCCCTTGGATTCCTCCGAGCCTCAATAAATCTGCCAGGTGAATGCGCAGCTGGGCCTCAGCAGTTTTGCCTAAGGTCACTCATCAGCTGCAGCACTCGGGCAATAGTCACTCAGTAGCACGCAACACGGGAGCACACACAGCAAAATCTGATTAATTACAGTGTGTACCGAAGGAAACCGACCACCGTGTCTAAGACAGCCACTAAGGAGACAGCCTCCCCAGCTTCCACACGGAGGACTTGGAGCACAGCCCAGGAACACCCAGCCCCCAAGACACCTAATAAGGTTTTAACAGGCCTTATCATTCACTTTTTCCAATCTCCACTCTCTAACAGGGACTTGTCAGCTGCATCTTCTACTAGCAACCCTGGTGGCAAAGAGGTGGCACCACGCCCAGCCAGTCCAAGCAAGACCCCAGTTCTGCATGATCTGTGCGCTTCAACTGTGAAAAGCAGGTGTCCCTCCTGCCCAAGGGTGTGCGGCGCTCTAGGGAATGACCTATCAAAACTCTGGCAGTCAATCAACACATTCTCCAACTCCCATGCCTTGGAGACTCTGGAACAGGAACAAACAACCTCTAAAAATGCTCAAGTTATCACTTCACAAATCCATCATCACTTTTTATACACTTTCTAGGCCTCAACTCAGACCACCTCCCCTAAGATACTCAGACCCAACCTTGACAGGTGTATCTGAACAAGACAATGACTTGGGAGAACTTTCTGCATCCTCCCTTCATAACTTGGAGTCCAAAATAAAAAAGAACGTTGGAGCTCACTCTGAAGTTGTTCAGAACGCCAGAAGCAGTAAGGCAATCACTTCTCGATACACAAGATACCAATAAGATGGAGGACCTGCAATTCACCTTCACTAGTGCTGCACAACACTCCATTCATATGGCTGTCCACCAAAATGGAGCTACAGATAGACCTTCAGTTAATCGCACAGCGCCTAGTAGACCTGAGTGCTAAGATTGACCTCATTGGAAATCAAATCCAAGGCAGTCTGGAAGATTGGTCGTGCTCTTGTTCATGCGCAGCTATCATTCACAAATGGCCAACTCTTCCTGCTGTTTCAGCTGAACTTGTTGCCACAGTTAGGTGCAAAATTGGCACCCTCGCAGCTAGCAGGCCATCTGCCCATTGCAATCAAACCTTGGTGAGAGAAAACTCAGAAGGGTCATAATTTAATAATAATCTCAACAGACAGTCCTCAGCAAAATCCTGGTATCTTGTGCCCATCTTCTCATGACAACTCGTTATCCAGACCCATGGATTCTAACCCCACCACCAGCGCCCAGCCAACTGGAAAGGACACCATGGAGGCCCCACTCAGCTTAATGCAGCCTGGTGTGCCACTCTCCAGGAGGTCCAAGAAACAACTAAGAAAACAGCACAAGAGGGCTACAGCGACCAAAAGAGTAGCGTCCCTGACAACCACCCAGAATTGGCTTCCTTTGGCAGCCAACGACCCTGTCCAACTGTATCCGATATTCATCTCAAGGCTTGGCACCAACAATATGAAAGCCAAGTAGAAGGATCTTCCATCTTCAAAGAGCAAAAAGGAAGGGCAGGATCTTGTAATGGTAATCTTTGATCCTGAGATCCTACCACATCAACTGATAAGCAAGGAGAGGGGGACGCCAGAACTCAGGCCGCTCCCACCCATGAGCCAAGTACAAACTCTAGCGGGCATACTGCTAGGGCTCCCATCAACATGTTTACATCGATTTATCGGCAGCCCAATGCTTAGGTCATCTCTGCCCCACTCAAAATATGACCGCAGCAGCGGAGGTCCTGGGTACTGCTCCACCAAGCACCTTCCTGGCACACAGAGTCCAAGCACTGGAACCTGTCACCACAAAGGAGGGACAAGCGTACTGGAGACAGTGTTAATCCCCAGATATTATAACAAAGGGCCACACAACATTCTAAATAGGGGCAACATACTCCGCCTATTCAAACATGCACCATCTATATGGACAATCTCACCTGGGTCAGACTCCAGAATCTCCCCAGGTGACACCCACGGTGAGTCAATGTTGATAGGACTTTGTCAATAATCCCATCAGGCCACCATACTTGAGGAAGCACCCCAGTTGTCGGATTGGGAGATAGACATTAAACACTTCCAACCAGAGAAATATCCTCATGTGCTTTAGGCCCCTTCTCTGAAGAAGGGGGCTTATTCTGTTTTGCGTGGGACGAATAGCACTAACAATGTCATCAAATGCCAACCTGAGCTCAAGACTCTCAATGCCTTCAGAATAACATGCACAAATGATCAAAGGGCTGTGCATCCTCGAGGCCCCATGGCTGACAAGGGCCTCGGTCAATGGGCTCCCACTGCCTGAAGCCCTTTTTGACTGCATCCCTAACACCATCAACACTTGGATGCAAAGCAAACATTCCAGGATTGCAGTCCTCAGCCCGCATCTAACAATCATCTCTTGGAACATGGCATGCCTTAAGAAACCTAAAGAGGACGACTCAGTTCTTGACTCCCTTCATCAGGCGATTTAGACTCACATGAAACTTGGTTCAGTGTGAGCAGTTTTTAAGTTGGAGCACTCACAGCCCAGAATAAAAGCAGGAGTGGCCAGTGAGTTCTACAATTTTAATGTGTGAGATCCACTTTTTCTTTTTCTCACAGGGGTGTATGGTGAATATGTACACTTAAACAGCGAGTGGTATTGGCTGTTCGCTGGGACACGGAACCGAGCACTGTCTGTCTGTTGAGGAGGAAAAGGAGCATTACATGTTGTTTGTCCTTTCCTTCTAGCTGTCTGTCTTTTTCTTTCCACTTTCTTGAGAGTGAGCAACCGATGATGAGAAGTGGGTACACTGGCATTTGCTAGCCAGATAACCCCATTGATGGTTCTACCGTGAGGTGCTCACTCTCTTTCTCCACAATTTTTGTGGGAGGGGTGATGGTATTGTGGCAGTTTTTATTTCATCCTGTGTGTACTGTGACAAAGAGTGACACTTGTGCAGGAACTAAAGATCTTTGATATTATAAGGGAAGGGGAAGTGACAAGGTCATGCACATACCCATATAGATTCTGCAGCTTAATTGAAAAATAGGAGTGTCTTGAGGGACAGGCCATCTTTGTTTTGGTCCCTTCATCATGGAGACATCTATGCTTCCAGGAGACCTTGGCCACTGGAACGACGTTGTTTGCAGGATGTTAGGAATTTTACACCCCCGTCAATAAAGCACAACATCTTTGGCCGACCATCTGGCGGACTTTCTATCTTCATCAAACACGGGCAAAAAATTGAGGCCACTGAAATACTCATCAATTTGCACGCACTCCAAGCACTGCTCATCAAAGATCTAAAGTGTCAATCCCAACCCTTCTGACTACTGTTAATCAACTGCTATGTCAACCCTGCACAGCATTACAAATGGGTCTTAAACTCTATTGTAACCACAATTGAAGAGTTATTAAGCAAATATGACTCTCACTCACCAATAATTGCTGGGAACTTCAACATCAGAGCCCGGGCAAGCTTTACAAATATACCAGCCCATCAACAGATGCTGCACCTCTTCAGAACCTTCTTAACAACTATAGATTAGTCTCTGCGCAATCTCTAAAAGAAGACCACGAACCCCAATGGTACACTCTTCCCACTTTTAGGAACATATCCATCATTGGCTGTATTTTCATCAGCGAATTGCTGTCAATCAATCAATCAATCAATCATAGAATTTGTAGTGCATGCTACATACCCGTGAGGGTCTCAAGGCGCTAGGAGGTGGGGGGGGGGGAGTGCTGCTACTGTTCAAGGAGCCAGGTCTTGAGGAGTCTTCTGAAGGTCAGTAGATCTTGGGTCTGCCGTAGGTGGATGGGGAGGGTGTTCCATGTCTTGGTGGTGAGGTGGAAGAATGATCTGCCACCGGCGGTCACTCTTCGGATACGGGGGACGGAGGCGAGGGCTCGATCTGCGGAGCGGAGCTGGTGGGTGGGGGTGTAGAAGCTGAGTCTGCTGTTGAGGTACGCTGGTCCGGTGTTGTGGAGTGCCTTGTGTGCGTGGGTGAGGAGCTTGAAGTTTATCCTAAGCTTTACACCTTCGAGGTAGACAATAGGGATGAGAGTGATCACAGACCCCGGCGTGCGACCCTGCAACTAGACACCACAACTAATGTCACTTGGGGAACAAACCAGGGAAGAACGCCACAAGTACCTCTCAAAAATTAAATGGTCAGGAAATTTTGGGGGAAACTTTTTGTTTGGAATGCAAAAAAAAAGATCTGCCTCTAAACCACCAAGGACACTGACACCTCCGAGGCACTAGAAGAACATTTTCACAGAGCTTCAATTGGCTCTGGGGAGTTGATCGAGGACCCCCCTGAGAAAGGACTTCTCCATTCGAACATCTGTTCCTTTCCCCATAACAAAGGGGCTGGTCACAAGCAAGCACATTCTCCGAAGGGCCCTGGTGGCAAGAGGAAGAGGTGGCAAAAACTATTATGGACAAATAATTCCAGCAATTAGAGCATTTCACAGACAAAATATATGGCAACAAAAACTGAAGAAGATTGAAGCAGAATGGTTGAAGATATTCACCCTCCTAAAATAGAAGAATTATTCCCATCTCTGGAAGCACATAAATACCCTCAACAGCTTTGCCCAGATAAAGGAGAATGGTGTAGGGAAAAGGGTGTGGGTCATTTACATCAAGCAGTTATACAAAAATGACAAAGTACCACAAACAACAGCCCTCTACCCATCTCCTGCCTCAATCCGCCTAAGTCAAAAATGTGTCTCCTATCACAGAGACCACAGTAGTAGGTACCATAAACAAAAGGACCAATGATGGTGCTCAGGGATAGAACGGGTTCCCTGTCTCTGTTTTCAAATCCGTAGAAGATTTATGGGACAGTATTCTCACACCTCTCTACAACTACACTTTTTCTACCACAAAGATTCTGACCTCACGGAGAGGGTAATCCTTTTCCCAATTTACAAAAAAAGAGATACCACTCAAATCCAGCAAACTACTGGCTCATTGCCCTCTTAGACCTAGAAGCAAAAGCTTATGCCCACACTCTATTGAGAGAACTGGAAGCTTGGGCAACAGAAAAAAGAATCCTGCCTTTTTTCAATCTGAATTTAGTCACGAAAGCTCAGCGATGGACAAAATTATAGCACTGACGTACCTGTCGTAGTGAGCACATGGAGCAAGAGACCTCCATTGTTCTGCTGCTTTGTTGACTACAGCGCAGCTTTCGACAGGGTGGATTGGGGAAGGCTGTGGGTGAAATTAACCGCATGGGGAACCCTCCCAAGCTCCTCAAGGCCATAATATCCCTATATCAGGGGACCTGGGTTCAGATAAAAGCAAGTCCTACCACAGCAACTGCCAAGGTGCAAGCCAGTAACGGGCTTAAACAGGGCTGAGTGCTGGTCTCCCTTCTTTAGGGCCAATTTAGGTAACACACTGGATGGAGCCAGTTTAATCACACCAAGTCTGGGCAGGGTGCATCTTTCAATTCTGCAGTACACATATAATATTGCAATCATGGACCATTCTAGAGCAGACCTACAGAGATCCTTCATTGCTCTCCATTGATCAATCACTTAAACTTCAGGTGAACCAAAGAAAGACCAAAATAGTCATCTTGGCCAAATACCCACACAAGAAACAAGCACATTGGCAGCTAGGAGATCTACATATAGCAACAACTGCAAACTACAACTACTTAGGTGTGTGGTTCACTGAAGAGGCCAAATAGGTGGCCCACCTAAAGTATCTTAGCGCTGGAGTCATCCACAGCGTGAAATTCCTAAATTACCGTCTATGCAATCCCACAGCGGAACAAATGCTGAAAGTCCTGTGAGCAAAACTGATCCCAGCTCTAAACTAGTCCACTTAGCCTTCCCCGGCACACTAGATATGCTTCTCACGAACTCTCAAACTTCAGCTTAAAAAGAATTCTTCTACGCTCCCCAGGCATGCCAGAAGAGAAAGGCTGGGATTGAAGCTGGGCCTCGGGATTCTGGGCCTCATGTGCCAAGGGGATCTAGTAAAATACGGTAAGAGGACCTTGCAGGCAGTGCTTAATTTTAGCCGGTGTTTTCTGGTGCTCAGCACCAGCACCTTATTGTCTGCACCAAGGCAATGGAAGTCTGCCACATGGTGGCGCTGTTCAGCTAATTTTGGTATGAACACAACAACAGCATTTTATTTGTTCAAATTCAAATTAACAATGATTAATACCTGCCTCCTAAGCCGTTCTTCTGGCTTTGGGGGCCTGGAAAATTCTGACTTGTCACACTTGTAGGAGTGTGAAGGTTAGTAGTTGTGTATGTACTGTCATTGACAGCGCTGGCATGGGTTATATGAGGTGCAAGCTGCTGTGGCCTCCCGACGAGAGCCCCGGTACTTATACTTTTACAAATTAAGCACTGTTGCAGGCCCCTAAGATCACACAAAGCACAACTTAAAACAATCTTTGAGGAGGAGGGCTCCCCATGGAAATCATAGTTAACAGAAATAATCAGTTGTTTGAAAATCGAGGCTGCCAACTTGCACCACCAGGATATACAATTTCCAGCCTGAAAAATGGCAGGTTATGAAAACCTCATTTGCATGGGATATCGAAAGGCGCCATTGCAGTTCCATCTTTGTGGCACTGGACGCCTCTTATATACCGGGGAAGGCCCAGCCTTACTTTCAGGAAGCACTTACAGCCTATGTATGTAGGAAAAATATTTTCGGGAAGCTCCTCGCCCTGCCGATTATTGCCTTTAACCCCGCCTGGGCGATGCTGGATGAGGGAACATCCTGTAGATTATGCAACTACCGCAGAGAATCCTGGCTCCACCTGTTGTGCTGTTGCACCAAAACTTGCTAGTGATTGCCACCATCTGCTTGTTCCTTTATGCTGGGCCAACGAACCTGTGTTTCTCCGCCAACTCGCCAAAGACCCTAGCTATTTATTTATTTATTTTTTATTTTATTGAATTTATATTGCGCTCAGCTACCCGCAATGGGTTTCCCGGCGCCAGGGACAGACTGAAGAAAGAAAACAAGCAAGTGCAAAAGAAAAGATCACGAACAGGGGAAATCAGAACAGAAAAGTCTTCAACTTTTTACGAAAAGCCAGAATATTAGTTTCTATTTTTAACGCCAGCGGGAGAGCATTCCACATCTTTGGTCCAAGATATGCAAATGAGCGACCTCCCATTTTTGCCAGTCGGATTCTTGGAATCAAAAGATTGCCATTATTTGATGACCTTAAAGAACGGCCAGGTAGATAAGGCTGGGCAAGGTTATGAAGGTAGGTAGGGGCAGAACCCTGACGGATCTTGAACAAAAAAAAACAGAGTTTTAAAGGTCACACGATCTGGAATTCTCAGCCAGTGCAGGTCACGCAAAGCTTGCATTGCGGACGTTCTCCGTGGAACATTGCGCAAGAGGCGAGCAGCTGAGTTCTGTACCACTTGGAGTTTTTTAATTGTTGCTTTATCCGCTCCAAGATAAAGCACATTGCCATAGTCAATGCGAGACATCACAAGGGCCTGGACGACAGTTCTTCGAGTGGACTCAGGCAGCATCCATAAGATCTTCTGCAGCCAGCGTAAGGTGTTAAAACAGACTGCAGCGACCTTGGTTACCTGCTGCCTCATCGAAAGTTTATCGTCAATCAGGAAACCGAGGTTACGAACAACAGGCACAGGGGTAGGCAGAGGACCCATATCACAGGGCCAGTGTCTAGAGCCCCACCGATCTTTGTGCTTGCCTAGTATGATAACCTCGGTCTTGTCTCCGTTGAGCTTCAGCAGATGGTCTTGCATCCAAGCTGCAACGCGAGATAGGCCAACTTTAAGGGCAGAGACTTCCTGAACCCTGCTGCTAGAGAGAGAAAACACAATCTGCGTGTCGTCTGCATAAGAATATATAGACAGACCGGCGTCCTCTACGATGGAAGCAAGAGGTCTGATGTAAATATTAAACAACAATGGGCTTAATATAGACCCTTGAGGGACGCCGTAGGCTGAAGAATGAATCGCAGATTCAGCTTTGTTTGAGTAAACCTGAAAGGTGCGCTCATTGAGAGTGCGCTCATAGCTAGGTTGGAGAATTTCACAAACGCTATTCAATCCGCACTTAACGTCTCAACATGTTGATAATGGTCCAGCCTCTGTGTGCTACATGTACTCAGGGCTTTAAGTGGGATGAAAAAAACTGGGGGGTCTACCAAGGGGGCATGGCCAGTGTAATTAAGGGCGTGACTTAAAAACACGCAAGCTAAAAATTTGTGCTTAGCATAGTGTGCCGCCCGACTGGTATTTTGCTGTTTCTGTTATTGCATCCGGATGTATGACGGTACAATGAGTACCGTCACAACGCATCCCTTTACCACGCATCCCTTACAACGCAAGTCGTTACCACGACTTGCGTTGGGGGTGCGGATTTCGAATAGTATAATTTACTATTCTATCACCAGTCCCCGTGGACCCTAGGGAAGGTGTTGGGATAGTAAATTAACTATTTGTAATCCATTAGCGCCCTCCAGCGCAAGTCGTGGTAACGACTTGCGTTGTAAGGGATGCGTGGTAAAGGTACCGCATTGCAATAACTTCGTGGTAAACGATGTTTACCATTGCATCCAGATATATAATACAACAAGTAACAACATAACTACAACAAGTCAGGACTATTGGCTTTGTCAATGGTTGTTAGTTGCATAAGATAAATAAGCAGCTACTGTGGCTTGTTTATAATATTGAAAAAACGTCCACATAAAGCCCTGGTGACACCACAACAATGTTGCAGCTCCTGAGTTCCGAAAAGAGAAGAGAAATCCAGAGAGAAAATTACTCTCTTTAAAGAATTACCCTGCCCCTATAACGCTCGAAAAAAAAGGATCGCCAGGACACAAAACAGAGCCCGATAAAGACCCGTTTCCAGGCCTCCTTAAAAAAACGGCCGGTGCTCAGACCCGTGAGACCCAGCCCACTTAAAGCCCTGCATGTACTTTCTCCTTTCCCTCGCAGGAGTCTAGAGACAGGTCACATTGAATATCCCAAGGGACTTATGTAAAGTTATTCTGGCTCTGGCGGCCAGGAGCATTGCAACACAAACTCTTCTCTTTCTCCATGTTTCTTACACTAATCCTGTGGACCTTACATACAGAGTAACTGGAACGCAGGACCAGAAGAGACAATACCCACCATGCTTTCACTTTTAAGAATTTTAAAGTTGTTAACACATTAGTAAGGTGACAATGGGCTGGTTTCAAGTTGTCTCATGCACTTTTTCTTTCACCCTAAGGGACACAAGCAGAGTTATCCCGGCCCTTGTGGCCTTATATGCTGCAATGCAATCATTTCGCACTTTTCAGAATTGTAACGCCGTTCACAAATGCTGCTTTTCATAAGAAACACTACAGATTGCATTTTCTTGTAAGGTTTTAAATATTGCTTTTATTGCACTTAGGAAACTGCCGTGTTCTGTTGTTTACTTGTAATGATTTAAAGTAATCGGACATGAATAAAATTAAATTCGCAGTACCCATGGGCATACCAAATATGCAGCCGCCCCCTCTAGCGACGAGTGGCTCAACGGGCGGATGTTTAATGCAAACCATACCCAGACCGCCTGGTTGAGCATCAATTACCCAGTTATCCTGTCCTACACCAGGTACTCCTACAGTTCCACACTCATCAGGGTCCACATCCACATCATACCTGTACAGCTTAGAAAAGTGTTCAACTCAAGCAGCCGAAGAAATACTGCATGCCACTGGAGTGACTGCTGCTGAGCCCCTATTGGCCAAGATGCACCAAAAGGAGCAATTATCTTTCCCTTTAACCTCTGTTATCAGGGCCACCCATTTAGCCAATTCCCAATCTCTCTTGGTCCTATATATTGAGGCTTTATATAAGGACCTAACTTCCTGAATTAAAGTCCTATTCCCATCTTTAATTGCTGTATTTAGAGCATATGTACACAAGAAGGGTCAGAAGGGAATATTTATTGACCATGCATTGCTATCATCCCTAACGTATTGCAGACTAATTAATAGAATAGCAATGGGTCAGAAAAGGTAGACTAGGATGTACTTTGCCACAACATCCTAGTTTCCTTTCACCAGATTAGGCTACAGTCTACCTAATCTACAGTGGATGTTTACCACTTCCTTCAGGTGAAGGTTCCCAAATGATGTAGGGCGGTACAGGACGGGTATCTGATGGGAAATATTATTTTTCACCACAAATTACTCCTTGTGGATTTCGTGACTGTATCCTTGTACTTGATCACACAGTTTTTAGATAGTTCTACCTTTTCTGACCCATTGCTATTCCATGAATTAGTCTGTATTTAGAGCATGTCTTGCAGTTCTGCATGCTTTCGTATACCAGGATAGCTCTTTTGCACTTTTGGGGAAGGACCTAGATTCGACCAGGAACAGCTTCTTGAGAAAAGTGAACATGGAGTTGTGAATGCCAGACTCGCTAAGGAGGCAGAATCACAAAGTGTCGCCCCCATAGCCTGCACATCTTCCAGAAGTGACCACTCATAAATCTGCCTCCGAATATCCGGAGAGTTAACCGCAATGCTCCATTTTAACCATGTACAGTTACTTGAGGGTTCGATAGAGGGGCTAGATTTAATTAATTTAATAGAACCCAGTGTTTTCAGGGTAAGATCCAGAGCAGTGTGGTCATTATACTACCGAAGGATCGCCTCCATATCTATTGTTGAAGGCCATAATCTAATATCCAACAGGATATAATCAAAAAGTCTAGTGCTGCCCTGGCGATTAAAAGTGTGCCTCCCCTCCTTATCAGATAACACTCTCCCAAAACAAGTTCATTAGTCATTTCTAAATGTGAAGGCATTTAACTGTAGGGCAACAGCTAACCACTTCTTTATGGGTGGAAGGGAGAGTGAAGCTTCACCTTCCTCACAGCTCAGGGTGTCAGAATCAATAACAAGGGGCTCAAAATTACAATTAAAATTTCCTACCACAATTTAAAAATAACCGGAAACAAGGGGGCACTCATTGAATCGATGTTACCTAAATTAGCCTGGCTACCCCAGGGCTGACAATAAACATTATAGATACAATAAACTTCACCAGAAGGGAACTGCAGAGTAACACATGGGACATTAGGGGAGGCAACATCAATGACTTTATGAAACATCCCAAGGTTGACTCAGATAATAGAGGAGCCGCGTACCGGGATTTTGCCGATTTTGCAGCACTCAGGACTCAGCAACAGGGACTGCTAGTCCCAGGACGCCCTGAGCTGCCACACCTGTGCACCCTCCACAAGCCCTCAAAGCTGCTCGCGGCACCCGCCTCGCGGGATGCGCGCGGGCATGCGCCGGGCAAAGCCCAGGCCAATGGCGGGTCCGTTTGAACCCGTTAGAGGCAGGAAGAGGCTGGGCTGGGACCCCCTCTAATGTCGACGAAATTGAAAGATAAAGTAAGTCTTCCTTTGTAATAATTTTTGATATGGCTGGACGTGCAGGGAAGGGGAGGAAGGCCGCGATGGGAGGCTATGTGGCCGGAACACTTGATCAATTTATAACTAGGGCCACTTCGGTATTAGCACACGAAATCGAACTCACTGAGCGCCGCCTCTCAGTAGACCCAGCATTTTCCAAACGATCCTCTTTGGGAAACATAATGCTATCTGCTACCCCGGAATAACATACTAACGCTATCATTGAACTGGGAACGCCAAGTCATAACAGCAATGTAACAACGGAGGATTTGGAAAATACAAGGATTGATGGGGCTCATAGTGTTAAGGCCCAAAGTAATATCAACACATCTGTACCTGATAGGGTATCCTCTCGCGCATCTATGATGCCTGCTCTCGATGTTGTGCCACCACGACCAGGACACATATCAGGAGCAATCCCTAAGAGGAAGCGAGATGGGGAGGGCCGAAAGGGAAAAGAGCTCAAGGTGGCCAAATCAAAGAACATGGGCAAACCGGCACATGCCGCATCTACTAATTAAGAACCCCAGCCGGTGACACCTAGTATATCACCTACCACTCCTTCTGTTAATACAACTACGACATTGCATGAGGGATTTTGGTTTAAAGTAGGCGGATTTATTACGTCTTCCATGCAGCCCTTTCTGGCAAGATTGTTGTCAATTGAGGTCAAATTAAATAAACTGGAACAACTGAGTATATTAAATCTTGAGTGTATTGAGAAGATTAAGCCAATAACCAACCTAGACAAGAGCCTGTCACCAAATGACATAAGGAATACTCCCGCCCCTAACCCGATCCCTTACACAATGGAACATGATCCCATGGAAGGCACTTTGCAGGCACGAGTGGGAACAGGACTGAGCAGTAAGGATGATGTAGTTTCCTTAGGAACTATGGACACAGTTAAGGGTAAAAGCACAGTTCATCATGTGTTGGGAGGGAGTATAACTAAAACCCTGAAGGGGGGACGGAAGGAACCCACCAATATCGACGCGCAGGAGAATATGTTACCACATATCGATTTACCACCAGAGTCCATACCTTATGTTGTTGTCCTGGCACGGGTCCCAGAACTAGAGAAAGGCAGTGTGGAATTGTTTGTTGAACTGAAGAACAAAACTACTCACTGGTTAAATGTTAATAGACCCCTCCCCTCACATATGCATTGCCAAATCTGTTTGTACGCAGAGTTAGCTGGGTGGGAAGGAGCAGGAAAGACATACCTGGTGACTGTATTGTCATAAATTTCAGAGATGCTCGAGTAGTACAACATATCTGTGAGAGGTGGACCCACACCACAAGAACTAGAATTCAGCCTTTTGACCTCACTTATTTTTACACTCCCCAGACACAACGAGTGAATCCTGTCTGTAACAGAAATTTCTTTGACATGGGTAGTGGGGAAAACAATGGTAGAAATGGGACCGCCATAGATGGCTATGATTTTGTGTCCAGTTTTCCCCTCAGTAATAGGTATAGTGCACTTGATATGGTGGATTAACTTACCCCAAATATTACCTACTCTCAGAATGCTTCTATTTCGGATGGAGGAAATAAGGCAACATCCTGAAAACAATACGATCAATGTGTTTTTCGGGGGGTCTGTAAATTGCATTAAATATAGCACAGATGTTGTTTGCGATGAAATGGAACATGCTATTGTTATTACTGAAATTAACCATCGCACACCTAGAGAGGGTGAAGCATACCAGGATCCCACTATAGCTCGGAAAAGAGGGGAAAGGGAAGTTTTAATGGAAAGCAGATATCAGTCTAGTAAGCAAAGAGTGATCAAAGCAGAACGGTGTAGCGAATGAAGGAGGCCAGTGGGAGATGTTATCACCCAAGCAGCTGCTAGCCCAAAAATCAATAAATCAAAATTGGGTAATACTCTTAATCTGATGTCATGGAACATCGCTGGGCTTTCTTCTAGAGTAAGGGACCCCATTTGGCTAGAATTTATACAGGATTTTTCCATCATCTGCCTGCAGGAAACATGGGCAACCGAGGCCATACATATAAACGGTTACCACACTTTTCATACCCCTGCCAGATCGAGTATACGAGGGCGGAACAAAGGAGGTTTATGTACCTATGTATCTAACCTTGTGAACAATCTGGCAGTGAAGTTTGAAGATGGATCTGAATATTACCAGATTTTGCTAGTAAGTGATGAGGCAAAAAAGAAAACAGTTATAATTAATTTTTATAATAACATCCTGAAACCAGAAACAAACAAGGTATTAGAAGAGTTATGTCAAGCCCTGAAGCACACTGAAGAACATCTGTCCGGGGAAGTGTGCATAATATGGGTGGGCGACTTTAACTGTTTTCTATGCCCATATAGCCAAATGGGTATTCGTGGTCTGGACACAGACAATGGGGTCCCTTTAACCCATTTTAAACACACTACTCTGGGTAACTGGTTGAATGATGTGTCCTTTCAATTTGACCTGGGATTTGCAAATGAATTATGTATCCCCCCAGTCCCTTTTAAGCCAACTTTTATTGGGAGGGGGTGCAAATCAGTAATTGATTTTGTTCTTATTTCAAACCGGTACTCCTGTCATGTTTCCAACTATGAAACATGCAATACAGTGATTAGTGACCACCTTCCGAATAGGCTATCATTTTCTCTAGCGGGGAGCAAAACACCTCAAGTAGTAGAACAATCACATAATTATAAAATACATCTTGCAAGGATTAATGGATACGCCATAAATTGGAACAAAGTAGAACCCGGGGCCTTCTTTGAAACCCTTGTAAAAAATAGATATAGGGAATTTGAAATTTGCTTAGCCCAGATAGACAAAAACACCCAAGTCACGGAGGCATTCCTCAGGATCACTGAGGAAATACGAAAACTCCTCACAGGGACACAAAAACGGGGTACTATCAAGGCACATAGGTGGTTTGATAGGGATTGTAGTAAGGCACATGCACATCTATTGAAGGTATTGAAAGGTGAGCCTAGAAGTAGGGATGAAGTTAGGTTGGCAAGAACCGTTTACCAACGAGCAGTCAAGAAGCGCAAGAGTCAACTAAAACTGGAAGCATGGCAGGCGTTACATCAAGCCTGCTTAACCAAGGACAACACAGGTTTCTGGAAAGCTGTTAATGCTCCTTTTTTTGTTGACAGGAAAACTGATTCTATACAAGTGGTTATCACGGAAGATAGTTGGGTTAATTATTTCAGGGACCTCTATCAGGCAGATGATTTAACTGTGAATGAGGGAATAGACCTAAAAGAACAAGATGATTATGAGATTCATGAGTCTTTACCCTTGAACATTGACTTCTCACTTGGAAGTCTTAGCTGCCATCAATGAGAGTGCCGCAGGGAAAGCCCCAGGACCTGACGGTGTGCCAGTGGACATATATAAATCTAACACTGATTTATGGGCTCCACTCTTAACAAACGTTTTGAACAGCTGTAATAAATACAGGTTCCCTCCCGCTTGGTTAGAGGCAATCGTAATCCCCATCTATAAAAAGGGTGACCGAAATGATCCAAAGTGTTACCGTCCAATATCATTACTGGACTCGCTTATGAAAGTTGCGGGGAGGGTCATGTTAAAAAAACTAAAACTCTGGGTGGAAGAAAGGGGTATACTTTCAAAGTTCCAATATGGTTTTAGGGCAGGTCTCGGAACGACAGAACAAGGTTTAAATTTAGCACTGATTATCACCAAATATGTGTCAGCCAAAAGAGAAAAATTGTTCTTAACATTCGTCGACTTAAGCTCAGCTTTTGATTGTCTAAACCCCGATAAACTCTGGAGCACCCTGTCACAAATGGGTGTGGATCCAAATTTGCTTAGATTTATTAGGGAGTTGTATCGAGGGGCAGGAGCGAGGGTGCGGTATGGGAAGCAGGGCGAGTGTACAGCTAAGTTTAGTATAAATAAAGGAGTTAGACAGGGATGTATACTCGCACCATTCCTGTTTAATTTATACATAAATAGTGTAGGCTCCCATCTGGCTCAGGATAAACAGGACTATCCACAGATTGGAAACACCCCGGTCCCCTTATTATTATATGCGGACGACGCAGTAATCATGGCAAGGACCGAGGTAGGCATCCAAAGAGCTATTACGAAATTTTCAAATTACATGAATGATAGAGGCCTAAAAATAAACATAAGCGAAACATTTACCATGTGTTGTACTAGAAATAAAACCATCTCATGTAAAACTTTTATCTCAAAAACAAAGATAGATATGATTGATAAATTCTCGTATCTGGGCATTAACTTTGAGAAATCAGGTACCTGGACATCGGCGACACATGTAAGAAAACCGGCCTTTTCTAGAGCCATAGGCGCTGTTTGCAATTTCTCCAATAAGGTGGGCGGACGACCAGTCCCAGAGCTTGTGGACATATACATTCGAAATGCGTATCCACAGCAATATATGGGGCAGGGATCTGGGGAATAGCAGAGGTTAATAACATACAACTCTGTGAGAATGCGTTTCTGCGCTATCTGTTAGCTGTCCTGGGTTCTACCTCTACTTATGTATGCCATAAGGAACTTGGCCTACCATATATATCGGACCTCATCAAACTTAATCCCCTTCTTCTGTGGCATAAGGTGTGGTAAATGGATGAGACCGGCTTAAACAGAGATATAATTAAGGATTGTCTTAATCTAGAGGGGGTTACCAGGATTCCCTGGATTAAATATGTAAAGAAACTATTTTATGATATTGGCTACCCAGAATACTTTGATTGCCCAGACTGTTTAGAAACTGTATCAAGGAAGAACTTGAAAAGCATCTGTTTAAATTTTCTAGAGAGCAAGCGTTGGCTTAAAGAGAAATGCAAGACAACAGTCATGGAGAATAACTTGATGCTGCAAGGTCAGGGAATTCAGCTGTATCTAACACAGGTCCAAAGCTGCTATGGACGCATGTTACTTGTACGTTTCCGTGAGGAGACCTTTTTCAGATTGGTTACATTTCCAGATGCCAACTCATGGTCTAAGAATTTGCCACTATGTCCATGCGATGATACATCTGTTCAATCAACGTTACATTGCACACTTTTTTGTAAATTTTATGATTTACCAAGGAAAAGATTTTTTATTTTTATCCCAAAAAAGTGGGGACTAAGACAGTGTCGAGTAGCATTCCTGAGGCTTCAAATGCTGGAGGAAGAACAGACCATGTTAATTATGTCATCTTTTTTAAAAGCTGTAATCAGGCACAGGATCACTATGAACTAATTTACAATTATTTGTCTGAGTTAGATAAAAATGAATGAAAAAGAAAAAAACGTTTTATGTACTAATGAGCTGCTTTTTTCTATAGTATTATGATTCATACCAATGTTTATGTAACTTTTATACTAAATCTTTTTAAATGTAAACTGATTTTATTGTGCTTTTATGGTTTCTAATCAAAATCGAATAAAGCAGTCTTTGACTTGACTTGACTTGACTCAGATAATAAGACCCCCTGAAGGCCTGCTTTTGCCTGATGATGTAGCATGCCTATCAAAACAAGCAAAACCAGCCTGAAGCTGAGGGGATATAGCCCATGTCTCCTGGAACAGACAAATGTCAAATTGATCAACAAACTTACACCAGTCTGAGCAAGCAAGTGTATTCTTAATGCCTGCATGGTCCCAAGAGACATTCTTTGTATAAGTAGAACCAATGGCCGCAGGATCATCAGTAGGTGTGCGACTAGGATTATGCTGAAGACCATGAACTTCAGGAGGAATAACAAGATTTGATCATCAACTCATGCCCATAGTTCCATCAGGGGCTAATAACCTACCCTCTGCCGTAGAGGAAAAGCGTCAATTGTTACTGTCAAACCTGTTAAGGGAAGGTATTTGTTTGTGGTGAAAACTGGAAAAAAACATCATGCTGGTAAAGACCCATATCCAGCCCACTGCCCGGAAAGAACAGGTTTGTAGAAAAAGCCTAAGGGGACAATACTTGCAGCTACTCCCGGCTTGCTGATTCTAGATCCAGATTGGGTTAGGCTCCGGGCCAAGCCCGGATGTCTAAAGTTTATAATGGCACAGTCTCCTTCTACATGCTTTGATGAGGGACCAATCCACACAACTCTTCTCACTAATAAAATGTAATTGTACTCAGAGATGAAAAAGTCAGTATGTCGAGTCAGCCAGTGGCACACTTTGTTTTTAAGCTGTAAAAACAACTCCTCCCAAGTTGGAGAAAGAGGAGGGACTCCAATCCTTACCGCCACACAGGAACAACAATCAGGGGGCAGGTACAAACAAGGATTAGTACGGAAGGAGCATTGGTACGAGGTTGTCTTTCAGAGGTGCTGGCTAGTAATGGAGCTATCAATTGCTCGTTGCCCTCCTTCACCATTACCATCTAATCCAGTTCTCAAGTTTTCATATTCTCTATCCCCACTGAAGAAGTGGCCTGGTTACTGGTAGTAGAAAATGAACCAGTAGAAGACAAAGACCTTGGGTCAGAAGTACAACCAGCGGCATCAGAACCAACCCAATTGGTATTAGAAACCTGGACAGCAGGGAGTGGGGAGAGGGCAGGTTAGGTACTGGATACGCCAACAATACGTTAAGCCTGAAAGATCCGAAATAACAGCCCCTAGCGAGCGTATTCTATCCACCAGTAGAGCAATTGATGAGGCCACAATAGATGTAACTTTCTCTGTGGCGCATTCACAATCAAAGTTTGGCACTATACTGTTCCCCCCAACATCAATTGAGGATGTCGGCTCTGGCTGCAAAGGGGCAGACCCTGCCATAATACAGGAGTTGTCTAAAAGTGAGCTGCCGGAGTGTGTCTCATAGCTAGCACAAACACACCCCCCTTTTTAGTTTTTCTTCTTCTTCCTGACTGAGTGACCACAAGGACTGGTGCTCGTAGGAGCAATGCAGCTTTGCAATCTCCTTGGAAAGCTACCTAGGGGCAACAGCGGGGCTTGGACTGTATCTGCCGCGAGAGGCAAACTGTCAGGATTACTGGAGCCTGTTAGACCTGGCACCTTGGCGTGAGTCTCCCTTCCACTTTTTGCTGATGTGCCTCCGATGTTTTGCTGGTTTTCCGATACTCAGGGCACTGCGCCACGGCTGATCCGTGCCGCAGTGCAAGTGCTCCCTACTGTAAACTGTACATACGATTGGTATCCATGATTGGTGCATTGGATTTACTGTTAGTCCCTAGTAAAGTGCACGAGAGAGTGCCGGGGCTTGTAGATGCCAATACTGCTGGTGGGCCTGCAGCGCTGGTTGCGCCACCCACCGAAGCAGCCGTAAAGATGTGTCTGGGAACTGCGACCGCAGAACCCGCGTGCGGTCTCGTACTGTCACGTTAGCTGGGCAAGTGTCCCCACTTGCCAGCACCGACCCTTCCCTTGACTACATATCAGTCACCCCTATGGTAGGCCTGCGGGCAGGGTGCGTTGTAGGTGCAAGGTAGGACAAGCCCTGATGTGCGTGGCATGTCCTAGTAATGACTTACAACGAAGACCGTATTTCACTACTGAAGGCTACCTGCTCCAGTAGGCCAGACTGAGCTGCGAGGATTATTACACCCTATAATCCCTGCAGGCTCAAGGAGCATGGTAGTGAGTCATGTTTAGTATGCCTGAACTCGGGATAATGAGATATTTCTTGTAGTCAAGTTTATTTCAGTATCCTGGGTTTGCAAATGCTACTTTTAGAAAGTTAGCATTTGCTTGCTTAACCATTTCAGCCGCCTCTGCTGGTATGTATCTGACTGTCTGGGATGTGTGAGTGACCGGGCTGGAGGGATGACGGGTGGTGAATGCGCAGATTACACCTTAGTGGGAGGTAGGAGTGCCTCTTGACTCGAACTGTCACTGTGCTCGACCTCCACAATGCTGGCTCCACCCTCCTGGGGAGCGGCGGATGACTCTGCCGGCACCTGGCCCAGGAAGAGCGAAGCCCCCATCAACAAGGTACTCTGGCCACTCCTGTCCGGACAATGCTGGCTCCACCTCCTGTGGGGCGTCTGATGCGCCTGCCCCTCACACTGAAAGCAGAAGCCGGAGTACACCCGCGGGGGTACTCCAGAACTGAGAGTGGCTATGCAAAGGCCCCCCTGGCCTGCGAGAACAAAAGAATTGGCCTATAAAAGACGGAGCCCTGCTCCTTGAAAATTAGATCCGGTTTGGGCCACAGAAAGACTCTGCCCTACGAGAAGGACCGTGAGAGACAAGGAAGGGTGCTGACTCTTGCCTGTGTCTGGTGCCTTGCTGCTGAAGGAGAGGAAGACAATAAGACTACGAAAAGACTGTTGTGCTACTTGTGCCAAACTCTGCAAAGAGATCTCCAAGGGCTTGCAACTGAACTTGCCCCCTGACCAGCGTCCCAGGACCAGTGGACGCTACCCCCTTGGAAAGCGACTGCGCGTGCTGACCATCGCCGCAGCACTGACGGAGGAATCTCCTCTAAGGCATCACCATCCTCCCGACCACCGTGACCGGGGCCCAAGGCAACAGCGAAAGCAAAGTGAGGACCAGCCGCCGCTGGCCCGAACACCGTGACCGCAACTGCACCGGGAACCCGAGAGCAAAGCAAAGGAGGATCCGTCCGGTCCGAGCTATCGAGGTGAAGGCATAGCGAGCTCTCACTCACCTGCAAGGACGGACAATTGCCCTACGAGAATCCGCAAGGTCGGTAAGCCTGCCCGACAGCCCAGCTGTGAGCCCACAGCTGCACCGACATTTGGCTGGGTACGTCCTGCACTTGGGGACCGTACTGCCCCTTGTCACCACCGCACAGCCGCCGCCTCCAGGGTCGGAGCGGACGACGAGGAAAGGACCCTGCCGCCACAGAACACCGCTGCCCTGGACGACCAGTGACCTGCTCGGCCGAAGAGCCGCAACGATCAGCGACCCCGGGAAGGCAAAGCGACGTGGGACAGATCCCTTGGAAGCCGCCGGCTCCACAAAGAACTTTGAATAACACCGGCCTACGGGCCTCCAGAGAACTTCCATAAGAACTGTGGTAACTCGAATTAAGTAACCTGCAACCGTCTTCATAAAGTTATTGACTGTATTCATAAGCCTGCTTAAAATCTATATAAAGATATATATTTTTACAAGAATACAGTCTGGTCTCGTTGTGTGGTGGGTTGGTTGTAAAGGTGTACTGTTGCAAGTGTTTAACCCTATGTGCCCCAAAGATTAGCCTACGACTGCTTAAGCCACACTACCTAGAGGGTAAGCAGAGGTTGTCTGGAAGGTAACCCTCAGCCCTGACGAGGAAGAGAGAGTCCCTGCTTGTCGCTAGTGTTACACTGCGCCAACTAGAGCCTCCCCCTTCCTACATTGGACGCAGCGGTGAGGATTTTCGAATTTACACTTGCGATAGTTATACCCGAGCTTCTGACCACTACACAAGGATTACGGTACAGTTACGAAACCACAGACTTTGCTTTTTGAAAGAAGATTCCACGTGCAGAAACCATGCCGGGCACAAAGAGCTTGGATGGAGCGGAGTCCACGACCTCCGAGGTGTTGGAGATAGAGTGGGATGCCGCAAAGCTGGACAAATACTCAAAGATGGAGCTGAAGTTTTTCTGTAGGAAACTAAAGGTTCCGCACGCTGGTTGCAAAAACAAGCCGGAGCTCTACAAGGCCCTGAAAGCCTGGGTGGAGTCCAGAAAGACCCCGGAAGAGCAAGACGTCCTCGCCGAGCAGAATACGACGGAGGAGCAAAATGCGCTTGGGGATCTGATCGATCTCGAGAGGCAAGACAGCGAGCACAGCTTTGGGAAAGGCCTGTCGCCAGAGGAGCTGGCAGACAGGAAGGAAACCCGGAATCACGAAAGAAAGTTGGCAGAATTGAAAATCCAGCTGGAGCTGGAAACCAAAAGAATGGCGCTGGAAGAGCGAAAGCACCAGATGGATTATGAAATCAAGATGAGGGAGATAAGTCTCAAGGAGAGAGACTTGGATCGGCCTCCCTCTGGTGGCAGCACATCGCCAGTGCAGGTAGAGTCAAGAGTGCACATCCCGAAGGACGTAGTTAAGGAGTTCTTTAAGGGGGATGACATAGGACAGTGGTTTAGGGCATACGAGGTAGCCATGTCCTCCCACCGGGTCCCTGACAAGGATTGGGGAGCGGGGTTGTGGGGAAGGTTCCTTAGCGAAGGGAGAGATACCTTGCTAGATTTGCCCGTTGAGAATCAGAGATCCTATGCCCACATGAAAGAAGCTTTATTAAACAGGTACGGGCTTACCCCTGAAATGTATAGACAAAAGTTTAGGGGATGTACTAAGCGGCCTGGGAATACGTATGTGGAGTATGTGACTTACTTTTGCAGAGCACTGGATGGTTGGGTGAAAGGTAACAAAGTGAATGATTTTCAAGGTCTCTTTGATTTAATTGCATGGGAGCACTTGTCTGATCACTGTTTTCCTGAGTTACGCCAACACCTGATCGATAGCAAGCTGTCCAACCCGAGGAAGCTTGCTGAGGAGGCGGACCGCTGGCTCAGCACCAGGGTCCACAAGGGTCCCGTGGGAGATTCCGCCAAGAGTGGGCAGGGTCCCCAGCAGAAGAGTGGGGGGGACAAAGGGGGAAAACAGAAAGGGTTCCAAAAAGGCCCCCAAAGTAGTTCCCAAGGGAATCCGCAGCAGGGTTCTCAGCCTCCCCCACCCCCGAAGCAGAATGGAGCCCCGACAGGTAAACCTGTTCCAAAGGGGCCCTTCAATTGTTTCAAATGTGGCGAGCCTGGGCACATATCCAGTGACCCCAAGTGTCGCCTATTTGGAAAACCCGCACCCACTGGTGCTCCGCCCCGACAAGTGACTAGCGTTCACCTGGGAGAAGAAATGATGGTCCCGGGGGGTGGAGATCCCGTTCACATGACCCTGGTCTCGCTAGGAGACAGTGAGATGATCCCGACGAACTACCTGCCCTCTAACACTAAAAAATATGGGCAGGTGGTGATCATCAATGGTAAAGAAGCTGAGGCTCTTAGAGATACAGGAGCCAGTGTGACTGCAGTGAGGCAGCACCTGGTGTCTCAAGAGCAGGTTGTACCCCATGCCTACTGTAGGGTTATCAACGCTGATAATTCTGAGAGTCAGTGTCCGATGGCTCAAGATCCCTTCGAGTGGGGGGGGTCTCTGGTACTCTGCAGGTCTGTGTGAGAAAAACCATGCCTGTTGACTGTTTGCTAGGGAACGACTTGGAGCACTCCCCTTGGGAAAAGGTGGAGAAAGCGACTCACCTGCGGATGGTGGGTCTGCCTGACTGGGCGTGCGTGACCACCCGGTCAATGGCAGCCAGTAAGGGTGATCGAGAGGTCCTGGGGCCTGATGGAGAGGCCCAGGAACCGGCTTTAGGGAGAAGGCGCAGGGGGCGCGGGAAACCGGCCCCTGAAGTTCCTACGGTCCAGGAGGAGGCAGACCTTGAGGGGGATGCCCTGGAGCCTACAGGGGAACAGATCGCCGAACTGGGGGACCTGCCTGAGCTGACCCATTGGCAGCAAGAAGGAGGACCCTCCAGGGAGGAATTCTGCAGGGAGCAGAAAGAATGCCCTTCTCTCGTGGGTATGCGGCAGCAGGCTGCAGACCAGGCCAATGGTGTTCAGGCCAAAACACATTACGTGTACTGGGAGAACGACCTCCTGTATTCGGAGCCTAAGGCTGCTGAACCTGGGTCAGCCCGTGTGCTGGTGGTACCCCAGAAGTTCAGAGCCTTCCTACTGGGTCTGGCTCACGATGTGCCTTTAGCAGGACATCTAGGGATGGACAAGACCTATGACAGGCTTGTCACCCACTTCTACTGGCCCCAAATGCATAAAAGCTCAGACGCTTATTGCAGAACCTGTCCGACTTGCCAGGCAAGTGGGAAGACGGGAGGGAAGAACAAGGCTCCCCTCCAACCCTTCCCTGTGGTCGGTACGCCATTCCAGCGAGTGGGTATTGACATCGTTGGGCCTCTGGACCCCAAGACAGCCATGGGCAACAGGTTCATCCTGGTCTTGGTGGACCATGCCACCCGGTACCCTGAAGCCATCCCTCTGAGGACAGTGACGGCTCCCGTGGTGGGGCGTGCACTGATGGGAATTTTCTCACGAGTAGGATTCCCTCTAGAGGTGGTGAGCGACAGGGGGACCAATTTCATATCGAAATATATGAAGTCCCTTTGGCAGGAGTGTGGCGTAACGTACAAGTTCACCACACCCTACCATCCCCAAGGTAACGGGTTGGTTGAAAGATTCAACCGAACCCTCAAAGGCATGATCATGGGCCTGGAAGGTCCGATGAGGCGTAAGTGGGACGTCCTCTTGCCATGCCTGCTGTTTGCATATCGCGAGGTACCACAGAAGTCCCTAGGGTTCAGCCCCTTTGAACTACTGTACGGTCACCCCGTGAGAGGACCACTGAGTTTGGTAAAGGAAGGCTGGGAGCAATCTCCCAGGAAACCTCCCCAGAATGTATATAGCTACATGCTGGCCTTCAGGAACCAGACCAGGCGCTTCAGACAACTTGCCGAGGCAAATCTGGAAGCGAGCCAGGAAGAAATGAAGCGGTGGTACGATCAGAATGCCACTCTGGTCGAGCTTCAGCCTGGACAGGAGGTGTATGTCTTGGCCCCAGTGGAGCCCTGTGCCCTTCAAGATAAGTGGACAGGACCATTTGAGGTTGTGGAGCGCAAGAGCCCCGTGACATACTTGGTGGACATGAAGACGCCCAGGAACCCTTTGCGGGTCCTACATGTCAACCGCCTCAAGCCCCACTTGCGAAGGTCCGAAGTGGGCATGTTGTTGGCAACCGATGACGGAATGGAGGAGGAGTCGGAGCCTCTTCCTGACCTCTTGGTGGCCTGTGAGAAGGATGGGTCTGTGGATGGAGTTAACCTCTCACCCTCCCTGACCGCCGAACAACAGGAGGACTGCCGCCAGTTGCTGGGACAGTTTCCAGACCTGTTCTCCCTGGTTCCGAGTGTCACAGATTGGTGCGTCCATGATGTGGACACTGGAGACAGCTTACCGGTGAAGCACAAGGCTTACCGGGTAACTGACAGGGTCCGGGCCTGCATCAAGGAGGAGGTCTCCAAGATGCTTGCCCTCGGGGTGGTTGAGTCTTCCAGCAGTCCTTGGTCCAGCCCCGTGGTCTTGGTTCCGAAGGCTGCTGCGCCGGGAGCCACACCCGAACTCCGGTTCTGTGTGGACTACAGAGGACTCAATTCAGTCACGAAGACTGACGCGCACCCCATCCCCAGAGCTGACGAGCTCATTGATCGGCTAGGGGCTGCCCGGTTTCTCAGCACGTTTGATTTGACGTCTGGGTACTGGCAGATCGCCTTGACCGATGGGGCAAAGGAGAGGTCGGCATTCTCTACACCAGATGGGCATTTCCAGTTCCGGGTTATGCCATTTGGAATGAAGAATGCCCCTGCCACCTTTCAGAGATTGGTCAACCAGGTGTTGGCTGGGCTGGACGAGTTCAGTGCCGCCTACCTGGATGACATCGCGGTGTTCAGCGGCACCTGGCCCGAACACCTGCGACACCTCTGGGAAGTGTTGATGGCCCTGCGCAGAGCAGGCCTCACAATCAAGGCAAGCAAGTGCCAGATTGGGCAGGGTTCAGTGGTGTACTTGGGACACCAAGTTGGGAGTGGCAAGGTAGCCCCCTTGCAGCCCAAAATCGAAACCATCCTGGCTTGGGAACCCCCCAAGACCCAGACTGCAGTGAGAGCCTTCCTGGGGCTCACTGGGTATTACAGGAGGTTTGTCAAGGGCTATGGCACGATCGTGGCTCCCTTGACAGAGCTGACTTCGAAAAAGCAGCCCAGGAATGTGATTTGGACTGACACCTGTCAGAAGGCTTTCGACACCCTGAAGACTGCCATGTGCACGGCGCCCGTGCTCCTGGCCCCAGATTTCTCCAAGGAGTTCATTGTGCAAACAGACGCTTCAGAGCATGGTGTAGGGGCTGTTCTTTCACAGATGACTGAGGAGGGCTTTGACCAACCCGTAGCCTTCATAAGTCGGAGGTTACTTCCACGGGAAAGTAGGTGGAGTGCAATAGAGCGTGAAGCATTTGCTGTGGTCTGGGCGCTGAAGAAGCTAAGACCCTACTTGTTTGGGTCTCACTTCCGAGTTCAGACGGACCACAGGCCCCTCAGATGGTTGATGTAAATGAGGGGTGAGAACCCGAAACTGTTGAGGTGGTCCATTTCTCTACAGAGTATGGACTTTACGGTGGAACACCGCCCTGGCACCGATCACGCCAACGCTGACGGTCTGTCCAGATTTTTCCGCCTTAGTGATGTGGAACTCCCTGGGGAAGGGTAGTTCCCCCCACATTTCAGCTGGAGGGGACACATGTTAGACCTGGCACCTTGGCGTGAGTCTCCCTTCCACTTTTTGCTGATGTGCCTCCGATGTTTTGCTGGTTTTCCGATACTCAGGGCACTGCGCCACGGCTGATCCGTGCCGCAGTGCAAGTGCTCCCTACTGTAAACTGTACATACGATTGGTATCCATGATTGGTGCATTGGATTTACTGTTAGTCCCTAGTAAAGTGCACGAGAGAGTGCCGGGGCTTGTAGATGCCAATACTGCTGGTGGGCCTGCAGCGCTGGTTGTGCCACCCACCGAAGCAGCCGTAAAGATGTGTCTGGGAACTGCGACCGCAGAACCCGCGTGCGGTCTCGTACTGTCACGTTAGCTGGGCAAGTGTCCCCACTTGCCAGCACCGACCCTTCCCTTGACTACATATCAGTCACCCCTATGGTAGGCCTGCGGGCAGGGTGCGTTGTAGGTGCAAGGTAGGACAAGCCCTGATGTGCGTGGCATGTCCTAGTAATGACTTACAACGAAGACCGTATTTCACTACTGAAGGCTACCTGCTCCAGTAGGCCAGACTGAGCTGCGAGGATTATTACACCCTATAATCCCTGCAGGCTCAAGGAGCATGGTAGTGAGTCATGTTTAGTATGCCTGAACTCGGGATAATGAGATATTTCTTGTAGTCAAGTTTATTTCAGTATCCTGGGTTTGCAAATGCTACTTTTAGAAAGTTAGCATTTGCTTGCTTAACCATTTCAGCCGCCTCTGCTGGTATGTATCTGACTGTCTGGGATGTGTGAGTGACCGGGCTGGAGGGATGACGGGTGGTGAATGCGCAGATTACACCTTAGTGGGAGGTAGGAGTGCCTCTTGACTCGAACTGTCACTGTGCTCGACCTCCACAATGCTGGCTCCACCCTCCTGGGGAGCGGCGGATGACTCTGCCGGCACCTGGCCCAGGAAGAGCGAAGCCCCCATCAACAAGGTACTCTGGCCACTCCTGTCCGGACAATGCTGGCTCCACCTCCTGTGGGGCGTCTGATGCGCCTGCCCCTCACACTGAAAGCAGAAGCCGGAGTACACCCGCGGGGGTACTCCAGAACTGAGAGTGGCTATGCAAAGGCCCCCCTGGCCTGCGAGAACAAAAGAATTGGCCTATAAAAGACGGAGCCCTGCTCCTTGAAAATTAGATCCGGTTTGGGCCACAGAAAGACTCTGCCCTACGAGAAGGACCGTGAGAGACAAGGAAGGGTGCTGACTCTTGCCTGTGTCTGGTGCCTTGCTGCTGAAGGAGAGGAAGACAATAAGACTACGAAAAGACTGTTGTGCTACTTGTGCCAAACTCTGCAAAGAGATCTCCAAGGGCTTGCAACTGAACTTGCCCCCTGACCAGCGTCCCAGGACCAGTGGACGCTACCCCCTTGGAAAGCGACTGCGGGTGCTGACCATCGCCGCAGCACTGACGGAGGAATCTCCTCTAAGGCATCACCATCCTCCCGACCACCGTGACCGGGGCCCAAGGCAACAGCGAAAGCAAAGTGAGGACCAGCCGCCGCTGGCCCGAACACCGTGACCGCAACTGCACCGGGAACCCGAGAGCAAAGCAAAGGAGGATCCGTCCGGTCCGAGCTATCGAGGTGAAGGCATAGCGAGCTCTCACTCACCTGCAAGGACGGACAATTGCCCTACGAGAATCCGCAAGGTCGGTAAGCCTGCCTGACAGCCCAGCTGTGAGCCCACAGCTGCACCGACATTTGGCTGGGTACGTCCTGCACTTGGGGACCGTACTGCCACTTGTCACCACCGCACAGCCGCCGCCTCCAGGGTCGGAGCGGACGACGAGGAAAGGACCCTGCCGCCACAGAACACCGCTGCCCCGGACGACCAGTGACCTGCTCGGCCGAAGAGCCGCAACGATCAGCGACCCCGGGAAGGCAAAGCGACGTGGGACAGATCCCTTGGAAGCCGCCGGCTCCACAAAGAACTTTGAATAACACCGGCCTACGGGCCTCCAGAGAACTTCCATAAGAACTGTGGTAACTCGAATTAAGTAACCTGCAACCGTCTTCATAAAGTTATTGACTGTATTCATAAGCCTGCTTAAAATCTATATAAAGATATATATTTTTACAAGAATACAGTCTGGTCTCGTTGTGTGGTGGGTTGGTTGTAAAGGTGTACTGTTGCAAGTGTTTAACCCTATGTGCCCCAAAGATTAGCCTACGACTGCTTAAGCCACACTACCTAGAGGGTAAGCAGAGGTTGTCTGGAAGGTAACCCTCAGCCCTGACGAGGAAGAGAGAGTCCCTGCTTGTCGCTAGTGTTACACTGCGCCAACTAGAGCCTCCCCCTTCCTACAGAGCCCATATCAGGGACAGCGAGGGAATGGGGTACCAAAATCGAAGATGGATTACTCAACCTTTCCCCTGGATCAAGGGACAGGCATCTCTCTGCCAAGTCAATTTCCTTGCCAGAATGGGGCTTTGTTGTACCACTGTCCTTATCCCCAGTCAGTTTCCTTTTGCCCATATTTGCTAAATAGGGGTCACAGGTGACGAAAGCCAGGGGAGCAAAGCAAAAAAAACTTGATAGAGGACTCACCAGTACCACGACCAACAACAGCCAAGAGGGGTGGCCCAGCCCAGTTTCTTCTGCGCGATGATGGGCGAAGACGGGTCAGGTCTTGGCCCGGGCGCATCCCGCGAGCGTCCCATGCTGCGGAATCCTTGTGGAGCTTTTGATGCGCAAGTGAAGCGCTCATGCCCCATCTGCTGCTGAGGTGACTGGGAGACATAGTCCTACCCTAGTCAAGAAAGAAATACCAGAATTGTGGGCCGGGTAAACTGCCATTATCAACCCCTGAGTTGCAGGATCCTTGTGGCCCTTTTGAAGCGCGATATAGCTCTCAGGCCCCACCTGCTGCTGAGATGACTGGTGCATGTAGTAGACAAAAGAAAGGAGAGTCCAGAAATGCGCGACTGGAAAACCTCAAGGTGCATTAAGCCTAAGCTGATGACAACTCAGCATCTGTACTGGAAAATTGTCACCCAACCAGGCTTGCGTGCGGTGCTAGGGATGTTAGGGTCAGCTACTTCCTCACTGGCTCTGATGAAGCCTATTGTCCACTCATTCTATCGGCGACCCACTGGCACATAAAAGTTCAATCACCACATTTAATTCCTGATTGACTTGGGCTTCCTGGGTTGACTAACAAAATATCGATAGCAAAAATATAGATGACAAAAATATAGATTAAAAATATAGAATGCAAAAATATTGACTCCCTATACTTAAACAGGTAAGTACAAAAATATCAAATCAAATATATATCGAAGTTAAAAATATAGATGTAAAAAAATCGATTAAAAAATATAAATAAAATAAAATAATATATATTAAATATGCAAAATATGAATATTACCTTTAACAAAATTAATTAAATATACTATACATTTTAACTAAATCTAAAAAAAACTAAATTAAAAAATATAAGCACACAAACATAATAATTTATACATATACATTTATTTACTTTAAAATAATGTATTAACTTTATCTTAATTCAAATATTTAACTTTTAAATTATATAAAAATAAAATATATACATATATCAATACTTTAAAATTAAACAAAATTCTATAATTCATTAAAACATTAAACTATTTTTAAAAAACGTACATTTCTTAATAAAATAAATACAACGGTAGGGAAAATGTAATAATTAAATTTACTATTCCAACTCCAGTGAATACAACAGTAGGTAAAGTGTTGGATAGCGGAGGTGCAAAAATTACTATTCCCACTCCAAAGAGTGCAACAGTAGTAAAAGTGTTGGATAGCGGAGGGGTAACATTTAATATTCCCACTCCAGTGAGTGCAAAAGTAGGGTAAATGTTGGATAGCAGAAGAATTAAATTTACTATTCCAACTCCAATGAGTACAAAAGTAGGGAAAATGTTGGCTAGCGGAAGGGTAAAAATTACTATTCCCACTCCTGTGAGTGTAACAGTAGGGAAAGTATTGGATAGCAGAGGGGTAAAAATTACTATTCCCACTACAGTGAGTGCAACAGTAGGGAAAGTGCTAGATAGCGGAGGGGTAAAAATTACTACTCCCACTCCAAAGAGGGCAACAGTAGAGAAAGTATTGGATAGTAAAGGGGTAAGAATTAATATTTATACTCCAGTGAGTGCAACTGTAGAGAAAGTTTTGGATAGCGGAGGGGTAAAATATACTATTCCACTCCAGTGAGTGCAACAGTAGGGAAAGTATTGGATAGCAAAGGAGTAAATATTACTATTCTCACTTCAGTGAGTGCAACAGTAGGGAAAATATTGGATAGCAGAGGGGGAAAAATTACTATTCCCACTCCAGTGAGTGCAACAGTAGGGAAAGTGCTGGATAGCAGAGGGGGAAAAATTACTATTCCCCCACCAATGACAGCAACAGTAGGTAAAGTGCTGGATAGCAGAGGGGTAAAAATTACTATTCGCACTCCAATGAGTGCAACATGAGGGAAAGTACTGGATAGCGGAGGGTTAAAAATTACCATTCCCACTCCAGTGAGTGAAACAATTGGAAAAGTGTTGGATAGCAGAGAAACAAAAATGACTACTAACATTTAAACAATTGAAAAAAATAAAATAATCTTAAAATTAAATAAACAATATTTAAAAATATATGTAAATATATTAAACATATAAAAGAACACGTTATTATATTAATTACATATAACAAAAAGGTACAAATATTATATAAAACAAATTAATAAATACATTTATAAACAATACTTATTTAAAAGGCGCAAATGTTAACAAATTATTTAAAACATAAATGTATTTATTTTATTTACTACCCTTTAACACCACACCAATAATAAAAGACCAACATTTTTATTTAAATGTATTTCCATATTTATCATAATTAATCATGAATTCAAAAATATTAATAATAAAAAATAATAAACATTCATTAAGTACACCTTCTTTAACACTATAATATCCACACACACACACACCTAAAATTAATTACACAATTAACATAATTAATTACTAATTAAAACATTTTAATTAACAGCTAATTAATAATTCCTCAATTAAAAATAAATTACTTCCCACCCTTCCCACCATTTTCACCTATAAACACCACAACAAACACCTAAAGTTAATTACACAATTAGCATAATTAATTGCCAATTAATTAATTAAAATGTATTAACAACGTATTATTAAATAACTAATAACAAACTAATTTACACATTTAACACTATAACATCTCAAGTAAGCAAATATTAATAAATAAAAATTATTCAATAAATGTAATATAATAAATTACTCTACCCTATTCCTCTATAAACCCACAACCCGCGACGGAACAAAAACACAAAATTAAAATAATAATAATAATGATAATGACTACTAAAAATATTCAAAACATTTTATATAAATACATTACTTCCCACCCTATTCCCCAATAAACCCACAACCCGCTACAGGACTAAAAACACAAAATTCAAATAAAAAAAATAATAACTACTAAAATTTTAAGATATATAATAAACATACAAACAATTCTTATACAAAAAACATACAACACACACATATAAAATATATACTAAAATACATAACATTAATAAAAAAATCGATATTTTTAACAACTATATTTTTGCAAATGATATGATAGACACTTCGAAATTTTTTGAATTGATATTACTTACCTAAAACCAATATTTTTGATCACGAGAATTAGTCCGTCGATATTCCTGACCCACGATATTTTTGACACAATATTTGTGCAGTTTGATATTTTATACTCAATATTCTGTCTCTGCACCAGCATTCAGTAACCTGGAAGGAGAAGGGCAAGAAAGAAGATGAGACTGGATCAGATTGGAACAAACTGGGATCGGAATACTGGACAGAAATTGGGTCATTCCTTCAGCAAGAACCAGGACAGCACTCTTTAGCTCAACACCCCTTCTCCCCTTGCTCATTACATAAATGTATTGACTGAAGCATCATCGATGCTGAAATTTGTTTGTATACATGAATAGGCAAATGTCAACTCAATGGCTAAGAGCAGTTCCGGATTACCAAATAGGCAAAGTAGGCACCGGCTTATGGGCCCCACTCCTTTTAGGGGCCCGCGACAACGGATCAAAATAATATTGATTTGATCTTGAAAGTAAATTGCAATCAAGCTTTCTTAAATTGTTTCCAATTAATTTTTGTTTAATAGCATTAATTGTTAACGTTTAGCTTTGTGTAATAAAATTGGTTTATTAAAATTGATGGCTGGTAAAGTTAAAAACGCATTAGGAGATAATTTGCAGGGGGGCGAAATTTCATCTGCCTGAAGGGCCTCCACAGGGTTTAATACGGCAATGGCTAAGTGTTGCTTAAGTCAGAAAACAAGGGGCTAAAAGCCAATTGACACTATTGGTGAATACAAGGTTGTCACCTATTGGCGTGGCTTAGGCTTCAATAATATCTAATTTGCAGCCGAAAGGATGGAAAATGTGATCATTGACGCTATGGGCTACACCCAATGGGCAAGTCCACAAAGCTTTTTTTGCATGAGTAGGTGCAACTTGTAACTGGGAATTCAGGAGTAAGTCATATCTAAGTCTGGAGTAAGTCACATTTACTGCCAGAAACCCCCTGAGGTCCAATTCACAACGTTTTTTTTCTGGTAGTAGTCTCACACCTTTAGTCACACCATAGTCCATCTCTCACATACATTTTATTTGTTTTAAAGCCCTGGTAACGGCTTGCTTTAGTAATATACTCGACTGTCAACATAAAATACAGATCTGTTCTTTGCAGCAGGTATAGTAACCCTCCTCAGAACTTTATGGAGAGTGAAAACTGCCACTAGACAGAACCCTGACCTGAACATTAATCACCAGAGTTATCTGGACATTTTTATTGCTGCCTAAAAGCTGGACGCACAAGGAACTCAGAAGTAGGTGTTTAACATTGGAAGTTATTGCTAACACAGGCCCCCCCTGAGGTCAGTGCCCCCCTCCAAGTCAGCGCCCACTGTGGCGGCACCGGTCTCACTGCCCTAAAGCTGGCCCTGTGTTACAGCAAACAAGTGATGGACGGAATGCTGACAATGCAAATATTCTCCCCTAGTCAAAAGATCTGGGTTATATCCATTGATCTTTTACCCACTACGCCACCCCAGTTTGGACCCAGCCATATGCAAATCAGTCTTGACCCTGTGCCCCATGGGAACAGTCTAGACCGATCTGTCAGGCTAGGTCCTCCCTGGACTGGAAACAAGCATCCTGGGACTGGTTTCAGGGTGTGTCACCCTTCTTCAGCCAGGCTAGCTTGAATCCAGTGGCACAGTGAGCAAGGGACCCACGTCTAGGCATACCCATCCCACTTAGGGCGAAAAGTGTTACAGCAAACAAGTGATGGACGGAATGCTGACAATGCAAACAGTCTCCTCCAGTCAAAAGATCTGGGTTAAATCCATTGTTCTTTTGCCCACTATGCCACCCCAGTTTGGACCCAGCCATATGCAAATCAGTCTTGACCCTGTGCCAGTGGGAACAGTCCAGACCGAACTGCCAGGCTAGGTGCCCCATTTATCTCCATAGTCCATCTCTCACATACATTGTATTTGTTTTAAAGCCCCGGTAACGGCTTGCTTTACTAATATACTCAACTGTCAACATAACATACAGATTTGTTCTTTGCAGTAGGCATATTAACCCTCCACAGAACTTTATGGAGAGTGAAAACTGCCACTAGACAGAAGTCTGACCTGAACATTATTCACCAGAGTTATCTTAACATTTTTATTGCTGCCTAAAAGCTGGACGCACAAGGAATTCAGAAGCAGGTGTTCTAAATCTGAAGTTATTGCTAACACAGGCCCCCCTGAGGTCAGTGCCCCCTCCTAGTCAGCGTCCAGTGTGGCGGCACCGGTCGCACTGCCCTAAAGCTGGCCCTGTGTTACAGCAAACAAGTGATGGACAGAATGCTGACAATGCAAACATTCTCCCACAGTCAAAAGATCTGGGTTAAATCCATCATTATTTTGCCCACTACGCCGTTCCAGTTTGGACCCAGCCACATGCAAATCAGTTATTGACCCTGTGTCCCATGGGACCAGTCCAGACCGAACTGCCAGGCTAGGTGCCCCATATATCTCCATAGTCCTTCCCTCACATACATTTTATTTGTTTTAAAGCCCTGGTTACGGCTTGCTTTACTAATATACTCAACTGTCAACATAACATACAGATATGTTCTTTGCAGCAGGCATATTAACCCTCTACAGAACTTTATGGCGAGTGAAAACTGCCACTAGAAAGAACCCTGACCTGAACATTAATCACCAGAGTTATCTTGACATTTTTATTGCTGCCTAAAAGCTAGACGCACAAGGAACTCAGAAGCAGGATTTCTAAATCTGCAGTTATTGCTAACACAGGCACCCCTGAGGTCAGTGCCCCCTCCAAGTCAGCGGCCTGTGTGACGGCACCAGTTGCACTGCCCTAAAGCCGACCCTGAGCAGGCAGCCCTGCCAAATGTATGAATCCACCTCATAATAAATCAAAACATGCCCTGTACTAAAAGCATGCGCAAATGCATCAATATTGCCAGTGGTGTTATAACTCTGAAATATTAGGAGCAGCTATTTATTGTGCAATGCAGTTGGTTTAGTGATGAGGAGCATAAATGTAGCATGGGTTTCTTGCCCTGCAGCACAGTCATACAACCATTCTTTGCATCTTGACTGGTCCCATTTCGCCCTTTGGGCTCGAGCTGGAAGCATTCCAAGTCTGCTTCAGGTTGCATCAGATCCAAATAATCCTAAAAAACAGGTTTGCTCTAATTCCTGGAGATCCAGTTCTCTCCTTTTGTTGGTCCACATTGTCAGCTTTAAGAAGGCTAAGGTTTTCACAAAGATGGCCATGTTCCAGTTCAGTAAGACAGCATGTGACACGTGCCATCCAAGGACTGGAAGCTACCTCTTAGCTAGATCCAAGATAGACACCAGCCTGAGCTTTTCTGTATGATTCAAGCCACTATATACAAGCCGGAGCACGATGGTATCGCAGTAGGTTTAACCCCTTCCCCGTGGGGCTAATTCCCCTGCGGTGCGGGGGGCCGCGCGCGGCGCCGCAGTGCTTGTGACGAGCTGAGCTCGCCACGCTGCTCAGTGAAGCTGTGCTCATGGCGAGCTGAGCTCGTCACAACTCCGCCCATTTAATGGAACGCCTAGCATGGCAGGGGAATTATCCCCGCGTGGGTGTTCCATGGCTGTTATGACGAGCTCAGCTCATCATGAGCACAGCTCCAATGTGCCTCTTGACGAGCAGAGCTCGTCATGAGCGCCGAAGGTGTTAAAGCTGAGCTCTATGCATAAAGAAACAAGCGGGCCACCAGTTCTTTGTTGCAAGAGTCACCACACTAACTAATTTTCCATTATTTTCTCTGCCTTCGGTGTAACCCCTACGTCTTGCTCTGTAGATAGCTGATGCTTCTGCCTACATCCTGTGGATTTTCAAGACTATACTTAATGGGCAATGGCAACCATGTTGTGCTTTCTTCCAAGATCTACACCTCTAGAGAGTCTTTGAGACGAATACCCCAAGATTTGTCCCCACTGACTCCTTTATGCAATTGACCATTAACTGCAAAGTCTATACAAGAGATTTATTCAAGAGCATGACTTGGTTTTAGATGCACTGCTAGGGAGTTGCTTCATTTAGGTACATTAACAAGGAAATGCCTTCATCTCTCTTGGCGTGGGGGCTGAGAGGATTGGTTTGGTTTCCCGCTTAGCACCAATTCCAGTGCTTGATGATGGGGAGATTAGCCTTCTTTCTTCCATTTATTTAAAACAAAATAAAAGATGCACATGGCGAATGGACTAATGAATGGAATTGAGGATTTAATTATTTAATACTTTGACTGACTATTCCAGGAAGACTTACCATTGGAATGACAAATGAATCATATGCAAATAACAGGTTGTTGTTGCGAGAACAGATTACCCAATTGAATTTCTCACTTCTGTTGTGCCCAGAAGAAGTTTATTTGGAAATGGACGAAACGTGTTGGCTGATTTCGTTGTGTATATATGAAGCCTTTTTAAAGAAAAAAAGAATAAAGAGAAGATTTATATCGGCTATGGAACTTTGTGCACATATTTATTTTTCAATCTTTGTAAATGTTGTAAATATGGTGCACCTCTGGAACTTATTTTCAAGGAAAATGAAGTATATGTTCAACAAGGATGCAAGTACATTTCAATACCTAGATTAGTGAACAACTGAAAGGAATAATTGTCTGCCTTAATATAGTATCTGTGTTGCAGTAAAGGCCCTTAGGCTACATTTAGGTACAGCAAAACATGGTTGCCAATCCAGTAACAAAAGATTGTCAATGTTAATATTCCTAAATGTTTCAGGAACACTGTGTATGGAAAATATCTTCTGGGATGTCAGTGATGCTGGTTGGTATATCTGGTTCTGGTGTGTGAGCTATTCACGGGGGCTCAGAGACGTTTTAAGACAAGGGCAAAGTGGGCTCTGGGCCTGGGCTCCAGCCTTTCAAGATGGGCCCTGGATATAGCCATCTCTGTTCTGCAGAGAATCTTGCCCTGATGACCTTGAATAATTCTTAAACCAATTGCGGGTGATGTGTCAGAGTCTATACAGACATTTTGCAGAGAAAGTTGTGTTTATATCTCATTCAGCATTCATAAAAAAAGTTTATTTTAGATCAAAACAGGATCTCACATATCAGAAATGGGAGGAGGTCACAAAGATTATTTGCAGTAATATTAGGGAAATACTGCCATGTTACAATATTGAAAACACATGTCACTTTCCATGAATTTTAGATGTAAACACATTTAGAATTTGGACGAGTGTGTCTGTGCACTATTAGTGACCTGGCCAAAGAGGGTATGAATAAGCTGAAATTAGATCTTGAATTCAAACCTGTGCTGGACAGGGGCCCCCAAAATGGGTTTGGCCCAAGGTCCCCCAAAATCCTTTTTTGATTTTCCTGGGGCTCCACTGGGGCTCCTCTGTAAGCATGTGTGGGCTGTTCTTTTTTGTGACTGGACAAAGTGTGGAAATTCAGATCATACTCACACCTCCATGTGTTATGTTATATGTTATGTTACTTGCATTTGTAAAGTGCACTATCACCTGGGAAGGTATCCTGGCTGTGTGCTTGCGTGGAAGTCTAGCCTCGCAGGCAGTCATGCACACCATAAAACCCACAGTGTCACACCGACTAGTGTTGCACTGTCACTTTGGCAGCTATTGCACTTACCACATCACACTCACTACCATTATTCTATCACACTCAAGCTTCACCATCACACTCACTAACACTGTGTGACTAAACTAAGAAGCTCCATGTACAATATCACATCTCCAGGACATGCCGGTGGAGTGTGGATGCACCTACCCCCACCAGGAAAGTCTGTTATTGACAGTAACATCTCACTCACCACACAGCCACTCAGCCATGCATTATCCACCCATCTGTGTGTGTCGACCTGTGTACATGCAGTCTATGGTTTAATGTCTACTTGCTTGTGTATTGTTCCTTTGCATTTGCCACTTATTGTGTTGCTTGTATGAAAAGGTGCATGTGTTTGATTGTTTGTAGGTGTTTCTTCTGTATATTCACTGGGGTCTACTTGTCAATATGCACCAAATGTTTGATAGTTTGAGTGGTCTAAGGTATGTTTAACGTGCCTCTATGTATCTTTATGTCTGCTGGTCTGTGTGTACTCATCCTTCAGTAGGTCTGTTGATCTATGTGTGTTTTTCCTGTAGGTATTTTGCTGTGCATCTGCATGTCCTTCTAGATATATGATATGTGAGTTCCCATAGGTATGCATGCATAGGTGCCTCCATGTTGTGTCTTTTTGGGTACACACTATACAAGGGCCACATCTGCTGTCTTTACCAATGCTTGTTGGACTTTGAAAATATGAATTTGAATTTTGCACCTGCATCTCACTCATGGTTGATGTACGAGAAGGACACCCTGCCAAGCCACCTGAGAGGACATATATCTGTCCTGAGGTACTTACTCCTTTTTAATTTGGATTTGCCCTTTCCACATCTTTAGTAATATGCGCTCTAGTTTGATGTCACGGCACATACAGTTCAGGTTGTTTGGTACAGGTAGTGATGCCACCTGGAGTGAGGCATTGCCCTTGTATGGCAGGCATCAGGAAGAGGGACAAACTAGTGTTCTGTACATAGCACATCATTAGCCTAGCCAGTCTAAAGCCAGCCCTGCTATCTGCACTAAGTCTTTAGAGGCACCGCTGCCGGTATAGGGCTCCTTTGGTTTCACATTCCCCTTATTAGCTGGAGCGTACATAGACATGTTTATAGAGCTGTGAACTGCATCCCCTCCACTATTTCATTTGTGCAGATGGTGGGCACCAGCGTTTATTTTTGGGGACCAGAACTTATTTTTCATCAACAGACCCAGAGAAAAAGAGTGAGAATGGATCTAAAGGGAGAAAGAAGAAGGAAGAGAAAGGTGGAAAATCTGTGACAAATGGAGAAAGCAGTAATGTGAAAGAAACTACAAGAGTGAGATAAAGATAGGGTGACCAGACGTCTCGCATTTCCCCAGTCAGACCCGGATTTTCAGTGGACTGTCACGGTGTACCCATGCTAATGTTAATTTTAAATATATGTGCTGTTTTTTTGTGACAAAGGTCAGGTCATCCTGCAATAATCATATAATATATGTTACAAATAGTATCACTCAGAGTACACAAACTATACTAATTTAACTTTTGTGGTAACTTAGTATATATGTTTAACACTCATAAACATTTACAAAACACACACAATCACTGGATGATGTCATCAGTGATGTCATATGAGATGTCGTCAGTGATGTCACGGACCATGTAATGAGTGATTTAATATATTATGCCATAAGCAGTGCAATGTGGAGGTGTAAGTTATAGTTTGCTCAGGTAACTATAACTGATGAATTTCTAAAGGGGTGCTTTACAATCCCTTATAACAACATATGCCTCATTTATGGCATCATTAGACCTTAGAGCAGAGGTCTTCAAACTTTTTGATGCCGAGACCCCCTTGTAAAACCTTTTTAGGCGTAAGGACCCCCTTCCGACAAAAGTTTCTAGAAACTGGTACTCCTCATCATCAACTTTTAACAACCATAAATGCGCCTGTTAGACCTCATCACATCCATTCATCATTCATCCACCGACACTTTCACACATCCATCCATCCTTTCATCCTTCCATCCATCCATCCATCCTTCATCCATCCACCCTTTCATCTTCCCATCCATACATCCATCCTTTACCCATCCACCCTTCCATCCATCCACCCATCATTCATCCACCCACCTTTTCACACACCCATCCATCATTCATCAATGCAACCTTTTATCCATCTATACATCCATCCACCCTTTCATCCATACATCCATCCACCCTTTCATCCATCCATCCACCCATCGTTCATCCACCCACCTTTTCACACATCCATCCATCCATGCATCATTCATCCATGCAACCTTTTATCCATCCATACATCCATCCATCCTTCATCCGTCCACCCTTTCATCCTTACATCCATATATCTATCCTTCATCCATCTATCCTTCACCCATCCACCCTTTCATCCTTCCATCCATACATCCATCCTTCATCCATCCACCCTTCCAACCATCCATCATTCATCCACCCACCTTTTCACACATACATCTATCATTCATCCATGCAACCTTTTATCCATCCACACATCCATCCACCCTTTCATCCTCCCATCCATTCATATATCCATCATCCATTCACCCTTTCATCCATCCACCCACCCTTTCATCCATCCATCCACCCATCCCCCCACCTTTTCACACATCCATCCATGCATAATTCATCCATGCAACCTTTTATCCATCCATACATCCATCTTCCATCCATCCACCCTTTCATCTTTCCATCCATCTTTTATCCATCCACCCTTTCATCCATCCATCCGTCATCCATCCACCCTTTCATCCATCCATTCACATGAATTGTTAAATTGTCCACTGAAAAGGCCCTTGCACGGCCTTCAGCCTAACCTACAAAGATCTCAAATGTGCCCGTTACAAACAGCCACCCAAAGAGTGAATGCATCCAGACACAAGGAGGTGAGTGGCAACGCAGTGCAGAATTAAGACAGATGTTGCTCGAAAAGTAACTACGAAAACGAATACACGTGGGAAATATGCACAAGTGGCATGAAATTAAACAAATAGAATGTCCACAGGGATGGCAGTGCCAATCTAAAATTCCTTAAGCGTTCTTGAGCACATTGTGCCGAAACAAATCTTCCTTTCAGTGATAGTTTGACACGAATGTGAGTCCGCTATGGACATGTGTAATGCCACTTTAAATTTCTGTTGGTGCTGAGCAGGAGCAAAGCCCACCACACTTAAGAGCTGCAAGAAATGTGCGTAGGGTGCATATCAGACGTTTGCAAACAGAGAAAGGTGTTAGGATCGTTAATAATAGTACTTGACGCTATATCAAGAATGCATGATGCGTCAAAATATTTACAAAAGGCACGATATGTGATCCGGGTATATGATTTATTTTTGCTCGAGCACCTTCTTTGAAAATAATAAATATGTAAGTTGAAATAAGGTTCTTTTTATCATGGATATCCTCATGCGCAGCATTCAGTTAATGTCAGTTTTTCCTGTAGGCTTCAATGCGGATGGGGGGGGGGGGGATGGGGGGGGGGGGGGAGATCGACGCAGGATTTTTTCGTTCTGTTTAAATATTTGTTGACACGTAGTGAGGGGCTGGGAGATAAAGTCTGAGGCTCAGTGTGTAAGAGACAGCAGTAACGAGTTTACAAAGGCATGTTAAATATGCAAATGGTCTCTAAAGACCTGTGAAAAACCTGGAGGTGCCGGAGATGACTTCAGACACTCCCCAGCGGAACCCCCAGCAACTCGAGTTGCTCTGCAGCAGCAGCCCAGCTGAGACACACGATGGGGGAGGAGGGGGGCTAAAGCCCTTGGGCCTAGGCAGAAGTATGACTGTGAAGGCGCGACCCCCTTTGCGTCACTCCACGCCCCCCCTGGGGGTCGCGCCCCACAGTTTGAAGACCCCTGCCTTAGAGTAAACGAGGCCAAACATTCATTGTCATAGCAGGCTCAAAAAGAGGTGAAAAACACTCCCAGTTCCAGCTGGCCTCTAAGAAACTTGAAGTGGTAGACTCCTTTTCCTACCTGGGGTCTTATTTGACGAGAACCACTCCTGGAAAAATCTGGTAGGAGGTGAGCCTCAGCTATGGAAAGGAGTCTGCAGGCTATTAAGGGTTTTGCAAGAAGGTTGGGTGCCAGTCCTCTGGCAGTGATTAAAAACATCTACCAAGCCAAAACCAAGGCAGTGGTAACGTATGGGGCGGGAGTCTGGGGGACTGTAAACGTCGACCAGCTCCAGAGATTGGAAGACACCTTATTCAAAAATCGGGTATCCTTAGCCCAATCACACTCCAATTACACCTTACATCTCGAATTGGGGTTGCCTTATTTGCCTGATTCCATCAGACTGGCCCCAATCCTGCTGTGGCTTTCGATCTGGCTTAGATCCACGGTGAACTAAACTCAACGTATAATCCCTAGCTGTTCGAAGTTGGACCATCACAGAATGATTGGTTGGCTTAGCTATATAGAGGCTGAACTGACCGCAATTGGGCAGAGAGATCTATTTAGGGATCCCTCACTGTGTAGGAAGGTAGCAAAGAGCAAATCATTGAGCTGTATCAGGGGCGGCTCTAGGCTCATGGTAGCCCTGGGCAGGGAGAGTAGGTAGGGGGCACCGGAAGAGGGGGTCTGGGCGGGGCAGAGCGCGGAGGCCAGTGAAGAGGTGGGGGTCAGGGTGTTTGGAAGGGGAATAGAGCCGGAGGCCGCCAAATCCCTGCCAGGGGCCGCCACACAAATATGTATCCTTCCTTCCTCAGAGGATTATTATATTAAGGATATATATTGGCTTGGTGGCCCCTGGGGTTTGGTGGCCCTGTGCAGATGCACAGCTTGCACATGCCTAAGGCAGTATCCCCAAACAGCTAGTTTTCTTCGGAGGGAAAAAACCCACAAAAAATGAGTAACGTCTGTATACGATCGTATTCCCCCAAGACTAAGCGATGGATTTTGCTAACTCTCGTGTATTAGTTTTGTGCACAACAGATTTATCTTACTGCGCTTCTGCCTGAATTATATCCCTCTGATGATTGCCTACACAGTGAGGAAGTTTAAACATTCAGATCTGCTTCCGTGCCCTTGCGACAACCACTCTCCCCAATCACACTTACACATAATGTTACTTTGCAAGTTTTATTATACTGAAAGGAAAGCTTTTATTCTCCCGATTTTAAGGTGACACTAGTTCACCCAATGTAGAGGGCACTGTATTTCTAAAGGCTCTTCATGACCCCATTGTTTGCGTCTCTGTGGCACGTTTTTTTGTGAGCATGCATGACGAGGAGGAAGAACTGGGTTCCTCTGATTTAAAATGCTGCAAAATCTGGGATACATTGACTGCTTTTTAACATTGAGGACCTTAGTAATTGGAACTGTTTACAGTGTTTTGGCTGTTCCCAAATATGATTTTAAATATTCATTTATTGGCAGAGCCCATTCATGAATCTAATGTTTTTAAATGTTTTAAAATTGTGATTCTCTTTTTCTTCTCTCTTATATGGATTTTGTAATTTATTTGATGAATTGATGCTTTTATGATCTGTTTTTACAAGAGACCGAATAAAGAGATTGATTAGGATTATGAGATGTCATCAGTGATGTCACGGACCATGTCATGAGTGATTTAATATATGGTGACATAAGCAGTGCATTGTGGGGGGTAAGTTATAGTTTGCTCAGGTAACTAAAACTGATGAATTTCTATGGTTTTGTATGAGTGAAATCTGAGCCTAACTATAACGTCCCTGTAATCTATGTTTTTTTCAGTGAATTTCTAAGATTTTTTTAACTCTATTTCCTAACTATAGCATCTCTGTAACCTTTGGTTTCTTAAGTGAATTTCTATGTTTTTTTTAACTACTTGGGTCAAGCTGAGTCCCAAATGGCTGCCAACACTTCCTGGTTTGAAGTGTTGGCAGCCAATAAGGTCTCAACACGCGATCGGGAGGGTTTGCGGAGCATCCATGTCCCTATGTATACAAATTTAGATTTTGATTAATATCTCTAAAACTACTGAATGGATTTACACCACGCGCATAAAGGAACTTCCCTGACCAATATCTACCTTTCTGCCAAATTTGGTGTAATTCTGTTCAGCAGTTCGGGCTGTAGCTATGTCTAAAATTCCTATGGGAATTAACATTGGAAACACAAATTTTGTACCCCCCTTTTTCTCGGCCCCTGTTTGATATATCGCCCCGAATTTGTCCATGCACAAGAATCACCAGGGCACTTTTTGGGTAAAATTTCAGTAAGATACTTCAACCGGCGCCAAAGATATAGACAAGTCAAAAAATGCTTTTCTATTGGAAACATGGTCCTAACCATAAGTACCCACTGGTGGCCGCCAGTAGGTAATATTGAAAGCTTTCCTGCAGCTCCTCTGACTTTGTCCACCACGAGGGGACAGTGCAGAGCAGCAGGCGCAAACCAGCATATAATTTCAAAAGACACTTTCTTGTATTTACACAAAGAAAACTCGTACTCCAGGATGTTGCTTCTTAGACAAAAAGTTTAGTCAGCAGATTAAACGTTTTGTCTGAGAAGCAACATCCTGGAGTGCAAGCTAGATTTGTGCAAATATGAGGAACTGCCTTTTTGAAGGAAAAAAAATATATATATGTGTGTATGCGCGTGTGTATATATATATATATATATATATATATATATATATATATATTTTTTTTTTTACAGATTGCACATACTCACATTTGCAAAGCTACACATTAACTGGGACATGCCAGACATAGAAGTAGGACTACAGGCTTTAGTCCTACTTTTATGTCCGACCTGTCCCGGTTTTAGCTTCTCAACATTTGGTCATCCTAGATAAATAGCCAGGAGTTTGGGGTGGTGGGAGAAGGAGCACGAGGGGAAATCAAAACTAGGAAGCCTTGGTATTTGGCAAACTTGGCAGTGCCAGCAGTGGGCTCCTAAGAAAACGTTTGGCGCCGACTGCTCCTCCCTCACAGCCTCCTATGTAAATAAATGCTTGGACACCCACAGGCACATCCAGTGCTTAATTTGTAAAAATGTAATGTAAGTGCCAGGGCCCTTGTCCTTGCAGCTTGCACCACCCATTGCCCCTTCCAGTGCTGCAAATAACAGTACCAATACACCCACCAACCATCACACTACTTCCTTCAAGCATAACAATTCGGACTATTCCAGGCCCCCAAAGCTATAGGAAGACTTGGGCGGAAGGTATTAGTCATTTTTAATGTATATTGAATTAATCAACAACTGTTGTTCTCATCTTTAAATTAGACAAACAGCACCACCAGACACAAGGCAGACTGTGAGAAATACCGGTACCGGTACCGAAGACCGGAAACCACGGGCTCAAATTAAGCACTGATAGATATCTCATGTTCACAGTCTGACTGCTGTGCAAGGATTATCCTGCACAGGCTGCATGCATTGTCACGGTCCATTTCTGTTTGAAGCCACAACCTAGGGAGAAGTGGGTATCTGGGGCCGGTATTCCTTCGGATTACTAGCCGGCTCTCCCTGAGCCCGCCATCACGATTTCCAGAGGGTGAGAAGTCCCATGGGGACAGTTCCCTTTCAAAGTTCTTTCTCAGGACTTTCTCACGCAGCGTGCGTACCAGATGTTACCATACAACATTTTAGATTACTGAACTTGAACGGATGAAAGGCCAACCCAGCCCTGCCAGAATTAAAACCTGAACCCAGCAGGTTACACTAGGTTTATGTCCTGCACCTTCCTACCAGCTAAACGTCGAAGGTATGTTGGGAAGGAGTTGGGTGAATATGAAAGATTGTTGTTAAAGAAACTAGAGAATGGTTGTATCTAGTGACTCTCCTGTAATAATGCAAGGATATTTCATTCTCAGGGCAAATTTTAATTTTGCTGCCTGAGGACTCCCATTCAGTTACTAAAATTAAATACAGTTGTTGGCCGTTTCTGCAACTTGGTGCCGCTCAGTAGTTTGGTATCAAGAGGAGGGTTGACCCAATAAAGTCACTGGGACCTGGGTGTCTAGCATTAAAGAGAGGGGGTCCCAGTAAGGAAAAAGTAATTTCGGAAATAAAGCAAATGAGAAAATAAATACATCTATAATGTTTTATTCACATTATAGGAGAAGGTAATCAAAACCAAATTGACAAATAACAGTTGTATAAGTGCCCCTGGGGGTAGGGAGGACGTGCAGTCGTGGGGGTAGTGTAAGGAGGGATAGTGCGAATAAAAACACGTATTCATCAAACAGTAATGTCAATTCAATGTCTGATAAGCAATAAAGAAATCATAAATCAACAAACGAGTTCTCAAAACACATGCCTCATTGTCCGTATTATATACAAATTGTGGGTGGGAGGAGGCTGTGTGGAGGGGGTGAAGAAGTCGACGTTTCGACCCAAGTAGAGCAGGTGTCAGTAAAATCCTTGCAAGAGGGTCTTCATCAGGAAGAGAGGGGTAACGGGGCAGACAACCTGAGTTAAATAAATATATTCGATAATTATATAATATTTAAAAGTGAGCAGATCACAGAAATTATGAGGGTATGCGATATAGAGTGGGCATACCTGATTAAATCAGAGTTATACAGGAGTCAGTGGAAGAATCAACAATTAGGCATTCAGTCCTAGGAGAAATCAGTAGGGTGCCCATTAGAGAAATAATCAAAGCAGGTCACGTTCATTGAAAAGGGGAGGCTGGAGAAAGTGTGAACTTACTTGGAAAGTAACAATATCCCAAAGGTGATATGGTGAAAACGATCCGGATGCTGGGCTGGGTGGGACGGCTTTATTTATCTAGAAGAGGGAACATTATTCAGATGGGGGATCGACCACATTGACATGGCTCAAGGTGTAAAATGAGAGAGCAGGTCGGCGCGGCTTACCGAAGTTTGTAGAGTTCGTATGACCCCAGCTGTAGGAAAATCCGAGTAGATCAGGATAATACTCCTACGGTGAAGAGGGAGAGGGGTATCAGTACTCAAGAATGCTCGAGTTGACCAGTACTGGTGCACGCTATTATCAGGAGCCGATATCGGGCTTACCGGTCATTTGGTGGTTCCGTAGAAATCGGGCGTCTCTCTCGGCTTCCTCGAGGAGAACGCCGGGCTTCCTGTTGCTATGGTAGTCATAGCAACCGAGGGTCACATGTTCATAAGGGGTGAATATGTTCGCATAACTCAATGTCTCAAAGGAGCGAATAATGTTTAAATAAAACCTTAGACATTTTAAAATGGTATCAGTGTGTAAACTGAAAACCCTGTGTGAAAATAAATGTTTGTTTTGAACTAGAGATGCCCAAAGATTAACTGTAGTAACCATAATTGTGATTAATCATAAATTTGTGAAAACTTAATAGACTGCACCAATGCAACTTAGAGTAACTCTGTTTTTTTAAATTTTTTAAATTTGATGTAGAATCTGTCCTGAAGAAGGTACAAATCCAAGAAACCGAAACGCCGCGTCGACCTGTGATTCTTTGTTTTTAACTGTGTTTATTCAAATGTATTTAATGATGTTTTTTTGAAAATTTTTATACTGTGTAACAATGAAATTTTAACAATGTATATATACAATAAATGTTTGACAGAGTAACTCATGGTGTGAAAAATTTTATTTTATCTTTGGCATTATTGACATTGTGTCTTGTTTATACTCTTTGTTTAAAAACCAAATATTGTGTTCATGGTGGGGAGTACTAAATAACTGCAGTTTTGAACAAGGGTGTATAACAGTCATCTCCTTATGAATTTGGCATCTTTAGGGATATAAGCAAGTAATTGGTCTCACCATACACTGATAGAAGTCGAGTACAAATCATTGTAACTTTACCTCTCCCGCCATATTAATGGCATGCTTCATAAATATGTTTCTTTTAGAATGAAATGTTCACCCTAGAACTTAAGAACCAGGTGTGAAATTCAGTCTAAGACTGTTCTCTCGTGGGGACACCCCTGTCTTTTAGAAGACAGACTCAGCCAGTGGCCCGTTGTCAGAGCAACTAGTCACACAATTGAGTTTCTAAAACCGCTCATGTCGTGGACCATGCGTAATTAGTGGAGAGTATTAAATTAAGGTCATAAGCATTGGATTTGTGTGTAATTAAGGTGTAACCCAGAAGTGGGTGTAAAATTTGAAGGGAACAGGATCAATTAGCACAGATATATTAGTAAGCGGACAGACTATCGAAATAATGTGCAAATGGGTAAAAGATTTTACAAAAGGTCCAACTTAATAGATACGCATAGATAAACAGTTGTACTGCGGACCTATCCCAGGAGGGTCAAGGCAGTTGGCAGGAGAGCACATTGTCGCTCTACATCACATCAGGGTGCCATGTATCCATGGTAATGTAAATTACGATATCGGTAAACCAACTAGAGCAGTTGCACTGCGGACCTATCATATGACGGTCAGGCAGTGTAGACTGAAAAAATAGAATACAGGTCGAAATATACCATAGTAAAGCACCAAAGTAACCAACATGAGCACAGTATAGTATATTGATACATTCGAGTTACCAAGCATGTCACAGACTACGTACCTGTCCCATGACGGTAAAGGCAGTCTATTCATGGCCCATATATACAGTGATCAGAGTCAAGAAAAGGACTTAGGATTAGACATACAGTGTTCAAGGCAGAGTAGCAAGCTGAGAGAAAGAACTGTCGTGTTCATTCAAACCTAGATGGATGGAATTGAAGAAGAACATCCATTTGAGTTCTCTAATGTTCAGTATATTAGAAATATTCCCACCCCTGGGGCCCAAGGTGGCTTTCTCAATCACAACCCACTTAAGGCTCTCTGGTGGGTGCGCAGCTGATTTGAAGTGATCTACGAGGGGAGCCCCTACCACTTCACACCGTATTCTGCTCATGTGTTGTAGGATGCGTTGTTTTATCTTTTGTTGGGTTTGACCAATATAAATAAGGTTACATGGGCAAACAATGGCATATATCACCATAGAGGTGTTGCAGTTAGTTAGAGCTTTCAATTGGACCTTGTTGTGATTGTGTTGGAATTCTTTAGTCTGTATAGCACTGTCACAAGCTTTGCATTGATTGCATCTAAAGTGACCCATTATGGGTTGAAGATTCCATAGTGACATGATAGATGGCGCTTCTTTGATGGGAAGTAGAGAGCGTACCACATAGTCCTTTACACTCTTAGATTTCTTAAATGCATGAAGAGGATTGTCAGGGTGTTCAATGTCATCTGAAATTAATGGCCAATGACGGTTGACGATTTTTTTGATGAGATTACTCTTGGTTGAAAAAGTAGTGACGCATACAATGCGGTCCACTTGACTGCTGGTAGAGTCCTTTCCTTTCAGGAGTTCCTCATGTGGGTAGAACCAGGCTCTTTTTCTTGCCCTCTTGACCAATCTTTTAGGGTATCCACGTGCTGTTAGGCGATCCATTAGGTCCTCTGATTGTTGAAAATAATGTTCCTTAGTGGAGCAGTTCCTTCGAATAAGCAGAAACTGCCCAAAAGGCAAGTTGTCCTTAAGTGCACGGGGTGGTGGCTGCTGTATTGAAGCAAGGAGTTCCTCTCGGATGGTTTTCTATAGAGAGTGGTTAGGAGTTGACCTTGATGATGGTAGATGGTAATGTCCAGAAAATCTATTTGTTGGTTGTCAGATTTGATGGTAAATTTTAAATGCGGTGATTGAAGGTTCAACCAGTCGTAGAAAGCAGTAAATGAGGTCAAATCACCGTTCCAAATTATCAAGATGTCATCAATATAGCGGACCCACATGTTGAGGTGGTCTTGAAAAGGATTATGAACATTCAATATATAGTTGTCTTCGAAAGATGACATGTATAGGATGGCTACGTCCGGTGCAAAAGGAGCCCCCATTGCCACACCTTTGATCTGTAGGAAAAATTCGTTTTTAAACATGAAAAATTTTTTTGTCATTGCAATTTGGAGAAGTGCTACAATAAACTCAGTCGGAACTTGCATAGGCGCTGGTCTTGAATCTAGGTATCTTGTAATGACAGCTAGAGCTTCTTCTTGCGGAATGCAGGTATACAGGGATACCACATCGCAAGTGGCCATCAGTTGTGTCGGCGGGTCGAAAGGTGCATTCTCAACGAGGTTGATGGTTTGTAGTGTATCCCGTAGGTATGTGGGTGTAGATTCTGCCAGGGGTTTTAAGAAGAAATCAATGTATCGTCCGAGTGGCTCTAAAATAGAGCCACATCCTGAGACGATCGGGCGTCCAGGTGGATCAATCATGTCCTTATGAATTTTAGGCAGTGTGTAAATCGTTGCCAGACGAGGATGTTGCTGATTAAGATAGTCAAATTCAGTTTTTGAGAGAAAACCAAGATCCAAACCCAGTTGGGTTATTTCCAAGATCTCACGTGCTATAGCATTAGAGGGGTCAGAGCGTAATTTCTGATAGCTGATCCCATCAGTAAGTTGGCGTTGGATTTCGGATTCATACTTCTTGACGTCCTGGATCACAATTGGGCCGCCCTTGTCCGCCGGTTTTATCACGACCTCGGTGTTGTTAGCCAATGATTGGAGGGCAGTTTTTTCAATTTTGCTGGTGTTATATTTCGTATGGGTGTGACTCAATAGGGCTGCGTTGACATCTCTCCAAACGACTGCCTCATATGCTAGGATTTTGTTGGTCATAGTACAAGATGGTGGGACAAAGGTGGATGGAGTCCTCAAGCCAGTATTGGAAGGATTTCTGTATGGTCCAGTGTTTCTAAAGAAGTACTTGAGTCTTACTTTCCTGAAAAATTTGAACAGTTCAGTGCGAACCGTAAAAGGGTCTGGTCTGCTGGTAGGGACATAGGACAGCCCCTTGCTGAGTGCACGTAGTTCATGTTCATTGAGGGTATACTGTGAGATATTGACAACTGGGTTGACGGTGGGAACGGCAGTTACCACCGGTAGGTCTTGTTCCGTGTGGTTCTCTCCCCATGTTGGTCTTGTTGGAAATGAACCTGTTTGGGGGCTTGGCCACGTCCGGTGTCCCAGTTGGTGTTGGTTGGGTTCTGACCACGTGTTTGGCCCCTGTTGGAATAGTTCCCTCTTCCTCTAGGGGGGCGCCATGTTGCCTGGCGTTGCCCTAAAAAAGGCACGTGTTGTGGTGATTGATAACCGTAGTCTTGGTAGTTGTATGTCCGGCTCGGGCCGGCAAATTCTTGTTCGCCTTCGGAGCTATATGAGGAGTCGGAGAAAGTGGTAAAGTTTCTTCTGCCCCGGTAGCCTCCGCGGCCCCTGTTGGTGAATCTGCCCTGCTGATCTTGTTTATAATAGTCGTCTTGGAGATATGGGTAAGTTTTCTTTTTGTCATAAAGTCTAATATCTCTGGCAAGTTTTTCTAGTTTCACCGTAGGAGTATTATCCTGATCTACTCGGATTTTCCTACAGCTGGGGTCATACGAACTCTACAAACTTCGGTAAGCCGCGCCGACCTGCTCTCTCATTTTACACCTTGAGCCATGTCAATGTGGTCGATCCCCCATCTGAATAATGTTCCCTCTTCTAGATAAATAAAGCCGTCCCACCCAGCCCAGCACCCGGATCGTTTTCACCATATCCCCTTTGGGATATTGTTACTTTCCAAGTAAGTTCACACTTTCTCCAGCCTCCCCTTTTCAATGAACGTGACCTGCTTTGATTATTTCTCTAATGGGCGCCCTACTGAATGCCTAATTGTTGATTCTTCCACTGACTCCTGTATAACTCTGATTTAATCAGGTATGCCCACTCTATATCGCCTACCCTCATAATTTCTGTGATGTGCTCACTTTTAAATATTATATAATTATCGAATATATTTATTTAACTCAGGTTGTCTGCCCCGTTACCCCTCTTGTCCTGATGAAGACCCTCTTGCAAGGATTTTACTGACACCTGCTCTACTTGGGTCGAAACGTCGACTTCTTCACCCCCTCCACACAGCCTCCTCCCACCCACAATTTGTATATAATACGGACAATGAGGCATGTGTTTTGTGAACTCGTTTGTTGATTTATGAATTCTTTATTGCTTATCAGACATTGAATTGACATTACTGTTTGATGAATACGTGTTTTTATTCGCACTATCCCTCCTTACACTACCCCCACGACTGCACGTCCTCCCTACCCCCAGGGGCACTTATACAACTGTTATTTGTCAATTTGGTTTTGATTACCTTCTCCTATAATGTGAATAAAACATTACAGATGTATTTATTTTCTCATTTGCTTTATTTCCGAAATTACTTTTTCCTTACTGGGACCCCCTCTCTTTAATGCTCAGTAGTTTGGCCACAGCATCACCTTTTGGGAACATAGCCCCAAACAACGATTTGCGCACGATCACACATGTTAGATGAGTGGGAAAACGGACATTCTGGCCAAGTCTGCTCCCGTTTTAGTAGATCGCATCTCCTTTGGTTATATGCGCCCCGGGCAGCAAGGACTGCAATGTTTATGCAGCAGAAGCGTCTCGGTCATGAGACACTGTATTATAGTACAGCAACCCCTCCGGTCTGCCGTGAACAGCGCTTCGAGGGGTCACGTGCATTGGCAAGGCGCAATAGACCTCGGTCCTCACGCACTCTCCCAAGTATCTCGGAGTTCGGGTGGTCTGTGGCTTCTGCTGCTACAGGAACGGGATGTGGCGGTGAGTCGGAAGGAGGTGATTGGCACCGGTCACTCACCGTACATCTATTTTTTACCAGCTTACATTGCCCATGTTTATAGTTCCATTCGTAGGAGGTAAAGTGGTGCGCCCAGGTTCACACAATGTGTCGCTCAAGTGCCGGGATGAAAGCCCAGGTCTCCAGTGGGCAGGGTCAAGAGTTTAGGCTGTGGCCGAGTGCCGGGTAAAAACACAGGTCCTTATCGCTGCCTCGAGTTTCTTGTCTTCGTTGCACCCCGAGGGCAGCAGATGTTTTGCGAACACTAAGACACACGAAGGTGTGAACATTTTCTCTGTAAATTGGTGCTTGCGGGCCCGGGGGACTGGGGTGGAAATCACAGAAATATCTCTTTCTGCAGGCGCCTGGCAGTGCACGCGTTAAGTGGCCTCCGTCTCCCCCTAGGGGAGAAGCGGCGCAGTGCAGCGTGTGCGGGCGCTGGCGGCTGGCAGCACAGAGCTGCACTCCGCGGCGGTAGAGGTGGTGCTGTCGGAGCCCGGAGCCTCAGCTGCTGCTGCGCCCTGGACACAGCGAGGCTGCCAGCGGCGTCGGGACCCCCAGGGCACCGCGGAGCAGGTAAGAAACACCGCATTTACACCAGAGCATACTACAGGGCAGCTAGAGGGAGAACGAGATTTCTAACGTGGCAAAGTGGCAATGTTCTGAAAATCTGGAGCAGAAGTTACAGCAAGCTGTGATTTAAGGGTTTCAGCGTTGCAAAAACTAAGGATGGCGAGTGAAATATTGCTAGGATGGAGTTTTGCGTTCTTTGCTGCAGCGCCTAGAAGCGGGGGAGTTTGTCACGCCTCGAACGGAAACAGTGAAAATAAAGTGCTGTTCCTCGTCGGCTTAGCGGCTTGAGGCGCTTTAAAGCAGGCTCTGTAAGGACAGGTTTTGACACCTGTATCACAAATCGACCTGATGGAAATAATAGATGACATAAAAACTGGCTGGGGATGTAAGAACTGTCTGGGAGGGGAACAAGTGTCCTTGACGCGCACATATGCTGTGATACTGCGGACTCTCTGTTTTGATATATATCCGCCTTTGAAGCTTTCTTTCTACTTTAAAATGTCCTGGACGTAACTTTTTTTTAATTCGTTGTTGTGTAAATAATCACCATTGTAAGTGTAAAGTGCATTTATATAGCGCTTCCTACCCCTCTGACAAAGCTTTGAATCTAGCGTATCTTCAAACCGTCTTTCATTTTTGAAGCATAAACCAAGTAAAAAACTTATCAAGAGATGAAATCAAATCACGGAGAACAGCGCACCAGGGCGCTTTACGGGAAGATTGCACGCTTAAGCCATTTAGTGTGCCAAAGAGAAGAGCGTTGCTCGTCTCCTTTGGGGCGTTTGAAACGGCCTCTCGAGACCAGTCACCACCAGCTGCACCATGCGGGTGTCATCGGTTACATATGCACAGGACAGCAGAGCTGTCTCTCACATGCCACAGACGTGTGTGGAGAGCGCCTAAGGGTAACACACAGAAGTGAATATAACAGCAGGGCGTTCCCTCGCAGCACATAGATGGTGCAGCCTGAAGTTTCGTTCATCGGAGAACCCTTAAAATCCCCACAGATGCCCCCATACAGCTAAGCAATCCCTCACGTGTACATAGATGGTGCCCGCTCGCTCTCCGGGAGGAAAGTTGGCGCTAAAATTCACCCAGATCGCGTCCACTCTTTTTCTATATTTAACAAGAAAGCTATAAGCTATGCCCTCAAAGTGAAACGTACGTAGATGGTGCATGCGGGTGTCTTAGATAGCGGAGCGACCCCCCCCCCCCCCCAACCCCCTAACAGCACTACCGATTTCGCTCACTGACGCACGAGGCAGCAGCTCTGTCCTTGTGTACATAGATTGTATATGGTGTTGCTTTAAGACCAGAGCTAAATCCGTCAGAGGCGTAACCGGTGTGTCATGAACACCAGTGCAAGGAAGGGAATACCCAGTCCCCACAGCTGCTGTAGTTGAATTGTAAAATACAGCAATAATCGGGCCCGGTGCCACTGCTCCTGCTGCACCCATGTGATCTATGCACCTGAGTACACGGAGATGCTGCACGCGGATGCCTCAGACAGCACTCTCGGAGCAGGGAACGAGCTCTCGATCGGTCAGGCTGCACGCGCCGCTTATGATGAGGGTGGTGCACGTGAACGCCGAACGTGCAGCCTGTCCGTGAGGGCTGAAACCCTCGCCGTGTGTATGAAGTGTGTGCAAAGCAGATGCAGTAGCAAAAGTAAACTCTGTATTCAAGCAGGCTGCGGAGGCAGGTGGATTAGGACACGGAAGTGTAACCCAAACACACGAATTAAACCTGCGGGTCCAGTGTGAAGCTGACCGCTCCAATGTCCAGATTGTAGCTACCTCTTTGCACAGTTGTGCGCGCAGCTTGAATCAGGAGAATGCTCAGCTCTCCCCGAGTGTCCAATGTGTGTCACTTGATGACGTATGACGTGCAACTCTCCCAAGTGTCCAAAGTGTGTCACTTGATGACGTATGACGTGCAACTCTCCCAAGTGTGCAAAGTGTGTCACTTGATGACGTATGACGTGCAACTCTCCCAAGTGTGCAAAGTTTGTCACTTGATGAAGTATGACATGCAACTCTAACCAAGTGTGCAAAGTGTGTCACTTGATGAAGTATGACGTGCAACTCTCCCAAGTGTGCAAAGTGTGTCACTTGATGACGTATGACATGCAACTCTCCCAGGCATGGAACTTTCCTGCTGATGATATGATCAACTGTTCAATCTTCCCAGGTGAGACAATTGCACTTGGTGGTGAAATGTGACGCACAGCCCTTCCCTGGTGTGGACATTGTGTTTGCCTGAGAAGCATAAACCTATCTCTTCTTAAGTGTGGAGATTGTGTCTGCATGACAAACAAGAAGCGCAGTTCTCAGTGTCTGCTGGTGAAATGTGAAGCACAGCTCTCCCACAAGTGCGTAAACCGTGTCTGCTTGTGAAACATGAACCCAATCTCTCCCCAAGCGTAGACATTGTGTCTGCTGGTGAAATGTGAAGCACAGCTCTCCCACAAGTGTGGACACCGTGTCTGCTTGTGAAACATGAACCCAATGTCTCCCCAAGTGTACAAATTGTGTCTGCTGGTGAAATGTGTAGTACAGCTCCCCCAAAAGTGTGGACACCGTTTCTGCTTGTGAAACATGAACCCAATGTCTCCCCAAGTGTACAAATTGTGTCTGCTGGTGACATGTGAAGCACAGCTCTCCCACAAGTGTGGAAACCGTGTCTGCTGGTGACATGTGAAGCACAGCTCTCCCTCAAGTGTGGAAACCGTTTCTGCTTGTGAAACATGAATGAGCCTCATGTCCCCCTCCAGTGTGGAAACCGTGTCTGCTTGTGAAACATGAATGAGCCTCATGTCTCCCTCAAGTGTGGAAACCGTTTCTGCTTGTGAAACATGAATGAGCCTCATGTCCCCCTCCAGTGTGGAAACCGTGTCTGCTTGTGAAACATGAATGAGCCTCATGTCCCCCTCCAGTGTGGAAACCGTGTCTGCTTGTGAAACATGAATGAGCCTCATGTCCCCCTTCAGTGTGGACACCGTTTCTGCTTGTGAAACATGAACCCAATGTCTCCCCAAGTGTACAAATTATGTCTGCTGGTGACATGTGAAGCACAGCTCTCCCACAAGTGTGGAAACCGTGTTTGTTTGTGAAACATGAATGAGCCTCATGTCCCCCTCCAGTGTGGAAACCGTGTCTGCTTGTGAAACATGAATGAGCCTCATGTCTCCCTCAAGTGTGGAAACCGTGTCTGCTGGTGACATGTGAAGCACAGCTCTCCCACAAGTGTGGAAACCGTGTCTGCTGGTGACATGTGAAGCACAGCTCTCCCACAAGTGTGGAAACCGTGTTTGCTTGTGAAACATGAATGAGCCTCATGTCTCCCTCAAGTGTGGAAACCGTGTCTGCTGGTGACATGTGAAGCACAGCTCTCCCACAAGTGTGGAAACCGTGTCTGCTGGTGACATGTGAAGCACAGCTCTCCCACAAGTGTGGAAACCGTGTTTGCTTGTGAAACATGAATGAGCCTCATGTCTCCCTCAAGTGTGGAAACCGTGTCTGCTGGTGACATGTGAAGCACAGCTCTCCCACAAGTGTGGAAACCGTGTCTGCTGGTGACATGTGAAGCACAGCTCTCCCACAAGTGTGGAAACCGTGTCTGCTTGTGAAACATGAACCCAATCTCTCCCCAAGCATAGACATTGTGTCTGTTGGTGAAATGTGAAGCACAGCTCTCCTACAAGTGCGGAAACCGTGTCTGCTTGTGAAACACGAATGAGCCTCATGTCTCCCTCAAGTGTGGAAACCGTGCCTGCTTGTGAAACATGAATGAGCCTCATGTCTCCCTCAAGTGTGGAAACCGTGTCTGCTTGTGAAACATGAATGAGCTTCATGTCTCCCTCAAGTGTGGAAACCGTGTCTGCTGGTGACATGTGAAGCACAGCTCTCCCACAAGTGTGGAAACCGTGCCTGCTTGTGAAACATGAATGAGCCTCATGTCTCCCTCAAGTGTGGAAACCGTGTCTGCTGGTGACATGTGAAGCACAGCTCTCCCAGAAGTGTGGAAACCGTGTCTGCTGGTGACATGTGAAGCACAGCTCTCCCACAAGTGTGGAAACCGTGTCTGCTGGTGACATGTGAAGCACAGCTCTCCCACAAGTGTGGAAACCGTGTCTGCTGGTGACATGTGAAGCACAGCTCTCCCACAAGTGTGGAAACCGTGTCTGCTTGTGAAACATGAACCCAATCTCTCCCCAAGCATAGACATTGTGTCTGTTGGTGAAATGTGAAGCACAGCTCTCCCACAAGTGCGGAAACCGTGTCTGCTTGTGAAACACGAATGAGCCTCATGTCTCCCTCAAGTGTGGAAACCGTGCCTGCTTGTGAAACATGAATGAGCCTCATGTCTCCCTCAAGTGTGGAAACCGTGTCTGCTTGTGAAACATGAATGAGCTTCATGTCTCCCTCAAGTGTGGAAACCGTGTCTGCTGGTGACATGTGAAGCACAGCTCTCCCACAAGTGTGGAAACCGTGCCTGCTTGTGAAACATGAATGAGCCTCATGTCTCCCTCAAGTGTGGAAACCGTGTCTGCTGGTGACATGTGAAGCACAGCTCTCCCAGAAGTGTGGAAACCGTGTCTGCTGGTGACATGTGAAGCACAGCTCTCCCACAAGTGTGGAAACCGTGTCTGCTGGTGACATGTGAAGCACAGCTCTCCCACAAGTGTGGAAACCGTGTCTGCTGGTGACATGTGAAGCACAGCTCTCCCACAAGTGTGGAAACCGTGTCTGCTTGTGAAACATGAACCCAATCTCTCCCCAAGCGTAGACATTGTGTCTGTTGGTGATATGTGAAGCACAGCTCTCCCACAAGTGCGGAAACCGTGTCTGCTTGTGAAACATGAACCCAATCTCTCCCCAAGCGTAGACATTGTGTCTGTTGGTGACATGTGAAGCACAGCTCTCCCACAAGTGTGGAAACCGTGTCTGCTTGTGAAACATGAACCCAATCTCTCCCCAAGCGTAGACATTGTGTCTGTTGGTGAAATGTGAAGCACAGCTCTCCCACAAGTGCGGAAACCGTGTCTGCTTGTGAAACATGAACCCAATCTCTCCCCAAGCGTAGACATTGTGTCTGTTGGTGAAATGTGAAGCACAGCTCTCCCACGAGTGTGGAAATCGTGTCTATGTGTGAAACATGAACCCAATCTCTCCCCAAGCGTAGACATTGTGTCTGTTGGTGAAATGTGAAGCACAGCTCTCCCACAAGTGCGGAAACCGTGTCTGCTTGTGAAACATGAACCCAATCTCTCCCCAAGCGTAGACATTGTGTCTGTTGGTGAAATGTGTAGTACAGCTCTCCCACTCCCAAGCGTAGACATTGTGTCTGTTGGTGAAATGTGAAGCACAGCTCTCCCACAAGTGCGGAAACCGTGTCTATTTGTGAAACATGAACCCAATCTCTCCCCAAGCGTAGACATTGTGTCTGTTGGTGAAATGTGTAGTACAGATTTCCCACAAGTGTGGAAATCGTGTCTGCTTGTGAAACATGAACCTTGTCTCTCGCTCATGTATAGAAAGTGTGTCTGCCCACGAAGAACCCTCCCAAAGTCACAAAGTGTGCCTGCGTGAGAAACTTTGAATCACATGTGTCCCACAAGTGTGTAAATGGTGTTGGCTGATGGGCAAAGAAGCTAAGCTGAGTCCCAAATGTGGAAACCAGAGATACTCAAAGTATGTCAGTTGGCTGCATGCAGCCCTCCTGACCCTTTCATGTGCCCCCCTGGTGAACAGGAGCACAGGGCTGCTGTTTACTACACTCAGCAGTAACATTGAAAGATGGTAAATAATCAGGCAAGCATTGATTTGAAGGTAATTGAAATTAAAGAAAGGGAGTAACTAGGGTGTCCTTTACCGTTTACACCCTATATTTTAACAAATATGTTTCAGCAAGCATGAAGAAATTGGATGAAATCTCTTCAAAACCGTTTCATCTTAATACATTAGATTATATCAGGGCATTGAGAAGATTTTTTTTTTTAAGTGATCATTTTCAAAGATCAATTTCGAAACATTTATGGTTCCTCCTCCCCCAACCTGACAATGCTACCCTCCACCTTGACAACAATGCCAATAGAGAACTAAGAGGCAAGTCAGATGTGATGTGCACCCTATGGGTGGTCTGGGTTGCTATTGTACATGAACAACATTATAGTCTACTAAATCAACCACAGGAGAAGGTTTTTGCACAGCTCACATCCTGAAGTGATGTATTTTGAGGTCCTCTTATATGTGATAATGAAGAAAAAGGAGGGAAAGTGAAATAAAACAATTGTCTAGGATCACACAATTTGGTAAAGTGGGGAAGCCGGGATTGATCCCAAGTTTTCTGGTTTCACATTGTACAAATCAGAAAAACTAGATGCACGTTGTGCCTCCCATACACCCAGTGTTTTAAATAGGCCGGTACTGTCCCGTACGGAGTGCCGGCACTTTTCTATTTTGAGAGGGAGAGTACCAGCACTTCTCAAGAGAAATGCAATACTTTTAATTGGAGAGTACCAGCACTTCTCAGAAACAAGCAGGTACTCTAGTACAGAGTACCTGCACTTCTATTTTTCCATTTCAAACACTGCATACACCCACCTTTACCCCCTCCTCAGCCCTTCCAGCCTCCAACCTACTGGTAACAGTGTGGCCCTCAATCACACCACACCCCAAACTTTTTAGCCCAAGGGAAAATATTTGCCAGTACCAATGGTATAAACCATGTCTACTGGTGAATTATGGAATCTGACTCCCTTCTGCCCTCCAACGACACCTCTTGTGCCTGCTGGAGAATCAGGAAGCTGAGCCCCCCCCCCCCCCCTCCTGATGTGTAATGGTACCTGCTGCCGGCATTTCAAGCCTCCCCTCCCCCGTGAAGTGCGGACTGTGCCTGCTGCTGAAATGCTCTCAAGTCGCCCCTCCTCCACATCCACACAATGTGCCTGCTGCTTAATTCAGTACACTAGTGCAGTTTGTGCCTGCTGCTGAACTGCTTAGACAGACTCTCAGCACACACCAGATGCTAGTGAGCGAATATGAACCCCCCTCAAATGTACAAATGATACTACCTGCATCATTAACATTATCTCACCCCAAATTTCATCATTGTGACTGCGGATGAACGAAGAAGGCGAACCCTCTTCCACGTGTGCAAACTGTGCCTGCTGTGGATTTATAAAGAGCATCCGTCCCACACATTTACAGATCGGGCCCACTTCACTTAAAACAAAATACACTCTTCCCCAAGTGTACCCATTGTTGTGCCGAGCTCTCCCCCAAATGTCCAGTGGTGTTCGATACTGAATAAGGAATGTCGGCTGTCCCCCTAAATCCAGATATGCTGCCTCTCTCGCAAGTGTACTGACGGTGCCTGCTCTCGAACCATGAGGTGGACTCTCCCTGACTGCACTCGGTGCCTGCTGCGTGAGCAAGCAGCTGACGGCTCTCTCACATGCACACGCTGACATACTTAACATGTTACTGTTTCTGCTGTGTACAGCAGAGCTATCCCCCTACATGCGACGCAACGTGCAGGCTGATACTTAATGGAGCGCAGCTATCACATGTATGTGCACCCAATGTACAGGTTCATACATAGGATAGCAGAGATATCCCCTACATGTGCACACAATGTACAGGTTCAGACACAATACAGCAGAGCTATCCCCTACATGTGCACACAATGTACAGGTTCATACGTAGGATAGCAGAGCTATCCCCTACATGTGCACACAATGTACAGGTTCATACGTAGGATAGCAGAGCTATCCCCTACATGTGCACACAATGTACAGGTTCAGACATAAGACAGCAGAGCTATCCCCTACATGTGCACACAATGTACAGGTTCAGACATAAGACAGCAGAGCTATCCCCTACATGTGCACACAATGTACAGGTTGATAACTTAGAAAGCATATCTATCCACACAATGTTCAGGCCGATACCCAGGCAGCAGAGCTGTTCCTTACATGTGCACACAATGTACAGGTTCATACATAGGATAGCCGAGCTATCCCCTACATGTGCATACAATGTACAGGGTCAGACATAAGACAGCAGAGCTATCCCCTTCTTGTGCACACAATGTACAGGTTCATACATAGGATAGCAGAGCTATCCCCTACATGTGCATACAATGTACAGGGTCAGACATAAGACAGCAGAGCTATCCCCTACATGTGCACACAATGTACAGGTTCATACATAGGATAGCAGAGCTATCCCCTACATGTGCATACAATGTACAGGTTCAGACATACGACAGCAGAGCTATCCCCTACATGTGCATACAATGGACAGGCTCATACATTAGACAGTAGAGTTAGCCTCTACATGTGCACACAATGGACACGTTCATGGTACATTAGACACCAGAGCTATCCTCTACATGTGCATGCAATGGACATGTTTTATACATTAGAAAGCAGAGCTATCCTCTACATGTGCATACAATGGACAGGCTCATACATTAGACAGTAGAGTTAGCCTCTACATGTGCACACAATGGACACGTTCATGGTACATTAGACAGCAAAGCTATCCTCTACATGTCCGCACAATGGACAGGCTTATACATTAGACAGCAGAGCTATCCTTTACATGTGCACACAATGGACACGTTCATAGTACATTAGACAGCAGAGCTATCCTCTACATGTGCATACAATGGGCATGTTTTATACATTAGAAAGCAGAGCTATCCTCTACATGCACAGACTATGGAAACGTTGTTACTACATTAGACAGCAGAGCTATCCTCTACATGTGCACACAATGGACAGGCTCATATATTAGAAAGCAGAGCTATCCCCTACATGTGCACACAATGGACACGTTCATAGTACATTAGACAGCAGAGCTGTCCCCTACATGTGCACACAATGGACAGGCTCATATATTAGACAGCAGAGCTATCCCCTACATGTGCACACAATGGACACGTTCATAGTACATTAGACAGCAGAGCTATCCTCTACATGTGCACACAATGGAAAGGCTCATACATTAGACAGCAGAGCTATCTACATGTGCACACAGTGAGCGGGCTCATACATTAGACAGCAGAGCTATCCTCTACATGCGCACACAATGGACAGGCTCAGCCATTAGACAGCAGAGCTATCCCCTACATGTGCACACAATGGACACGTTCATAGTACATTAGACAGCAGAGCTATCCTCTACTTGTGCACACAATGGAAAGGCTCATACATTAGACAGCAGAGCTATCCTCTAGATGTGCACACAATGGACAGGCTCATATATTAGACAGCAGAGCTATCTACATGTGCACACAGTGAGCGGGCTCATACATTAGACACCAGACCTATCCTCTATATGCACACACAACGGACACAGTCATACTACATTAGACAGCAGAGCTATCCTTTACATGTGCACACAATGGACACGTTCATAGTACATTAGACAGCAGAGCTATCCTCTACATGTGCACACAATGGACATGTTTTATACATTAGGAAGCAGAGCTATCCTCTACATGCACAGACTATGGAAACGTTGTTACTACATTAAACAGCAGAGCTATCCTCTACATGTGCACACAATGGACAGGCTCATATATTAGACAGCAGAGCTATCCCCTACATGTGCACACAATGGACACGTTCATAGTACATTAGACAGCAGAGCTGTCCCCTACATGTGCACACAATGGACAGGCTCATATATTAGACAGCAGAGCTATCCCCTACATGTGCACACAATGGACACGTTCATAGTACATTAGACAGCAGAGCTATCCTCTACATGTGCACACAATTGAAAGGCTCATACATTAGACAGCAGAGCTATCTACATGTGCACACAGTGAGCGGGCTCATACATTAGACAGCAGAGCTATCCTCTACATGCGCACACAATGGACAGGCTCAGCCATTAGACAGCAGACCTATACTCTACAGGTGCACACAATGGACACGTTCATAGTACATTAGACAGCAGAGCTGTCCCCTACATGTGCACACAATGGATACGTTCATAGTACATTAGACAGCAGAGCTATCCTCTACTTGTGCACACAATGGACACGTTCATAGTACATTAGACAGCAGAGCTATCCTTTACATGTGCACACAATGGACACGTTCATAGTACATTAGACAGCAGAGCTATCTACATGTGCACACAATTGAAAGGCTCATACATTAGACAGCAGAGCTATCTACATGTGCACACAGTGAGCGGGCTCATACATTAGACAGCAGAGCTATCCTCTACATGCGCACACAATGGACAGGCTCAGCCATTAGACAGCAGACCTATACTCTACAGGTGCACACAATGGACACGCTCATAGTACATTAGACAGCAGAGCTGTCCCCTACATGCGCACACAATGGACAGGCTCAGCCATTAGACAGCAGACCTATACTCTACAGGTGCACACAATGGACACGCTCATAGTACATTAGACAGCAGAGCTGTCCCCTACATGTGCACACAATGGACAGGCTCATATATTAGACAGCAGAGCTATCCCCTACATGTGCACACAATGGACACGTTCATAGTACATTAGACAGCAGAGCTATCCTCTACATGTGCACACAATGGAAAGGCTCATACATTAGACAGCAGAGCTATCTACATGTGCACACAGTGAGCGGGCTCATACATTAGACAGCAGAGCTATCCTCTACATGCGCACACAATGGACAGGCTCAGCCATTAGACAGCAGAGCTATCCCCTACATGTGCACACAATGGACACGTTCATAGTACATTAGACAGCAGAGCTGTCCCCTACATGTGCACACAATGGACAGGCTCATATATTAGACAGCAGAGCTATCCCCTACATGTGCACACAATGGACACGTTCATAGTACATTAGACAGCAGAGCTATCCTCTACTTGTGCACACAATGGAAAGGCTCATACATTAGACAGCAGAGCGATCCTCTACATGTGCACACAATGGACAGGCTCATATATTAGACAGCAGAGCTATCTACATGTGCACACAGTGAGCGGGCTCATACATTAGACACCAGACCTATCCTCTATATGCACACACAACGGACACAGTCATACTACATTAGACAGCAGAGCTATCCTTTACATGTGCACACAATGGACACGTTCATAGTACATTAGACAGCAGAGCTATCCTCTACATGTGCACACAATGGACATGTTTTATACATTAGAAAGCAGAGCTATCCTCTACATGCACAGACTATGGAAACGTTGTTACTACATTAGACAGCAGAGCTATCCTCTACATGTGCACACAATGGACAGGCTCATATATTAGACAGCAGAGCTATCCCCTACATGTGCACACAATGGACACGTTCATAGTACATTAGACAGCAGAGCTATCCTCTACATGTGCACACAATTGAAAGGCTCATACATTAGACAGCAGAGCTATTTACATGTGCACACAGTGAGCGGGCTCATACATTAGACAGCAGAGCTATCCTCTACATGCGCACACAATGGACAGGCTCAGCCATTAGACAGCAGACCTATACTCTACAGGTGCACACTGCAGACAGACCTCTACTTTTTCTTTTGCTATTCACCAAGAGCTGGGCTGTGGCTTTGTTGAGGATCAAATTGGGATGGGTCCTGTGATTTGTTGGCTAAAGACATGAATTAATACAGAAGTAGGACTGAACAGAGACATCTTTAGGAAGTGCATAGCGTTGGATAATGTGGGCAAAATCCAACGGATACAATATGTCAAGTCAATCCTTGGAAAATTGGGGCGACAGGAACTCTTCGCCACTCCAGAAAAGATAGTGAAAGAGGATGTGGCATGGGTTAAAGCCCAATTCTTAAAGATGCTGTTTGTAGAGAGAGAGGCTTTGGAGACCGTGAAACCCACAGTGAGAGCCCATTTGTTGTTAAAGACAGTCCCACTGATAGAACCGTATTTGTTAATTGTCACAAAGCCTTTCCATCGATTTCTTCTAATTAGGTTCCGCTTTAATCTTATTCATTGTCTTTTAGCAGATGTACAGGGCTGGAGCAGGGTAAAAGGTCTAGGCCCCTGTACATTGGATAATTTTTTTTTGCAGGACACCATGCACTTTGCAATGTGTGTGAGCATTTTAGCCCAATGAGGAGAAAGTTTTTAAGACCTATTTTAAAGGGGAAGGGATTTGTGCAAGTCACACCAGCCCTATTATATCTGCAGTTGTTAAACAACCCGTGGGAGATTTTTAATGTTGCAAATTTTTTGGTGGTGGCAGTCAGACATAGGAAGAAAGGGTGCTAGATATTTTAAAGTGTTGACTGAGTTCAAATTTGGATATACTTGCTGTTAGCGCATGACTGATGAACTATAAGCCCTTTTTGTTTTTATCGGCATTATTTTATTGCTTTTACGTGGTGTATTTTAATGAATTTAAAATATATTAATATGTTTCTATTCATTCTTTTATGTAAATTGTTCACTGTGGTGTACTTTTAAGGCTTTGGTTAGCCGAATAAAGTTGTTTGAACTTGAACTTGAAAGCAGAGCTATCCTCTGCAAGCACAGACAATGGAAACATTATTATTACATTAGACGGCAGAGCTAGCCTCTACATGAGCACACAATGGACAGGATTATGTATTAGATAGCAGTGCTTTCCCCTACATGTGCACACAATGGACAGGCTCATACATTAGACAGCAGAGCTATCCTCTCCATGTGCACACAAAGGACATACTCATACATTAGACAGCAGAGCTATCCTCTACAAGCTCACACAATGGACATGCTGTCCATACTACATTAGACTGCAGCGCTATCCCCTACATGTGCACACACTGGACGTGCTCAGACATTAGATAGCAGAGTTATCCCCTACATGTGCACACAGTGGACGGGCTCATACATTGGACAGCAGAGCTATCCTCTACATGTGCACACAGTGGGTGGGCTCATATATTAGACAGCAGGCCTATCCTCTACATGCACACACAATGGACACGTTCATGGTACATTGGAAAGCAGAGCTATACTCTATATCCACACACAATGAACACGTTCATTCTACATTAGACAGCAGAGCTATCCTCTATATGTGCACACATTGGAAAGCCTCATACATTAGACAGCAGACCTAGCCTCTACATGTGCACACAATGGACAGGCTCAGATATTAGACAGCAGACCTATCTACATGTGCACACTGCGGACAGGCTCATACATTTGACAGCAAAGCTATCCCCTACCTGTGCACACAGTGGGCAGGCTCATACATTAGACAACAGAGCTATCCTCTATATGTGCACACAATGGAAAGCCTCATACATTAGACAGCAGACCTAGCCTCTACATGTGCACACAATGGACAGGCTCAGATATTAGACAGCAGACCTATCTACATGTGCACACTGCGGACAGGCTCATACATTAGACAGCAGAGCTATCCTCTACATGTGCACACAGTGGGTGGGCTCATACATTAGACAGCAGAGCTATCCTCTATATGTGCACACAATGGAAAGCCTCATACATTAGACAGCAGACCTAGCCTCTACATGAGCACACAATGGACAGGCTCATGTATTAGATAGCAGAGCTTTCCCCTACATGTGCACACAATGGACAGGCTCATACATTAGACAGCAGAGCTATCCTCTACATGCGCACACAATGGACAGGCTCAGATATGAGACAGCAGACCTATCTACATGTGCACACTGCGGACAGGCTCATACATTTGACAGCAAAGCTATCCCCTACCTGTGCGCACAGTGGGCAGGCTCATACATTAGACAGCAGAGCTATCCTCTACATGCGCACACTATGGACACGTTCATAGAACTTTAGACAGCAGAGCTATCCTCTACTAGTAGTGCTCACAGTGGACGTGCTCAGACATTAGATAGCAGAGTTATCCCCTACATGTGCACACAGTGGACGGGCTCATACAATAGACAGCAGAGCTATCCTCTACAAGCTCACACAATGGACATGCTGTCCATACTACATTAGACAGCAGCGCTATCCCCTACATGTGCACACACTGGACGTGCTCAAACATTAGATAGCAGAGTTATCCCCTACATGTGCACACAGTGGACGGGCTCATACATTAGACAGCAGAGATATCCTCTACATGTGCACACAACGGACAGGCTCATACATTAGACAGCAAAGCTGCCCCCTACATAGGCACACAGTGGACAGGCTCATACAATAGACAGCAGAGCTATCCTCTACATGCTCACACAATGGACATGCTGTCCATACTACATTAGACAGCAGCGCTATCCCCTACATGTGCACACACTGGACGTGCTCAAACATTAGATAGCAGAGTTATCCCCTACATGTGCACACAGTGGACGGGCTCATACATTAGACAGCAGATGTTGGACAGGCCACATGACGGGCCGCTCTCCCCCGGCTCGACCAGGCCGAGCCCAGTCATACAAGCACCACACACCACCATTGTACGTCCTACGTCCCCTCAGGGACACCTGCCCTCGAACATGATCACCTCATGGGCCCGATCCACTGCCGACCCATGCGCTCAGCCTGGGCCGCCATCTTGGACACTTCATCACGAGGCCGCCTGGCCCCCGATCGACCTCAACCCTGGGCCTAGCCCGGCCTCAGACATTCCGGCACCACCCTCCACCCAGGAGGTGAGCGAGCTACTTGGCAGGTCAATGGGAGAAAGAGGTGTCGATGGCTCTCCCCCGGCCAGTGCCGCTCACCCATCGCCTCCCCGGGCGCTGGCTCCACCCCCCCGCTGGGTGTCTGGACTCCCTCATCCCGGACCTCCCGACCTCCAAGTGCGAGGGTCCGGACATCAAAGCCCGCCAGCCCTATAACTGGGGCAGCTCCAGAGCAGGAAGGCAGTTGTATCTTGGAGTCGAGAGACGTAAAGAGGAACTCACCCTGGACGGACTACTGGCGCTGCCGTAGCTCTGTCCTGTGCACCATCGTCCTGCCTGTTGGCGCTGCCACAGCCGTCGTAACCTTCATCCTTCATCGTCGTCCGGATCTGCTGGCGAGGCCGCGGACCGTTGTAACCGTCATCTGCATCGGGACCTGCTTGGCTTCTCCACGGCCCGTCGACCATCCGTCATCCATCCCGGGACCTGCTTGGCTTCTCCACGGCCCGTCGATCATCCTTCGTCCCTCTCGGGACCGGCTTGGCTCCTCCACGGCCCGATCAGCAAACACACCGAGCTCGAGGATTGAGAGCTATTTAACTCATTGGCAACTAAGACTGTCCCGCTACCTCTTTTTCCTCAACCAGAGATCAGAACCGAGGGGACCCCTGAGTCCAGACCTCCTTGTATCATATCAACGTAACCTAAGAATTGCCTATAAAGTCTCGTTAACCTTCAATCTTGTGTGGTGTCCGTCTGTGGGGGGGGGAAGTTACTTATCTGTACAGTCGTTGGAGACGGCTCTCCCTGGAGACCTCTCCCCGTAATCTCGGCCGACCCTCCCGGTCCGTCTAACATTGGTGGCCAGCGGCGCGATCCGAATCACCGCATAACGTACAGAGAGTAGCTCACCCCACAACGAACAACAATGTCAACTAAAGAGAGCGGATCAACTGAGAAGTTCCAAATGGAAAAACTCGAGGAATACAGCCATCGTGAACTAAAGCAGTTCTGCATCGAACTAGGTATCGCTACCACCGGACTAAGTACCAAGGACGATTTCAAGCATGCCCTAGAATCTTGGGCAGAGACCGGGGATGTCGAAGCCCCTGAGCAAAGCACCGCGAAAAATACCAGCACGGGCCCTGAGGGGCAAAGAACCAGTCTCTCGCAAGACGAGATCCAAGAAAGAGAAAAAGCCCGACTACACGAACTCGAAATGGCCCGACTCAAGATGGACATAGAACTCAAATTGGCCGAGCAAAAAATAAACTTAGAGCACCTTCGCCTCCGAGAAGAAAGAGAGGAGAAACAGAGGCAAAGGGAGCTCGAGGAAAAAAGACTAACGTACGAGCACGAGCGGAACCTAGCCGAGATCAACCTGCGTAAACAGAATAAAGAGTTAGGGGTGCCTGACCGACCGTCCACCCCAGGGACCACGGAGAAAAAAGTGCACATCCCCAAGGATGTGGTCCGAGAATATTTTCGAGAAGACGACATCCAGCAATGGTTTAAGGCCTATGAAATCGCGATGACTGCGCACCGGATCGATAGAGCCGACTGGGGAGCCGGCCTATGGGGCAAATTCCTTAATGAGGGCCGCGATACTCTGTTACAGCTCCCAGACCACCAGATGACCTCCTACGACCATATGAAAGCGGCCCTCCTCACCCGCTATGGCCTCACGCCCGAGATGTACCGTCAGCGGTTCCGAGACTGCACACGCATTCCAGGTACAACTTGGGTGGACTATGTAACGTACTTTAGCAGAGCCTTCGAAGGCTGGATCAGAGGGAACAACGTCACGACCTACGAGCAGCTGTTCAATCTGATGGTATGGGAGCATCTGTCCAACAATTGCTTCATTGAACTACGCCAACACCTCCTCGACAGCAAGTTAACCGATCCCCGGCAGCTCGCAGCCGAAGCTGACCGGTGGGAGATCACCAGAGTGGGCCGGAATGGGTCCTACGAGCAGAACAGGAACAACAATGGTCACCCCCGACCCAGAGGAGGAGGAGGGGGCCAAGGACGAGGAAGAGACAACACTCCGGCCGCCCCCACTACCAGCACCACCCCCCCGGCCAACCGGGGCAGCACCCCGGCGCGACCGGGATACAGAGCCAATGTTACATGTCACCGATGCCAACGAGTCGGCCACTATGCAAACGACCCAAGCTGCCCGCAGTATCAGAGTCCAAGACCCCGCCAGGTGGCCGCCGCGGCACTAGGGGAAGAACAGATCTCCGAGGAACAAGAAACAGACGAGCAAGAGTATCAAGAGTGGGAGCCAGCAGCCATGACTCTCGCGTGCTTAGGGGGAAGAGACATGGTCCCGCGGGTCCCCCTACCCGCTAACACCCAGAAGTACAGCCAATGGGTGAGCATCAATGGACAACGGGCCGAAGCCCTTCGAGACACCGGGGCCAGTGTGACAGCCGTCCGCTGTCATCTGGTGACCCCAGAACAATATCTACCGAACATTCTCTGCCCTGTACGATCCGCCGACAACTCAGAGAGTCTGTGTCGGATGGCCTGCGTCCCCTTTGAGTGGGGAGGGGTCTCCGGCATGCTGAAGGTAACGGTCCGAGACGACGCCCCCGTGGACTGCCTCCTCGGAAATGACCTGGAAAGCTCCCCGTGGGCAGCCGTGGAGCGAAAAGAACACTTGGGGATGTTGGGCGTCCCAGACTGGGCGTGCGTCACCACCCGGTCCATGGCCGCCCGTGCCAACCCTCACCCCGAAGAACCAGAATGGCCGGCGCCACCGCCCCCGGTCGCCCCCGCCGAGACCCCCGACCATGGTATCCCCCTCGAACTTGCCCAACCTTCCGACCTTGCTAATCTTGACCAGTGGGCTCAAGAAGGGGGACCCACACAAGAACAATTTCGTCAGGAGCAGGAGACTTGTCCCTCCCTTGAGGGACTCCGACAACAAGCGCTCGCCCAAAGCGCAGGGGATACCTCCGGAACTCATTGGGTCTACTGGGACAATGACCTATTGTACAGCGAGCAACGAATCGCCGAGCTAGGGGCCAACCGAGTACTAGTGGTGCCCCTCCGCTTTAGAGACTTCCTGCTAAATCTGGCCCACGATGTCCCCCTGGCAGGGCACCTGGGACAAGATAAAACCTACAGCCGCCTAGTGACCCACTTCTTCTGGCCAAAAATGAGAAACGATGTGCACCAGCATTGCCGATCTTGCCCCACGTGCCAAGCCAGTGGGAAGAGCGGCCGCAAATTGAAGGCCCCCCTGCAACCCTTTCCAGTAGTCACGACCCCATTTGAGAGGGTCGGAATAGACATTGTGGGACCCCTAGACCCGCGTACAAGACAAGGCCATCGCTTCATCCTGGTACTAGTGGACCACGCCACCCGCTACCCTGAGGCTATTCCTCTCCGGACCGTGACAGCCCCAGTGGTCGGCCGGGCCCTGATGGGGATCTTCTCCCGTGTGGGGTTCCCCCGAGAAGTCGTCAGTGACAGAGGCACAAACTTTATTTCCAAATATATGAAGTCCCTCTGGCAACAGTGTGGGGTCACCTACCGCTTCACGACCCCCTATCACCCCCAAGGAAACGGACTTGTTGAGCGGTTCAATCGCACGCTAAAAGGGATGATCGGGGGATTGGAAGAGCCCCTCCGTCGCCAGTGGGATGTGCTGCTGCCGTGCCTCCTCTTCGCCTACCGGGAGGTCCCACAGAAGTCCCTAGGCTTCAGCCCATTCGAGCTGCTCTATGGGCACCCAGTACGGGGGCCACTCAGCCTGATCAAAGAAGGCTGGGAGATGCCTCCGGCCAAGAGTCCGCCCGATGTCTTCCGGTACCTCCTCACCCTCCGCAACCAGTCCCGAAGGTTCAGAGACCTAGCAAAAGCCAACCTAGAGACAAGTCAAGAGGACATGAAGAAATGGTATGACCAGAACGCCTCATCTATTGAATTCGAGCCGGGGCAACAGGTCTGGGTAATGTCCCCCACAGAACCGTGCGCTCTCCAAGACAAATGGACGGGACCCTTCAAGGTAATCGAGCGCAAGGGTCCTGCCACCTATCTGATCGATATGGAGTCCGCCCGGAATCCGCTCCGAGTCCTCCACACCAACAGACTGAAACCCCACTTTGCGCGAACAGAACTCAGTCTCTTGATGGCCACAGACAATGGGGTTGAAGACGACTCCGAACCTCTCCCTGACCGCTTGCGGACCCAGGAGCAAGACGGCTCCGTGGATGGGGTCCGACTCTCGGAGTCCCTCACCAGAGAACAACGCCACGAGTGCCAAGCCCTCCTATCACGATTTGCCAGTCTGTTCTCCCTCACCCCAGGTGTCACTTCCTGGTGTGTGCACGATGTGGACACCGGAGACAACCCTCCTATCCGCCACCGGGCCTACCGCGTACCTGATCGGGTACGGGCCTGCATCCAGGCGGAAGTAGCTAAGATGCTCACGCTCGGGGTCATCGAGCCCTCAGACAGTCCATGGGCCAGCCCGGTCGTACTGGTCCCCAAAGCGGCCGCCCCCGGAACCACACCAGAACTCCGGTTCTGTGTCGACTACCGGGGCCTGAATGACGTCACCAGAACGGACGCACACCCCATCCCCCGGGCAGATGAACTGGTCGACCGAATGGGCGCTGCCCGCTACCTCAGCATCTTCGACCTGACGGCAGGTTATTGGCAGATCGGCCTCACATCCCGAGCACAAGAACGTTCTGCCTTCTCCACCCCCGATGGCCACTATCATTTTAAGGTCATGCCCTTCGGCATGAAAAATGCCCCAGCGACTTTCCAACGGCTCGTCAACCAGGTCCTGGCGGGGCTCGAAGAGTTCAGCGCCGCCTACCTGGACGACATCGCTGTGTACAGCCACCATTGGACCGAGCACCTCCACCACCTCCAAGCAGTACTACAAGCCCTTCAGCGAGCTGGCCTCACGATCAAGGCCAGCAAATGTCAAATTGGACAAGGGTCGGTGACCTACCTCGGACACCAGGTGGGAAGCGGCCTAGTGGCCCCTCTACAGCTGAAGATTGCCGCCATCCAGAACTGGCAACCCCCTATCACTCAAACTGAGGTGCGAGCCTTCCTGGGCCTCACGGGCTACTACCGAAGGTTCGTGAAAGACTATGGTACCATCGTGGGGCCTCTCACCGAACTCACATCAAAAAATCAGCCCAAGAAAGTGAACTGGACCCCAGAGTGTCAAGCGGCATTCGAACAGTTAAAGGCCGCCATGTGTTCCGCTCCTGTGCTCCAGGCCCCAGACTACAGCCGGGAGTTCATCGTCCAGACGGACGCCTCCGACCAGGGCATTGGGGCAGTCCTGTCCCAAGTGAACACCGAAGGCCTTGATCAACCGGTGGCCTTCATCAGCCGGAGACTCCTACCCCGGGAACAACGCTGGAGCACCATAGAAAGGGAAGCCTTCGCTGTGGTATGGGCCCTCAAGAAGCTCCGGCCCTACCTCTTTGGCACCCACTTTCGGGTACAGACTGACCACCGACCCCTGCAGTGGTTGATGCATATGCGGGGGGAAAACCCAAAACTGCTACGCTGGTCCATCTCCTTGCAAGGTATGGACTTCACGGTTGAACACCGGCCTGGGTCCGACCACGCCAACGCGGATGGCCTGTCCCGGTTTTTCCGCCTCGACGAAGAGAGTCCCCAAGAGGATGGGTAACTCTCCCCGCCTTCAGCTGGGGGGGACGCATGTTGGACAGGCCACATGACGGGCCGCTCTCCCCCGGCTCGACCAGGCCGAGCCCAGTCATACAAGCACCACACACCACCATTGTACGTCCTACGTCCCCTCAGGGACACCTGCCCTCGAACATGATCACCTCATGGGCCCGATCCACTGCCGACCCATGCGCTCAGCCTGGGCCGCCATCTTGGACACTTCATCACGAGGCCGCCTGGCCCCCGATCGACCTCAACCCTGGGCCTAGCCCGGCCTCAGACATTCCGGCACCACCCTCCACCCAGGAGGTGAGCGAGCTACTTGGCAGGTCAATGGGAGAAAGAGGTGTCGATGGCTCTCCCCCGGCCAGTGCCGCTCACCCATCGCCTCCCCGGGCGCTGGCTCCACCCCCCCGCTGGGTGTCTGGACTCCCTCATCCCGGACCTCCCGACCTCCAAGTGCGAGGGTCCGGACATCAAAGCCCGCCAGCCCTATAACTGGGGCAGCTCCAGAGCAGGAAGGCAGTTGTATCTTGGAGTCGAGAGACGTAAAGAGGAACTCACCCTGGACGGACTACTGGCGCTGCCGTAGCTCTGTCCTGTGCACCATCGTCCTGCCTGTTGGCGCTGCCACAGCCGTCGTAACCTTCATCCTTCATCGTCGTCCGGATCTGCTGGCGAGGCCGCGGACCGTTGTAACCGTCATCTGCATCGGGACCTGCTTGGCTTCTCCACGGCCCGTCGACCATCCGTCATCCATCCCGGGACCTGCTTGGCTTCTCCACGGCCCGTCGATCATCCTTCGTCCCTCTCGGGACCGGCTTGGCTCCTCCACGGCCCGATCAGCAAACACACCGAGCTCGAGGATTGAGAGCTATTTAACTCATTGGCAACTAAGACTGTCCCGCTACCTCTTTTTCCTCAACCAGAGATCAGAACCGAGGGGACCCCTGAGTCCAGACCTCCTTGTATCATATCAACGTAACCTAAGAATTGCCTATAAAGTCTCGTTAACCTTCAATCTTGTGTGGTGTCCGTCTGTGGGGGGGGGAAGTTACTTATCTGTACAGTCGTTGGAGACGGCTCTCCCTGGAGACCTCTCCCCGTAATCTCGGCCGACCCTCCCGGTCCGTCTAACAGCAGAGATATCCTCTACATGTGCACACAACGGACAGGCTCATACATTAGACAGCAAAGCTGTCCCCTACATAGGCACACAGTGGACAGGCTCATACAATAGACAGCAGAGCTATCCTCTACATGCTCACACAATGGACATGCTGTCCATACTACATTAGACAGCAGAGTTATCCCTTACATGTGCACCCAGTACACAGGCTGATGCCTCAGGCAGCAGAGCTATCACCAACACATGGGCACAATGTACAGGCTCATACCTTAGAGAGCAGAACTATCTCCTACAGGTGCAAGCAATGCACAGGCTGATACACCGGGTAGCAGGGCTATTCCCTCTATGTGCACATGATGTGCAGGCTGATACCCCCGACAACAGATCTATGCCATATGTGTGCTCACAGTGTAAAGGCCGGTGCCCCAGACAGCAGAGTTATCCCATATGTGTGCACACAATGTAAAGGCCGGTGCCCCAGACAACAGAGCTACCCCATATGTGATCACACAGTGTAAAGGCTGGTGCCCCGGACAACAGAGCTATCCCATATGTGTGCACACAGTGTAAAGACCAGTGCCCCCAGACAATAGGTCTATTCCATATGTGTGCACACAGTGTAAAGGCCGGTGCCCCAGACAACAGAGCTACCCCATATGTGATCACACAGTGTAAAGGCTGGTGCCCCGGACAACAGAGCTATCCCATATGTGTGCACACAGTGTAAAGACCAGTGCCCCCAGACAATAGGTCTATTCCATATGTGTGCACACAGTGTAAAGGCCGGTGCCCCAGACAATAGGTCCATCCCATATGTGTGCACACAGTGTAAAGGCCGGTGCCCCGGACAACAGAGCTATTCCATATGTGTGCACACAGTGTAAAGGCCAGTGCCCCAGACAATAGGGCTATTCCATATGTGTGCACACAGTGTAAAGGCCGGTGCCCCCAGACAATAGGTCTATTCCATATGTGGGCACACAGTGTAAAGGCCCGTGCCCCGGACAAAAGAGCTATCCCATATGTGTGCACACAGTGTAAAGGCCAGTGCCCCAGACAATAGGTCTATTCCATATGTGTGCACACATTGTAAAGGCTGGTGGCCCGGACAACAGAGCTATCCCATATGTGTGCACACCGTGTAAATGCCAGTGCCCCAGACAATAGGTCTATTCCATATGTGTGCACACAGTGTAAAGGTCTGTGCCCCGGACAACAGAGCTATCCCATATGTGTGCACACAGTGTAAAGGCCGGTGCCTCGGACAACAGAGCTATCCCATATGTGTGCACACAGTGTAAAGGCCGGTGCCCCAGACAATAGGGCTATTCCATATGTGTGCACACAGTGTAAAGACCAGTGCCCCCTGACAATAGGTTCATTCCATATGTGTGCACACAGTGTAAAGGCCGGTGCCTCGGACAACAGAGCTATCCCATATGTGTGCATACAGTGTAAAGGCCGGTGCCTCGGACAACAGAGCTATCCCATATGTGTGCACACAGTGTAAAGGCCGGTTCCCCAGACAATAGGGCTATTCCATATGTGTGCACACAGTGTAAAGACCAGTGCCCCAGACAATAGATTTATTCCATATGTGTGCACACAGTGTAAAGGCCGCTGCCTCGGACAACAGAGCTATCCCATATGTGTGCACACAGTGTAAAGGCCGGTGCCCCAGACAATAGGGCTATTCCATATGTGTGCACACAGTGTAAAGGCCCGTGCCCCGGACAATAGGTCTATTCCATATGTGTGCACACAGTGTAAAGGCCAGTGCCCCAGACAATAGGGCTATTCCATATGTGTGCACACAGTGTAAAGGCCGGTGCCCCAGACAATAGGTCTATTCCATATGTGTGCACACAGTGTAAAGGCCCGTGCCCCGGACAATAGGTCTATTCCATATGTGTGCACACAGTGTAAAGGCCAGTGCCCCAGACAATAGGTCTATTCCATATGTGTGCACACATTGTAAAGGCTGGTGGCCCGGACAACAGAGCTATCCCATATGTGTGCACACCGTGTAAATGCCAGTGCCCCAGACAATAGGTCTATTCCATATGTGTGCACACAGTGTAAAGGTCTGTGCCCCGGACAACAGAGCTATCCCATATGTGTGCACACAGTGTAAAGGCCGGTGCCTCGGACAACAGAGCTATCCCATATGTGTGCACACAGTGTAAAGGCCGGTGCCCCAGACAATAGGGCTATTCCATATGTGTGCACACAGTGTAAAGACCAGTGCCCCCTGACAATAGGTCTATTCCATATGTGTGCACACAGTGTAAAGGCCGGTGCCCCAGACAATAGGTCTATTCCATATGTGTGCACACAGTGTAAAGGCCCGTGCCCCGGACAATAGGTCTATTCCATATGTGTGCACACAGTGTAAAGGCCAGTGCCCCAGACAATAGGTCTATTCCATATGTGTGCACACATTGTAAAGGCTGGTGGCCCGGACAACAGAGCTATCCCATATGTGTGCACACCGTGTAAATGCCAGTGCCCCAGACAATAGGTCTATTCCATATGTGTGCACACAGTGTAAAGGTCTGTGCCCCGGACAACAGAGCTATCCCATATGTGTGCACACAGTGTAAAGGCCGGTGCCTCGGACAACAGAGCTATCCCATATGTGTGCACACAGTGTAAAGGCCGGTGCCCCAGACAATAGGGCTATTCCATATGTGTGCACACAGTGTAAAGACCAGTGCCCCCTGACAATAGGTTTATTCCATATGTGTGCACACAGTGTAAAGGCCGGTGCCTCGGACAACAGAGCTATCCCATATGTGTGCACACAGTGTAAAGGCCGGTGCCCCAGACAATAGGGCTATTCCATATGTGTGCACACAGTGTAAAGGCCAGTGCCCCAGACAATGGGTCTATTCCATATGTGTGCACACATTGTAAAGGCTGGTGCCCCGGACAACAGAGCTATCCCATATGTGTGCACACAGTGTAAATGCCAGTGCCCCAGACAATAGGTCTATTCCATATGTGTGCACACAGTGTAAAGGTCTGTGCCCCGGACAACAGAGCTATCCCATATGTGTGCACACAGTGTAAAGGCCGGTGCCTCGGACAACAGAGCTATCCCATATGTGTGCACACAGTGTAAAGGCCGGTTCCCCAGACAATAGGGCTATTCCATATGTGTGCACACAGTGTAAAGACCAGTGCCCCAGACAATAGATTTATTCCATATGTGTGCACACAGTGTAAAGGCCGCTGCCTCGGACAACAGAGCTATCCCATATGTGTGCACACAGTGTAAAGGCCGGTGCCCCAGACAATAGGGCTATTCCATATGTGTGCACACAGTGTAAAGACCAGTGCCCCAGACAATAGATTTATTCCATATGTGTGCACACAGTGTAAAGGCCGCTGCCTCGGACAACAGAGCTATCCCATATGTGTGCACACAGTGTAAAGGCCGGTGCCCCAGACAATAGGGCTATTCCATATGTTTGCACACAGTTTAAAGACCAGTGCCCCCAGACAATAGGTCTATTCCATATGTGTGCACACAGTGTAAAGGCTGGTGCCCCCAGACAATAGGCCTATTCCATATGTGTGCACACAGTGTAAAGGCCGGTGCCCCGGACAACAGAGCTATCCCATATGTGTGCACACACTGTAAAGGCGGTGCCCCGGACACCAGAGCTATCCCATATGTGTGCACACAGTGTAAAGGCTGGTGCCCCAGACAATAGGGCTATTCCATATGTTTGCACACAGTGTAAAGACCAGTGCCCCCAGACAATAGGTTTATTCCATATGTGTGCACACAGTGTAATGGCCGGTGCCCCGGACAACAGAGCTATCCCATATGTGTGCACACAGTGTAAAGGCTGGTGCCCCGGACAACAGAGCTATCCCATATGTGTGCTCACAGTGTAAAGGCCGGTGCCCCCAGACAATAGGTCTATTCCATATGTGTGCACACAGTGTAAAGGCCGGTGCCCCAGACAACAGAGCTATCCCATATGTGTGCACACAGTGTAAAGGCTGTTGACCCAGACAACAGAGCTATCCCATATGTGTGCACACAGTGTAAAGGCTGTTGCCCCAGAAAACAGAGCTACCCCATTTGTGATCACACAGTGTAAAGGCTGGTGCCCCGGACAACAGACCTATCCCATATGTGTGCACACAGTGTAAAGGCTGTTTCCCCAGAAAACAGAGCTACCCCATTTGTGATCACACAGTGTAAAGGCCGGTGCCCCAGACAACAGACCTATCCCATATGTGTGCACACAGTGTAAAGGCTGTTTCCCCAGAAAACAGAGCTACCCCATTTGTGATCACACAGTGTAAAGGCCGGTGCCCCAGACAACAGAGCTATCCCATATGTGTGCACACAGAGTAAAGGCTGTTTCCCCAGAAAACAGAGCTACCCCATTTGTGATCACACAGTGTAAAGGCCGGTGCCCCAGACAACAGAGCTATCCCATATGTGTGCACACAGTGTAAAGGCCGGTGCCCCAGACAATAGGGCTATTCCATATGTGTGCACACAGTGTAAAGACCAGTGCCCCCTGACAATAGGTTTATTCCATATGTGTGCACACAGTGTAAAGGCCGGTGCCTCGGACAACAGAGCTATCCCATATGTGTGCACACAGTGTAAAGGCCGGTGCCCCAGACAATAGGGCTATTCCATATGTGTGCACACAGTGTAAAGGCCAGTGCCCCAGACAATGGGTCTATTCCATATGTGTGCACACATTGTAAAGGCTGGTGCCCCGGACAACAGAGCTATCCCATATGTGTGCACACAGTGTAAATGCCAGTGCCCCAGACAATAGGTCTATTCCATATGTGTGCACACAGTGTAAAGGTCTGTGCCCCGGACAACAGAGCTATCCCATATGTGTGCACACAGTGTAAAGGCCGGTGCCTCGGACAACAGAGCTATCCCATATGTGTGCACACAGTGTAAAGGCCGGTTCCCCAGACAATAGGGCTATTCCATATGTGTGCACACAGTGTAAAGACCAGTGCCCCAGACAATAGATTTATTCCATATGTGTGCACACAGTGTAAAGGCCGCTGCCTCGGACAACAGAGCTATCCCATATGTGTGCACACAGTGTAAAGGCCGGTGCCCCAGACAATAGGGCTATTCCATATGTGTGCACACAGTGTAAAGACCAGTGCCCCAGACAATAGATTTATTCCATATGTGTGCACACAGTGTAAAGGCCGCTGCCTCGGACAACAGAGCTATCCCATATGTGTGCACACAGTGTAAAGGCCGGTGCCCCAGACAATAGGGCTATTCCATATGTTTGCACACAGTGTAAAGACCAGTGCCCCCAGACAATAGGTCTATTCCATATGTGTGCACACAGTGTAAAGGCTGGTGCCCCCAGACGATAGGCCTATTCCATATGTGTGCACACAGTGTAAAGGCCGGTGCCCCGGACAACAGAGCTATCCCATATGTGTGCACACACTGTAAAGGCGGTGCCCCGGACACCAGAGCTATCCCATATGTGTGCACACAGTGTAGAGGCTGGTGCCCCAGACAATAGGGCTATTCCATATGTTTGCACACAGTGTAAAGACCAGTGCCCCCAGACAATAGGTTTATTCCATATGTGTGCACACAGTGTAATGGCCGGTGCCCCGGACAACAGAGCTATCCCATATGTGTGCACACAGTGTAAAGGCTGGTGCCCCGGACAACAGAGCTATCCCATATGTGTGCTCACAGTGTAAAGGCCGGTGCCCCCAGACAATAGGTCTATTCCATATGTGTGCACACAGTGTAAAGGCCGGTGCCCCAGACAACAGAGCTATCCCATATGTGTGCACACAGTGTAAAGGCTGTTGACCCAGACAACAGAGCTATCCCATATGTGTGCACACAGTGTAAAGGCTGTTGCCCCAGAAAACAGAGCTACCCCATTTGTGATCACACAGTGTAAAGGCTGGTGCCCCGGACAACAGACCTATCCCATATGTGTGCACACAGTGTAAAGGCTGTTTCCCCAGAAAACAGAGCTACCCCATTTGTGATCACACAGTGTAAAGGCCGGTGCCCCAGACAACAGACCTATCCCATATGTGTGCACACAGTGTAAAGGCTGTTTCCCCAGAAAACAGAGCTACCCCATTTGTGATCACACAGTGTAAAGGCCGGTGCCCCAGACAACAGAGCTATCCCATATGTGTGCACACAGAGTAAAGGCTGTTTCCCCAGAAAACAGAGCTACCCCATTTGTGATCACACAGTGTAAAGGCCGGTGCCCCAGACAACAGAGCTATCCCATATGTGTGCACACAGTGTAAAGGCTGTTTCCCCAGAAAACAGAGCTACCCCATATGTGATCACACAGTGTAAAGGCCGGTGCCCCAGACAACAGAGCTATCCCATATGTGTGCACACAGTGTAAAGGCTGTTTCCCCAGAAAACAGAGCTACCCCATATGTGATCACACAGTGTAAAGGCCGGTGCCCCGGACAACTGACCTATCCCATATGTGTGCACACAGTGTAAAGGCGGAGCCCCGGACAGCAGCACTCCCCCAACAACTGGCGTAGGTTGTTAAACCTGACACGTTACACTGCAGAAGTACCCCTAACTGTTCACAGATGGCGCAGACAGATTTTTACACAATCAGGCTACCACTGCAAGTGTGCACAGCTTGTGCGTGCTGACACGAGACAGCAGAGCTATCCAATGAAAGTGTACGAATAACGCTCTCTGATACCCTGGGCGGCGAAGATGAGCAGCAAACGAATACAGATTGTCCATGCCGGATCCACAGAAGCGACGGGATTTGCGTTAGATTCATGAGACACCAGAGCTATCGGCAGATTTTCACCATCTCTTCCGAGACAGCAAACATTCAGGAAGATGCTTGGAAACTGCACAGACACCAGGATCGTTGACCGGTCGGGCACAGCCCCGGCTCACGGGTACAGAGGGGAGGCTGCCAGGAGGCTGTGAATACACTCTTCACGAGACACGTCACAGACAGCAGAGCTATCCCCCACGCTTGCACAGATTACTCCAGCCTATGCCCCAGGGGGTCAGCGATATGCTAGGTGAATCATCCGCACGGGTTAGGTTGTAACTAGATACAGTGCACAGTGATGCGTATATTATTAAATATTAATTATTCCATATCGCATATACTGAGAACGGGCGCCCTGTGGCGGAACCGTTTTATGGTATTGCAGCATTTATATATATATATATATATATATATATGGCAAGTCTTGCGGCGCTGTTACATACAGAGTAGCCGGATGCCAGGCAGTGGCGCCGCCCCCACCCCCCTTTTGTTGGGAGAATCCATTCTTTCTTGATTACTTTGGTTTGCAATCTCATTTCTCTGTAAGGCTCCAGCTTTTATACTAAACGGCATAGGTCGCAGAAGTTTTTTTTAGCCTGGAATACTGTTATACACAAATTGTCAAAGAAAGGATGTGGAATAAAGGCCAGAGCAGCCAACTTTTGAACTGGAGAACCAGGTTCGAGTCTCGGCTCAACATCCTGTGATCCTGGGCGAATCACTTAATCTCCCCGTGCCTACCAAGAAAGAATGTGTTCATGTGTAATGTAACTAGTGCTAATGTAAAGCACTCCCATACCTCGGGTTGAGTTCACGCTATACATAAACTAGGGATGGCCTAAGTTCCTCCAGGACTGCTGGGTCCATGCCAGATTTTCATGACAACCAGTTGCCGCATGAGTTCCGTCTAGATAAATTAAATGCCATTTATCCTAAGTAACTATCCTGATCCATATCCGGCCCTCCTGGACATACATTGGACCCCCACTGGTCTATGCACTGGGAGGGTCCAGGTCTGCTCATTGGAACACACAGGTTGAAAGGTGTGTGGACAGCCACAGGTCTTTCTTCCAGTGCTTGACTGGAAAAATAGAAGTGCAGGTACTCTGTACCAGAGTACCTGCTTGTTTCTGAGAAGTGCCGGTACTTTCCAATTAAAAGTATTAGGTCTTTCTTGAGAAGTGCAGGTAACAAAAAAAAAGTGCTAGTACTCTATACCGGACAGTACCGGCCCATTTAAAGCACTGCTTTCTTCTGCTAATGGAAAGTGCCCATTTTTCACCAAAGTGATGTTTAGTCCCCCCCCATCGGCACTCTCTATTAGGTGACAGAAGCGTGTACATTCGGGCTTCATGCACCTCATTTTCATGGTGGGGAAAAGATTTCTGGTGCCTGGAAGATAGTGTCATTTTGACACAGTCCTCTCGCTTTTAATGGGACCATATTTATTATTTGGAGGGGCTGCCTAGGACACTGCCTCCTATTACCTTAATGCAGTGGTTTCCAAACTTTTTTGACCCGTGCCTCCCTTGACCTAATTGGCAGTTGGCCGTGGCTCCCCCCCATTTGTTCACCTGTGGATGGGGGTGGGTGGGGATGTAAGCCCGACCTCGGGAGTTCTTTCTGTTGTCTTCCTTAAATTAATTGGGATGCAATGAAGGTATTTAATCATATTTGTAACAAAATAAAAAGATAACAGTTGTAAAAGGGGAAAAACAAACTTTTGTTTTATGTGCTGATATCTTTTCTCTCATCGAGAGTGTAAATGCGTCGTGAACTCAGGCGTGGGAGGCTGTATTGAAGCCAGTGACCATACTGATGTTTCAGTAATATTTGAATGCCTTCCCCTTTCAGGGACCATCCGAGAGTTCTACTGGGTTTGGTCTAGAATAGATTAGAAAAATGACGATGGCCCTGTCTGTAAACGCACATTTGAAGATGTTTTTTAAACAAAATACACTTTCTTTTTATTTAATTGTAAATGCATATTCCCTATTGAATATATAGAATATGCATTTACAATGAAATTTAAAAAAAGTGTATTTTGTTTAAAAAACATCTTCAAATGTGCGTTTACAGACAGGGCATCATCATTTTCTAATCTATTCTAGACCAAACCCAGTAGAACTCTCGGTTAATCTGGAGTTAAATTCCACCAAGTTAAGAAGGAGCCACTCAGTGTTATCATTGCATACTGGACGAAAAATGCACCCAACAGGCTAACACGCACGCTGAAATTCATTTAATACACCCCTGTCATCCCCCCCCCCTGTCTGCCAGAACCCTGCCACCCTCTCCCCCCTGCCACCCTCTCCCTCTCCCTGCCAACCTTCTCCCCCTGCCCCTGGATGTCTCCCCCGTCTCATGTTTTATGCCTTGTGGCTGGCCCTGCGCTAGGATTGCCCGTTGTGCCTATGCTTGCTCCCTTTGTGACCTCTCCTGCCCCCTCTACCCATGTCTGTCCCTTTCGTGTCTTGAGACTGTCACTTCTTTCCATGCCTGCTCCCTTTGTGTCCTCTGACTGTGTCTTCTATCCATGCTGCTCCCTTTGTGTCCTCAGACTACCCTTCTCTCCATGCCTGCTCCCTTTGTACACTTAGTCTGCTCCTAGTATCGATGCCTGCTTCTGTCGGGCCCTCAGACTACCCTTCTGTCAGTGTCTGCCCCATACCCCTGACTACCCCTTCTGTCGATACCTGCCCGTGCACTCTGACTGCCCCCTCTGTTCATTCCTGCCTCCACGCCCTCAGACTGCCCCTTCTGTGCATGCCTCCTTTCTTCGTGACCTCCGACTACCCCTTCTGTCCATGCCATCTCTATAGATGCCTTCTGACTCCCCCTTCTATCCATGCCTGATCCCTTTGTGCACTCAGTCTGCTCCTTGTGTCCATGACTGCTCCATTTGTGACCTGAGACTGCCCCTTTCCTCCATGCCTGCTCCCTTCGTGCCCTGAGACTGCCCCTTTCCTCCGTGCCTTCTCCCTTCGTGCCCTAAGACTGCCCCTTTCCTCCATGCCTTCTCCCTTCATGCCCTGAGACTGCCCCTTTCCTCCATGCCTTCTCCCTTCGTGCCCTAAGACTGCCCCTTTCCTCCATGTCTGCTTCCTTCGTTCCCTTTATCCATTATCTCCATGCCTGCTCTCTTTGTGCCCTCGGACTCAGGCGCGCAACACCCATTGGACTCAAAGGGCTTCACCCCCCCCCTGTCGTGTGTGGCAGCCTGGGATGAGACGCTTCCCGGGCACACACGCAGCCGCACCCGAGCACTTCACAGGTCTTTAAAAGACCATTTGCATGTTAATGAGGCCTTGCTGTTGTTTCACCCCTTCTAAGAGCCCCTGCAGCTCCACTCTGCATATTTCTTAAAGATCAGACTACCCCAAACTACCCCTGCTTTCCATTCCTGTTTCCTTAAAGCGGTGGATTTTCCACGATTATGTAGGTGGCATTTCTAAATTTCTAGCGCTGCGACTGCAATTTCCCACATCGTGCCGCGGTGCCCCTGGCCACTCATAACGGCGCACCGGGGTGCCGCCGCGCACAGTTTGGGAACCACGGTCTTAATGTATGACCTTCACCCCTACCCTCAGAAAAATGTAAGTAAAATACAAATATAACTTCTGGAGCACTCAGCATGCAGTTATGAAAGGTACATTTCAGGTATTTTGTATTAACTTGGTGCCACCAGTAGGTGGCAACCTAAGGCTTCTGCTCATGCCTGGGATACCATATTTATTTGTATTGTATTTTTTTAGTTTTACGTAGCGCAGACTTGACACGGGGTATCAGAGCGCTTCACAAAGATTGCATAGGCACACAATTTCCATGGAGAGCACAAACAAACCATAGGCATACAGGGTAGTACAAAGCAAACGTAGAATAGTAGAAGAATAGTAATTTCCAGAGGTAGAGATGTTGGGTTTCTCTGTGAACAACCTTTACAACGAAACTTTTACAACGCACTGCCATTACAACGCAACCATTACAACGCAAACCATTACAACGCATTGCGCTGGGGGGCGCTCTAGGATAGGGAATACGTTTAATTTACTATCCAACACCTTCCCTAGTGTCCACGGGGACTGGAGTTGGAATAGTAAATTAAACTTTTCACTATCGAGCACTCCAAAGCGCTATGCATTGTAAAGGTTTGCGATGTAAAAACCGCGTTCTAAATGCATGCGTGGTAAAAGTATGCGTTGTAACGTCATACATCTGGTTTCTCAGTTGAAGGAGGCGAGACTGATCTGATCGTTCTGGAGGTAGTGTGGAATGTGAGGCAGTAGAGAGTTTTTTTTACAGGGAGTGTTCAGATATTTCTTGAGAAGAAATAATTTATGCTTTTTTACAGATGTAGAGGAATGATTGATTCTCACGTAGCTCCTGGGGTAGGCTATTCCAAATTCATGGGGCATTTCCAGAGAGAGAATGGGCAAGTGCTTTCTCTTTTTTGAAATTGTGCGGAACCAGGAGTAGATTGTTAGACCTTCACAGGGGGGCTCTTTTGTCCAGTTTTTGGAAGTTTGTTAGCGGGGGAGTTTGATTTCTCCGTATTAAGAACTTAGGGGTTATGCAAGCCCTTTGAAAATGATTGTTGCTGGAGAATGCAGGAGTCAGAACCGGGCGGCGGGAGTCGGGACCTATCCAGCGTCGGATTGGTAACGCGGGCATTCGGGCAATGCCCGAGGGGTCGGTGTCCGAGTGTGCTGTGGGCCTCTTTTTTTAGCAGTCTGGGTTGGCCATTTGGGCGCTGTCTCCATTGTTCGAATACAGCCAGCGGCCCAGTAGGTGTCTGAGTGGCCTTTCTAGAGGCGGATGGGCGCTCATTACCTCCGTTTAGCAACAGGCAAGAGGTGTCACTCCCTTTGTGTGGAGTGGTGTGGCTCACTGGTTAGAGGCGGCAGACCTGGAAGCAGAGAACGGCCCGGGACCAGGGTTCAATCCCTGACGAGGCAGTGTCGTGAACCAGGGTCAGCGGACTTGATAATTCTCGCCTCAGTGCCTACTCTAACCAGGGATCACACTCGGCAACTCTGGGAATTAGCTTGCCTCATCTCCATAACGGCCCCCCACAGACGCCGGGGATGCCTGGTTTCACCTTGGAGATACCCAGGAGGGAACATCTCACAGGGAAAGCCAAGACGGGTTCCCCAGCGGTCTACAGCGCCAGGACGCCTCCGGGTAGCAGTGCGTTTTACAAGACACACACATTTTGTCTCGCTGACCAGCCCATTAATGTGTGCACATACTGAGCGGGGTAGGGGGCCTGAGTAGAAGTGGTTGAACTTGTTTCACCACTGTAAACTTACGCGTGCATTTTTTTTTACCCCTCCTCCTAAAGTTTTTTTTATATGATTACGCCATAGCAGTGATTTGAGGAGTGATTATACCAATGTGGGCCGATTTGTTTGATTTTCAATCCCAATCCAACCCTGGACCCATCTAGAAGCTGGCGCAGGAAGCAGCAGCAACGGAAGAGCCAGAGGTGATCCCAGACCAGGCAAAGCAGGCGAATCGCGCGATGAAGATCGCAGGAATCAGTGGAGGGATTCTGGCATTCGTCCTACTCCTCCTAGTTGTCATATTAACTGTCAAAAAGAGGAGGAGCTACTACCCTTACTCCTACTCCCTCAAGCTAGCCAAAAAACGGAAGGATGCCATTGGCAACACGCGTCAGGAAATGACCCACATGGTGAACGCGACGGATCGGAGCTACGCAGCCCAAAGCACACTTCACGCAGAGGACCCGCTCGACGTCACCGTCATGGACTCGCCTGACTTCACCCAGAGACCGCCAAATGATTCCCTTGTGCCGACTGCTGTACTCGATGAATACCACGCGGGAAGTGCAACAGAAGCCAATCACTTGATGGACGTCCCGCGCCATGTCTCCGAAGGGACCGAATCGTCATATCCGGCTGGCCAGTTGCATCCAGCGATTAGAGTGGCCGATTTCCCGCAGCACATCGACCTCATGAAGACCTCAGACAGCTACGGTTTCAAAGAAGAGCACGAGAGTTTTTTCGAAGGACAGTCTGCTTCCTGGGATGTTGCTAAGAAAGATCAAAACAGAACGAAAAACAGATATGGCCATGTTCTCGCTTATGATCACTCCCGTGTCGTCTTGCACCCCGCTGAGGGTGACCCATCCACAGATTACATTAATGCCAACTTCATAGATGGGTATCAGAGACCCGGCCACTACATCGCGACGCAAGGCCCAGTTCACGAAACGGTTTGTGATTTCTGGAGGATGGTCTGGCAGGAGCGGTCTGCCTGCATTGTGATGCTGACAAACTTGGTTGAAGTTGGGCGAGTCAAGTGCTACAAGTATTGGCCAGATGACACCGAAGTTTACGGCGACTTCAAAGTGACGTGCGTGGAAACGGAGCCCCTTGCAGAATATGTCATCAGGACGCTCACTCTTGAAAGCGGAGGGTGCAAGGAAATCCGCGAGGTGAAGCAGTTCCACTTCACTGGTTGGCCAGATCATGGCGTCCCTCACCATGCGACAGGTCTCCTGTCTTTCATCCGGCGAGCGAAGATTTCAACGCCCCCCAGTGCGGGACCCATTGTAGTTCACTGCAGTGCTGGCGCTGGCAGAACTGGTTGTTACATCGTGATCGACATTACGCTTGATATGGCGGAGAGAGAAGGGGTTGTGGACATATACAACTACGTGAAGGCGCTACGGTCTCGGCGCATCAATATGGTTCAAACCGAGGAACAATACATTTTTATTCACGATGCCATCTTGGAAGCCTGTTTATGTGGGGAAACTGCCGTTCCGGTCTGTGAATACAAAGCAGCCTATTTTGATATGATTAAGACCAACTCGTCACACCTCAAAGACGAATTTCAGACCCTGAATTCGGTGACTCCACGACTTCAAGCAGAAGACTGCAGTGTAGCTTGCTTGCCAAGGAACCGTGAGAAGAACCGCTTCATGGACCCACTGCCTCCCGACAGATGCCTGCCTTTCTTAATCACAACTGATGGGGAAAGTAGCAACTACATCAACGCTGCTGTAGTGGACAGCTACAGGCAGCCTGCCGCTTTCATTGTCACGCAGCACCCGTTGCCAAACACCGTCAAGGACTATTGGAGATTAGTGTACGACTACGGCTGCACGTCACTGGTGATGCTTAATGAGGTAGACTTGGCTCAGGGCTGCCCACAGTATTGGCCGGAAGAAGGGATGCGGAGATACGGCCCCATACAAGTGCAATGCATGTCGTCTTCAATGGACTGTGATGTGGTGAACAGGATTTTCAGGATATGCCATCTGAACCGACCGCAGGAAGGCTATCTGGTGGTGCAGCAGTTCCAGTACCTGGGATGGCCTCCAGGCAGAGAAGTTCCAGGTTCCAAGCGATCTTTCCTGAAGTTGATCCTCCAGGTTGACAAGTGGCAGGAGGAACGTGACGGTCGTACCATTCTTCACTGCTTAAATGGGGGAGGTCGCAGTGGAATGTTTTGCGCGATTGGCATCGTCTGCGACATGATCAAAAGACAAAACGTCGTTGATGTTTTTCATGCAGTAAAGACTCTTCGTAACAGCAAACCAAACACGGTGGAAACACCGGAACAGTACAGGTTCTGCTACGACATCGCACTGGAATACCTTGAGGCCTCTTAGTCAATACGGATGTGCCAAACACTACAATCCATTCGAAGCTTTGTTTATTGTTCGAGGCGAGTTTTGGGCAACTGTGAAAAGAAATGATTTTATCTTGGGGATTTAGGGGCACATGCATCAACCTATTTAGGAAGTGCAAACGGTGCGAATCGGTAAATTCGGCCGTTTGCACTTCCTAAATACGTTTTTGGGATGCATGAAACAATTTTTCAAAATTCGCTTTTTTTTGCATTTCCTAAAAATGCAAAGGCATTTAAGGAATCGCATTTGTGCGATTCCTTAAATGCAATGCATCAATTTAAAAAAAAAAGTGTGAAAATGCGAATTTTGAAATAGGAAGTGCTAATTAACACGAGGTTGACCCTCGTGTTAATTTGCGAAATTCTTTCAAAAAGCACAAAAATGCATTTTGGAAAGTGTCATGTTACAGACACACATGTCCTTAGGACATGTGTGTGTCTGAAACATGCACTTTAAAATACATTTCAGGGGTGCAGGGGGGTGTCCTTTGGACCCCCTCTGCACCCTTGCAATGTATCAACAAATTGCGAATTCCAAAAAAAAGAAATGCAAAACGGCATTGATTCCTATGGGCCTCTAGGCCCATAGGAATCAATGTAACGCCATTCCTTAATTGCGATTCGCAATTAAGGAATCGCAAATTCAGAAAATTAAAAAATCCTAAACATTTTTAGGATTTCTTGATGCATAGGATTTTGCAATTCCTAAATTGCGATTCCTTAATTTTCGCAATTTAGGAAATGCAAATTCCTACAATGATGCATGTGCCCCTTAGGGCCATATGTATCAAACAAATTAGCATTCGCAAAGGCCGAAATTCGCAGAATTTTGGCCTTTGCGAATGCTAATTTGCTAAATGGTATGTATGACACATTTTGGCAGCAAAATAAGGAATCGCAAAATTTGCTATACCTTATTTTGCGATTGCACTTAAGGAATCGCAAATTGTGCGATTCCTTAAATGCAATGTATCAACGGAAAATGAATGCAAAAATGCCCATAAGGATTCGCAAATTACCACCAACTTCTAGGTGGTGGTAAGTTGCAAATTCTTTTAATAAAGCAATTTATTTAAAATCCAAAGGTGCCACATGACGCTCATACATGCCCTTAGGGCATGTATGGGCGCCATATGCCAACACATGTCATTTTCAGGGGTGCAGCAGGGTGTTCTTGTGACACCCCTGCACCCTTGAAAATATTCCTAAATTGCAATTAGCTAATTGCTAATCGCAAATTACCCCTTCATTCCTATGGGCCTCCTGGCCCATAGAAATGAATGGGAAATCTGCGATTAGCAATTTGCTAATCGCAATTTAGGAATGTTAAGGAATCGCTAAAAAGAAGCGATTTCCTACATACATACCATTTTGCGATTTCTAAATAGCGATTCCTTAAAAATCACTATTTAGAAATTGCAAATGGTCAGGATGATACATATGGCCCTTAAACATTTTAAATGAAAAAAGTATTTTTCTTATCAAATTGTGTATCCTAATACGATCTGTCTGTGACTGTACCCAGTATTGACAATTTGTGCCACATGGATCTGTGCAAGAAGAAGATGGGCAGGCCGCGTCTAACGGTGATTTTATTGTGTCTAAATATGCAGTCATCTCACAATAATAGAACACAGCCGATCTGTCGCATGTATAAATCTTTCCAAAGTGGCATTTTGATTTTTTTTTTAAATATGAAATGTATGTTACATTGTAGAGTAAAAAGAAAAATCAACGCTGATTCCTAGTAAATGCTTTCTTTCTACATTTCAACTGCCGCAGATATATTCCAGCTTTCTATATTTTGGGTGCTTTGATAGGTGGCTCACATACAATTTTTTAGAGAAACCTACACATAAGCTAAATACTCAAGTGTAAATATGTCAATATGGGAGAGAGCACATTGTATTTATTGTTTACTTGGCATTCCTTTTCTGACGGCTGAAAAAACAATCATTTTTCTTGATCATTTTTCTTGTTAATAAAATTCAAGTCACTGATTTTTTTGGATTTATTTAGTAATTTTTTCTCCTTTGTCACTGTCCCATGAGCCTCAAGTATTGAATTGCCTAGGTTGTTATATTTCATAAATTAGTGTAAGTAGGAAACATACTTTTTAAGCATAGACCATAAAACGTTGTTAAAGTGATTTTGTTGAGTACATGCCTGTGAACTGAATATATGTAAACAACTTGGCTAGAAGGTCTTTCAGTGCAGGACCAAATTTTACATTTTGCTGAATTGTATAGTTTTTCACAATAGTATTGTTATATATGGATTACATCATTAAGGTATGAAAACTGCACTCATTAAAATGGCCTTGCTTTTGACTTACACCACGTTGAAAGATGTTTACTGGGTATCATGTGAGCTGTAAAGGAACAGTGTTTGAAGCACAGATATGGCAACAACCAGACACATCCTTTCAGGGTAAGACATGTTTGTCTAGCAAATTGTAAAATTAAACAATGTTTATCTTGATGTTTACAGACATGTAAGCTTTGACTTATGACAAAGCAGATTTTAAATAAATTCAGTACATGATTCCTTGTTCAAACAAGCATTTACAATGCAACGGTTTCGCCTTTGCAAAAGTTAGAGCTACTGGCATTGTAAATGACAAAAAAGATTATTTATGTGTTGGTTTTGAAAACAGATAAATAAATGGCATTGTAATTTACATTGCCAACAGCTTAATCTCTCGCAAATGTAAGACCTATTTAACCCTACTAGACGAGCTCAGCAGATAGCAATTACTACCACACACACACACCCAGGTCCAGCCACACACACACACCCAGAGCCACACACACACACACACACACACACACACACCCAGAGCCACACACACACACACACACACACACACACACACAGAGCCACACACACACACCCAGAGCCACACACACACACACACACACACACTCACACACAGAGCCACACACACACACACACACCCAGAGCCACACACACACCCACACACCCAGAGCCACACACACACCCACACACCCGGAGCCACACACACACCCAGAGCCACACACACCCACACACCCACACACCCAGAGCCACACACACCCACACACCCAGAGCCACACACACACACACACCCAGAGCCACACACACACACAGAGCCACACACACACCCAGAGCCACACACACACACACCCAGAGCCACACACACAGCCACACACACCCACACACTCAGAGCCACACACACCCAGAGCCACACACACCCACACACCCAGAGCCACACACACCCACACGCCCAGAGCCACACACATCCACACACCCAGAGCCACACACACACACCCAGAGCCACACACACCCAGAGCCACACACACCCACACACCCAGAGCCACACACACACACACCCAGGAGAGCAAGCCCAGCGAGGGGGCAGGGAAGCAAGCACAGCGAGGGGGCAGCAAAGCAAGCACAGCGAGGGGGCAGGGAAACAAGCACAGCGAGGGGGCAGGGAAGCAAGTGCAGCGAGGGGGCAGGGAAGCAAGCGCAGCCAGGGGGCAGGGAAGCAAGCGCTGCCAGGGGGCAGGGAAGCAAGCGCAGCCAGGGGGCAGGGAAGCAAGAGCAGCCAGGGGGCTGGGAAGCAGGCACAGCCAGGGGGAAGGGAAGCAAGCACAGCCAGGGGGCAGGGAAGCAAGCACAGCCAGGGGGCAGGGAAGCAAGCACAGCCAGGGGGCAGGGAAGCAAGTACAGCGCCCCCTTGTGTCTCTTCCACAGAACAATTTGTGGAGAAGTCGTCATGCGCCCAGGCCCTGTGGGAGCTCTCCCTAATCTTGACATTGCAAATAAAAGAAACGTCAGCCATCTCGCTGCAAAAACAAGTGAGTGTGTGTGAGAGTTTGTGTGTGAGAGTGAGTGAGTGTGTTTCCACCCGTGGCCTCGATGTTGTTCACGCTTAAGATATGTTTTGTAAGTGCTGCCCCATTATCTCTCACAAAGGTGCTGGTCACTCCTACACCTGCAAAAGTGGCACAGCGAACAGAGTTAAATCCTAACGAAACAAGCCTTGATGCTGGTCATTTACGTTCACTTGTGTATTAACATATTCTTCTTTAAAACTTTATCTCTTATGTTAACGCCGCCAGTTAGCAGGGGCGTAGCTTCGGGGACTTGGGAGAGTTACACCCCTAATAAATACATTTTCTTGAAAATGGTTGGGAACAGAGGTTTTCAGTCTGGTATGCTTAGGTGAATGTCGGCTTTTACAAGGAATTGTTACAAAAACACAAAAGCACACTCTCCCTCTGCTTTGAAAATCTGAAACCCACCCCCATCACCCTAATCTTACTTACCAAGCTACGCCCCTAACAGTTATTCCAAAACACTCATGCGTGTACTTTGCCTGGAGTCCCTTCACCCCTGCCAGCTGCAGCCATGGAGACACTTTGGGTGAAAGTCTAGCGAGAGACGGGCCTTGGAGTCGAACGGGCACACGGACAGTGGGAGGGGAGGCGGGAATGGGCACACGGACAGCGGGAGGGAACGGGCACATGGACAGCGGGAGGGGGGCGGGAACGGGCACACGGACAGCGGGAGGGGGGCGGGTTAACGGGCACACGGACAGCGGGAGGGGGGCTTTCAGTCTGGTATGCTTAGGTGAATGTCGGCTTTTACAAGGAATTGTTACAAAAACACAAAAGCACACTCTTCCTCTGCTTTGAAAATCTGAAACCCACCCCCATAACCCTAATCTTACTTACCAAGCTATGCCCCTGCCAGTTATTCCAAAACACTCCTGCGTGTACTTTGCCTGGAGTCCCTTCACCCCTGCCTGCTGCAGCTATGGAGACACTTTGGGTGAAAGTCTAGCGAGAGACGGGCCACGGAGTCGAACGGGCACACGAACAGAGGGAGGGCGGGCGGGAAAGGGCACACGGACAGCGGGAGGGGGGCGGGTTAACAGGCATACGGACAGCGAGAGGGGGGCGGGAATGAACAAATGGACAGCGGGAGGGGGGGTGGGAACGGGATAAAAAAAATAGTACAAAATGCCGCTTACCTGCTACCAAATCAAGGAAAGTAAAATTGTGCAGCCCACCCCTGCAAAGCACACGTTGGAAATGACCAAAACATGGCGAGACAAAAAAAAACTAACCGCCCAACGCCGCATGACGCACGAAAAGAGGCGGAGAGCGAAAAAATCACCGGAACGCCCACGAATCTGCTCCCACAATGACTGACGCATCTCTCTTCCAATGGCTAGCCTCCATTTATGGAGCTAGCCAATGGAAGAGACAGGCGGGACAAAGCCCCGTACTGCAAAACAAAGGATTTCGCCTGCGCGAACACTGCTGCGCAGTGGACGCCAGGCGAAACCTAATAAAGAAATAAAATACAATTAAAAAAAAAATTATAATGCTTGTTGCTTCGCTAGGTAGCCAGTTGAGTTTCTTCAGTGTAGGAGTGATGTGATCACAACATCCTTCCCAGGAGAGTAGTTTAGCCGCTGCGTTGAATGTAGACCTCATAGAGATATGGTGGTTCTTTGGTGCGCCTGTGATGGTTGAGTTACTGTAGTCCAGTTTGAAGAGGACTAGGGATTGAACTACCAACTTTGGGTCATCAGGGGGGATAAAGGGCTTGATTTTTTTGAGGTGTTTTAGAGGGTAGAGGGCATTTTTTTGCTGAGGCATTAATGTGATCTTTCATGTTCAGGTCTTTGTCAAGTGTAATCACTAGAGACTTTACAGATTTAGAGATAGATAGTTTACAGTTTGATGCACCAAGATTACTGAGCCAGTTGTGAATAGGCTGAGAATTTCCTCTTGTCTGAACGAGGAAAATTTGGATTTGCTGGGGTTAAGTATTAAATGGTTAACAGTCAGCCAGGATTGTACCTTGATAACTGAGTTGTTCAGGTGGTGAATATCTTTAAGTGACGATATTTTGATGTAGAGTTAAGTGTCGTCTGCATAGAGATGGTACGCGGGCTGGCCTGTTTCAATATGTCTGTGAGGGGTTCCATGTGGAAGTTGAATAAGGCAGAGGATAGGATTGATCCTTGGGGGACTCCTTGTGGGACCGAAACTGCTTGTGAGGTGGAATTGTTTAGCTTGATTAGGTGAGATCGTTGGTTAAGGTATGAGGCAAACCACTGTAGGACAGTTCTGTTGATGACTGCACGCTGTGAGAGGGTGTTTAGCAGGATGTTGTGGCTGATTGTATCAAAACCTGCTGAGAGGTCTAGGAGGATTAGGAGGCAGACCTTACCATCATCAAGAGATCTGTAAATATCATCAATTAGGTGCAGGATTGCAGTTTCTGTGTTACAGCTTTTCCTGAACCCAGATTGGAAGGTGTCATGTAAGCTGAATTCAACCAATATGGTTGTTTAATTGAGATAGTACACATTTTTCAACAGTTTTGGCGAGAAGAGTGAGGTTACTTATTGGTATAAAATTGTTTAGGTTGTTCGGGTCAGCTTCTGGCTTTTTGATAATGGTGTGACTTGGCCGAGTTTAAGTGAGGTCGGCATCGAGCTGTTGAATATGAGAAGGCAATGATTTTTGTCCATGTAGGGAAAATTATCTGTCTAAGATTTTTGACTAGAGAAGAAGGAAGAGGATCCGAGAGGTGAGATGATGGTTTTATGCAAGCAAGTATTTTGCTGACCTCTTCTTCCGAGATATTGTCAAACTTGGTCCAGGATACATTATTTTTTAGTTGTATGTTGTTGTTGTTGGTGTTCTGATTAGTCTTGTGGACAAGTTTAAGGAGATGTTTGTTAGTCATTGATGAGGTGGTGTTGTAATCATCTTTGATTGGGGAACAGGCAGAGGTAGGTGGTAGTGGGGAAGTGGTGGGGATGAGAGAAAGTTTGATATTTGTTATTTTTTCTGCAAAGAATTTGGCAAACTCATCACAGCGTTCTACAGAGGTTACAGATGCATGCTGTGGGAACATGGAAGCATGTTGTTTGATGATATTGAAAAGGTCTTTAGGGCTGTTTCTAGAGCAGTCTAGTTGAGCTCAAATGAAAGATTTCTCTCTGTGGATGTGTTTCTTGTATTTTAGGTGTTCAACTTGGAGGAGGGAGAGATGGTTCAGGGAGGGTTGTTGTCTCCAGATCCTTTCAGTCAGTCTAAGTTGTTGTCTTTCCATATTAAGGTCTTTATTGAACCAGGATCTTGAAGGAATGCTTCATGAATTTTTGAGTTTTAAAGGGTTGACAGTATTAAGAACTTCTGCCATTTTATTGTTGTAGTGGGAGGCAAGGTCATCATTTGAAATTAGGTCAGGAGTAGGAATAATTTGAGAACTGATTAGGGATTCAAATTCTGATTGGGGAATTTGGTGATAATTCCTCACTCAGTGCTTCGGACGATTAGTCAGGGTTGGGTGCTTTGGTTGGATGTTATTAAGTGTAAATAAGATAAGGTGGTGATTAGTCCAATCCAAGGGTAGGATGGAGTGGAGGGATAAGGAATTATAATTGGCAATGATTGTGTTGAGGTTCAAGCCTTTGTTATGAGTTTGCTCTTTGCTGGATTTGTGTGAGGCCATTTGATTTGAGGAGGGTGTATAAGGTTTATATTGTTGTAGCTTCAGTATAATTTAAGTGTAAGTTTAAGTCTTCAAGAATAATTTTGGTGGATTCATTCAGGGAGTTTAGTGTTATTACGTCTTTTAAATCTTCAAAGAATTTCTTTTTTCTCCTGGGGGGTGATAGATGGAGTGGAAGTTGATAGGATTAGATACTTTGGAGGCGAGTTTGACTCCTAGATATTCGAAAGTGGAGTATTTGGTGGTTCGGAAGGGTTTTAAGATCAGGTCAGATTTGTGAATGATAGCAATTCCTCCACCAGTATGGCCCTACATGTCACGACAAATGATTGAGAAGTCCGGTGGAGTGAGGTCAATGATAGGGGATGGATGGTCATTAGGGTAGGATTCCGTCAGAAATCAGATGTCAGTTTCATGTAATAGTATATCATCTGCAATTTCAGTGGCGTGCTTGACTGCTGACCTGCAATTTAAGAGCATGCCGTTTATCTTGGGTGATGTTCTCCGTTGAGATTCATCAGGTTGGATGGAAGAGAGAAGGGCAGGTGCTGGGAGGGGTTGCCAGCATCCTACTTGTGCCAATATTGGCCAGAATCGAAGAATAGCAAGGTTATCTGGGAGCGTTGTTGTATGAGTTGCTCAGCACTCCTGCTTCTAGCTATGACATTCCCTTAGAGGTTTGCCTTGATTTGAGGTATTCCTGAGTGGAGGGGTTAGTTCACCAAGGGGTAGAGCGAGGATTGTCAGAGGGCATGATTGTGTCAGGATTAGTGTTTGCCAGAGTTGAGGGGTTAGAGAACGGGATTGAGTGCATCTTGATATCAATCCAAAAATAAGCGATTTCTTCTAATATTAAGTTGATTTTGAGTTCAAGTTGTGAAAGTATAGGCATAAATTGGGAGGCAGTTGGATCAGATAGAGGAGAGTGAGGTTGACTGGAGGTCATCAGAATCTGGGTTGGGGCTGTAGGAGGAACTAGTCTACTGTAGTCGGAAGTCTGTGAGGAATCAGGTGTAGGGGAACTGAGCCTTAACGGGGGACCCTCCCCCGCCCTGCCTCTTGGCCCCACCGCAACACCGTCCACGGGCCGCGGCTGCGGGGGAGACAGCAATTCTTGCAGTTTGATCTTAGCTTCTCAGGTTTCCAGGATGGGAAGGGATGCAAAGGGGGAGATATGTGGTTTAGGGTAAGGAGGAAGTGCAGAGTTGTGAGCAGAAGGCACGAAGGTGCAAAAAACAGGGTAGTGGCAGTCGAAAATTGCATTTTGTTTGGAGGCTTGTATTAGGATGTTTCCATTTGTATATATGGACAGTTCCCCGACAACGTTTGGGGATGGAGATATAGTAAGTTTGGATCCATATGGGCTGTTGATTGTTTTGGTTACGTGCAAGTGTTGTTAGAAGTTTTTTTTCCTATTTTCTGGCTTCTTGGAGAAGAAGATAAAGTCCATTTTAAGGCCTCCGTTTGTCGTACTGTGATACATGTCTATTATTAAAGTTTTGGGGTGTTCTTTGAGGAGTTTGTGCTTGTATCTTTTTGCAGCATGTTTGGAGACGTTAGGAGAGAACATTGCTAGGTAGTAATTGGGGCCATATCTTTCTAAGACGTTGCAATGTGAGGCCTTAGGGCACAGCTTTCCACACTTTTCATGTTGGGGACACACTTTTTTGTAGATGCATCATTTTGGGGCACAGTAAGGCAGTGTAGCGAGTGAGCGTAGCGTAGCGAGCCCGAACCACCTAAGGGGGATTCGGGGCGGGGGGGTCTCACTCACTCTGCCTGTCTGTCTCCCTCTCTCTCTCTAACTGTCTCCCTCTCTCTGTCTCCCTCCCTCTCTCTCCCTTTGTCTGTCTCCCTCTGTCTGGCTCTGTCTGTCTCCCTTTGTCTGTCTCCCTCTGTCTGTCTACCTCCCTCTGTCTCTCTCTGTCTGTCTCTCTCTGTCTGTCTCCCTCCCTCTGTCGCCCTCCTCCCTCTTTCTTACTCCCTCTGTCTGTCTCCCGCTCTTTGTCTCCCTATGTGTCCGTCCCTCTGTCTCCCTCCCTGTCTCCATCTCTCTGTCTCGCTCCCTCTATCTCCGTTCCTCTGTCTCCCTCCCTCTGTCTGTCTCCCTCCCTCTCCCTCTCCTTCTGTATGTCTCACTCTGTCTGTCTCCTCTGTCTCCCTCGCTCTGTCTCACTTCCTCTCTCTCTGTCTTCCTCTGTCTCCGTCCCTCTGTTTGTCTCCCTCTCCTTCCTTCTGTCTCTGTCTCTCTGTATCCGTCCCTCTGTATCCCTCCCTCCATTTCCCTCTGTCTCCCTCTCTCTCTGTCTTCCTCCCTTTATCTCCCTCTGTCTCCCTCCCTCTGCCTGTCACCCTCTGCCTGCCACCGTCTGTCACCTTACCCCAGCTTCCCGGGCACACACACAGCAGCAGAGAGTACTTCGCAGGTCTTTAAAACACCATTAACTTGTTAATGGGGCTTTGTTGTGAATAGCTCGGCCCCCATAGAGCAGAGTGTCTCAGAGTCCACGCTGCTGCAGCTGACTCCGAGACACTCTTTCAAAGGAATGCCTCCTAATTAGCAGCAGTTATGTGCTAAGTGCCCTTAATACTGGTGTCATCCTGCGACACACCCACCATTTGCAGGCGACACAGTACTGTGTTGGGACACACAGTTTGGAAAGCTCTGCCTTAGGGGAGTGCGGGGTGTGGAATCATGATCAAGGAGGGATAAAGAAGATAGGTGGGGTGAATCTTATTTGGGTGGGTGTGTATATGATTGGTAATATCGGAAAAATAGTAGGATGTATGAGCTGATAGAAAATCCCATAGTTGATTTAAGTGGGTGGGTTTCATTGATTGATTGAAAAAGCTTTATTCGAGTTATGCACTCATAAAAGCACAAACATATAAAATTACACATTTAAAAAGCTCTATACATACATTAACACTTAATTTACAGCTTAAAATACACAGTATAAACACATAAAATATTCACCACAAGTTAATATAAGCTTTCTCATAATATACAGAGGCTAAATGCGAGTTAAAAAACAAAGTCGACCACGTTATTGACCATAAACAAAAATTATACAGTCAAAACTCCTTACGGGCATTTAGCAGCATATTATAGCTAAAATTCATAATTCTCTCCCTCGGGATTTAGCAATGCAATTCATACAAGCAAGAAAACGAGATTCAAGGCCTATTCGAAGATAGAGCCCTCCGCCTTATAGACCAAGCCCACCCCAGGTATTTTGCCGTTCCTACAACTATAGGCAGTTCGGTTGAGGAACAAATAATTCTCAGCCCCTCAACACCGCTTGAGACACCAAGGTTCCTGCAAACAGGTGCCAACCACAATTTCCTTGGTTTACATAGCCCTCGCACATGAATAGAAAATGTGCTATACTTTCATTGGGGGCGCCACATATCGGGCAACATGAACTACTATTAGTTCCCCAATTAGACGTCAATGACTTCAGGGGGAGGGAGCCTGCCCTTAGCTGGAAGAATAATTTTCTGTCTATCGGAACAGTTAAAGTGTCCCAGTACTGTTCTAGTGCAGGCCTCATTTTAAATTCCATAAACCTACCCCCCATAGATTCTGAGGTCACACTCCTCCAAGACTTCTGGTCGATATAATCCCAATATATAGCTTTTATAGTTGTTTTACTGGGGAACACTTCCCCAGAGGGATTTTCCCAAAGTTTGGAGAGACCAAGCTCAGCAAGGGTGTCCCTAAGCTTTTTTAGCCATGTAATTTTATGAAAGACGTCTGATTTAACTAAGGCAGAAAACCCCTCAGCATAGTGTCTAATTTCAGGGGTCGTCCACAACCTTCTCCAGTAGAGGATAGGCCTTAGTCGGGCACGATCACTAAGCGATCTTCTTCCTAAATCCAAGCCAAGCGGTATTAATGGGGTACTTTGGGGAAGACTAGTTATCCCTCTCAAAAACCTGTTCTCAGATCTTTGGAGCGTATCGAACCTCTCAAAGCCCCAGACTTCAGCCCCGTAAAGGGCTGCGCCCAAGGCTTTTGCGTCGTATACCATGAGAACAGGTTTAATAGGCCTGGTTTTAGATTTTGCTTGTTCCACTCGAAGCGCTCCTGAAATCTGCTGATGTTTCAAAACCGCCTTCTCGATATGTCTTGACCAACCAAATTTACTTGATATCTCCACCCCTAGGTATGTAAAGACATTTACTACCTCTAGTCTAATACTGTTCAGAGATACCCTGGGTTGGGCTTGGCGTTTTTGCCCAAAGACCATCAGCTTAGTTTTATTTACATTAACTTCGAGACCCCGTTCCTTGCAGAACATATCAAATATGTTCAAGGCTCGCTGGAGACCTGCCGGGGTTTTGGACACGATCAAAGTATCGTCGGCGAACATCAGGATCGGAACCCTGATGCCCGCCAGCGAAGGTGCGTCAACCCTCGCATCCAACATCCTATCGACTATACCATTGATGAACAAGGAGAACAACAGGGGTGCCATGGCACAACCCTGACGTACCCCCCGCTCAACTGGGAAATTGATGGATGATTCCCCATTCCTCCCCCACTGGACTTTAGCGAAATTGCTTTCGTGGAGACGCATTATTAATGTGAGCAGTTCAAGTGGAACCCCTATCTTGCTCAAGACACCCCACAGCATACTCCTGGGCACCAGGTCGAAGGCAGCCCTCAGATCTACAAATGCTACATAAAGGCTGCCCTCGCCAAGGAGTACAGTCCCCCACCGTAGCATAGTGAAACGAAAAATTTGGTCAACCGTGCTGGTAGCTCGTCTAAATCCTGCCTGGTAGGGGGATAAGGCATTGTTTTCATCTACCCAGGCCATAAGTTTGTCGACCACCATCTTGCCCACCACTTTCTGGATAGTGGCCAGCAAACTTATAGGTCTATAATTTGCCGGGAGCGACCGATCACCTTTCTTAAAGATCGGAATTATAATTGCCCCCTTCCATACATCTGGGATTTTTGCCCCTTTTGCAAGGGCATTTCCCAGCACAGTCGCATAATTTGCCCAGCGGACCTTATCGTGTTTGAAAATATCTGAGGGAATTCCATCCAACCCCGGAGCTTTCCCCCCCTGCAGTGATGAAATTACCAGTTCTGCTTCTTTAGTTGAGAATAAGTCTCCCTTGGAAAATACCACAGGGATTGATTCACTGTCCATTATGTCCCTATTCTCCGCATACTGGGGTTGGAAATACTCGACCCATGAAGCTTCATTAACATTATTATCGGGATTGTTTGGCGTACCACCTCTGCCCCATTTCATAATTTTCCAAAAGAGTCTTGAGTCTTTTTGCCCAGAGGCCTCAAGTAACTCCTCCCAATATTCCTCTTCCCAAAGTTTCTTAGCCTTGCAAATATTCTCCTTATATTGTTTCCTAGCAATGCTAATCAGAGCCTTATCCCTGCTTTTAATTGCCCTGCCCAGCTCCAGTCTGGTTGCCCTGCACTGCTTGTTAAACCACCTTGCCAGTTTGATGGGAGGTTTTCTATTTGCCCTAACTGATTTAATAAAATACGGTTTTATCAAATGGAAGAATGTGTCGTGTATGTCTGCTATTAAAGAGGAACCCGGTATTACAGGGTATACTGATTCCATGGCGGCAATAGCATTATCCACCTCCAGGTTAATGTGCTCCACAGTGGCTAAGTTAGCCAACACATTTGGCCATTTCACCCTTCTTAGATCGTTAGCTATAACAGGTACAATTTCACTCCCTAACGCAAGGTGGGCAGGCGCAGCCCTCCACCATGAGTGGGTAACACTGAGGGGGTTATGATCACTTTCTATTCTCCCCACAATTTCCATGTCACCCACGCCACACCATAGCTCAAGACTGCAAATGACATAATCGATCCTACTCTTGCTATGCCAATTGTCGAATGTGCTATTTCTACCTTGGTCACTTTTTGTCCTGCCATTAAGGGCCCTCAAACCATACTCCAGACATAACGCATTCAACAACAATACATCCTTAGTCCACCGCTTCACTGGTGGGAGGTTTAGGATTGGGACGCCCCATAGAGCATCCTCTTCTTGTCCTATCGGATGTTCAGTATTTTCCAAGGGCTCAAAAGTCCTGTTCAGGTCGCCTGCCACCACCAATCTATTACCAAGTGACTTGGATTCAAGGGAGGTTGATAGAGCTTCAAGGGTGGGAGAATTCCCAACACTTAAACCCCTAGCATAAATATTATAGATATCTATCACACCGCCCTGTCCTAATGTTAACCTCAATAATTGTATATCCTTGCAGCATAGGTCAATGACTTTTATTTTGACCTGGGAATTCTGCTTAACCCAGGCTGTTAGACCTCCCGTAGGTCTGCCCCTAGGGCCCCTAGTCGCTGGTATACAAAAATTTAGATAACCTGGCAGATAGATAGGCTCACAAGCCCACGTCTCCTGGAACAGGCACATTTCAAACCCATTAACAAAGTCTAACCAATCTTGGGACAACAATCTTGAGGCCAAACCTGCTATATTCCATGAAAGCAACCTCCCCGTGGTGTCACCTTTGCCAATCCCCCTTTCAGTATCAACCATAACCGGTGAATTAATCAAAATCTCACAGTCACCACCCTCTCCCATAGCAATATTTGCACAGTTTGCCACATTTGCCTCATTTGTACCAAGACCTAATGGTGGTCTGGGATCATCCCCCCAGTCGTCCTGGCATACCTTATTGCCCCCCCTCATACTTCCATATTCCCTTTCTGGGACCACTTCTGCTAAGTTACACATTGCATCCCCCTTAGGTGTCAGAATTGGCTCCACAATAGTTTCCCTGTCCATTTGTACAACAGAGTCCAAAGGTTCAACTGGATCCCGTCAGCATCCCCATCTCGTGTACCCTACTCCACCATCAAAGTTATATACCTGTTTATAACTATCATTTGGACGCAAGATAGGGGCAGGGAAAGAGCTGACCTCTACCAAGGAAGGCAGAGTAATTCTCCTTAACTCATTACACCCCCCCGGATAAGAGGACACAGATCTAGGATAGAAAAAAGTCAAGTCTACAACCCCAATCCCACCAAAGCTAATATTCCATCCCGGTTTCGTGATCAACCCTACTACCCTTGGGTCTTGAAAGTTGATTATGATACACTCACCCCCCTGCTTTTTTAAGGTGTTCCCAATCCAATTGACCCTTCTAACCCCAATAATCAGGCCGTCCACACCCCCTGGCAGGGGTCTATTGACCCGCAGCCAATGCATGACTTTATTTTTTAACATGTCATATGTTTCCCCTTGACCTTCCGGTAAGAGTGGGACGTTGGTGAGAATGGCCACATATGGGTGGGAATCAGGGGTGAGTTGAACCGGGGGATTCCGAATTGTGGGTTTGTTGACATGTAATTTTGATGGGCATCGTTCTTGGACAGCAAGGCTCGAAGGGGCACTATTTCCCACGACCATGCTGGTGTTATTTCCACCGGCTGTGGTGTTGCTATCCCTTACATGACCTCCCCTATTTACTATCTGAGAGGCAAGCGGCCCGTTTGGTCCATCAACCTTCTTACCTAGATTTTTATCTGTGTCTATCAAAGTACCCTGATTACGTTCCATAATAGTTGGTAAGGGTGAGCTATTTTTATTAATCGCTGGGGCACAGTTTTTAATGCCATCTTTTGTACCTTTAGCCGTTGCACTAATACAGCTGGTCTTTGTTCTCCCAGAACTACTATTATTTACAGAGGGTAAGGGTACTGCTATGTTCTTATTATTCTGTCCCTGGTTCTGCTGAGTAGGTACACCATTCACCATTGGGGGAGTCAATTCGACCACAGTGACACCAATATCCCGCTCGGCTAGCTTATGTTTTGTCCCATTCTCTCCCAATTTATTATGGGACTTAATTAATGTTTTTATTGAAAAGAAATTATCTAAGCTAGCCTGCTCAAGATGGTCCAATTGTTTTGCTAGCTTCTCAAGTCTAGTCTCAAGAGGATTTAAGAGGGAGCGTATTAGTTTTTCCACACCCAATAGATATTCCGGTTTAGATGTCGGTTGGCCAGGGGCTGCTAAAGTAATGGGGTCTATTTCTGTTACTGGTGATGCAGGGATCATTTGTTTCTCTGCACCTGTTAACACAGCCAATTCCTCCCCAATTGTTACCCCACTAGGGTTCTCAACAGGAACATTGCCTAAGAGTGTTTTAATGGCCAACTTCCTGATCTTCCTTGCTGGTTTTTGTACTTGGTTTTTTTTTTTTGTGACTGTGTCCCTTTTCCTCTTTGGGCATGGTTTAGGCTTAATAGCCTGTGCTTGAACACACGCTTTAGATATAGCGTTTTGCCCCTTTAGTGCTCTATTAGAACCATTTAAATGCTCTGGCGATAAAGTAGTAGCCACTATATCTACAGGAGAAGTACCCAGTAGCTCATTGGATACAGATATATCATACTGTGTATCGTGTGTAAGTGGCAGTACTGTAGAAGAAAGCGGGGTAACCAATGCAGGGAAACTTTGGCCTATATTGTTATCAAGGGGATTTTTCATAAGCTCGATCGATAGCCTTCGCCCGGCGCGTCTTTCCGCCAAAGCAATCTCCCTATCGATGTCTTGTGGCAGGCGTTTGAAATACGTATCTAAGGGCCCCATAACTGCCGTCTCAGCCTCACCCATAGAGGACTGCAAGGCAGAGGTACTTGCAATATTAGCCATAGTACAAACCCCCCTACTACCTTCAATAACTAGATGATACGAGCGAACACTAAACAAATCAATTACATCCAACAACAAGACTGCAAATATTAAAGGGGTGGCCCAGCCCGGCCTCCTGCGGCCCCGGACGGCCACAGACGGTCCCGCCCTTGTCCCGGGCTTCTCCCGCGCGCTCTCCCGCGCTGCGGGAGTAGTATTGCCTTATTGTAGTAACAGGTGGAAGGGTGGGAGGGGTCGAGGAGAGCGGCCCAGGTGTTGCTCCTCCGGGCTGGCAGGCGCTCCTGGGAGTTGAAGTCCCTCCGTGAGCGCACGCCGCTCGCAGCCCCGTCAGTAATCTCCCCCAGCTGACCCTCCAAGTTCAAAGTTGCTGCAGGTCACACAGCGCGATGCGGGACCCGCGGAGCGGGTTCCGCGAGCAGTAGGTAGACAGGCAAGGCAGGCAAGGCAAATGGATCCCAAGCAGAGTGCTCTTCAAACAGCAAAGCGTCCCACTCGCTAACAGGGAAGTGCTGCTTTTAAAATGATCGGTGGAAGGGTGGGAGGGGTCGGGGAGAGCGGCCCAGGTGTTGCTCCTCCGGGCTGGCAGGCGCTCCTGGGAGTTGAAGTCCCTCCGTGAGCGCATGCCGCTCGCAGCCCCGTCAGTAATCTCCCCCAGCTGACCCTCCAAGTTCAAAGTTGCTGCAGGTCACACAGCGCGATGCGGGACCCGCGGAGCGGGTTCCGCGAGCAGTAGGTAGACAGGCAAGGCAGGCAAGGCAAATGGATCCCAAGCAGAGTGCTCTTCAAACAGCAAAGCGTCCCACTCGCTAACAGGGAAGTGCTGCTTTTAAAATGATCGGTGGAAGGGTGGGAGGGGTCGGGGAGAGCGGCCCAGGTGTTGCTCCTCCGGGCTGGCAGGCGCTCCTGGGAGTTGAAGTCCCTCCGTGAGCGCACGCCGCTCGCAGCCCCGTCAGTAATCTCCCCCAGCTGACCCTCCAAGTTCAAAGTTGCTGCAGGTCACACAGCGCGATGCGGGACCCGCGGAGCGGGTTCCGCGAGCAGTAGGTAGACAGGCAAGGCAGGCAAGGCAAATGGATCCCAAGCAGAGTGCTCTTCAAACAGCAAAGCGTCCCACTCGCTAACAGGGAAGTGCTGCTTTTAAAATGATCGGTGGAAGGGTGGGAGGGGTCGGGGAGAGCGGCCCAGGTGTTGCTCCTCCGGGCTGGCAGGCGCTCCTGGGAGTTGAAGTCCCTCCGTGAGCGCACGCCGCTCGCAGCCCCGTCAGTAATCTCCCCCAGCTGACCCTCAAATTTCAAAGTTGCTGCAGGTCACACAGCGCGATGCGGGACCCGCGGAGCGGGTTCCGCGAGCAGTAGGTAGACAGGCAAGGCAGGCAAGGCAAATGGATCCCAAGCAGAGTGCTCTTCAAACAGCAAAGCGTGGGTTTCATTACAGCAGATCCCTGAAAATACAAGATTAAGAAAGTTTGTGGAAGAAATTTGCAGTTGAAAGTTATTCCACTAGGTGGAGCTCGTATGCTGGGGCTATGGTGTAGATAACAAGGGGTGAGTGACCATGTAGTATTCAAGTTTCAGAACGTTTGTCCAAAAAAGAAAAAAAAAGTTGCAGTTGAAGGTTGTGCCGCTAGGTGGAGATCCTATGTTGGGGCTAGCATGCAAACCTGTTACTTCCGTTAATAGGAGTTTAGGTCATGGCTTGTTTAAAGTCCTTTCTTTATTTCAGTGAGCTTTTCTTTCCATAGACCTCTCCCGTACTCAACCTTTCATCTGGCAGAAGTTGTATTGTGGTACAGTTATATAGGCCTCTCCTGTACTAACCCTTTCTTCTGGCAGAAGTAGTATTGGTGTACAGCTCTATTGACCTATTCTGTACTCACCCTTTCTTCTAGCAGAAGTTGTATTGGTGTACTGTTCTATAGACCTATTCTGTAGTCACCCTTTCTTCTAGCAGAAGTTGAATTTGTGTACAACGCTATAGATCTCTTCTGCACTCACCCTTTCATCTGGCAGAAGTTGTATTGGGGTACAGATCTATAAACCTCTTCTGTACTAACCCTTTCTTTTGACAGAAATTGTATTGATGTACAGTTCTATAGATCTCTTCTGTACTCACCCATTCTTCTGACAAAAGTTGTATTGATTGATGTACAGTTCTATAGGCCTCTTCTGTACTCTGTCTTTCTTCTGGCAGAAGTTGTATTGATGTACAGTTCTAAAGACCTATGGTTCCTAGGCCTATTCTGTACCCACTCTTTCTTCTGGCAGAAGTTGAATTTGTGTACAAATCTATAGATCCCTTCTGCACTCACCCTTTCATCTGGCAGAAGTTGTATTGGGGTACATTTCCATAGGCCTCTTCTGTACTCCATCCTACGTCTGGCAGAAGTTGTATTGATGTACAGTTCTGTAGATCTCTTCTGTACTCATCCTTTCTTTTGACAAACATTTTATTGATTGATGTACAGTTCTATAGGCCTCTTATGTACTCACCCTTTCTTCCGGCAGACGTTGTATTGCTGTGCAGTTTTGTAGGCCTATTCTGTACTCCTTCTTTCTTCTGGCAAAAGTTGTATTGGTGTACAGTTCTATAGGCCTCTTCTGTACTCCTTGTTTTTTTCTGGCAGAAGTTGTATTGGTGTAGAGTTCTATTGACCTCTTCTGTACTCACCCTTTCTTCTAGCAGAAGTTGTATTGGGGTACTGTTCTATAGGCATCTTCCGTACTCACCCTATCTTCTGGCAGAAGTTGTATTGGTGTACAGTTCTATAGGCCTCTTCTGTACTCACCCTTTCCTCTGACAGAAGTTGTATTGGTGTAGAGTTCTATTGACCTCTTCTGTACTCACCCTTTCTTCTAGCAGAAGTTGTATTGGGGTACTGTTCTATAGGCATCTTCCGTACTCATCCTATCTTCTGGCAGAAGTTGTATTGGTGTACAGTTCTATAGGCCTCTTCTGTACTCACCCTTTCCTCTGGCAGAAGTTGTATTGGTGTACAGTTCTATAGTCCTCTTCTGTACTCACCCTTTCTTCTGGCAGAAGTTGTATTGTTGCACAGTTCTATCGTCCTCTACTGTACTCACCCTTTCTTCTGGCAGAAGTTGTATTGGTGTACAGTTCTATATGCCTCTCCTGTATTCACCCTTTCTTCTGGCAGAAGTTGCATTGGTGTGCTGTTCTATAGGCCTATTCTGTACTCACCCTTTCTTCTAGCAGAAGTTGTATTCATGTACTGTTCTATAGGCCTCTTCTTTACTCTCCCTTTCTTCTGGCAGAAGTTGTATTGGTGTACAGTTCTATAGACCTAATGTGTACGCAACCTTTCTTCTGGCAGAAGTTGTATTGGTTTACAGTTCTATAGACCTCTTGTGTATGCACCCTTTCTTTTGGCAGAAGTTGTATTGTGTACTGTTCTATAGGCCTCTTCTGCACTCCTTCTTTCTTCTGGCAGAAGTTGTATTAGTTTACAGTTCTATAGACCTCTTGTGTATGCTCCCTTTGTTCTGGCAGAAGTTGTAGTGGTGTAGGGTTCTAGAGACTCACCCACTTTTGGGACAGCAGTTGTTACAGGTGTACAATCCTGTAGTCTGCTTCAATAGTCTCCCGCTCTTCTGGCAAATGTTTTTCTTGGTGTGTACAAATCTGTACTCCTCTTTGGTACTCTTCTAGCATAAGCTGGAATTGAAGCGTATAATAGTGAAGGTGTCGTTGGCACTAATATATTCCATTGGCAGAAGCCTTGTATCAGCGCTTCTATAGACCTCACCACTCTTCAGGGTGAAGTTGCTATTGGTGTCCAGATCTCTAGTCCTCTGCACACTTCACCTACTCTTCTGGTAGAAGTTGGCATTTATGTATTTACTTCTGTAGCCCACTTTGGTAAGCTCTATGCATTCTCCTAGAAAACGTTGGAATTGGGTTCCAATTCTCCAGTTCCCTTCGGTACTCCCCACCTATTCTGAAGTTGGTATTAGTGTGTAGAATTCAATAGTCTTCTTTGGTACTCACCCACCTTACTCGCAGATGACTGTATGATTGTCCACAAGTTTGTTGTCCACTTCGTTACTCACCCTGTCTTCTGGCATATGCCTGTATCGGTGTCTACACATTTGCAGTCCTCTTTGGTACTTACCCACTCTTCTGGCAGAAACCTGCATTGGTGTCTACAGGTTTGTAGTCCACTTCTATACTCATCCACTCTTGTGGCAGATGTCTGTATTGGTGTCTACAAGTTTGTAGTCCTCTTTGGTACTCACCCACTCTTCTGGCTAATGTTTGTATTGGTGTCTACACGTTTATAGTCCTCTTTGCTACTCACCCACTCTTCTGGCTAATGTCTGTATTGGTGTCTACACGTTTATAGTCCTCTTTGGTACTCACTCTTTTGGCAGAAGCCTGTGTTAGTGTCTACAACTTTGCATTCCTCTTTGGTACGACCCACTCTTCTGGAAGATGCCTGTTTTGGTGTCTACAAGTTTGTGGTACACTTCGGTATTCACCCACTCTTCTGGCAGATACCTGTACAGGTGTCTACAAGTTTGTAGTCAACTCCGGTATTCACCCACTCTTCTGGCAGATACCTGTATTGGTGTCTACAAGTTTGTAGTCCTCTTCGGTTCTCACCCACTCTTCTGGAAGATGCCTCTATTGGTGTCTACAGGTTTGTAGTCCTCTTCGGTCCTCACCCACTCTTCTGGCAGATGCCTGTATTGATGTCTACAAGTTTGTGGTACACTTCGGTATTCACCCACTCTTCTGGCAGATACCTGTACAGGTGTCTACAAGTTTGTAGTCAACTCCGGTATTCACCCACTCTTCTGGCAGATACCTGTATTGATGTCTACAAGTTTGTAGTCCTCTTCGGTATTAACCCACTCTTCTGGCAGATGCCTGTATTGATGTCTACAAGTTTGCAGTCCTCTTTGGTCCTCACCCACTCTTGTAGAAGATGCCTCTATTGGTGTCTACAGGTTTGCAGTCCTCTTTGGCCTCACCCACTCTTCTGGCAGATGCCTGTATTGATGTCTACACGTGTGCAGTCCTCTTTTGTCCTCACCCACTCTTCTAGAAGATGCCTCTATTGGTGTCTACAGGTTTGCAGTCCTCTTTGGTCCTCACCCACTCTTCTGGCAGATCCCTGTATTGGTGTCTAGAAGTTTGCAGTCCTCTTTGGTCCTCACCCACTCTTCTGACAGATGCCTGTATTGTTGTCTACAAGTTTGCAGTCCTCTTTGGGCCTCACCCACTTTTCTGGCAGATGGCCGAAGCTGTCACTGAGGCATATAATTCTATAGTCTTCTCATGTACTCACACACTCTTCTTGCAGAAGCTGGCATTGGTGTGCTATTTTGAAGTCTCCTCAAGAAGTCACCAGCTCTTCTGGCAGGACTGAAATTGATATACATTATTCTGTAGCCCCCTATGGTACCCATGCATTCTCTAGCAAAGCTGGGATTGGTGTGTACTGTTCAGTAATTATCTCTGGTACTCACCACTCTTCTATCACAAGCCGGGAATAGGGTGTACAGTTCTGTAGTCCTCTTTGGTACCCAGGCACTCTCTAGCACAGGGATACAGAAAGTACGACTCGGGCTGCATGTGACCTTTAAATGCGGCCACCTGATGAACAGCAGCACTGGGCTGCTGTTCAGTTGACGGAGAGGGTACATTCAGAAAGCTATAAAATAAGCATACTTTATTTACACTTTAACTAAGTGGCCTAAGCCACTTATCTTTAGGAACACCTTCAGTTTTAAAGACATCTTGCACTAAACATGTAAAAACATGATAAACTCTCTGCTAGCTGTATTTTATTAACACACATGAGTGTTTTACCTTACTAGACCAGATTATATCACTGCATTGAGAGGCACTTATTAGAAGTGTTAATTTTCAAACATGATCTTGGAAACATTCATGATGCCCCATTCTGAAAACAATGCCGTTAGTGGACCAAGAAGTAAGTCATTTGTCAGGTGCACCTTGTGTGTAGCCTTGTTTGTTATATCTGTGGAACAACATTATACTTTATTAAATAAAACACAAGAGAATGTTTGATATAGCACACATTCTGAACTCATGTATTTCAAGGGGCTCTCTTATGTAGTAATGTAGAAAAAGGAGGCAAAGCACAGTTAACCAATTGCCTAGGATCACACAGTTTGGTGAAGAGGGGAAGCCAGGATTGATGCCAGGTTTTCTGATTTTACATTTAGCAGTTCAGCCACCAGGTGAGTATCTCTTTCCCTCTCACATTTTACATTAGTAGTTAATGCTTTGTCTTTAATTCTTGCTGCATGAGAATAGAGCAGCAGTGGCAGACAGAAGTCAAATGAAGGCTCGATTTGTTGTCCACACCATGCATCTGCTTTGCTTCCTCGTACTCCCACCTTTTATCACTCTGACTCGCACCCTGCTGTCATCGGTGCGACCCTCGGGCATGCCACAGACAGTACTTTGTGGTCCCCATGGAAATCTTTGTGAGTACCCATGCTCTAGCAGAAGCCGGCAGTGGTGTGTACTATTCAGTAAATCTCTGGTACTTGCCCACTCTTCCGGCAGGACTTTTTGGTGTGCACAGTACCGTAGTCATCTCTGATACTCACTCACTCTTCTGCAGAGGTTAGTATTGGTGTTTAGAATTCCGTAATCCTCTTCATACCTCACCCATTGTTTGGGCAGAAGTTGGCATTAGAGAGTACAATTCCTTCATCCTCTCTAGTACTCTTCTGCCACTCTTTTAGAAGCTGGCATTGATGAGTACTCTTTTGCAATCTTTTCAGTACCCATCCACTCTTCTTGCAGAAGTTAGTATTGGTGTGTACAATTCCTTAGTCCTCTCCGGGTACTCACCTACTCTTCTGGCCGAAGTTTGTATTGGTATGCACACTTCTGTATTTCTCTTTGATACTCAGCCACTCTTCTGGCACCAGTTGCTATTGGTATGTACAAATATCAGGGTTACCTCCTCACCAGGACACTGCCTCGCCGCTGCTCCGTGGAACCAGTGTCCTGGTGAGGAGGTAACCTTGGTATTAGTGTGATTATAAGTACCCCTTCCCTCCCATTTTAAAGACTCATGGGGCATTATCTGGGCGATATAAGAAGCCCATTCAGCAATATACCTACTGGGGTATAGTATACTGTGCATGTTAAATTTATGTGCACCACTTATTAAGGATTATATGTAAAGTTTTGATTTGAGTGTAGAAGGGATCTCTTCTAGGTCCTGATGAGAAGCCAGGGCAGGGCTTCGAAACATGTCGACACAGGAGACACTGCTCATTAAAGCATAGTATCTCCATCTCATTCCCAACTTTTAACAATACCAGCTCGAAGGAACATTAAAATTATTTTTTTCCACTGAGCCAGGTATTTTAAAATTTGCACCATTCACCATTCAGTCACTCCTGACCCTTCCACTCACACTCCTACACCACACATAGTATTGTTTTTCATAACCAATGCTCCCACTTAGTCGTAGGTCGTAGCACACCCCGTCCCGCAGCGGGGCGGGAAGACCCCGATGAGGAAGCATGCCACCAAGGGTCCTTTTGGTGGGTGAGGGGTATTTAAACAAATCTGTGTGCTTTCCACCATTGTAGGAGACACACGTAGTCTGGAGGAACACTTCTATACTTTCCCATAAGGGTGGATCCCTTTGTTTTTTGACAATATAACTTGAGGAGGACGTATCCACCTCTTCTGCTCTTTTGAGCATTACCTCTTCACTCCCTTCTTGTGTTACTTTGATACCTCTTTTGCATGCCTGCTCTGATGGAAGCCAACTTTGGCCTACGTTTTGTAAACAAGTCCACTGGAATTATGCTGGAGTGGGGGATCAAATGACTGGGCAGGTTGAATCAATGATGCTTCAAGGGAGAGGCAAATCATGTGAGATATATGTTTTTCATCAACAATTAATTATTCACATGTATGAACATGGCCTCACTGAGTGAAAGAGTTAGACTACAATACATACATTATTCTGTTCAGAAGAACACCCACCTGGATGTGCACTCTTGTGATAACGGATGTGCCTCTTTTCTTCTGTGCAAAGCAGCTGGTTTTAAAGGTTTCCCTGGACCTCAGGGTCTGGTTTACACTGTGTGCATACCACAGGGTTACTGAATTCCAACAAGAATCCCCCATTCAGACCAGCTTGGACCCTGCACTCCCCAAATGAACACAATCTCACCAGGACCCACTTCACATGCAAGACATTGGACTCTAAGATGTCCACAACTGTTGTGTCACTTGATGCTTTGACCTCCCTGCAAAATACTCATGAAATAGTCAGAAGAATGAAAATAAACAATACAATGACAAATGTTTTATCCTTGCGTCCAGATAGTTTTAAATATATCTGTGCATGTATTTTCCTTTCCTGCTAAAGATTATGCACCTCCTTAATGCTCAAAAACCTCAATCAGCAGATTAGAGGCGATCCCTTGAGTTGGCAAAGACTTGCATTCCATTTTCTTGGCACTAACAGATTTGTTTGGGGTAAGTAAGCAATGAAAGGGCAGAAACTTGGTACATGTGCCTCTTCTTTGGTAAAAGCTGATGCTGGGTGGACACGCCTTCGACCTGGTTGGCAAACCCTCTTGTCCCATACTCGCTGGTGTAGGGTGGCACTGGTGTAGGGATACCACTGGCCTGTCCAGGGCTCGGCTGCTCCCTGGGGGCCTCCTTTCAGGTGAACCCTCTGCCACAGTGAGCCAAGCTCACCCCACTTCACCACGGTATGCAGTGGTTCTGAAGGGGGGGGAGGAGGAATTGAGGGCCAGTCCTATTTGTTGGACTCCCCACACTGCTTATCAACTGGATAGAAAGTGAGCAGGGGTTCAGCCCCTCGGATGAGGGGCCCCAGCACCACAGCTGCCGATGGGGTGACCACCTCACTCCAGGTCAGCACATGCACTGTTCCAGGCCTGGACCTTTGTGTGATAGCCTAATGCATTATGGGTGTTGTAGTCTGGGATTGCTTCCATGGAACGAAACAGGCTAGCACACGTGAAAACAATGATTTGTAGGTGACACTTTCAGGGCCGGAAACAGTCACCTAATGACCGAGGAGTGAGCTCCCCCCTGATGACCGATAGAGGGGTTCAGTGCGGGTGGTCAGAAATGCATACATTGTGAACTTGGTGGGCTTGACTTCGCTTAAAGGAGTGCTTTAAATGGAAATACATGAGTGCATGCACTCACTTTTCAGGGTACCTGTTTTCTCCTGAGAAGTGCCGGTACTCTCCCCTTAAACGGATGGAAGCAGTGCTGACAAGTTCAGGTACTCCCCATTTCAAATTGAAGAAGTGCAGATGCTCAGTACCGGACAACCCCTGCCCATTTAAAGCACAGCATAAACGCGACAGTGGGACTCAGTAGAGGAGGCACCCCGCTCGAAATCACGCCCCCCCAGAGCCAGAATGGTTCTACGAGTGATCTTGGGCAAGTCACTCCATCTTCCTGGCACGGGTTGAGTAGAATCAACGTAGCCTCGGTCGGTAATGAGGACTTGGCACCATGAGCGCGACATCTTACGAAAACAATGTGACTGATTAGCGCGAGTGACTGGGCTGCTGGCAGCCTGGCCGCGTGCTGGTGCCGCCTTCAGAACTGGCGCCGGATGTGTGCCCGCTGTCCCCCTGGCACGAGCTGCATCGGGCTCGTCTGCGAGGGGGCGCCTCGGTACTGGCTATGATAACTGTGTATTCGTACGGCAACAACAACTACAGCAGCCTGAACAAGCTGCTCCCGGGCCTGCAGCTCGAAGACAATTTACCAATGAATGGGTCACGAGGGAAGCGCCTAGAGGACAGACAAATCAGTCACTTGGCGCTGCAAGCACAATATTGTTATCAATAACGTAGCACTTCATATTGCGCATTTGCCATTTCTAGGCGCTAGAATATAATCACAGGTATTTCTAGTATCTAATTTTATTGTATTAGCTGCCCCCAATACTCGTGCGCCCGGTGCGGACCGCCCTCCCCTTGCTAAGCCACTGCGCGCGCGGTATTTTAGGGGTGTGGTAAACCAAGCTACACCGGTGCCACCTCATTCAGCATATTGAGTCAGTAAGTCGAATTTTGTGGTAGTTATTAGATCAAATTTGACCAGTACTTTCAAATTGATAAGTGCGCGTGTGCATTGCTTTACCTCTGGCCATGAGGCGGTCTTCCCTGACCTTTAGTTCTGTACATGCTGCGCCGCAATCGGATTGGGCGTTGGACAGGATGGACTTTCTCTGTGTGAGTGGCTGGTGGTTTCGTGACTACCTTCTCCAGTGCCTTGTCAATGCAGTTGTGGCACAACATGGCCTTGTAGATAAATAAACCCTCATTGTCATCATTGTTCACCATGTCCAAGGGACAGGGGCTGAAAACGAATAGGGGAGTGAGGGAACCTACTGGGCCACTTGGAATGTATGGGAAATGTACAGGTAAGCAGAGTCAACCTATAACGGTCTTCTCTTGAAATGAGAGGTACTGTTTCGTGTAGTGAGAAATCTCAGACCCTGCCCCCTTACTAGGCCACAGGAGGGGGGTTGGCTTTAGCGCTGGTTGCGCTCAGTGCGACAATATTTGATGCCCCCCCCCAAAAAAACTCCTCCTCCTTGACCCCCCGCCCCCTTCCACGCTCTGCCAGTGCCCCTCATCTCTCCATAGGCCCTCTCTCACCTACCTTTAATTCGTTTTATAGCGCTGCGCTCCTCAAACCAGTTGTAGGGTGTCGGAGCACTTTACATCACGCACACATTATAGAGAGCCAATGATTCATACGTGTTTAAATCAGTTTATAGGAAATGTTACGTAAGATAGGATTACAAGATGTAGTAGTCACATGTCACGATACTGGAAGGGAGTATATTTAAAGTGAGTTTCATCACCAGAGTTATCTTGACGTTTTTATTGTTGCCTGAAAGCGTCTGGAAGCACAAGGAACTCTCCTGTGGGTGCTTTTAAAATCCCTGTTATTTCTAAACACAACAGTCAGCACCAGGTGCGGCCGCACCAGTCGCACCGCCCTACAGCCGGACTTGAGCCGGAGTAATGTTATGCTAATGTTTTAGAGCGACAGATGCAGACGACCCAGCACAGTGATTTGAAGCTGCATTTTGGTGACATAAAAAGTAGTATGTAAGTAAAATGGTCACGTGCTGAGGCCATGGTGACAGGGGGGCTGTGCGCTAGAGGGACTGGAGCCTCCGGAAGTGGGTGCTGGGAGATCCAGATCAGAAATTTGGAGGCAAACAAGACACACGCCCGCCCTGAACCAGCCGTATGGCCGAACTCAGGAATTATGCCATTCATGATTCATCACTACTCCACACGTTAAGGGGCTCACGTTATGAGGGCAGGTTTAACCATTCAGCGAAATAAGCAGGTGCAAGGGAAGTGGGGGCACCGGAGAAATTTACCATGGATCATATGCAGGACCATTGGAATTATGCGATTGAGAGGCTGCAGCGATTTACGCATAATTATAGATTTGCCACATTTGCCTCATAATCTATCATCTGTTACATAATCTGCAGATTTTAACAACAAAAAAAATTGTTTCTAGTTCAAACATTACTAAAAACACTGCAACACGTGTTGCCATGCAGTGAAAGGCCCTTTGCAAACGTTGACTGATCATCTTTCGGTACTTTATTTCTGTATGTGGGTGTTACACTTGTACTAAAGAGGTGTAACTAATGCCCAGACAGTGTGAACAAGTCTAAAAATGTCAAAACAATGAAGCAATACTTTCCCAGAATGTGCAGCATAATGCCACATATTTTGTCTTTTCTTGCTGCATAATCTACTCAACCCTGCTGCATAATTTGGCCCTCCACTGACGCATAATTCCAGTGCCCTGACCAAATGTTGCAAAACTGTAAATGGTGCAACTGAATTTATAAATAAAGTGGAAGTATACAAAAATATACACTATTTTCCGTCTTACAGTTTTGTTTCATTCTGAAAAATAAAATTTTATTTTACGGCTCATTATTGTTTATATTTTGAATTAGATATATATATGGGGGCACTACAATTCTTTAAAGTGTTTAGGGCCTCCAAAGTTCTTACTCTGGCCCTGCATGTTAAGCTCTTCTCTGTGGGACTAGAGGGTTCTGTGATGTGCCTTGGACCTTACATTCGGGCATTAGGAGGAGTGGGATCCTAGGGATTAACTTCGGGCACACAACAGGTCCCCCACACATTTCCGGGATGTCAACCCTTGGTGGTGGGAATGCCAGCCTGCTATAGGTGTAGGTCATACGCTGGGGAAGTTAAGCGATTCAGGGGAGGGATACCTGCCTTGTAGAGGGGTGTATGTAGTGCTTAATTTGAACCAGGTGGTTTCCAGTGTTCAGCACCAGCACTTAATCATCAACACCAGCGCTTTTCATGAGCACCAGTTAAGGACACATTCATTTATGGTAGGCACGGGAAAAGTGCACAATTTGCCCAGAATCACAAGATGTTGAGCGGACACTGTGAGAAGTTGGCCCGATATGCAGCGTTCGCTATTCTAGCGACCACTATGTATCGTTCCAAACGACCCTTATGGTGATTGGTTGCAAGTCAACCTTAGACCAGCTATCCTAGTAGCGTGGATACGAGCAGTCTTCGGGCTAAACTCTAGAGGGCGTGTTAAGCCAGCTGTAATACCATCACATACCCCTTGAACACCAAGTGAAAGGACACCACACAAGTGTTATGAAAATAAACAGTATATTTATTAGAATCACAACAGCCCTGTACTCTTTATGAGGACAGGGTACTAAGCACAGAACCAAAGCTCTTAGAAAATACTTCAAGTGCACAATTTAAAACAAGTGCCCGAGGGCACGGAAAGTTTAGTGGTCTCGGGCGGACCCGATAAGGCAAGTCGGAAGCGAGGGACTCGGGACCCTAGAGTAAGGAGGCTATGCAGGCACCGAAATGCCGAAGTTACCTAGCCACGAGGGCTGCGGCTGCACAAGTCTTACAGGCGTCGGGGGTCTTCGCTGACGAGCCAGGAGCCGGGAGAAAAGGAGTTGCTGGCCGGCGACCAGTGATGAATAGTTCGTGGAGATCCAAGCCTGGATAAGTGATCGTTGATACCTGAAAGCAGAGGGGACCAAGTTCGTACTACTAGCCAGTAGTCAGAGGGTACCAGGAAGGCACCGGATGGCCGTCACCTCGACTAGGTGAGTGGGCGACGCTAGGCTCTGCAGTCTCACGGACCAGGAGGCGTTGTCGGCGACCAGGATGGAGGTGCGAGCTGTCCCACGAAGGTTGATGCTGTCGGCGTCGCTGGGCCCAGGATTGGGGCAACAAGCCTTGGCAGATCTCAGGGCCACGTGGTGGGCCCAAGATGGCGTCTTGAGTGGACCAGGAGGGTCCGGGGTGCTCCTCTCGGAAAAAAAAGGGAGCAAGGGCCGATCTGGAGCAACCAGACCAGCAGCATTGGTTGTCGGATGTCGTCAAAGAAGGGCACAAGCCAGCGGCTAGTGACCTGACAACGTGCTGAGCAGCGAGCAGAAGGGCCCCACGCAGATCGTGGAGATGCTGGGAGACTGCACTTCGGTGCTGGAGCTACTCAGGGTCGGGGCTTCTCGGACCCCAGAAGCACTCACCAGAGAATTGCTTCGATGGTCGTGCTGGTTAAGAAAACGTGCAGGTTTTGATGATGGCCGGTCCCTCGAGGTCTCGTCGCACCCACAGATCTCAGCTGAGCTGACGACGTGGGTAGAGGTCAGAGGTGCCAGGGAAGCCGGTTCTCGTCGAGCTGGGCCGTCGGATCCTTGAGGAAGGACTTGCAGCAAACTGCAGAGTTCTTAGATGGTGCCTGCGGATGCAGGGTGACTACTCCTTAGCCACAAGGGAGAAATCTTGAGAAGAGTCTTGAAGTCCTCCCGTAGAAAGTATTCTTGATTCAAAGATGATCTAATTTGGAAGGGTCCCCGCTCCGGCCTTTATCCTAAAGAAAGGGGTGGGCACATGACTAGGTCCTGCCCTAAGGGTGGGACCAGGAAGGGGGGTAGTTACACCCCTCTCCCCCTGCTGGGCTTTCCCCAGGTCAGGGGCTGTGCGCCCCTGGAACTGGTTCTAGCCGGCAGATGCGTAGTGAGCACCGGGGTGCCACTCCGCAGTCACCTTCTCGCAAAGCCCTACCTACCCAGAATACACAAACCCTGTCTGGGACGGTGCGAACACCGCCCTTGACAGGAAACCCTTTGTCCAAGCTCTCCTCCCTGGAAGGACTCCCAGCAGCAGGAGGTCAGACTCGTGTCTGTGGTGGCAGCGTCCATTTTGTGGAGCTGAGGCTTCAGTTAACTTTAACCGGGGTTCACAGTTACGTACATGTCGTGTCCCTCTAGAAGGGCGGAATGCTAACCTCGTCGCCAGAATTGGTGAGGGGGCAGCATCCTGATTCGTATGACACCTTACTCGACATGTCTTGATAACGCGATACCGAAGTTACCGATATGATACGCGTTATCATGGAACAGCCATTGGGTCTTGGTTCCGCAAGCTGCAACCGGGCTCGGCTCGTGCCAGAGCCCAATTCACACGGTTCCATGCACTCTGCCTTCAGGATTGTCAAGGCCTGCCATAGGAGTGACCGAGAGGAACTCGGGTGTCCATTTTAAGGTTAGGTATAGGGATACTACACCTATAGCAACGGGCGAGTACGCCACGTGGCCCCAGCTGTCGTGCAGCCAGTTGTGTCAGATTTAGATGGCCATCCAGGGGTGGCATAATACATGCTTCAGCCCCTGGTAGGCCCTGGGTACACTGATGCCCTGAGTTACAGGGTCTGATAAGGTGGCCCAGTACCAATTGGAAATGTACCTAAGGTACATGGAATCCATTTTAGAGAGAGAGCAGCAGGCCTGGGGTCCTGATTGGCAGGGCCCCTGGTCAACTAAGTCGGAAAACCAGCAAAACACCAGGCAAAAAAATCGGGGGTAACCATAGTCAGGTATCTACCTTCCTACAGACACCAACAGTCGAACCTGGTTCTCTAGCACCGAAGCTGGCAGCTCTGGACATTATGCCACATCCGCTCCCACTTTCATGGTTGGTTCTGTTTTTGGCGCAGCTAACAGTCTGGTGCAAGCTGCCTTCTGACTAGAGCCCCAGTACTTTATTATTATATATTTTTTCAAAATTAACTTCTGGATGTATGATTGCAGTTACGTGAAACCCATCTTCACCCTTGCGTTGGCCACACTCCAATCACACTACACACTTACGGGATATCTTGTCGAGCATTTGGACGACACAACTTGTTTTTCTTCATTGGACGTCTCCACTGTTAACACTGTTATTATTTCTGATATTGTTTTTGTTTGTGTTCCTAAATTAGTCATTATACTTGGAATGTTATTACATGCGGATGACGCTGCGACTATATCATCCTTCATAATTACTGGACTTGCTATGTTTCTGATGAAAAGAATAAAATACATTCTAATAAAAAGGTTAGATGTAAGAGGAACATTACATTGAGAGCTGCATGTTGAACATGAAGGGCTCGAGTTAAATACTGGATGAGCAGTTGATACTACGCAGGGTCTAATCAGGGTAGGTTAATGAACGGGGAGTACTGGTTGAACCTTGAGAATCTCCAGAGTAATTAGTTTTTAAGGGGATTGATTATTTCACCCAGTGATTTTGGCTGCTTTCAGATGCTGAATTCCCAAGAGGAAACATTGAGAAAACAGGGGCTCTCACAGGTAAGCCCGGGAGAAAACTAGGGTAATATCCCTTGCAGTAATTATTAAAAAAGCCCAAAAATTATGTGAAATAGAGCATTACACATAACAATTGTTAGGCAAAATGCTTGAAGTTACAAAAGATCAAGCACATGTTACCCTGGCTTATGCATAGAGGTCCCTGTTTTCCGTTTTTACTGATTTGCACTGATAATTATGGACAGAAAGCTTAAGGGCCCATTAGGATGGCGGGCGGTTCGCCCCCACCAGGCTGGCGGTAGCCACCGCCAGCCTGGCGGGAGCTATCCGCCCGCCATCCGTCCCAGAATGACCCCCGCCATATTAGTATGGCTGGGGGGTCCGCGGTGAACGGAAAGACCGTCCGCCGCTTTTCCTCCCCGGTCGCCTTGCGACCGGGGCGGAAAATGGTTTCTATGGTGGCGGTGTCTATCAGACACCGCCAGCCATATTAGGATGGGTCTTTTTAAATGCCTTTCCGTGGCGGCAATGCCACCACGGAGAGGCATGCGGAGTCTGCATTGGGGGCCCGATGCGGGCCCCCATGGACTCTGGGGGGGTGGGAGGTGCACATGACGGGGTAACTATGGTACCCCTCAGCAGTTCCATGCACAGCATGGCAGGCACCACGCGATGCCTGCCATGCTGTCCATGGAAGTGCACTGCATGCCTTCCTGCGATTGTGGCGGGCGGTGCTGAGTGCACCACCCACCACAATGGTAGGGATGCAGGATGCACCCGCCACTGTGGCGGGCGCATCCTAATTTCCCCCTCGGGACCCCCGCCCTTATGGCGGGCGGTCCCTAGTACCATCAGGATGGCGGGCGGGCAAAGTCCGCCCGCCATCCTAATGGGGGCCATTGTGTTTTCTGTCTTTATTTATTTTTAAAAGTGGAAAAATACTGATAATCTGTCTTCTTTTGAGTGACTCTCCATGCTGCGCTTAATGATTTTCAGGCCAGTAGCTGTACATATTGGCAGCATGGGGAGTTACAAATCTCAATTAGATTTGCTTAAAATACTGCATATCTTAATATGTATCTGTGCTATTATGTACATTTTTTTATGTGGGTTTATTATTTTTGGCTGTGTCATTTGCTAAAACTTGACAGGCATCAATTATAGGAGTGCACGTTAAAAAAATGTGGAACTATACGATTTATCACATCGCCTGTCACACAAAACAAATATGGATTAATACCAATATTATGGAGACAAAAGAAAATGGTAAATACAGATGGAAATCTTCAAAAAATAAGCACCATAAAACCGGGAGCCCAATTTATGCATAGGCTCTTAGTTGAAGTCCAGTAGCATAGATGGTCACCAGGGGCTGCTCCTCCATTAGGGTACAGGAGCGTCGCCCCACTGCTTTCTCACAGTGCAAGAAGCAGAAACATAAAATTGGATTTTAAATACTCTCTGGGGCAGACCAAACCAGTCATGCACACTCCAAATTTTCTCTATGTAACCTACATAGCTGGGTACTGTCCGCAACAATCACAACGCTGCCATTACTACATTGTGTTGGTGTAGGGTAGGGGAGGGAGGATGCATGCTTCCTGTTTCAGCAAAACACGGTGCAGGACCCGGCCAGCAGCGGAGTCGGTGCGGGACCCGGTAAGGTAAGTTTAAAAAAATGTTTAACACCCCGCCTGCGAACCCCCGCGCAACCCGCCCCCCATTCCCCCACCTGCGAGTCATGCGAGCCGCGACTGATAGTCACTTAGACCTGGAGGTCAGGATAAAGATATTCTGGCAGCCCAGCCTGTGGGAGTCACTCTGTACTTGAATTACAGAGGGTTCTGCATAGCATGAGTGAGGCATTGGCCTGCTGGAGCAAGCACTACGGCAGGTAACTCGATACAAAAGACACATACAAAAAGTTGCTTATTGTGCACAAACTGTGATGAATGTCCCCACTACATCACCAGTGCTATCTAAACAAAAAAGGGCAGCCTGGATTCACCTGAGATTTATTTGCACCTTTCACATGCTATAATGGGGCAGGCCTGGCAGAATGGTGACTTTTGGTATGCAGTTGGCAGCATAAAGTTCCTCTCCCAGAACCCCCCTTTTCCTTGTGTAGTCAACGCTGTGCTTTAAGCTTGCCACCCACAAGACCTGTTTTTACACACCACCTACTCTCACTGCCTTGCAGCTTCTCAGCACTGTAAAGAACAGGGTTGGTTGTCAGTCAACTAAATGGTACCGGTTTCATTTAAAAAGGTGGCAAGCGACTGGTGGAAGAGGATGTGGCCTATCAGCTAGGGCGGTCAATCTAAAATCTGGGAAACCGGGTTCGAGTCTATGCATTGATGCTCAACATCCTATGATTCTGGGACGAATCACTTAATCTCCCTGTGCCTAACACAAATGAATGTGTCCTTGTGTAACTGAACTGGTACTCGTGTAAAGCGCTCTGATACCATATACCTTCGGGTCAACTTTGCGCTATATAAAACTACAAAAATAAAAATATATATCAACCACAAAACTCACTGTCATAGGGGTAAGGTCACAGGATTGACCTAAAATGGTGGCCACCCTGCCAGGTATTGAGAGGCACCCAAGCACATATGCAGGGCGTGTGCTTCACCTTACATCGCCCCCCTTCTAACATGAACTACTAGTGTCTGTTGCATGAGCGTATATGATCCTTCAGGGGCCACATCACGATGGGAGTTTCTGACTCTCTGCAGACCTAGCTCTTGATTTTATGTGCTTGTAGTAAGTAAAATAAATTCCTTTCACTGGCTATTTCGTTGAGTACATGTTAATTTTCAGAGAAGACAACTCAAAACAGTGAGCAAGGATCACCTTTTTCCAGTGTCGGGCTGGGGCAGAAAATAGGCCCGGGTAAGTAAAAGTGGCCCCATTAGTGACATAAAAATGCCCCCATCAGTGAAATAAAAGTGGCCCTGATTAGTGAAATAAAAGTGGCCCCATTAGTGAAATAAAATATCCCCCATTAGTGAAATAAAAGTGGCCCTGATTAGTGAAATAAAAGTGGACCCCATTAGTGAAATAAAAATGACCCATGTTTGTAAATCGGGGCAGTTTTTAACTTATAGTGACATGCTGTATATGTGTTTTGCAAGGTATGGAAAACTCCATGGATTTGAGCTTGCAGCAGGCAATGTATGGTTTAAAATCAGGGAAGCAAACAGTAAAAAAAGCTTCCCACCAGACTATAAAATAGGCCTACTCACGGCACAAAACCGGCCCACACACTGACATTTCGACCAGTCCTTCGGGCACTGCCTAATTGCTCTATAGGTCAGTCTGACCCTGCCTTTTTTCTATTTCTGAGCTGTGCTGCCTGAAAATAAAGCACTAACTTAGAGAATTATTGCACCGTAGACGCATAAAAACAGAGCTCAGCAAAACTCATTATGATCCGCTGTGTTGTCTCAGCGCAGAGCCGAGCACATATTTTAATGCACTTGCACTGTCTAAAATGCATTAATTTAACCAGTTGTTTTCTGAGTTATAATATTTAATGTGTAATTTGTAAGGCGCACTGTAACATTAGTAACTGCAAATAACGAGGATTCACGAGTAGAGGTGAAGATAAGTTTATTCTCAGTAAAAGTAGTGCCATCCATCCAGCAGCTTGCCCCCCTGACCAGCTACCAGTGTTCTATCACCATGGAGTTACATGAAAGTAAACACTACGTATAAGTAATAGGTAACATGGGGAATTGGTGCATGAATGAGGAAGAGACGTTTAGCACAATGTTACACATCTCCCTCCTATATACAAAAGGTAGGCTAGACAAATTTAGCATTCATAACATACAGCTAGATTCATCAAAGTAAAATCGGCTCGCAAAGGGCCAGATTCTGAGAATCTGGCCGTATGCGAGCGCAATTTTTGCTTTTGGGATTCATCATCCCAAATGCAAAAATCGCTATCATAGAATTCGCAAATTTGCGAGGAATTGCATTTAAGGAATCTCTATTTGAGAGTCCTTAAATGCAATTCATGAAACATTTTAAAAAATGCGAATTCGCAATTTTGGGCCCCTATTTACCGCAAAGTCAAACCTCGTGGTAAATAGCGGAAACTTAGAAAAATGCACTTAAGTGCATTTTTCTAAGTTGTATGTTACACACACACATGTCCTTGGGACATGTGTGTGCATAACACCAGCATCCAATTTCTTTTCTGGGGTGCAACAGGGTGTCCTTTGGACACCCCTGCACCCTTGAAATCGCAAACTCAACATGCGAATCGCTAATAGCGATTTGCACATTGATATGTCTTCCCATTCATTCCTATGGGCCTTTAGGCCCATAGGAATGAATGGGGAGTTATTCCTTATTTGCGATTAGCAATTAGCTAATCGCAAATAAGGAAGCTGTAGAAATCGCAATAAATATTGCGATTTCTACATGAATCCCATTTTGCGAGTCTGTAATAGCGATTCCTTAATATTCGCTATTAAAGACTCGCAAAACATGCCGATGATGAATCTATGTGATAGTCCTTACATTTTTCAGGTTTGATAATCTCTCTCTTACCTCTCCGACTAGTCTTCTCTCCTTTCAGCGCAGTGAGATCCTTATGAGAAGGAGAGGGTGTGACTGTACTGGAGGGTGTGATGGTATTGTTTTTAAGTACAACAACCCTATTAAGGTTCCATATCCAGGAATCTTCAGTTTTTATGGCATTAGTAAGTACTTTGATGACCCTGTGTGGAATTTGGAACATTTAGGACCCTTTTCTTCATGTGGGTGTTCTGATCATAACTAAATCACCCACTTTCACAGGGGTGACTCTAACAGCCTTGCTCATGTCAAAGTTGTTTTTCCTAGTTTCAATCTTTCTGGCCTCCATGGACTTCCACCTATTGTCAGAGATAGTCTTACCTTTCTTTAACTCAATATCATTGACCCAGTGAGGAGCGATAATGGTATTAGGAATCCATCCTCTGGGTAACTCAAACGGTGTTCGAGCAGTGGTGGCATGAGGGGAAACCCTATAGACCTCCACTTTCTTGTTCGACTCTTCTTTCCAATTCAAATTGTTCTGTTTGGCCATGGCTATGGTCTCTTTTAGCATGCGATTAAATGGTTCCAATACGCCGTTTGTCTCTGGATGATAAAGAGAACAACGCTTGTGATTGATGGACCTACTTTGCAGGAACTTTTCCATGTCATTGGATACAAATTGCACACCATTGTCAGTTAGGTGGGCACCATGGAGACCCTCACATGCAAAAACACTTGTAAGAAATGTAACAACATGTTTGGTGTCGATGTCTCTTGTGAACTCGATCTCTGGCCACCTGGAATATATGTCAATGAGAACCAGTACAAAAGCGTCACAGCCATTACCTTGTATGGGTCCCAAGATGCCTAAGGCTAATTCTTCCCAAGGTCCTTTGGGTCGATCTCTGATCACCATGGGTTGTACTCTTAACTTTAAGCACTTTTCACTCATGGCACAGGCTGCACATTCCCTCACAAGCCGTTCAACCTGAATGTCCATACCAGGCCACCAATAGTTGAGTCTAAGTCTCTCTTTGGTTTTTGACATCCCTAGATGTCCCTGGTGAGCTGAGTTTAACAACTCTTGACGAAGCAACATCAGTGGAATGAGTTTTGTTCCCCTAAAAAATAGCCCTTCAGACTCGGCAAGTTCATGTCTCACACTCCAATACTTTTCGCAGATACCTTTGACCTTGGTATTCCAACCTTCTTTAATTAGCTGGGAAAGTTTCTTAAATTCAACACCAGAGGCACAGATCTCACGCCACCTGCTCTCTTTTACACCATCATCCTCAATGTTGCACAACCATTCCTTTAAATCATGTTCTTTATCTCCCACGTTTTCCTCATTGAGGGTCACTAGTCTAGAAAGCGTATCAGCAGTCTTGTTCCTAACACCAGGAAGATATTCCACCATGAAATCATAGCTTTGCAGGGCAATGACCGACTTGGAAATCCTACTAGATATTGCATCAATACCTTTCTTTTTGAATACTTCACACAAAGGCTTGTGATCCGAACGTAAAATGAATTTCGTACCCATAGAAGATTTTTGAGTTTCTTTATTGCCCAGTGGACCGCCAAGGCCTCTCTCTCAATAACAGAATATGGTATACACTTGCTTACTTAGTTCAAATCTCCCTCTAGAACTGATTAAACTGCTGATTTTAGAGTCCTTTCCCCACAGTAGAGTGGGTGCACTGCAGGAAGGATTCTTTGTTGATAGCAGGGTTGTTATACCTTGGCCTATTGTCTCTTCACCATGAAAAACGTTACCACACCACCCTTTTTCCTTTCATCACCTGGTGATTCCCCCATTAGGTGGCAAAAGTGGAAAACAGTGTTTGAGTGGTATACAAAGGTCTGTGGGACTAATCTCAGCACTGAAAGAAGGACTGCCCTTCTCTTACATTGCCTTTGCTCAGAAGGTCAAGAAGTGTTTGATCATTTACCTGAAATTAATGATCCCGGTTTGAATGAGTATGAAGAGTGAATGATGAAATTGGATAAACACTACCTACCCAAGTATGCACTATACTTGAACAATATCATTTTGGTCGTAGAATGCAAAGTGAGGGTGAAACAGTAAAGAATTATGTCACTGCACTAAGAAAACTAGGGTCCTCATGTAAATTTGGTACAATAATTGAAGAGCGAATAAGAGATCAGTTCATGCTGGGGTGCAATGTTCAGAAAGTTAAGGAAGAAATTTGGCAAAAGGATGATCCCTCTTTGGATGAAGTTATTACTATTGCCAAACAGATTGAGCAATCTCAGAAGTGTGTAGATATAATCACCAAACATGACTCCAAAGGGGAGAGTGCTCATGCCATAAAGGTCATTTCCAGAGATAAGTATGTCAATAAAGCACATTCTAAAGATAAAGACGTACACAAAGAGGGGTATACCAAAACTGAGGCAAGAACTACTCATAACTTCCAACCCAAATGCTTCAGGTGTGGGAGGCCAGGACATTTTGCCTATGATAAAAAGTGTCCCGCACTCAAGGTCACCTGCTCCAATTGTAAAAAGGTTTGCCATTTCACCACAGCCTGCAGAGCTAAAAAAGGCAAAGGCAGGGTCAACAATGTTTCCCATGATTGTGATACCGATAGTGATGAACTGTCTGACATGGACTGTGGTTAATTGTGTCCCAAATCACAGGTAATAAGAAGAAAGGTCCCATAGATCACGTGCTTGTGGATGGCAGAGACACAAAGGTTCTTTTTGACGCAGGTGCCAAAATCACCATTGTGCCTAAAGAATTCTATTTGTCCTATCTTCATGTTAGGATAAAGATAATGAAACCTGATATAAATCCCAGTGCTCATGGAGGGGAGACCATAAAACTGATAGGATACTTTTATGGTTTGATTGAATATAAAGGCAGGTACGTCTCTGGAAAGGTCTATGTTTCACATAGAGGTGATAGCATTCTTAGCTGGTTCCACCAAAGGGACCTAGGAGTGATACTTGACCCTAACAGTGATCCTCCCATCATTCTCAAGGAGGATTTTCAGCTGAACGCAGTATATGTGCAAGACTGTAGTACTGATTATGCTTTATCTTTGGAAAATCAATTTCCCAGTATAATTAGAAATGAACTAGGCTACTTACAAGAGTATGTCCACAAAATTCACCTGGTTCCAGATGCTGTACCTGTTGCAGGCAAAGTGCGTGGTGTCCCCTTTGCTGTAAGGGAAGAGATGAAATCACAATTAGGTAAACTCAAACTAGAGGGAATACTAGAAGTGGAGGGAACGCAATGGTTAGCTCCGGTTGTGGCTGCATGCAAGGCAGAAGGCAGTCTCCGTCCATGCATTGATTTGAGGGAGCTTAATAAGCAAGTTATCGTTGATAAATACCCTTTACCTAAAATATCCAACATGCTCATGTTTTTGGGGGGAGCCAATATTTTTTCGACGGTGGATTTAAAACCGGCCTATCATCAGATAAAGTTAGATGAGGAGTCCAAGAACTACACAGCATTTATAATGCCCTTTGGTACGTTCAGATTCGTGAGGCTTCCCTTTGGATTGGTTTCCGCAGCCTCAGAAGGCCTTAGAAAAAGTATTGAGTGGACAACCTTGGGTCAAGATATATCAAGATGATAAACTCATTTACGACAAGAACGAACAAGAACATGACTTAAGGGTCAGGCAAGTCTTGGAAAGGTTTCATCACTACAACCTCACAGTTAGAATAGACAAATGTAAATTTAGGAGAGCCTCTATTGATTACCTCGGGCACTCCATTTCTGGCAAATGAAAGGATCCCAAACAAGAGTTGGTTAGTGCTAAACAAAGTCTCCAAGCTGTAATTGAAATGATGGGTTTTGGGTAGAAGTTGATGATGTTGAGACCACAAATTAGATATCTTCTCCAGAATGAAATTATTTAGAAAAGGAAAATGTTGAAGTAAATTTCCATCAGGTGCTGGAGTAGTAGATTTCTTCCGCTCGTCACCAGTGTAACATTAGTAACTACAAATAACAAAGATTCCTGAATGGAGGTGAAGATAAGTTTATTCACAGTAAAAGTAGTCCCATCCATCCAGCAACTTGCCAAGAGAGCAACTGACTCCCTGACCAGCTACCAATGTTCTATCACCATGGAGTTACATGAAAGTAAACACTACGTATCAGTAATAGGTAACAAGGGGAATTGATGCATGAATGAGGAAGATACACTTAGCACAATGTCACAATGTTAGGCACAATGTTACACACACTATCACTGGGCAGCTTTGAAACAGTGAGCAGTGTTTGCAGTTGCGGTCCTTGCATATAAGTGTTGCGAAGGGGTGGGGTGGGAGGGTATAAGTTGACATACGACGGGTTAGTGAACATAAAATAAATAAATAAAACCACTTAATTTGCGCTCTTCGTATCGCTGACTTGACGATGCGGTGAGCGCAAGGTAGGTGGTTTTATTTATTTATTTAGTTTATGTTACTATCCAGTCGTATGTCGATTTCCACCCTTCATCCCTGCCCCAACGACTATCCACTCCACCTCACTTACCTGCACGGGCTGCCACCGAGTGTTTGCCTCTTTCTGTTCCGAGCTTTGCAATATGAAAATGATGCACTAATGCAGAGAAATATCGGGAGGGGTCATTTTTCTGCATCCACTCATTACTGCTTCCACAGGGTGCAGTATTTAGAAGATCTGCAATTTGCTCTGAATTCTGACTTATATCCAAAGGAGTTAGTAATTATGTACAATTTATGCAGGACTATGACCTACTCTGGAGGGATGCAAACCCAAATTGCGTACAATTTGTCCTAGCAATTTGCAGATATCACTTGCTGCAATTCACTATAGCAAATTCCCACAGTAAGGGTGTATTTTTCTCCTAACTTGCAGTCCCATTTTGGGTGAAAATAGGGTTATCAGCCAAAAGCTAGTGAAGGCCTATATCTCGTCACTGGATTGTTGTTAGTTAGTCTTGTCTAGCATGCAGTGGCATTGTGAGGTTCTTTCCTCTCCTTTCCCATGTCACAAAAGTGCTTTTTTAAGCCCTGTTATTTGAGGAATCTTCAACTGTATTGCATCCCCAGTTAAAGTGTTTCTGGGTAACCGCTGAACTGGGTGTGGGGTTGCGCAATCTGTTCATAACAATTTTATGGTGCCCATTAGAAGCCACCCATGCTATTTATAATGTTTTCATAAGGTTACTCATAAACTGTTCTACTTCTCCATTGGTATCTGGCTAGTGGGGAGTGACAAGGTTGTGGTAGAAACCTGCCTATTGGCAGAAGGCAGCTTGCTTTCTTGACTAGCGCGTAGCAGGGTTGCCATGGCCCTTAATGAAAGCAAGAAAAATGCCCCCACCCCATCCCTTGGTTTGGTAGTAAAACAGGTATAATTGAGGTACGCCCCTGATATCACTGGGCCCTGGTACCACTGAATCATTCCCATCTACCTAGGCTCCCGGCGGGGTGTTGTCAGATTTTAACAGCATTGGCGTGCTCATGATGCTGAAGATCTTGCCCAGTGTAGACATCTCAGGTTCTGCTGCCATGGATTGCAATAATTCAGCAAAAGGCTACCAAGAAAAGTCAATCATGGTATGTTGGCCATCTGGCAGGTTTTTTGTAGTCCATGTTGACTTTGGGCAAGGGGGTAATGAGGTTTGGCAATTATGTGGGTTTGTGGTTTTGTGAGCATTCAGACCTGGCATTACATAAACAACACAAAGGTCCAGCACACTTAGTTTCAGTCAGAGATCTGTAAGAGTGATTATTCTAGTACAAACATTTGTAATTTCTATGTCAAAAACACAATCAGCAATTCAGTGGAGTTGTTCCTTCAAATTCTTTATTGATGACTTTTTTTTCCGACAAGATAAAAAGACCATAGCCAACATGTTTTGTCCACTCGGACTTCTTCAGGGCAAAAAACACATTGTCTGGAAATTTTGACTGTATTCTCTCATTTATATGGTTTTCTTCTAAAATCTGGTGATATATGAATGTATCGCGTCCGTATTCGGGAGGAATGTTTGTACTAGATTAAACACTCTTACAGAACTCTGACCAAAAAAAAGTGTGCTGGACCTTTGTGTTGTTTATGGAATTTTTAGATACTATGTATTTTAGGAGATTTAGGGGTATTGGTCCCTAGCACCTTGTGCATTTAGATATAAATTAGTCCACTAAGGATAGGTGCAATTTTTCTTTGCCTCAATCCCCGTTCTATCTGTCTTAGAGACAGTGGGCTGTGGGCTTCCCCCTCGCCGTCACTTACCCAGCCGGACTTTGGACAGACTTTCCTTCGTCTCTCCGCTGTATCTCCCTCCTCCCCGCTCTACTCCTCTCCACTTTCCTGCTACTACCCTCTGCCCTCTCCTGTTCTTGCCCTTAGTCCCCACCCTGCTTATCTGTGAATTTTCCCTCGTCATTTGAGAGCTAGCTATTTTGTCTAATGCCCGATGGAGCTACCTGGTTTAGCTATAGGGGAGACAGGTCGGGGATTCACTCCTTGGACGTCACCTACCCAGTCGGTCTTTCTCCGGACTTCCTTTCGTCTCTCCTGTCGTCTCTTCCAGCATCCTCCCTCTATTTATGTCTCTCCTTCTCTCCTCTCAATGTATTGAGACTGAACTATTTTGTCTGATGCCCGATGGAGATACCTGGTTTAGCTATAGGGAAGATGGGCCATGGACTCCCTCCTTGGTCTTCACCTACCCAGTCGGCCTTTAGACAGACTTCATTTCGTCTCTACTTGTTGTCTCTTCCCCTATCCTCCCTTTCTCACCTTCCCTGCCCCCTTCCCTCTACGCTCCATTTATTTTGCCCTCCATGTTCTTTAAATGTTTTCCCATTTAGACCTAGCTATTTGGCCAATGCCTGGTGGAGCTACCTGATGGCTATAGAGGAGATGGGTTTTGGGACTTCCCCCTTGACCGTCACCTACCCAGCCGGACTTTGGGCATACTTTCCCCCGTCTTTCTGCCGTATCTCCCTCCTACCCCTTTACCCTTACCCCCTTCCCCTCTACACTTCACTTATCTCGTCTTCTATGCTCTTGTAATTGTTTGTCTAGCAACTGATGTAAATTGGAACTGATGTAATCTTGTAATTTTGTGGAACCTCATGTAAAGCGCTCTGATACCTCCGGGTCTAGCCAGCGCTATATAAAACTCTTAAAATAAATAAATAAATAAAAATAAATAAATACCAGGAAGCTATATTTTTCCTTGAAGCAAGTTTTTTTTTTAATGACCCCTTGGTCCCCATGGATGAAATACAGCCGCCTAAAGCTAAACTCAGACAAAATGAAGGTCCTCATCCTGGGAACATCACAATCTGCCTGGAACGACTCCTGGTGGCCCACTGCGCTGGGCTCCCCACCGACACCCACGGACCACGCACGCAACCTAGGATTCATCTTGGACTCCTCGCTCACCATGTTCAAACAAGTCAGTGCCATCTCATCTTCATGCTTCAACACCCTGCACTTGCTTCGAAAGATCTTCAGGTGGATCCCCACCGAAACAAGAAGGACGGTCACCCAGTCCCTCGTCACCAGCAGGTTGAACTACGGAAACGCCCTATACGCAGGAACCACAGCAAAACTTCAGAACAGACTCCAGCGCATACAGAACGCATCCGCACGCCTCATCCTCGACATCCCCCGACGCAGCCATATAACCGCCCACCTGAGAGACCTGCACTGGCTCCCCGTCAACAAAAGAATCACGTTCAGGCTCCTCACCCACGCACACAAAGCACTCCACAACGCCGGACCCGAATACCTCAACAGACGCCTCACGTTCTACACTCCAACCCGCCAGCTCCGCTTCACCAGCCTCACCCTCACCGCCATCCCACGGATCCGCAGAACCACCACCGGAGGATGATCGTTCTCCTACCTGGCTGCCAAGACATGGAACTCCCTCCCCGCCCACCTACCTCTGACCCAGGACCACATCACCTTCAGTAGACACCTCAAGACCTGGCTGTTCGAGCAGTAGCAGCACCGCCCCCCCCTCCCCACAGCGCCTTGAGACCCCCACGGGTGAGTAGCGCGCTCTATACATTTCTTGATTGATTGGTGGCTTTCATGGGGAAGTGTGACCAAAGAATACCATAGTGGTTGGAGTGCCTTGGTCCTGGTGTCTTATGGCAGTATTTAGTGAGGTGTGATTGACAGTCCCTGGTGGAGCAGACCTGTGCCAGTGCCCCCAGCACCCATCTTCTGTATGGAGTGCCACCTTGCGTAGTTTGAGATGTGTAGTAAGTGACACTTAACTTTCATTGTGAAGATGGTAACTCATTTAAGGCGAATTGGTATTGTATTGATAGGCAGCGAACCCTCCTTGTTTCCCCTTCACCCCCATCCCAACTTGTTCTAATCCTCCCCATAATCTTTATCCCTGTTCCATCTAAGCTAGCTGGTTCCTCACTGTTAATTAGTTTATACGTGTTTGATATCATTAAAATGGACTGTTATGGTCATTATAGTAGCACACTGACTGCTTGTCTTAGCAGATACTTTCTTTCCCGTGCCGTATACGCCAGTTACTCCTAGATCCAAGGGGATGCATGCCCCCCTCAGACCAACAGTAATGTGCTCCTCAACATGTCTTATTTTGTAACTAAGTCAAGTATAATCACCCTTGTACTTCTATTATGCCTGATATTGAACTGTAATTGTATTATGAAAAAATCTTAATAAACAGATCAAACAAAAAACAAAATGGAGTGCTACCTTGTAAGGATTTGGAAAGCTTGTCCCACTTGTATGTCATGCATTCTTCCATGGCTAGTTTAAGGTGGTCCTCTTGAGTGGTGTTCTGGGTTAAACCATGTAGTATTTTTGCCTTTGGAAGTACATTTCATAGTATGAAGTTGAAGTTTTTTTTCTGAAAACATGCGTCATGCACATTATGTCGTGTGGCAAACCATAGGTGCAGTAGAGGAAATCAGCAGGATTCGACACACCACTGGAATTTGCTACTTGATATAATTGCAGCAATCCTCGATTAATACTAGGCCTGCGGGAAGTTTGTGGAGTTTTACTCTGCGGACCTTAGTGAGGTGCCGGAAATACTCTGCCGTGCTTGGCGGAGTTTCACCGGTGGCAGAACCTGTTAAGTCACGCTGTTCGCACTGATTTTTAGTGTCGGGAGTTTGTCCTGTGCTGTAAAATCAGCACGAATGGCACTACGCGTCACACCAGAGGGCGCTGTTGCTTTCTGCCACTACTTGATCAGCAGCTGCCTCAAAAGTGAGCAGCATATTTCTCAATGCGAGTGGTCACGACCTGCAGCAACTACCCTCATTGAGAAATCTTGCAGGGAGGAGGTCTAGCGCGCAGTATTTTTCACGAGTACTCCCCAACCTAATGTTGGCAAGTTGCTTGAGAGAAAAAACTTTGCTCCACGTCACTTCGCCGAGTTTTTTGGAGCTCCGCACGTAGTGCAGAGTGGGCAAAATCTCTGCAAACTCCACCAGCGACTGCTTTGGCTACGGCCAAAATTTGTATATTACGTTATTGGAAGTCCTCTTAATCTCATTCTCAGGAAGAGTGGCTGGTGGCTATGGTACAAACAGCCTCTTATGAACGTGTAATTTATAACTTGCAAGGTCAGGCTTCTGTTTTTCTTCAAACATGGTCCCCATTCCTAGAAGCCACGGTGGATAGTGACTCGGTCTCCATTCCTTCCACTCCAATGTCTGTTATCCCTCCTTAATTATTTTTTATTTTGTGTTTGTGTACTCTTCCTGGTTTTTTCTGCTCCTTAATCCTTTCCATATGTCTCGGTCTCATCTCCTTTTCTCCTTTCCCTTGTTACTCTGGGATTCTTTGTTCTTTTTCCTTTTCTTTTCTTTTCTCTTTTCCTTTCATTCTTTCACTTTCTTCTTTACTGCTATTTTTTGCTTTATAACTTATAGAATATTTGCTATTTTTGCTTCTCCACATCCATTATATCCTATGTATAATTATATCATTTTCATACCTGCATTATGATTCATTTATCAATATCTTATTTTATTAGCTATTTACATATGTACGTATTTCTGTATTTTCATCTAAATACTTTTTAATAAAAAATTTCAACACAAACTCCACCAGCGGAGCGGATTCTTCGCCCAACCCTATTAATACAGCTACTTGACTTTGATAATATCATGATAAAGATGTAGGTTGAGGTTTGTGAATGCCGGTGTGAATCAATGGATATATTATGAAGTAGAGAGGCACCCACTCAAAGGCTGCTTCTCCTCTTTTCGTCTGGGAACAACTCTGCTCTGTTGGGGATAGCACATTACTGTTATGCTTATCCATTGCTCATGCTGCGGTATCTAAGCATGGGCGGAAAATCCGTTCCGCTCGTGGATTTTGCGGATTTTTGGTAAATTCGCAATCCGCGAACGCGCGTGAATTTACCGAAAATCCGCAAATTCGCACGCAGCGGATTTTTTTTTCTTGGTGATACAATTTTGCGGCATGCGGCGTTCACTTACCGTCATTCAGCGTTTTCCGAGTTGTTTTTCTCGATATTTTGCGAGTGCTGCGCCATTTTGGATCTTGCTGCGGGATCCCGGTGGAGTTTGGCGACGCATCGCAAGAGTTCGCAATTGCGAACATGTAGGTGCGGCGGGCAGCAACAATCTCGCACTCGCGAAATTAGAAAATTTGCAATTCTGCACAAGAAATCCACTAGCAAGCAGCATAGACCTTCTGAAAATGATGATTTTTATCAGAATAACTCCTCAGGTTGACATTTGCCTGCACTTTTTTGGATTTGAGGCCTTTTGACTCTCTTTGGATCACTTTTGGATTAGAAATCAACTTTCAAAAGTAAGTTTGTTTGGGGCATTACAGTTGCTGTTCTGCAGAAAGCACTCAGCAGGTGCAAAAGTTCACTCATCATTAGTAACCATTCCCTGTAGTGCTTCCTGAGGGCCCCCTCCAGAGTTCAGTTGCCTATGTTTGTTTGGGGCATTACAGTTGCTGTTCTGCAGAAAAACGAATTTTGCTAAACTGAAAGCACTCAGCAGGTGCAAAAGTTCAAACTCATCATTAGTAATAGTAACCATTCCCTGTAGTGATTCCTGACTGGGGCCCCTCCAGAGTTCAGTTGCTAGTTGCAACAATTGTATGACCCTGCTCTGACCCTCACAGCAGGCTTATAGAATAGCTACAAGTAGGCCACAAAGGCCCTGAAAAAAAAAATTGCACTGCAACAGAAAGCAAATTACAGATAAGGAAGCAGGTGCCAGACTGGAATTTTAAAACAGTGACACATTAATAAATCAACCCCAAATTAATTCATGTCAGTTGAAGCAGGGCAGGTGTGCTTGCTTTTCTCCCCCATAATCTACAGTGATGATGAACCAGAGGGTGGCATTGATGTACCAGAGGGTGGCATGGTTGAAACAGAGGGTGGCAGTGGTGAAACAGAGGGTGCTGGGAACCTGTGATGATGAACCAGACGTAGAAACAACATAGTTGCGACCGTTGTGAGCCGACAAGTAAGTTCGCAATTGCGAACTGGTACAAAACCCTCGCGAACTGGCAGAAACCCTTGCGAACACAAAAAACCCCCACACATTCGCGAGAATTTGCGGATTTTGCGGATTGCGAGTTCGCAAATACGCAAATTCGCGAACGCCAGATTCGCAAAATTCGCCCCTGCTTAGCGGTATCCTCATAAAGATGTCATGATTCCTCACTAGCATCAACAAATATTGACGGTATGACAAAGAATGTTAGCATTATGCGCTCTGTGCCCTGTCAAATGCTCCTTGATGTGTAGACGTCTAGGCCAAGGTTACATTTGGCCATGGCAATTCGTGTAGTGGTTGCATGTTAGTCGAAAGATACTGAATAAATCTCCAGCAGTAATTGACAAGCCAAGAAAGCTTCTCGTTTCTGTCACAGAGCATGGCACTGTCGCCTTTCTTCTATCTGTTACTTTGATTGTGTCAAGGGAGATTTCTTCGGAGAAACTGTATCCGAAGAACTCTATGCGTCACATCAAAAATTGACATTTGTCGCTGCTGAGTATGAGACCTATGTCATGGGGGAATTGCAGCAGCGGAGACAGTCTGGCCTGATGTTCTTGTTCACTGGTGGCATTAACTAGAATGTCATCATTGACATTAAGGACTCTTTGTAGGTCTACCAGTAATTACTTGATGGTGCTCTGGAACACTTCGGCGGCAGATGACATATTATAAGTCAGTCTTTTGTAGCGACGGATGCCCACGTGCGCAAAAAAGGTTGTAATTGGCCTCTTGATGTAGCGTCTAGTTCTAACTGGTGGTAGCCTGAAGTTTAACCAAGATTTGAAAACAGAGTGGTTTCATGAAGCTCCAATAAAATGTCATCAATTGTGGGTGATATATGCTGGTCTTGTTTGGCCCAAGTCAACACAAATTCTGATTTTATGTGACATTTATTTGGGTTGCTTATGATTACATTGGGTAACAGTAACTTTACAGCATAAAGCATCTTTTCAGGGTGAGAGGGGAGACTCTTGCATATCGTTAGGTTGCACTTCTGAGAGGGATGGTGAAGGAGATGCAGCGAGGTATAGTGCCCACAGTATAACATACACAGATGCCCCGGTATTTTTCAAGGGTCTGGAATAGATGTCTTCCTATTTGAAGTCTCTTATTGGCTGAACCTCTGAAGATGCCATTGCTTTGATGGATGCCCGAAGCTGTGCATTAGTTTGTTGGCATTTTGTAGACTGGGAGTATCACCCTCCTTGGGCAGTTGGACATCCTTGGAATGGCATATACTGGTAATTGAGGCTTGTGGTGGGGCATCACAAAGTTGGCATGATAACAGACTTGTTAGGTTGGCGAATGACAGGTGGTGGGAGGCTGAGGTAAATAGTTGGGGGCACGGTGGCTGGTAAATGGTTTATCTCCCTGGGCAAAAGTGTTATATTAGTCAGTCTGTGTACAGCGTGAATATAGTTAGGGTGTCGTGGTTGATGGGGAGTGCCACCCTGTTATTGGTGGCCTGCCAGAGACCAGTGGTTAGCGGTGAGGTGGATACCTGGAGGCTCGGGCTACTTGCTAATGTTCACCCATCACCAATGGAAGCACAGAGTTGGGTTGCCCAATACCTGGCAGTATGGGCCCTTTGTGGCAGAATATTGCAGGTGTGGGATCTTGGATTGAAGTCTCCTTGTCCGAGGCAAGGCGGCCCTCTTCGCTTGCAGGGAGGACGTAATGGCCAGAAATGTTGATGTGAAAAGTTGGTGATTCACAGGCCAGGAAGCATGACTCATGTTGCAGGAAGGCCCTGCAGGCAGACACGCAGCCAAGGTATTACTCAGACAAACAAGCACTGGCAAAACCAAATAGGTCTCACTTTTGGGGCCTATTTGCATTGCCAATATAGTTCAGTCGTGTTGTTCAGGGTCCGCAATGCTATGCAGTTTGGCTAAATTGCTAAATTAGTAAAAAGCCTCATTTTGTAGTGGCGCACAGCACGAATGCCCGCGCCTATGAAATGATAGAGCCACTCATCCCCCCCCCCCTCCCCCCCACACCTTTATTTGCTGATCCTAGTCGGATTGGCTGATAAAAAGATAAAGAAAGTGCAAAATAATTTTTTTAAAGCAGTGAGAGAAGTAACACTTGTGGGGGATCGTGGAGGCAACATGGGGGAAAGCGGATCATGGGAATCAACACAGGTGGGGGAAGAAACATGGGTCCAAGCGGGCGCTGAAGCAAGACGGGATGCTGGAAGCAACACTGAGGATGCAGGTGGGGGGTAAGCAACAAGGAGGGTGCAGTGGAGCCAATGGGCGAGAGGGAGAGTAGCATGGGGTAGGGAGAGTAGGGAAGGGAAAAAACTGGAGAGATAGAGAGAAAGAAAGAAAGAAAGAAAGAAAGAAAGAAAGAAAGAAAGAAAGAAAGAAAGAAAGAAAGAAAGAAAGAAAGAAAGAAAGAAAAAAAGAAAGAAAGAAAGAAAGAAAGAAAGAAAGAAAAAAAGAAAAAAAGAAAGAAAGAAAGAAAGAAAGAAAGAAAGAAAGAGGGGGAGAGCAACGTTGAGCTGGGAGGGAGGAGAAGCACCAGGGCTAGACATATATGTGGAAGGAGAAGCACATGAGGACAAGTCATCAGGGAGCGTGGTGCAGTAGAACCACACTAGCAAGCAAGAGCAGTGTAACGAGGGGAAGAGAAGCACACTGAAGAGACCGCTGGAAAACACATGCACTGTCGTAAAGCGCTCAAACAAAAATACAAAAGTAGTACGTGAAAAAGTATCCATGCTCCAGGAGAGGGACAAACAGAGGGAGAGAAAAGAATGCCCAAACACGCTAATGAATAGCATGCAAGCAAATGAGAGTGACATTGAAGCCAACCAATGGAAAACAATCCGCGAACTCTAAGCCCACTGTAAACTAGCAATATGAATCTTAGGAGAGACGTAATGAATTACCACACTACATGGCTACCACTGAGTGAGTGAGTGAAGCATGGGATCCTGAGCTTTTAAGGAAGGCCTGTAGGAATTCTTCTCCCAAGGAAATATTCCTTATTTCCTTCTTCCTTTCTTTCTGTTTTCTACTTCCCATTTTTCTTTCCTTCTTTACATTTCTCTTTCGTTCTTTACAACTTTTTTGTCTTCTGATTTCTTTATTGCTCCCATATTTCTTTTCTTCTTTGCACTCTTCTTTCCTCTATTTTTTGTGCTCTCACTTTATTTGCCTCTACAAGAATTCCATTTTATCTTTTCTCTTTCGTTCTATTACCATGTTTGGTTCCTATGCCACCCTTTGCATATCTGCCAAGTTTTAAATTGCTTATGCGAGATAATTTAATTGTTTTAGAGTTTGTATGTTAGACATTTCAAGCATTAATGTATGAGACTTTGAGTGACACATTGTTTGAAACAGAAGAAAGCAGTTTTGTCCATGTAATGTAATAAAGTGAAAGAATAAGTAATTATTTAACCTGCTTTATGTAGCTTGGACCAGTCTCACCAAGGCCATAGGAAGGCACAACTACACCTACCACACACAGCACTACAAAAGTATACACAACATTCATGCTCCACACAACCTCTGTGTGAAACTTTGGGCCAGGCCTATTGTATTTTGCTTCTATTTTTATATCCTGAGTCAGATTAAAAAACACTAAATGTCACGCAAAGTGAAACCTTTGATCTTTTGGGAGTCTGAATCCACAAGCTGGGTAGGCGGGCCCCCATGACGTCATTGTGAGTCCATCAAATCACAGTGCTCAAACAGGAGGCAGGACCAGTCAAGACTCACCAAGAGGCAGAGAGAGAGCCTCACACCATGCTGTATAACCTAATGATGAGTAAGCGTGCCCTAAAACCAAACCTCAGCCGCAACTTGTCACACTGCTGCTAGTGCTGCAATGAAGAACCGGTGCAGATTGCAGCATTTAATGGGTATGTATTTATGTTGAAGCAAAGAACTGAAGAATAATATTGATGAAGGTTAAAATGTCTGATGACAGTTGTACTGTCAAAACAGACCTAAAACTCCACATAGGTCAATGACTGCCCTCTTCTCTTATGCTGTCAGAGAAAAACACCATAAATTATCTAGTTATCTAAGACACTTTAATAGCATTACAATGACGTGTGTGCCCCTGAAATATCAAGGTCAGGCTGCTGGAAAAATAAAATTATAATAGCTTGGTAGAGGGGGCAAGCAATTTTTGTGGAAGCACACATCCTCTGCCGAATAAAAACATGTACTCCTGCATCCCAACATGTGGAGGGAGCCAAAGCCCCACTCTAGTGGTACCCACATAATTGTTTAGTGACAGCTAGACTGTCAAGCCAGAAGACAAAAAGTGTTAATCTAACAAGAGATGGGTGGCACTTGGCACAGTTGTTTTGGCTCCAAACACACAACTCTGCCATAATATCTTCGTTATTGTTGTATTCTCTATTAGATTTTGTTTTTGATTTGCGAAACACCCACCACCCCAATGTTATCGGTCCAGTGACACCCCGCTCAGACCAGTGTCATCTTAAGGATTTTGAGGGCTACCAGCAAGACACATTTTAGGGGCCCATTTATGTAACAAATTAAAATGTTATTACCAGTTTCCTGATTTAAGAATATATGATGCCAAACAATACTAAATTATATGTTAAACTTTAACAAGATCATACGTAAACTGCTGAAACTGCTGAAAGTCCTTACAATGACACTGGGTAGATAGGCAGAGTCAGAGGTAGAGAGGTTTAGATAGGGAAATAGAATAGACAGAACCCAAAAAGGGAGACATTTCATTTTCTACAGGGCGCTCTTTGGAAGGTGGAGGCCCTGAACAATTGCCCACTTTGCCCATGCCTTACAATGTCTGTAGCTGAAGCTGGTAAGCAGGCGCTTCTCTCTGTCATAGCAGGCGAGCAATCGCGAAACAAATATATCGCACACCCAGACACGCATGTGGGGCAGGACATGCTGTGAGTCAGGGGAGGCAGGTTAGACAGCAAGTGCTGGTCAGCTTTGCAGATTCTGAGATGAGCGGGCAAGCCTTGCATTGTTGGAGGCAGGGTCCGATTGGGAAGGTAGGCAATCGCGCATTGGGCGAATTTATTTATTTATTTAATCTTTGTTTCGGCACATTGTGGCCATAAAAGATACATAAAGCCAAGAGAAAAACACATATTACAATGGTGAAAAGCAGATTAATTACAAGGTAACCAATGGGGTTTGCAGGAGGTACAATAACATTCATAAGTTATTTAAAAAGGCACCTAAAATATTGATTAAAAAAGTTGTTATGTACAGTTCCGAAAGATATAAATCTACTGGGGCAACTCATCATTGGGCGAATGCTCGGTGCCTAAGGGCCACCTGTGGGTCTTTTTTTTGGACCTCAGTCAACTGGCCCACAGAGCCCTACTGTCTTCCAGGCCCCGCCAGGCCACTGTAATGTGCCTTCACCTCTGTCACACCTTCCCTCCTACTAAGCCAGGCAAAGGGGCAGGTGTTGCACTGGCCCATGGGCCATTCTCAAATTGAAACCCCATGAGTCCGACTCGGCCCAGCAGCAGTCTTTTTCTCCTGATCCCTCCTCACTGGGCAACCACATTCTGGCCATGGTGGGAGGTGGAGGAGGAGTATGCAGAGGCCTTACTGAGGGGCAGGTGTTCACTTCAGCACTAGTGCCGAGTGGAGGGGGTGTGCATTTGCATAGGCATCGCTGTGAGAAAAATGAAGAGGATATAAAAAACATTCAAGTGTCAACCTTGGCTCAGCATCCAGTGATTCTGGTCAAATCACTTAATCTCCCAAGACCTGAAATAAACATGAATTTGATATTGTGCAATGTAACTAGTGCTCATGTAAATCGCTCCAATGCCTTTGGGCCAAGTTCACGCTATATAAAAGTACACAAACAAAAAAATAACCGGCCAGATTCTGCAAAGGATCGAACATGGTAATTAAAGAGGACTCTCTATATAAAAACATCCTTATTCCTTTTTAACATGGGTCTTCTGTCTGTCTAGTTTAACCATCAGTCACCTTCAGAACACATTTTAATGTGCTTTTGCTTCAGGTTCACTTTTAAAGTACATACTGATCAGAAGAAAAAATACCAGCTTTGGATGATTTTCTTCATTTTCATACCAGCCAGGACATTAAAATACCAGTAATGCTGGTAAAAAATCGGCCAGCTGCCAAGCCTCGCCAGATCATGGAATGTGGCCCTTGGGCCATTTTATTTAACCTCCCCAGTCAGCCAAACTGCAGTGCTTCTAGTTTTCACCAATGTTACTGGTTCTGTAAGCTTTAACATGCTTAATTTAATGGGAAACATCGTTAAGTAGGAGGGGGCGTTCATGGCCTCGAAACGCGTCGGACCTACTTTAAATTGGAGGGAGCCTGTGACACTGCACGGGAGCCAAACTGAAACCGGAGGGTTTGGGTGCTGTGGTGAGCCATCCCTAAGAGCGTGCGCACCTTGCTCTAACATATATTTACGGCTGGCCTTAGTCGTGGAGAGGAGCTCCGCTTCAGAGGCGGAACAAGTATCCGTACCTATGAGGACTGAGGCGAGGAGAGTGATCATCGCCTGACAGCGCAACATCAACATAAAATAAGCAGTTTCACAGCCTGCCCTCTCCTCCTACTTAAGGATGTTAAAGACATTAATTATGTAAAGGAACCCCAACCTACTCAAGGCAATTATGACTACTCACCTTGCAGGACTACAATATACAGAAGTCCCGGTGTTGAAACTCCACCCACTTAGGGCGGACCACGCCTTCTTTTCAAATTAAAAAAGTATTTGATCAGAGCAAGGTGAGCCTGGTGTTCCTTCACTTTGTCTATGAGGAAGGGCGTTCATGGCCCCGAAATGCGTTGGACCTACTTTAAATTGGAGGGAGCCTGTGACACTGCACGGGAGCCAAACTGAAACCGGAGGTTCGGGTGCTGTGGTGAGCCCTCCCAACGCGCTTGCGCACCTTGCTGTAACATATATTTACGGCTGGCCTTAGTCGTGGAGAGGAGCTCCGCTTCAGAGGCAGAACAAGTATCCGTACCTATGAGGGCCTGAGGTGAGGAGAGTGATCATCGCCTGACAGCGCAACATCCACATAAAATAACCGGTTTCACAGCCTGCCCTCCCCTCCAACTTAAGAATGTTAAAGACATTAATTATGTAAAGGAACCCCAACCTACTCAAGGCAATTATGACTACTCACCTTGCAGGACTACAATATCCAGAAGTCCCGGTGTTGAAACTCCACCCACTCAGGGCAGACCATGCCTTCTTTTCAAATAAAAAAAGTGTTTGATCAGAGCAAGGTGAGCCTGGTGTTCCTTCACTTTGTCCATGAGGAAGGGGCGTTCATGGACCGAAACGCATCAGACCTACTTTAAATTGGAGGGAGCCTGTGACACTGCACGGGAGCCAAACTGAAACCGGAGGGTTCGGGTGCTGTGGTGAGCCCTCCCAAAGCACTTGCGCACCTTGCTCTAACATATATTTGCGGCTGGCCTTAGTCGTGGAGAGGAGCTCTGCTTCAGAGGCGGAACAAGTATCCGTTCCACTGAGGACTGAGGCGAGGAGAGTGATCATCGCCTGACAGCGCAAAATCCACATAAAATACGCGGTTTCACAGCCTGCCCTCCCCTCCTACTTAAGGATGTTAAAGACATTAATTATGTAAAGGAACCCCAACCTACTCAAGGCAATTATGACTACTCACCTTGCAGGACTACAATATCCAGAAGTCCCGGTGTTGAAACTCCACCCACTTAGGGCGGACCATGCCTTCTTTTCAAATAAAAAAAGTGTTTGATTAGAGCAAGGTGAGCCTGGTGTTCCTTCACTTTGTCCATGAGGAAGGGGCGTTCATGGCCCCGAAACGCGTCGGACCTACTTTAAATTGGAGGGAGCCTGTGACACTGCACGGGAGCCAAACTGAAACCGGAGGTTTCGGGTGCTGTGGTGAGGCCACCCAAAGCACATGCGCACCTTGCTGTAACACATATTTGCGGCTGGCCTTAGTCGTGGAGAGGAGCTCCGCTTCAGAGGCGGAACAAGTATCCGTACCACTGAGGACTGAGGCGAGGAGAGTGATCATCGCCTGACAGCGCAACATCCACATAAAATAAGCGGTTTCACAGCCTGCCCTCCCCTCCTACTTAAGGATGTTAAAGACATTAATTATGTAAAGGAATCCCAACCTACTCAAGGCAATTATGACTACTCACCTTGCAGGACTGCAATATCCAGAAGTCCCGGTGTTGAAACTCCTCCCACTTAGGGCGGGCCACGCCTTCTTTTCAAATAAAAAAAGTGTTTGATCAGACACACACACATGTACGTGCGAGTTGACTAGGAGCCAGTGTGTGTGTGTGTGTGTAAATACACTCTTGCACTTTGCTTGTGATGGTCCTGGGAGAAATGGAGGCCATTCGAAACTTTGAAAAATAAAAAATTAGTTACCTTATTACACAGGAGTTGGTGGTGCTGTTCTTCTGCTTGCCCTCAAGATGCGCTGGATACTGGAGGGTGAGGTGCATGAAGGTGAAAATGGAAATATATATATATTATTAGAACAAAATGATGTCACACTCCAGTAATACTGATTCCAAGGGTTTTATTCACCATTACCACACCAACACTTTTCACCACATAGGCTTGCTCACGATTAGGGAAGTCTGTTCACTATTTCCAATTTACACTACTTTTCCCATGTGCCCATAATGAGGTATTGTGGGATGTGTAGTTTACAATGTGGTTTTTCAAAAAAGTTATTGAAAAAAATATTTACAAATATTTACAGTGTTTCATTCCCTTCATTTACAGTATTTCAATTTATGTCCTCTTTTTATGGGGATACAATTACCACATGTATGTATTAGTTGGAGTACAGGATTTGACAGGTTCTTTTCTACATAGATATGCGGTCTTAGTGACTTCCTGCAGTTTATATTGGCCAAAGTACTTATGTAAATCTCCTCATTGGTATGTATTTCCTTGGGTGGTCCAATGGAAGTATTATGTTGTAATATCCAGGAGATGCTTTCCTTATATTGGTCTCGCCTATATATATATTTATTGGACAATAACACTGATTTTCTCACGCTAGTCAAATTATGTATGCATACATCGCACCAAGTTGAGATTTGCTATTATCCAAAAAAGTTCGACATGAATTGCAACATGTTTATTTAATTATGAAATGTTAATATTTATTTGATTTTGGATGCATTTAATCCTGTGTTATGAAATTACTTTTACATTGTACATAGCAGTCTGTTAGATAATGTGACAGTATGCTTACTATGTCTATGATGACATGACTTCTCTGTTTACAAATTGCCGAGATGCCCACTTCCTCGTAACTTGACAAAGGCCTTTACGGCTGAAACGCGTTGTTACTGAGCAATACATCTACACGGTTCCATTTGGTGTGCCGCCTCTTTCCCTTTGTGGTCTGAATCTGGATATAATTGTGGCTTTCGCTACCACGGCAGGCACCGGCGCTGTAAAGGCAGGCGAGCAGTGTGAAGCGGAAAACTGACTTTTGAAGTTATCGACGTAGCTGCCCCAGCCGCTCTGGAGAGGAACCTCCTTGATGGGAATCAGAGCACATGTGAATTGGGTGTCGTGGCATGCTGGAAATGTTAATTAAATATGCAAGAATTGATCTGGATAAAACAATGTGCGAACTAATAACAGTACGTAGTGAAATAGACAAACACAAGGAAGAAAAATCGGTTGTGGATTTTTTGAAAGCACTGGATGGGCGTTTGAAAGTATATGAAGACAAAATAAAAATCAAGAAGCATCGTAAATTTCTCTGGGATAAGAAAGATTATGCTGAGGGGAGAATTCTAACCTACACCAAACGCTTTGATTGGGTGCAGAAGGATCGCCAATCTTTCCAAATGAGAAAACCAGATGTGGCCTCAACTGACTCGAGCTCTGTCTTAAGCTCAGATACAGAGCGCCAACTATCAACTATCCCTTTAGGGGTACGCCCGTTGACCTTCCTACACGAATTCCAAATTCTGAAACAACAAAAGGAACAAACTACACCATCACCAGTGGAAGGGAGGGGCAGAGGCAGAGCCAGAGGAAGGCCAAAAGGCAATGTAACAAAAAAGTAAGATTAAGAATAACTCTGAGGAGAGGGGGTAGAAACAAATATTGGCATTGCCAAAACCCCCTCATGGACTCTTGTGAAAAGACCATCATCAATCTTTCCTCCAGGGTTTTAACCACAGATGAGGAAACCCTACCTAAATTAGGTTTATCCTTTTGCCCAACCAGTGACTGGAATTATGCTCTTTCTGTATATTAGGAAATTGAAACTGAAAAAATTACATCTCCAAATCAATCCCAACCGGATACCTAGGATGACTGGAGCAGGCATCGAAAACACCATCTATCGTTCACCTGACTTCACTATGAATGACATTGCTGCTATATTAGAGATTCAGGAGTTAGATAGTATTAGCAATGAGTCCACCAATGATCCCACCAATGCACAATTGCAGACGTTGGGGTTTACAGTGAACTTCACACCGAGAAGTGGTCTAAAACTGAAGTCTAAATATAATCTCAATGTAGCCCATGACAACATTGAAGTGTATCACTCGGTGCTGATACATGAATTGGTCGAAATGAGAAGTGATACTAACTATCGGATTAAAGACAATCTAACTATGAAGCAAAGAAGTGCCCTTAAGTCCCTTATTAGTGATGATACCGTGACCATAAAACCCTCTGACAAAGGGGGTAACGTGGTACTCTTGGACACTATCGATTACAACACTGAGGCACTTCAGCAATTATCTGACACCAACTGTTGTGAGGCTATCAGCTGGAAAGACTATGAAAAGACAATAACTGTATACTATGCTCTCCTCCTGAATTGGTGGAGGGATGGCCTATTAGACGATGAAGAGCTGAAATTTCTCAAAAATGACAATCCTAGAGTGCCTTGGTTCTATTTACTTCCAAAGGTGCACAAACATCCCACAAGACCACCAGGGAGGCCCACTGTGTCCTCAAACAATGGCCTTTTAGAAAATACCTCTATCTTTTTAAATCATTTTTGTCACCTTTTGTTGTTGATTTAAGATCATATTGCAAAGATACCTCTGATTTCTTAAAAAGAATTCATGATGTACAATGGGAGTCCAATTATGTTATAATCTCATTGAACGTATGTTCTCTCTACACTTGTGTAGACCAAGAGAAGGGTGTAGAAGCGTGCCTGTACAACTTACACCGATTACCATTAGACAGATTAAATCACACCCTGATGTTAAAACAAATGATGCTCTTTTGTCTGCAAAAAAATATTTGACAAAACACTTTATCGCCAACGATCGGGGACTACGATGGGCACTTGTTTTGCCCCCAGCCTGGCAAACCTTTTCCTGGGCTGGGTGGAAGAACAGGTTGTATGGTCAGACACACTAGAGAAGTACACAGATCACATCCCATTATGGCTGAGATACATCGATGATCTCTTTATCATCTGGGACGGTGGCTATGACTTGGCAACTGAATTCATCGATGTACTATCAACCAATGATTTGAATTTGAGCTTTATACATTCCATCAGCAACAAATCATGTGATTTCCTCGATATTAGAGTCACAGTAGACAACAATAAACTGACCACGACTCTCTTTAGAAAAGAAGCTGCAGGGAATACCATCCTGCATGCGCGCAGTCACCATCCCTCACTAACAGCATACCGTATGGGGAGCTACTGCGCGCATGCAGAAACTGTAGCAATGAGACGAATTTCAGGGAGGAGAGCACCAAGATGATGCATAGGTTCAAACAACGCGGCAATCCCGACCGGGTTTTCAAAAATATAAGGGGTGGAAACATGGAGAAACAACTCAGAATTCTGGAATCCAAATACATTATTGACCTAAACACCAGAACCCCCTTTGGGCTGAACAGGGAGGAAGAATTAAACACACATATTGGTGTATGATTCTTGTGTTCCACTGCATGTGATCTGATATACTGTACTGTTTACCAATTGCCTGTGTAGTTGTGGACGGCTGTCCTTTTAATTAGAGTTGTCTGATGTATGTGCTAATATATTTGCTATTTCTTGTCTAATAATATATATTTTTCTTGTGGGTAGCAATGTTTTTATAGTCGGGTAGCACTGCACGCTGTGACGCTATAGGGTTTGGCTGGTTTTGGGATCGGTTATCCGACCAATTTGTGATGTTCTTTGGTGACACCATTCTGGACCACCATACCTGGTCTTTCTAACAGTCTGGGCGAGAATTATGGATCCTATTGTTATCCTACTTTGTCCCTTCTCCCTCCTTGTCGTAATTTACAGCTTTGGCCAAGGAATGCATGGGAAACCAATAACTATTAGGTGGGCACTTGCCCTGTCTTTTCCAATTTTCAATTTTTTCAATTTTTCCCTTTGCACTTGAGTCTTACACATATATATAATTATGTTTGACAGCCTGTTCCGGCTCCGCCATTTGGCAGGAACCCCTAGACCAGTCTTACATCGTCTAACCAGCAACTTCACCCTGCCGCTAATGGCTATATATCTATGCCGTTGCCGTTGCCGCTGGGCCCTACGCCACTGCTTTTATTAATTAGCACTTTTTCACTTCTAACACGTGCTACTATGTATTAAGAGTATGCACTTTCCTTTACCATGTGGGTGGCAGTTCATTCATTATTTAAGTCACGTCACTGTCCATTAAGCACACTTGTGCCTTTTTTCTGCCCCTGGGCTCCTAGCACGGGCACCCCTATTCTGCTTAATCCATGTGGAACAGGAGTTGCAGCCTATTGTTGCACGTGCAGTAACAGTTTAGACCTATAGAGGGCGGGCGGGAGAAGCGTTCTCAAATGAGGCAAGGTTGCCTGCTTGTCCGATCAGCATCTCTGCTGCCCCACTATACTATTGTCACCCCTCTTCTTTTATGTGTTACTAATTATACCTTCACCATAGGGCAGAGCGTTAGGCGTTTTTGTATTGGACAATAACACTGATTCTCTCACGCTAGTCAAATTATGTATGCATACATCGCACCAAGTTGAGATTTGCTATTATCCAAAAAAGTTCGACATGAATTGCAATATGTTTATTTAACCCCTTAAATGCTGCCGTCGGCCGTTGGCCGACGGCAATGCTACCTCCCCAGTGCTGCCGTCGGCCATTGGCCGACGGCATTCTACCCGCGCACGGAAACGCCCGCACCGCGGCGGAGTTACCGCCGCGGTTAACAGGTTAATTATGAAATGTTATTATTTATTTAATTTTGGATGAATATAAACCTGTGTTATGAAATTCCTCTTACATTGTACATAGCATTCTGTTAGATAACGTGACAGTATGTTTACTATGTCTATGATGACGTGACTTCTCTGTTTTCAAATTGCCGAGATGCCCACTTTAACTTGACAAAGGCCGTTACAGCTGAAACGTGTTGTTACTGAGCTATAATAATATATATATATATATATATTTATACACACATATACACCTACACACTCACACACACACACATATACATTTTTTCTCTCTCTCGCTCTTTTTCTCTCTTTTTGTTACTTGTCATTTGTAAGTCAAAATCCTAAATTAGAACATTGAGCTATTAACTGTCATCAAAGAGCTGAATGTAAATTCCAAGGTATATGTTAGAGCTATATGTTTTTTGCCCAGTCCTTCATTATCCTAACCTTGCCAAAAGCGTTCATTTGGGTAGAAAACAATTATTGTTATTAAAGAGAACTCCTAACAATGATGCACATTTTAAATTCTGAATTTGTGCTTTTCCAGAATAAGGACTCTTAAACTATATTGCCTACCAGTACCTATGACATGTCACTCCTCCACTACACCTTGTAGTCCTGGCTGATGTAACATTTCCTATACATTGATTTACACACCTTTGATTGTCTCTGTACAATGTGTGTTTGATGTAAGGTCTCTGACACCTTACACTGGTAAGAGTGGTGCTATAAAACTAAATGAATCCGAGAGACAGTGGCTCAGGAGACTTGAGGGGCACTGTTAAAGGGCGGTGGTGAGGGAATCTGTTGCAGAGGTGGTCATTGGAGGGAGGGGGGGCACCAACAAACATTGTCGTACAGGGCGCCACCAGTGTTAAAGCCGGCCCTGCCACCTAAGCTTTCTTACATCTATATTTTAAAGCCTCCTGGGAGCTCACACTCCAGGCAGACTCTTTCACGCACAGTATGGAGGGAGAGGATTTACGGGCAGGGCTGTTGAAATATTAATGCTCTATGGTTATCTACATTCTGTAGCGGAAGTATTGCACTCGAGGCGAGGCCTCTGCAGACATTTCAAACTCTGGACATAAACTTCAGGGAGACAGTAGTAAAAGAGAGTCAGTACCATTTTTTAAAATAATGTAAATAATTTATTCTCACAGGCATGTATATCGTATATCACAATCAGCACGTGTAGACATTTCAATGAGGGTGTGCGGGGTATTTTTTTTTATTTATAAAGGTTCAATGAGGTTTTGCTTACCTTTATGCACCTTAAATGCAAATACACAATCGTATCGATGTTTTAATTAATAAATTCTTTCAGATTGGGGAGGTGTGGCGGGTTTGGTCTCAGCCTTGTATGCAACAGGAAAATCATTTTCGTGCTGGACTTGATTGTTATTGTTAAATACAGCTTATGTAGCGCCAAATCACTATCAGGTCTCAACTTCAAGGCGCTTTTGACCGAAGAAAGCTATGCTAACAAAGAAACAGATGCATAGAGCCATGGAACTAAGTAGAGCTTGAGCTTGATGCCTCCTTTCAGCTGATGCGGGTTTTCTTAATGAACTGAATTCAAGTGCAGAGTCCTCATTTAATCGAACCTTTCTGAAAACATGGGTCTATCTGTCACTGGTGAAGCAGGTGCAGTGGCACCGGAGCCTAGAGACCTGAGGGGCCCACAGTACCCTGATTAGTGCTGTATTTTATATTTAAAAAATAAGCCAGGTAGTCAATTCCGTTCCTTGCCCTAGGACCCAAGATGCCCTGGCTACGCTACTGTCTGAAAATGGCCTTGGAATGACTCGTGCGGAATAATCAAGCAGTAGCAAAGCCATTTACACCTGCCAGATATCCATTGAAGATTCCAGAGCGGCATACGTTGTGCCATATTTGCTAGTAAACATATGTCTACGGATATAAATAGCTCTATAAACCAGGCCCACGTTTGTAACACTTTTGCAGACACTGGGCAAACATACATAATGTGGTTAATTTGTTTTGTGTGATGCAGTCTGCTTACCAACCCACTGTTCTTAAGACACCCGATGGTACCTTTCTAGTGTAGGGGGGGAGCTCCGCTGAGTTGGGTCTGGCCGCCTGGCTTTTTGTTCTGTGGGGTCTGCCCCATTATTTGTACGGTGCCCCTCCATAGCTCTGGTCTTCTGCCAAGCACGTGGTGAAAGCCTCCTGCTTGTGAGGACACCCTGCCTCACACGATGACACTTCCCAAGATGGATTCTGCCGAAAACATCGAATTCAGGGAAGTCAGTACAGATCGGCTTCTTCTGTGAATCAGTGGGTGGAAAGAACAGCTAGATGCTCTTCACGTTGCAATGTCTCACAACATCTTTGCTCCGGAAACTGAGTCAGGCATCATTGAATCCAACTTCTCAACCCAGAAGCATTTAATTATATCGCTCGCGGTATTTTCACTACCGGGGGTCGTATTATAATGGACTCTGCTAGAGCAGTGCATAACTTAGCACCAGTTGTATGAACCTACAGCGCGTAAAGTGAATTCATTTAACTGAAATAGTGCTTTATTTTCGGACACTCCAATCTCCATCTCAGAACCAGAAGCGGCAAACCTTGATCAGTGAGTCCGAGCTGTACTATTGGAAAATAAAACACTGACTTAAAGAAATATCTGGGTAAATGAATTCACTTTACGCACCACAGGCACATAAAACAGGCACTGGACTCTGCGTTGTGCCAGTAAAACCCATCATGATACGACACCTGGTGATATTCCACAAAGACTAGCAGCCAGATTCATGAAGGAGAATAGCGCTCGCAAAGGGCCAGATTCTCAGAATCTGGTCCTTTGCGAGCGCAATTTTTGCATTTGGGATTCATCATCCCAAATGCAAAAATCGGTAATAGCGAAATCGCAAATTTGCGATGAATTACATTTAAGAAATCTCTATTTGAGATTCCTTAAATTCAATTCATCATCCATTTTCAAATTGCGAATTCGCTATTTCGGCCCGCTATTTACCGCGAGGTCAAACCTCGTGGTAAATAGCGAAAACTTCGAAAAATGCTTTTAAAAGCATTTTTCTAAGTTGCATGTTGCACACACACATGTCCTTTGGACATGTGTGTGCGCAACACCTGTTTCAATTTGCATTGAAGGGGTGCTACAGGGTGTCCTTTGGACACCCCTGGCACCCTTTAAATCGCTATCTTATTTGCGATTAGCTAATTGCTAATCGCAAATAAGGAATACTCCCCATTCATTCCTATGGGCCTTTTGGCCCATAGGAATGCATGGGGATTTATTCCTTATTTGCGATTAGCAATTTGCTAATCGCAAATAAGGAATATGTAGGAATCGCATTTTATTTTGCGATTCCTAAATGAATCCCGTTTTGTGAGCCTGTAATAGCGATTCCTTATGAATCGCTATTATAGACTCGCAAAACGGGTCTTTGATGAATCAGGCTGTAAGTTCGATGAATAGTTGCATTACAAATAACTAGTGAGGCATCATACAACTCCCATGCCAGGGGACAAATGTGTGAATTGTCCTGGTCAGTCCCAGGTGCACAACTTTCAAAAGGTGCATAAGGTAGAGACTGAGACAGTGCACCCTCTTAACAAGAATGCACTGCCTGCAGGGCAAACGCAATCTTGCGACTGCCAAGAGAACAATACATTTAGGAGGCGATTACGATGTGATTCGAAGAGCTCAAAATAACATTCAGTTCATCCGAATCCAATTCGGAACCCTCCTTTCCAACCGACTGAGACACATTTCTGAACTACCGATTATGATGGTTGGAAACCGTTTGAACTTCCCAACTCGGTTCCGAGAGTCTTTCGGAGTAACCGAGTCAGCTGGAGACGACTCGTACAGGTATACGGACCATGTTTTTCAACCGAGAGATAATCATGTCGGATTCAGGCAGCCATTCTGAATTGGTTGTTCCGACACAGATCGGCGGTCGGAATCTGACTTTGGGGGCCTGTAGCAGGCCCCCTTCACCTGTGGCGCCTCATAATGGCGCCCGTGGGGGTACCACTGGGTCCCCCCTTTCCAAGCATGTACAGTGTGGCAGGCACCATGGGGTACCCACCCAGGGTGCACGATGTTCCGCAAGCACCCCTTTCTTCAATGGAAGTCTGTGCTGTTGGTTGGAACACAGGCTCCCTTTGAAGTCAATGGGAGTTTGACAGAAAGGTGTTCGGTACCATCGTAATCGGTCGGACTCCCAGAATCCGATTAAGTTAGAAACCATTTTGAGACTGATTCGGTCGGAATGCTTTCCAAACTACATCGTAATCGGCCCCTTAGAAAATGGAAAGACTGCTTACAAACTGCTCCGTGTTTCACAGTGTAGGCAGCAGCTGCAGGCATGTCAAAGAAGGGACAGAGATCTCCCAGCTGCGGTTACATTGAGTGACTTCTCCCACCTGCAAGAGGATGTCTCGGGGGTCCATCAGGCAGTGCCATAGCACTCAAAAACACATGTGCGGAGGGTCAAGAGGGGAAATAATTTTACGACCTGTCAACTCATGCCCCTTGGAACAACATGAAAAACAGAAAGAGAAGACCAGGTCGAAGGTAGTGTCTTGTCCTAAATAGTGAACGGCAATCACATGGGCACACATGTGCAAAGGAATAAAGAGTCTTACTGGGCTATACAAGTCCCATCAGACCACCCTCATGGCGGCGTTTCATCATATGGGGATAAGTAGTCGCTCCAGGCATCGCCTGAACCATCTCATGGCGGTGTATAAGTGGAGAGCGGCAAGTATAGCCACAGTAATGCCCCAAAAAAATATAATGATAGAAAAGATTATAGAAGGTAGTGCAGTGCTATTGAAAATGTGCTAACTAAAAATGGCTACCTAGATTGAAGACATTACTAACAGTGATTAGTCTAGGTGTCAAGATTAAAAACACGCCTAGTAGTGGGTGAGTAAGACTACATATAGGCGAAGTGCAAGTGGTCAACTAGTTTCAGCTAACAGGAGTATTGCTCCAGCTTTCGTCAGGACCTAGAATAATTATATATAATAAGCTACTGCAACACAGGTAAGGGGGTGCATACACATGTGAAAGAGGATCAACTGTAACAATAACATGTAGTATACTCAAGGAAGTCATGGCTCCCCCTCACAACTTGGAACCCCAGTGTCCACTGTTCACAGGAAAAAATCTTCTTCCTGTCAAAAGACAACAAAGAAAAAATTGTATTCATTCGCACACATGAATCCATATAACGCCACACACACCACCAAGACAGAGGACACATACAGAAACAATTTGCGTTCTGCACAACATATAAGCATATTAGCTTCGTCACTAAGAGGCATTTCCTCACAGTAAAACTCACCCAGCTTTGTGTGGGTGAAGACCTCACCTCGCCCGGCAACTGCTCGGGAAATGGAGGCCCGCTCTGGTGTGTAAAAGAAAAAGACACATTTAGCGCACATGACTTATGTGTCCAGCCGAATCGCTTTACACACACTAGCCCAGTACAAGTGTGAAAGACTCATATCCATCCCGTCAAAATAGCTCCCTACTTCGCTCTCCCAATGTCAGTTCATGGTAGAGTGATGCTCTATGACGGAAACTTTTGATGTTATCAATGCCTCCCAAGTTCTTAAACAGTGTTCAAGTCTGGATATCTGTAATGCATGGTTGCCCTGAAAGGGAAAACTGAAATCAGAGTCGTGCCATTAGCCACCATAGATTAACCAGTGGCCAATGCTAGATATGACTCAGGGTACTATGTTGTATACTGATAGAAGAACAAAGTCAAAGGACTCTGATTAAATGATATTGCAAGCGCCAGTTAGGATTGCTGCAAAAGGACCCTGAGAAACCAATATGCCAACGTTACTATGAATGGTATCCAACACCCCTCGCTCTCGGTACTGTTCATCCAGGGGAGAAAGCGCACGCTGCAACATAGTAAAAGTTAGTTCTATGAGCTTACCTATCCGTCGGTACCTTGCGTCTAAATCCGAGCGGAAGGGGAGGCAGCGGCGAGTCCACCCGAGTCGCTTTTAAATAAATGCTAAATCCCGCGTCAACCAGTAGGGGCGTGGAACGTGGCCACGTGGTGAAAACACGAATCTCAAGAGAAACGGCTATACGTGGGAGAGGTGCTCTCTTCTGTAGGTGAAGGCGGACGTTGTTGTAAGTACGAACACTGGTCTTAGCACGCATGCGCGGGAGTGTCGGAAAGAACACTCTTACCTCGCGCATGCGCAGGACCACTTGAATACGTCTGTGGTTGTATTCAACTGTTTACATAGTAGAGCACAATGAATGGTGCTCGAGATTATCTTTTATACCCATATTACAAGCGGGGGCATAAGCTCGTGTTTAGAGCCTATGTTGTAGATGGGAGCACACTTATCCTTCTTCGTTTGATGGATGTTATTTAATCAACCAACAGTGTAATGACACTGTGTACGCTATAAACAGTATCGGATCGATGTGGTTTGTGGGGCTGTCCAGAATACGATCAAATAAGGCTACTGATATGAGACACATACAACTAATTTCAACAAGGTGTTAAAACCTGTAAAGTAACAGTGGAATTTACTGTTACTTGAGCTCAAAAGGGTATTGCAATGTGGCACGACAATTTAGTGAAGTGCCACTGTACCAGACAAACCCGCCAGAGACATCTATTGAGACGGAAGGGGCCGGGGACAACAGGCGAAAAGAGTCAAACACACCTAGACTGGGAGAGCTCAATGATGCAAACCAGGATGGGTTTGCATCTGAAACATAGACCCGCAACAGGACGTTGCTCTAAATACTCAAAAACACATGTGCGGAGGGTCAAGAGGGGAAATAATTTTACGACCTGTCAACTCATGCCCCTTGGAACAACATGAAAAACAGAAAGAGAAGACCAGGTCGAAGGTAGTGTCTTGTCCTAAATAGTGAACGGCAATCACATGGGCACACATGTGCAAAGGAATAAAGAGTCTTACTGGGCTATACAAGTCCCATCAGACCACCCTCATGGCGGCGTTTCATCATATGGGGATAAGTAGTCGCTCCAGGCATCGCCTGAACCATCTCATGGCGGTGCATAAGTGGAGAGCGGCAAGTATAGCCACAGTAATGCCCAAAACAAAATATAATGATAGAAAAGATTATAGAAGGTAGTGCAGTGCTATTGAAAATGTGCTAACTAAAAATGGCTACCTAGATTGAAGACATTACTAACAGTGATTAGTCTAGGTGTCAAGATTAAAAACACGCCTAGTAGTGGGTGAGTAAGACTACATATAGGCGAAGTGCAAGTGGTCAACTAGTTTCAGCTAACAGGAGTATTGCTCCAGCTTTCGTCAGGACCTAGAATAATTATATATAATAAGCTACTGCAACACAGGTAAGGGGGTGCATACACATGTGAAAGAGGATCAACTGTAACAATAACATGTAGTATACTCAAGGAAGTCATGGCTCCCCCTCACAACTTGGAACCCCAGTGTCCACTGTTCACAGGAAAAAATCTTCTTCCTGTCAAAAGACAACAAAGAAAAAATTGTATTCATTCGCACACATGAATCCATATAACGCCACACACACCACCAAGACAGAGGACACATACAGAAACAATTTGCGTTCTGCACAACATATAAGCATATTAGCTTCGTCACTAAGAGGCATTTCCTCAAAGTAAAACTCACCCAGCTTTGTGTGGGTGAAGACCTCACCTCGCCCGGCAACTGCTCGGGAAATGGAGGCCCCGCTCTGGTGTGTAAAAGAAAAAGACACATTTAGCGCACATGACTTATGTGTTCAGCCGAATCGCTTTACACACACTAGCCCAGTACAAGTGTGAAAGACTCATATCCATCCCGTCAAAATAGCTCCCTACTTCGCTCTCCCAATGTCAGTTCATGGTAGAGTGATGCTCTATGACGGAAACTTTTGATGTTATCAATGCCTCCCAAGTTCTTAAACAGTGTTCAAGTCTGGATATCTGTAATGCATGGTTGCCCTGAAAGGGAAAACTGAAATCAGAGTCGTGCCATTAGCCACCATAGATTAACCAGTGGCCAATGCTAGATATGACTCAGGGTACTATGTTGTATACTGATAGAAGAACAAAGTCAAAGGACTCTGATTAAATGATATTGCAAGCGCCAGTTAGGATTGCTGCAAAAGGACCCTGAGAAACCAATATGCCAACGTTACTATGAATGGTATCCAACACCCCTCGCTCTCGGTACTGTTCATCCAGGGGAGAAAGCGCACGCTGCAACATAGTAAAAGTTAGTTCTATGAGCTTACCTATCCGTCGGTACCTTGCGTCTAAATCCGAGCGGAAGGGGAGGCAGCGGCGAGTCCACCCGAGTCGCTTTTAAATAAATGTTAAATCCCGCGTCAACCAGTAGGGGCGTGGAACGTGGCCACGTGGTGAAAACACGAATCTCAAGAGAAACGGCTATACGTGGGAGAGGTGCTCTCTTCTGTAGGTGAAGGCGGACGTTGTTGTAAGTACGAACACTGGTCTTAGCACGCATGCGCGGGAGTGTCGGAAAGAACACTCTTACCTCGCGCATGCGCAGGACCACTTGAATACGTCTGTGGTTGTATTCAACTGTTTACATAGTAGAGCACAATGAATGGTGCTCGAGATTATCTTTTTTTACCCATATTACAAGTGGGGGCATAAGCTCGTGTTTAGAGCCTATGTTGTAGATGGGAGCACACTTATCCTTCTTCGTTTGATGGATGTTATTTAATCAACCAACAGTGTAATGACACTGTGTACGCTATAAACAGTATCGGATCGATGTGGTTTGTGGGGCTGTCCAGAATACGATCAAATAAGGCTACTGATATGATACACATACAACTAATTTCAACAAGGTGTTAAAACCTGTAAAGTAACAGTGGAATTTACTGTTACTTGAGCTCAAAAGGGTATTGCAATGTGGCACGACAATTTAGTGAAGTGCCACTGTACCAGACAAACCCGCCAGAGACATCTATTGAGACGGAAGGGGCCGGGGACAACAGGCGAAAAGAGTCAAACACACCTAGACTGGGAGAGCTCAATGATGCAAACCAGGATGGGTTTGCATCTGAAACATAGACCCGCAAAAGGACGTTGCTCTAAATACTCAAAAACACATGTGCGGAGGGTCAAGAGGGGAAATAATTTTACGACCTGTCAACTCATGCCCCTTGGAACAACATGAAAAACAGAAAGAGAAGACCAGGTCGAAGGTAGTGTCTTGTCCTAAATAGTGAACGGCAATCACATGGGCACACATGTGCAAAGGAATAAAGAGTCTTACTGGGCTATACAAGTCCCATCAGACCACCCTCATGGCGGCGTTTCATCATATGGGGATAAGTAGTCGCTCCAGGCATCGCCTGAACCATCTCATGGCGGTGCATAAGTGGAGAGCAACTTCTCCCACCTGCAAGAGGATGTCTCGGGGGTCCATCAGGCAGTGCCATAGCACTGCACAATCTTTTGTGTGGCTCACTCTCAGTGTGCCTCCAATGGGCCTATTTGTGCCGCTTCCGTTATATAATAGGGCTCAAGCACAGATCTAAAGTCATTCCCTCATTTGCATGGAGCCTAGGGAGCCTATCCATCCAAATCAGGGCATGCCCTCTCAAGGTAGTGCTGGTGCTATATGCGCGCCAGCACTATCAGTATTACTGAAGGGGCCACACAAGCATTGGCGGCCCCTTCTGTAATATAATAGTACCCTGGAGGAACAGAAAGTGAAAATACACACATGTTGAGCCCCAGGCCACTAATACACCCCCAGCTGTTTCATTGTTGAATCTGACACACAAGTGATGGAAGGGCACAATACTGGAGCCATAGATTATGCGGCTTTTCCGCCCATGATCTTCAGAGCTGGGACATTAATTGAGTTCATATCTGTACATGCTTTCAACTTCCAATGTCCCCGATGATGGAGTGTGTGCTTGTGTCCATGGATGCTCCAGAGACTGACACCTGCACTATAACATTGCTTCAAGTTGGCTGTTGGTGGAGAGTGGATATCTGAACATCACACTCTTGGTGAAATCATCAAACAAATTCCCGCATTGGTCATATGGACCTTTAATATCGACTTGAAGCATTGTGAGTGGACTAGCATCAGAAATACATTTCAATCTCTGTGAAACCAATGCGACTTTACAATAAAAATTCAAAAATCAGTTATCTCAACCATGAAAGTTTATTTTAAAACATGTATCCAACCAGTATATGTGCAAAGCAGGAACAGATGTAAAAGATACAACTATACAGTATGGAAACCACAATGTTCCAGTGAGCTAAGTTGTAATAAAATGAGATACAAAATAGTAACAACCACAATGCAGAGGAAACAGATTGACGCGATCAGGTGTTCCATAAAGAAACTTTCCCTTTCTAGCCTAAACATTAGCCAGGACAAATAAACATAAATGATTCATAAAAGGGAAGCAGAGACAGTGTGAGCAAGGTTAAAATCCTCAGTAGAGGTTTGATGAAAGTGAGTGTTCACCATAAAGCATTACACTTGGGGAAACCCAGCAGAGAGAGATCTGCCTGACTATAAAACACCAATTAGAAGTACAACTAACAGTTTCTAGAACACCCATAGCTCATTACCACCACTAGGAGCCAATCCCATAACCGCATTTGAGGAGAGTGTGAGACGTACAAAAGGACCAGGCGGGACCAGTAGCGTACTTTTAAGGCAAAGCCACTTTATTTTTGGTTTCTCGTCTTTAACTGTCCTTTAATTGTCCTCGTGGGATTGATAGGCAACCTCGTTCTCCTGGTTGGTTCGTCTTTGTTCAGCACAGGACTCTGGATAACAGGTCAATATCCCTCGAAGAAATAAAAGAGACCAAAGGTAAGTGTTTCTGCCACACTACCCATCTTTTAAATTGGGAAAGGGAAGAAAGCAATCACCAAACTTAACGCAATCCACCACCATACCACCATGTACTGTGCTACTGAGAGGGGGAGAGGGTTGTATGTGTAACGGTGCTAGGGGCTTCTGGAGCCTTACTTTTCTGCACCTCCAACCTCCCCCCTCCCAAACAGCCCCCAGAGACGCATGCATACCTGAGTAAGCCACGCTCCTCCGGGAGTGTGGTGGGGGGGGTGGCTCACTGGTTCGTCAGACTCCTGGCTTTCCCACAGACAATTCTCCTCGGGCGTCTCCTCTGGAATGCTGGGGATGATTCTCTTCTGACCCGCTCTCCAGTGGTTCATCTTCCATTTCCGCTGTGGTGTCTTTTTCCTCCTGCTTCCTTTTCAGAAGCTTCTATAAGGACCTGGCTTCCGCCCATGTGGGTAATGACAGTGTTTTCTGGGGCGGGGCTCGAGAGTTCCTGACTCCGCTTAAGGGAGCCACATGGAAGGCTGTCTGGAACGATATCTTCCTGGGTGTCCTGTTCTCCTGTCCAAGCTTCCGCATTTATAGGCAACATGGTTCGGAGCCCTTCAAACCGAATCACGCAGTGCCGGCCGGATTAGTTTCTGACCGAGCCATTCTGATTGGCTCGGTCGGAAAGGAATCCGACTCGGATTTACGGATTGCGGATGACAGGCTCGGAGAGCCTGTCCGCAGTCCGGAAATCCCTCAGTACTCACCCGGTCGCCTCTTTACGACCGAGGGAGTACGATGGCAGCTTTTCACTGCCTTTTCGTGCCGCTGTGTCCGGCACGAACAGGCCATCAGAAGCTGTCTCTGGGAGCCCCAGCAAGGCCCCATGGGTGTTAGGCTGCCGGATGGCAACCTGGAGGCACCTATGGTGCCCCTCTGTTGATCCCTTCATCCGGTGGCAGTCACCTTGGGGTGCCAGCCACTGGGTGCAGGGATGAACTGCACCCATGCTGTCAGAAATGCAGGCATGCATTCCGCTCGTAATGCATGCTTGCATTGCAAAGTATACGAATGCGACCGAACCATGTTCCGTCGCATCGTACTGGCAGGGCTGTAACTGACGACAGCAGGTCGGTCGGTTACAGCTCCTGGCCGATGCCGGACGGACTCAGGTCCGTCCGACATTGGAATCGGCCCCATAAAGTCATGTTGATGAGACAGAATAACGAGTTTAACATTTTGGATGACCATAATATTGAATGAAAAATTTCGTGAAATGGAAATATTGAGTGCTAAAATATTGTAAAGAATATTTATTTTAAGGTAAGTAATATCGATTTTTAAAATATAGAAGGCATTAACAGCGTTAGGAAAAATATAGTTGTTTAAAATATATAGCTTTTTAATTATTGTTATTTTTTTAGTATATATTAAAAATATATATGAACCATTTTTTTGCTTAATTATTGTTTAATTTTCTTACTATATTAGTTAAATTTTTAGAAGTTAAGAAATGTAATTTAATAAAATATTGTGTTTGTTAGTTTTGTAGTAAGGTGTGGGTTTATAGGTGTATGGGGGAAGTAATTTAATTATAATGAATTGATATGTATGTTTTAATTAATAATATTTATGTAATAGATATTTATTTTGTCAATCGTTTTAATTTTTGCGGGTATTGGCATTTATAGGGTTAAGGGGTGGAAAGTATTTTATTTTTATTAATTAGTAATCAGTAGTAAATTAATGTTTATTGATTGATAATTAAGTATGGTAATTGTGTATTTTTTTATTTTCTAGGTGCGTGGTGTGGTGTCATAGGGTTAAAGGGTGGGAAGTAATTTATTTTTAATGTATTAACAATTAGTTGTTAACTAGTATTAATTAATTGATAATTAGTTATGTTAATTGTATATTTAATTTTTTGGGGTCTGGGTTGTGGAGTTCAACACTTTCCATATTGTTGCACTGACTGGAGTGGGAATAGTAAATGTACCCCTCTGAAATCCAACACTCTCCATACTGTTGCACTAACTGGAGTTGGAATATTAATTTATTTTGTTAATTATGATGTTTATTGTTGTGTTAGTTGTACTGGGAACAGTAAATGGTAGTATTTTCCAATGTTATAATTTAATTAATGTTATATTTATTGTAGTTAGAGTAGAAAATCTTATTTTTGTGGGATGTAAAAAATGTTGTTACTGTTGAATTGTGTTAGGTGGGAGTACTTATTTTCATCTTTATTTAGTATAATTCAGGGGCAAATTTGTATGTATTTATTTTAATTTTTAATAATTTATCTTATGTTGTTGGAATTTATATAATGATATGTTTTATTTAGTTTAATATAATATTTTAAAATGTCAAAAAAAATTGTTTGTAAATATTTGTAATTAAATTGTGAAAAATATGTGTTGTTTACCTTTTATTTTAAATTAAATTGGTTTTCTTTTTAATATTTTATGTTTTTGGTATATTTAAATGTGTATACATATATTTTTGATGATATAATATTTACAATGTTCTAAATTAGATTACTATTTCAAAAATTAGTTGATTTATAATGTTATATATATGTATGTTCGTAAGTATATATACCTACATGTTTGTTTACATTTTTTTAAAGTAAGTTTCTTTTGTTAAAATATACATTTAAATATATTTTATTTTTCTAAATTAATGTTAGTATTTAATATATGTTCCTTTTAATATTTCAAAGTATGTATATTTAAAAATCGATATTTATTACAACTATATTTTTATAAACGATATTTTTTCAATGTTTTTGTACTTACCTTTTTAAGAATATCAGTCGATATTTTTGTATCGTACATTTTTGAGGTCGATATTCTGTCAGTGAACCGGGAGTAAACATACCCCCTAAGTTATCATCTACACACAATGAGGTACACGTCTGTTGTCCTTGAGTGTTGCATCTTCTTGGTACACTGTAAACAGTAGATTTTCTCGCACCATCATTTGTTCACTTTGGTTCCAAACTTTTCCCTACCAAGCCTAACTATCAGCAGTCCAATACATAATGATAAGCCTTTCTCTAGCTAACGAGAAGCACTAGGTCACCCCTGCAAAGGAAAGAAAACAGCATTCTGACCGAGTTAAAGCAAACATTTTCAGCTAATGCCTAATGTCAAGCTAAGTTAACTCAAGAATCAAAATGGATGCATGTTCAGTATTATAAATCAGTGGAAAGCAAATAATCATTATCAAATTTGAATATGTAATGAATATGGTTACATCAATCTATTAATCAACCTAATTAACGCACCTTTGTGTGTAAGCTAATTCATTCAAATGTAGCACACACATTAATGAAGTTAAACCACTCTTTGAGGATAAATGTCATATATTAGTGCATAAATGTATATACATTAAGGGGGTTATTAGGATTGCGGTTTTTCCGCATCCTCGGGGCCGGCGGAAGCCACCGCCGGCCCAGAGGATGCGGAAAAACCGCAGCGGACTGACCAAAGACCCACCACCACATTAGGATGGCTGGTGGGTCCTGGTTTCCGTCCGCAGCTTTTCCTCCGCGGTTGGCTTACAACCGTAGCGGAAAAGCACAGATTAGGATGTGCCAGGAAACATGCTTTTCCGCGGCGGCTTTTCCGCCGTGGAAAAGCATGTGTAACTTCACTGCGGGGGCCCGTTGCGGGCCCCCTAGGTGAAGGGGGGGTGGGGGGTGCACATGGGGGGTACCTATGGTACCCCCCTGCATTTGTATGCAGAAAGCGGCAGGCACCGCGCGGTGCCTGCCTCTTTCTGCATGCAAATGCAATGACTGCATTTTTAACATTGCCGCGGGTGCAGCTTGAAGCCTCACCCGCCGCAATGTTAAAAATAGAGGATGTGACCGCCAGGGTGGCGGTCACATCCTAATCGCACAGGAGGGGACTCCGCAGCCCATGCGGACGTCCCCTCCTCCTCAGTGATCGCGGACGGACGCAAGTCCGTCCGCGATCATAATCGGCCCCTTAATATGTAGGGTTGAGCTACAATTACGCTGCTCCAATTTCAACCGGCATGGAGACAACACAAGGCTGTGACTGGTTATTCTTTTATGATGTGTAGTCATGGCAAAGTGAACCAAGAGCAACTAAGGTTGTGCCTCAACCAAGGTCGAGTGACATTTAAGGAAGAATGCAGATCCTTAAATGCTCTTGAAATTGAAAGTCTGAAGGTACTGGGCTGTTCTGTAAGGTAATGGTACATGCTTAATTTAACCACCGGCACCAGAAGACAAGGTAAGAGAAGGTAACTCATCCAAAAAAAGGGAAGTAAACAGGCTCGGAGCCTTTACTGATTTGTATTTATTTAAATAAATATGTTTCAAGACTTAGGGGTCTATCACGATGTTGATCGGAGTTTCCTCTGACCAACACCGTGGCGGAAACGGGACCGACTGACCTCCGGTCAGCCGTCCGACTGCCTAATTATGATGTGACCGCACATGGTGCAGCCTCATTCTCCCATTTCTCTATGGGAGCTTGTGTTACGACCGTAAACCAGCCATAACACAAGATCCCATAGAGAATTGGGAGATTGTGTTAATCCCTGCATCCCGTGATAGGCACCTCAAAATGCCTGCCACAAGGTGCAGGGATTAACAGGGGGCACCATATATGTCCCCTCAGCCCCCAACCAGAGCCCACAAGGGAAAGGGGGCCCTGCTAGGGACCCCCAAGCACTCTTTCCGACAGGGTTTTCATGTCACAAAGGCCAGCATGGAAACCCTGCCAGAAACTGTGCATTGTAATACGGACGATTTAAACTGCCATCCGTATGGATTATGGGCCTGTTGCGACTGGCCAATGGGCTCCTTGAGCCCATCGGAAGCTAGCCCGAATGACCGTCTGGTTTCAATTCTGACCGGCTGTATCGTAATCAGCTGGTTGGAATTGAAACTGACGATGTTGGTTATAAAGCCTCCGACCTAAGGTCAGAGGATTTACGACCGACATCGTAATCAGCCACATAGTCTCAAACAAAAAACATCCCAAAAATTAGGGGTGTGGGGAGTTCGCAGAGTTGCACCACGTGAAATTCCGTGTGTTTGCATTAAAAACTCAGTGGAATCCTGCGGAGTTCAGCTCCACCCTCTTGTTTCAGGCTTAGTCATTTCATGTGGCTTGGAGGGATGTATGACGTTACAACGCATGCTTTTACCACGCATGCTGTTACAACGCAAGTATTACAACGAAAACCTTTACAACGCATTACACTTGGGGGTGCTGGATAGTGAATAGTTCAATTTACTATTCCAACTCCAGTCCCCGTGGAGACTAGGGAAGGTGTTGGATAGTAAATTAAAACTATTCCTTATCCTAGAGTGCCCCCCAGTGTAACGCGTTGTAATACATGCGTTGTAACAGCACTGCATGGTAAAAGTTGCGTTGTAAAGGTTGCATACCGGCTTGGAGCAGTGTGGGAGGCCAGAAAAGGCAGGAAGATAATAAGCTGAAGGCTAATTCAGCTTGGGTTTATTGAATAAACAAGCCGGACCCTTTCGGCATCCTGTAGCATTGGCAGCAGCACTGCCTAGCGTGGGATCACAGGCACCCCACCCCAAAGCCTTTCACAGCATCAAAACGAAGCCAGCTTCATTATGTCACTCATCAAAGCGCCATTTCCACATTCTCCGCAGAGGCTCCACTGCCAACAATGGAAGGAAAAGAGGAGAAAAAATGCTACAAACCTTGCATCCATCCTAATCTCTTTCAACCAGAATATGCCAGCCAGTGCTTGAGAAAATAAAAAGCAGAGATAAGACAAGCCAATCAGTGGGTACAAGCATGACACTCTTGCCAATCACAGCCATTCACTGCTGGACATCAACCAATCATGGCACAGCTCATTTTCGTCTAAGCTGCCTTAGGGTGAGAAAGGATGACATTGAGAGGTTCTGCAACTGACCAAAGCCTCCAGCAAGCCCAGCCCACTCTGATCAGGGTGGCACCCGTCAGCTGTACCCTACAAGCTCGACTTAACAGAGGCTTGTGCGACACCTCAGCCAATCAACAGTTCAGAATTCTAATCAGCTTGCTAGGATTGGCTAAGATGCTGCTAAATCTCTCACAATAGGTTACCTTTTACATTGCCAGTTCAGTCCCAACTTCCAGATCATGCCCAATATATATTGCGCTGGGGAATCAGTTGTTGTGTAACCCGGAAGTGCTGAAAACACAGACAAATGACATCCGTCAAAAGATCAACAACGGACACCGGACTTTAAGCTAAATTCACGGACAGTCTGTGTTAGTTACCTTTGTGTAAAATGTTAGCATGTTTCCAGTGAAAGGGCAATCCCCACCTATAAATGCTCCTCAGGATCTGAATTTGTTTGGTGCACTGGCACTCCTGGTGTTTTTAAACATGCGGCCAGGCTACCATTTCAGGTCTGTGTGTGCGCTTTTGCGCTTATGCTCAGACTGGCCTCTCAAAATCACTAGCCATCCTGAGGGGACCTTTCACTACCACCATAGCTTTCCTAGGGTAAGAATTAAGGGGTGAAGCGAGTGGTACATGAAAGGCTCGGCAGATACACATGTGTGTTCCTTGCCAAGATAGTGAGAATACTAAGAGTGGGCAGTAAACTCCTCTCCGCCAGCGGAATTCACAGAGTTTTGCCCACTTTGTATGTCACTTAGAGCACAGACTATGACAAAAACACAGTCAGCCATGCGTAATGGAGTTTATCGGCGCTAGGAGTGGGCAGGCAAAGGTTTATGATTCTTTAGGAGTGGAGAGGACGAGTTCATAGTGCTATTGACTGGAAAGGAATGTTTCACAGCACATTGGAGTGCTGTGGCTCACTGGTTAGAGGCGGCAGACCCGGAAGCAGAGAACGGCCTGGGACTAGGGTTCAATTCCCGACGCGGCAGGGTCGTGGACCAGGGTCAGCGGACTCGATAATTCTCGCCTCGGTGCCTACTCTAACCAGGGATCACACTCGGCAACTCTGGGCATTAGCTTGCCTCATTTCTACAACGGCCCCCCACATTCGCCGGGGATGCCTGGTTTCACCTTGGATATACCCAGTAGGGACCATCTCACAGAGATAGCCAGGACGGGTTCCCCAGCGGTCTACAGCGCCACGACGCCTCAGGGCAGCAGTGCGCTTTACAAGACACATAGATTACATACATTACATTACATTGGGCGGTAATGGTAGCGTGTATAGGAGTCCCAATCACATCACAGGAGGCACGAGACGTGACACATGCTGACACCCTCTGGAAACCAGGGTGTTATTGTTAGACCCACTCATTGTCTGTCATAAAAAAATAGACTCTTGCCCCTTTCAGGAAGAAAAGCTCCTCGCTCCTCGAAAAGTTCCTCTCAGTCGCAGCGTACCCCTGCCCCATTACATCTGTATCTATGTGTTGTTGTCCTCTTGCGCCATCTGTCACCGTTAAGCTCCGCTTCATTCATTGTGTTAGCCTGGATGTACCCCCACATCTAATGTCATTATAGCTGAACCCGCTGGGCTAAAAGTAGCTAATCAGGGTCCATCTAAGATGTTGTATTGTGTAGGGAGTTCGCGATTGGTTGAGAAGGCTGTGAGGTAGTGCTAGACCAGCCCAAGGTGCAAAGGTAGTTCCTCTTCAGCGGCAGGTTGGAATGTATCAGAGGACACAAGTGGTACCTTCCACAGGTAGCTGAGAGGACAGCGGTGCGACTGGTGTGGGCTTCCAGGTTTCAGGAGGCGAATCCTTTTTCCCTGTGACTGACACTTCATCTCCAGGACAGTAGAGGCCATCAAAGTGCCAATGGCTGGCATCAAGAAGACCGACGTAACTCTTCTTTGTGGTACAGACTAATTAAATCAACTTTACCCTTTATCTTTATGTCAATGTAGCGGTGATATTAAACGTTGGTCGGTATCAATGAGCATAATAAAAGGACAACTGTTTGATAGAGTTATAATGCCACTTCCTCAAACTCCCTAAAGCAGTCCAGGCAACCAGAACAAACAGTGTATATTTTTCAAGCAATATGCAATACGTGGCACATGTCCACACTGATTGGGTGGAGGTTTTCTGCCCCTGACGTGCCACAGTGACATCCAAACTGCGGCTTTGGAGTGCTTGGCGCGAGGAAGAACATGGTGTCGGCTTTAAGTAGAGGGCAGACTGGAGCTGACAGGAAACATGCAAAAACATAAAGCTGAAGATTTTTTTCATTTAAATTTTTTTTTAATGATGTTGTAGAGCTATGTTTCTGCACCTTGCTTTCAAAATCTTCTGGCAAACGGGCAGCTGTAATGAGTAGTGGTTGTGCACTTTGAGCTCGCATTGTGAGTACTTCTCGAGTTGTCGTCACTACGGGTGAGCGGAGCTCTGCAGAATTTCACTGAGTTTTTAGTTAATTCCACGGAATTTCGGATAGCAGAATGCCACAAACTTCACCCACTCTTAGAGAATATCCATTTGTTTTCACTGCCTATGAGGTTTGCTCTTCCCATAGGCTACCCTAGGGAAAGGGTTGAAATTACTTCAGTCTGCAATAGTGGATTGCAGCGGAGCAGCCTCGTCATGTTTCCTATCATTGGATGGGCAGTGACAAACCTTTTCCTGTGGTAAATGTGGTTTTGTCATTACTAGCTTATAAATGCCACTTCTAGAAAGTAAGTGTTTCTCTGCTCTAAAGCTCTTTGTGTGCCTTTTAGTCTGTCTCCTTCCCACACTGGAGGCTGGGGTAGCACATCTGGGCATTTCCGAGCAACAACAATAAAACATTGGGCATGCAACTTGAACAACAGACCTATGCCATTTGAGGGCCTGCCTGGATAGATTGGAGGAAGAGGTTTTGACCCTTGGCCTCTGGAAGCCAGATCTAGGCCCTACTAAGAACTGCATTCTGCGGCCTCAGAGCAGACAGGACTGAAATTCTTCCGGGGAGGCATCTGATGTTCAAAGGAGACCCTCTGCACCTCCTCCAACTTCAAAGGCACACTACAGTATAACTACTGGTGCCATGCTTCAGCAGGGCAGAATACACTTGTGGGGTTGTGGTGCCGGAGAATCTTAAACTGTGTGGTGCACACTGCCAGAGGAATCTGTTGTGCACAAGGAGAATTACTGCTATTGGAAGAGACTGGGTGCTCTTCATGAATATTAGCTGGCCTGGGTTCACTACCTGCTGCTGTGGGGCACCCTCAACTGTGTTTTTCAAGAGCATGTTGGCTTGCCCCCTGTTATTCTGGAAGCTTCTGGGGCATCAAAGATCTCCTATGAGAGACCCACACCACCTGCTTGTGACACCTGGGGAGTGGTGCCCTCTTAAGTTCCCACATTGTCTATTGCAGCCCAACTGGTAGGGCGGCATGAGCAGGGAACTAAGAATTGTGCCTAGAGACCAGATTGCCTTATGCGGAACCCCAGAAGTCTTGCTCACATCTAAGGCAGGTGGCCCCTACATCTTGGGGACCTCGACACTCATAAGCATCTTGTTGGTGGTGAGTAGATTCACTGGTTGCAGAATCCAGTGTGGCCCACTTCATCGATCATTCTGCATCTCTCGGGTGAGACACGCCAACTGCATGCTCATTGCGCGCGGTGTCCAATTCCCAGGTTGTGACCCTCGGAGGTGGGGGCATAACCATAGTAGCGCCTCATTCTACCTTGTTACTTGCTAAACTTATACCTGTGTGTGTGACCGAAATTGCCTGGTGTGACCAGTATCAATGCGCACCAGGCGTTGTGCCTCATTTCCAGGGAGGTACAGGCTTTGCGACTCTTCGTTGTGTGTGACCAGAGTCATCTGGTGCGACCCGTATCAATGCGAACCACGTATTGGGCCTCCTTTCCAGGGAGGTACTTAGAGTGTGACTCCTCATTGTGGGAAGCTGGAATTGCCTGGTGCGACTAGTATCACCGTGCACCAGACATTGTGCACGGATTGGGGGTGGGGGGGGGGGGGGTTAGAATAGGATCTTACCCAAGTGTTTATATTGTTGATGTCCTTTCAACACGGATGGGCCTTGTACTGCTAGTAATATTTCCAAGTGTGCTTTGCGCCCAGAAATATATGATCATTAAAGTTATGTTGATTATTGTGAGTGTTGAGTACAAAAGTTATTTACATACATCACATGTGAAGACTCTTTTGTGATGCTTAGTGAGAGCTGTGTCAATTCTTTACACATTGCCTCTGTGATAAGCCTGACTGATCAGTGCCAAGCTACCCAAGGGTGAGCACAGGCTATACAGTGAGTGTAATCACCCACCCCTGACAGGAGGTAGTGTCATCCTGGCTAGGGCCTCACCTCAGCCAATCAGAAATTGCCAGTTCCACCAGTAGCCCGCGGGGCATCTGTAGGGGCCTGTGGCTGGCTAGTGGGACTGCACCCACCAGGTGGCCCTTTGTATATGGTCAAGGAAGAAGCGAGGTATAGATTTCTGAAATGACCAGTTGAACATTAAGGTGGTGGATCCATGAATGGAGAGCGACAGGCACAAACCTGACCAGTGACCTGTGGCAAATGGCCAGGGAAATGGCGATCTTGACTGAAACTTTAAATTATATCCTCAGAACTGGAGCAGCTAGGCAGCTGATTCCAATGCTTCAGAATTAGTGTGACCTCCTCCATCGACTGAGAAAGGGGACCAAGTCCACAGCTCCTGATCCCAGATATCATCGCGATTCCCCTGGGCAGCAGGATGACATGAACTTGTGGCTTCTAGACAGCCTCAGTCTGTGGAGATTTCCCCTCTCAGGTTTTTCTCGCCATCTGGACTTTGGCTTTCTGATCATGGTGTAGGGCATTCCTCCTGGATGATTCAGTTCAGCTCCTTTTTCATGCATGTATTTTTCACCTATGTGCATGTTCAGCAGTAAAGCAGTCTTATGACTCTTGCCAAATTAGGTCAAAATTGGAGTGAAAGTAGTAATCCAGCGCCATGGTTTCACTCATGCGCCTTCAAAGTCCTTTCTCTTGAGGCTGGTAGACAGGATCTCCTTAGTGAAGAGTCAAAACTTTGAACAAAGTACTAGCATTGGAATGCTATTACTTATCCTTCTCTGGTTTCTGCCTTCAGCAAATTATGAGAAATTGCACTTTTGTAAAATCCATGTGCTTCCCATGTCCTGGGAGAGCATCCTTATCACTTTGCTGTCCCAATTTAGTGGGATCTCTGCCCTGGCTTCCTTTATGAGACCAGTGTAGACTGGCATAAGTGGGTGTATAATGTCTCTGTAGGGCAACTTCATGTGAGGGGGACTGGTCACAGGCACAGGCCTGGCAAGACAGGCAAGACTGGAGGAGGATTCACTCTGGGAGGGGAGAACTGTTGGCGGACTATCTGTTTCACCGCTCAAGGAAAGGGTCAGATTGGTAAGGTGGGCACTCAGGCAATGGCCGAGGGGCCAGTATCCGAGCCCCAGCTGTGGGCTGCTTTTTCGGGGAGCCTAGGGGGCCGATTTGGGCAGTGTCTATGTTGTTTGGGTGCCGCCAGAGGCCCAGTGGGTGCCTGAGTAGCCTTTCCGGAGGCCGGTGGGCTTCCATTACCTCCTTTTTATCAACGGGCAGAGGTGTCACTCCCTTTCTTTCGCTGGGCTGGCCAATCAATGTATGCATATTGAGCGGGGCAGCGGGCCTGAGCAAAAGTGGTCTGCCTTGTTTTCAGGTGTGTTTCACCCGCATGCACTAAACCATGCAATTCTTTTTTATCTGAGCAAAGTTAATAAAACATGCCGCTGTCAGAGACCCTCCCCCTTCTTTTTTCATAAAACTTCGCCGAAGCAGTGTTTTGCAAAAAGGCAATATGCAATTGTGGGCCACTTTTTTTTCTAGCGTGCCCCGGCCGTTTTTCTTGTTTTTTTTTTAATTCTGTAATTTTTTATTGAGGATTATATTTACATGGAGCATACATATACATGGGAAGAAGAAAATGAAAAGAAAAAAACCTAAACCAACCCTGCTCAAGGACTACTTGTTTTGGGGAGGGGGTGAAGGTGTGTATTTACTGGCGGACATATCCAAAAGAACAAAACTAGCCCTGCACACAGTTGCATTACAGCCTTGTTACTGGCTAGGGTGGATAAGGGCCTTCTTTACTACTGTCAGCACTGCAGGAAGAGCTCACAGGTGTGTCTCATGTGCGTGTGTAAGCACATGGACTGAGCATTTGAAGATGTCTCGGACCCAAGTACACATTTTTGTGGATCCTTTCAATATCACTAAGCATCAGGGGGCGTAGCTTCCATTGGTGCAGCAGGTGCAGTGCACCGGGGCCCAGGTGCATGCGGGGTCACTGAAGCCTGGATATTGTTGTATATTAGAGTTCAAACAGCAGCGAGGGGGCTGTTTCCTTTCTGGCACTAGGACCATTGACACACCGGCTCTGATACTGCTAAGCATGCACACTGTATGTACACGTGCATGCCCGCAACCGTGCGCATGCGCACAAATGCACGCTTGCGCACGCATACGCGCATGTTAGAGCTGGTCGGTGTTAGTTTATTAGCAAATAAAGGTGGCGCAGCATTCGCATCTTGTGTTATTATGCCAATCCATTTGTACTTTGTAACAGATCGGCGCCATCTTCGATTTCATGTCTCTCACAGTCTGCGCATTTTAGCATCATTTGAATGAATTAGTTCCGGCTCGCTCTCCCCGCAAACCCGAAAGCGGAAAAGAAATTGCATAGTTTCATCGCACGACATATGTAATTTCTTCGCTCCTTTTCCGGCAGCGTTTCTGAAGGACGCGTCTGAAAGTGGATTTGCCTCTCTGATCAGTAGCTGTGGAGGAGAAACGCATGCATAATAATTGCCTTACAAGAAACAAGGCCGGCAAGCACGGATTGCATGGACAGATAGTCCGCCCTGCTTGTCCTGCTCGACAGTAGACTGTCAGAGTGAGGAGACAGAGCTAAAAGGATGTGCGGGGGAGTGACAGGCTGGTAACTGCGTGGGGAGGGGCTCACAGGTGTTCTCTGAAGTGCAGGAGGCCAGTCACCTGCCTGACTTGTGGAAACTGACACATCCTCAGGGAAGTGACAAGAATGAAGGGCGTACAGGTTATTCTGTGCAGAATGTATTACAGCTGATATGGAGCCGGCTGCTGTCACGTCAGGGCAGAAACAGAGGCCCGTGCGCCAGGATTCCCTCGAGAGACAAGTGCAAGGCTTCGATTCAGCCCAGTGCTTAATTTGAGCTCGTGATTGCAGGTGGGGACCACTGACACTCATTTTTGGGGACTTATTTTTCTGCACCAGACATTTACTAAGAGCAAGAGAGGGAATAACAAACAAAGCAGAGAGGTGGAGGAAGAGAATGTAAAAAAAAACGCTTTAAAGGGAGAAAGCAGGAACCTGCAAGAGTGAGATAAAGGGATAAGGAGCATCTGGTGGTGGATTCAAGAGGCATGAGGTGGATTCAAGATTACGCGGCTCTGAAACTGGGTGCGCCGACATATAATTGCACTGGCTGCAGGCTTCTGAGCAAAGCTTTACGCACCGGCACTCGTTCTTGTCCAAATGAAGAACTGATCCTTTCTGAGAAACACAGGGAAGAATTGGAGGCTGTGGGGGACCAGCTCTTGGTGGCTGGCTCACACAGAGACACAGAGAGTAAAGAACAGACAGTTCCCAGGCAGGGCCAGTAGAGGAAGCACAGTACCCCTTTTTTCTATAAAAGAGCTGCAAACTAGCAAGATGCAGGCCGGCAACTTTCTGCTTATTACCTATCTCCCTCTCTCACTTAGTTCACCCCCCATTGCATCCTTCCACATTTGTTATTTGTTCCCTTCCGTCATTTGTGTTCCACATGGCCTCTTGTTGCCTTACATCAGTTTCCTTTATTATAAACCTATGCTCCAATATCCTTGGTCCAATTGGTTCCATCACTACAGTTGCTTTGCCTCACTGTCCTCTGGGCCTGCGGCTGTTTTCTTATCCCTTTGGTGCTCGTTATTGCCGTGTCTTCCGAAGTAGCCAGTGAGCTCAAGCTGCCTTCGCTCCCTGTGAATGCTTTCACCTATGTTAGCTATATATTTCATTCAGGGCTTAATTTGTAAAACATTAAGTGCCAGTGCCCTTCTCGAAAGGCCACTGCAGCCTGCACCACCCATATCCTGCCAGTGCTGCCAATGGCTGAAGCAACGTAATACCTAACCATCGCACTCCTACAAGTGTGACAATTCAGAATAATTCAGACCACACAAAGCTATAAGAAAGGCATGAGAGGCTGGTATTATTCATGTTCTATGTATATTGACTTAATAAACACAGTTGTTATGCTCATCCCAAAATTAAAAGGACGGCGCCCCCATGTGGTGGACTGCATTTAGAGCTAGTAATGACAATAAAGTACCAGTGCTGAGGATCGGAAAACACCTGCACAAATTAAACGCTGATGTGATTATCATTGTGCCATTTTTTATTATATACCTTGCCGCTCCAACCCTCAAATCGCTCATGTCATCAGCATCTACTTCGGATGTGCATAGGCATTCTTCAGTCACATATCCTCACTGGTGTGGGGGTCTTCTCTTGCACAAGTACGCTTACCCCATGCCCCTTTTTTCCCTATTCCGCACTGATCAGGAGGTTGCTCTAACTATACTCCCTCCCTGGAAGTCCTTTCACAGAGATTGGTGGATTATGATTTCCATTGAGCCAGGTTCTTACCTGCAGGAACCGGCACATTCTTGACGCAGTGTTGGAGGTGAAGGTAGGGTAGTCGGCTAGGACTGCTAGTAAAAATAACCTGGGGAATGAAAGAGGTGAAGTGGAGGGAAGGAACCCATTTTTGTCTTGGGGACCATTGAGACAAGCATGAGCAGTAAGAAGCCCTTTTAGTCGTAAGGAGTAAAACAAAAAGTTAATGAGTGTAATGTTTGAATTAATCTCAGCTAATTGGTAATTATTCTGAACTGTATTCCAGTCCAATTTATTTGCAAAATGTGTCACTCCAGGCAAGAAACACTTTCATGAAAATCAAGCTTGGTCCTGATGTAATAGGAATAGTTTAGCCGGAACTGCTGGGCCAAGCCCCCTCTGAATGGGAAACAATCAATCTCAGACCACTTCTGACCTGTTTGGGTGTCATTAACCAGAAGCAGCTTGATTTCTATGGCACACTGAGCACATTGGCTCAAGGTGCACCCTGTGAGGAGGCCCAAAAATCGGAAATTGGTCCGAAGTTGCTTGTGTTCACATCTAGAAGGCACCAGGCAAACAGAATGGGATGGGCTGTTCCTATTGGAGCAGGACTATGAATAATTTGCATATGGCTTGTATGTCTAAAGTGGCTTTTTGGGCAAAGAAACTGTGGTGGTTTGGAAAACGGCCTGCCCATTTCTGTGCCAGTGGACTCAAGTTGCACCTCACTGAAGGAGCCGAAAGGCTGAAACAGGTCTGGCGTTGCCTGCTATCTCATCTGGAGGTAAACACAAGGAGATAATGGACAGAGTGCTGAAACTTTCAGACACTCACCCCCAGTCACAGATCTAGGTTGAATTTGTCATTGTTCTTTAGCTCACACAGTCACTCCAGTTCAGACCCAAACATATGCAAATCAGTTTTGACCCTGTGTCTCATGGGAGCAGTCCAGCCCAAACTGACAGGCCAGGATCCTTACTGGACCAAATTCAAGCATCCTGGGACCGGTTTCAGGGTAACACCCCTCATCAGCCAGGCTAATTTGGATCCAGTGGCAAAGTGCGCAAGGGACCCACGTCTGGGCATACCCCGCCAACTTAGGGCAAACAAAACAAACACAAGGAGATGATGGATAGAGCACTGAAACTTTTCAGACACTCACAGATGTGGGTTGAATCCATCATCGGATTCAAGCTTGCCTGGCTGATGAAGAGTGTTACCCCGAAACCGGTCCCAGCATGCTTGTTTCCAGTACAGCGAAGATCTGGATTCGCAGTTTGGGATGGACTGTTCCCATTAAGCACGGGGTCAAGACTGATTTGCATATGGCTGAGTCTGAATGGGGATGGCGAAGTGAGCTAATGAACGATGATGGATTCAACCCAGACCTGCGACTAGGGGTGAGTGTCTGAAAAGTTTTAGCGCTCTGTCCATCATACGCTTGTGTTTGCGATCTCATCTGGAGGTACCTGACCTCACTGTCGACTGGACTATCCCAGTTGATAATGACTAAGACTGATTTGCATATGGCTGTCCCTTCTCTAGAATGTGATGATGGGCAATAAAATGATGGACTAGATAGACTACAGCCTTAGAAGTTCATACCAGGTGAAATTCATTCAAACAAGCCAGTCCATTGCTTTTTTCTCTCTCAGAAGTAGGCAATTTGTAAAGAAGATATAGAAATAAAGAAAGTAGAAAAACCATGCACAGTCTTCTAGGGGAAAACCCAATATTTGTGAGGTTTCAGAATAATTTCTCTAACTTATACTCTAATTCTGTCTCTCTAAAAATTAAGAACTAGAAAAAGTTACCCACACCACCATTAGTTAAGATCAGATTTCCGATCCAAAAATAAGATAAACAAAAATTATTATGTTTATCTTGGCAGTAATTTTTCCCTCTTTATTTTGAATTATTTTGTAGAAAAATGGATATCCATTTAACCACAATAAGAACACATCGTCTACCATACAGAATGTCACGTTAATACAAAACAGACTGACAATAACTAAATTATATCATATTGTACATATATCGTCACATAAATTTACAGTACATTTAAACACACAATGGAATTCAATACATCATTACATTACCTAACATTCAACATGTCAAAAAAAGCCATTTATATATACATATATTCAATCTCATCAAGTTGCGAATGAAATCAACCAACTTAACAAAGCTTTTTACACCTAGAGAAGATATAGAAATAAAGAAAGTAGAAATACCATGCACAGTCTTCTAGGGGAAAACCCAACATTTGTGAGGTTTCAGAATAATTTCTCTAATTTATACTCTAATTCTGTCTCTCTAAAAATTAAGGCAATTTTTTTCCATTTAATGAACAAACTATATGAAAGTAACTGAAAGCATCTATGTATCTCACTGCACAGCTAAATACATACAGTATATGTGGTTTGAGATGTTTGTGGGCACTTAGGGGTCAGCGAGGTGGGGAGAAGTGGTTGGGCATATAGAAAGAATGCAGGCAGATGGGTTGGGAAGTTAGGGCACCATTAGGATGTCGGGCGGATCGCCACCGCCATGCGGGCGCTGGCGATCCGCCCGATATCCTTCCCCGCCCGCCACCCATTTCCATAATACCATGGCGGGCGGGACCACGGCGGACGGAAAGGCCGAACGCTGCTTTTCCGCCCGGTCAAGGAGTTGACCGGGCAGAAAAGGGTTTCATATGGTGGCGGTGTCTGTTAGACACCGCCATCAATATTGGGTGAGGAGGGGACATCCTTTTCCGTGGCAGCATTGCTGACACGGAAAGGCATGCAGGAATGTCTTGTGGGGGCGCGTTGCGGGGGTGGGGGTGCACATGGGGGGTACGTATGGTACCCCCCTGCACTTCACTGTACAACTTGACAGGCACAGCACGGTGCCTGTCATGTTGTGCATTGAAGTGCACAATGTGCATTTTTAGCATTGCGGTGCTTTGAGCACCACCCGCTGCAATGTTAAAAATGCGGGATGCGCCCACCAGTGTGGCGGGCGCATCCTCATGGCCCCCCCAGGACGCCGCCCTTATGCAGCGGGTGCATTCCCGGAGGAAGACGTTGCTAGCCGATACCGGTTCCTCGCGCCATTGGAGCAGTTGGAGATTGAAGGAAGATCGTGTGACTTGAACCACCCCCAAGAACCAAATTATTTTGATTCTATATATTGTGTTGGGCGGACACAGTGAAGAGATTAAGATTACTCGAGACTTGAGCCGAGACGGTGGCACCTACCCCACCCTCTTGGGTGGGTGTGTGTGTTGACTGATTATATTTGACCTAGATTTGGCCAGGGCCGTGCATATGAGAGTACCCATGTCCTGATGAAGCCTATATCATCTGGCTGAAACGCGACCGCGACTGCGTCGACACCTTTGGCTTTGAACGGAGTCCCTTAGTTTAATACAAGAAAAATTTGATTTGTTCATTGATGCACCTACACAAATATAGGTTGGGTATATGTGTTAACCCCCTGGTGCTTGTCTGTTGGGACTACCTTTTTTATTGTATACTCCACTAGACCTTAAGAGGAGATACATATGTAAATTGGTGTGTATATATATATTTGTACATATGTTTTTTTGTCTTTAGGGTACATAAAAGTGTTTTTGATATTTTATATGTTGTATATTTGTATAAAATGTACATGTGATGTGTTGTATATAAATTGTTTTTTGTTGTGCCTCTCTGGCTGCCCGCCCATATATGTATATATGAACTTATAGATATACTTCCTTGATTTAATTTGCTAATCACAAGAAAATTAATTGTTTCTTGTTTGAGAAATAAAAGTGGATTGATCCCTTCAGTACCATTTTTCTCTACTTTTTACATCCGTGGATGTCTCCTGCTCAGGTACGGGAGGGTGAGGTGGGCAGAACCCCTAACCATTTTTTCTAGTCCTTTTCCGTGGCAGCATTGCTGACATGGAAAGGCATGCAGGAATGTCTTGTGGGGGCGCGTTGCGGGGGTGGGGGTGCACATGGGGGGTACGTATGGTACCCCCCTGCACTTCACTGTACAACTTGATAGGCACAGCACGGTGCCTGTCATGTTGTGCATTGAAGTGCACAATGTGCATTTTTAGCATTGCGGTGCTTTGAGCACCACCCGCTGCAATGTTAAAAATGCGGGATGCGCCCACCAGTGTGCGCATCCTCATGGCCCCCCCAGGACGCCGCCCTTATGGCGGGCGGTCCCGTTTTACGTTGGGATGGCGGGCAGACAAAGTCCGCCCGCCATCCTAATGGGCCCCTCAGTGTCAGGAAACCTAATGTTTATAAGAAGACAATTTGAGATAGAATGGGGAACTTTACCAGCGTGAGGAGCTACATTTCTAAGAAGAGGCAGTGAGAGGTACCGTGGGGAAAGGCATACACTGTGAGAGCTTGCATAACATGGACAGATATTACAAAGTGCTTGAACTTAAATGAAGTGATGAGATATGCGGTGTATAGGCGGTGAGAGGGGTTTGGGACACATACAGAATGTGAGGAGATTGGGGCACATGGGCATAGGATGTGAAAAGTTTGGGCAAATAATCAGAGAAAACTTTGTTTTATGTTTTTCCAAACAGCGTAATATTTATTAAATAAAATAAGCGAAATTCCAGACTATACTGCTTTGCTATCTGTAGAATAAATAATTATGTAGTTGAGAATGTAGATTTTTAGAAACATGCTTTTTGCTTTGTTAAAAAGACATTCTGTCTGTATAATTGAGAGATTGTGAAGGTGATGATTACATCTTCGCTGTGCACTACTATTATACGACTGCTCTTGAAAATGTGGATTCTGAATTCCCAGCATAATAGGCAATAAAGTCGGATGTCAAAAGCCTTCTCGTTTTCTTCACCCACGAGGCTATTATCTCTTGCTAATGGACTCTCCTTGGGTTCTTCGTGCTCTCTGAATCCACACCGAGCACTTTTGCAGCAGCTATCCTACTTTGGTTACATTAGAGGTCACATCAGTGGCATTGAGGTGCAACCAGCATTTACAAGAAAGCTTAATCTGAGGGTTCTTGTTATCACTTTAAATAATGACCTGAGATGTTTGTCACGCGCCAGTACACTGATGTTGGCACAAGAATGTTTATTCATGGGGGAAAGGGCTGAAGACCTGGTGTAGTTCTCTGAATTCAAGACAGCATGGTTTCAGAAAGATAAGGTCGTGACACAAAAAAGCAATCTCCATTCTTTGGCTAAAGTTTAGGCGAAGAGATTAAGGCAGATCTGCTCTATTCATATTTCTGTATATTCTACATTAATATTCCTAGCTTGAGACTTGTAAACAAAACGAAAAGCCTTGTGTTGAAAGTTGGATTGGCAGTCCAGGGACTAGGAGCAGCTTAGATATAGGTGTCAAAAAGCATTTCTGAGCAGAGTCTGTTCTGAGTGAAGAATTTGCCAAGTTATGGGCCTTGGAATTGTTTTATTGACACGTGCTGTCCTGTAACATAACGTGTATTTATAAAGCGCCCGTTCACCCCCAAAGGGGCATCTTGGCGCTGAATAACAGATGTTTATTGTTTCCCAACTCAATAGTACTCATTGTATCGACCTCAGAAGGATAAAAGGCTGAGTGGACCCACCAGGAATTGAACCTGTGACCATGAGTTCAAACACAGGACCCGGCAATAGATGCATTAGTCCACTAAGCCGTCAGACCCGGCTATACTATGGTTTATGTATAGATTTAGGTGGCGAGGCCAGAGTATTTCTAAGGGTTTTGACTGAGCTACAACAAGATCAAACTGTATGACATATGAAGGGAGGAATTCCTGAGAGAACATGCATGTGATAAGGATGCAACAAATCAGATCCTGGCATCAAAACTCACAAAGAACAAAACTTCACCTAAGAAGCATTGGACATTTTTACAATATTTACATGTGGGGAATGCACTAAGGTACTAACTTGACCTAGTGTTTTCCAAGTGGCTGACCTGGACGTAGGCACTCTCGGTGCCCCAGCAATAAGTCACTGGTGGAGGTTGATGGTGGATCCAGCGGAAAGATTTTACCTTAAGACTTGGGAACTTTTCTGGGTGCCAAAGTTCTTCAGTGGGGCAAGGCAGGAAGCTACTGCAAGAAAAGTCTCCTCGAATAAGCAGACCTGTGGCAGCTTGAGATCTGATAAAATAAAGACGCATAGATACCAGCCTTTTTGTGTAAATTGGACAGGGTGTCCCTGTCATCAGAAGTAAAATATTTTCCAAGTCTCAACTTTTTGTATAGGTCCTGTTAGAACGGCTACCTTGAAGAATAGTTAAATAATCTTCAGTGCTGACCCCTCAATCAGGTTCCAGTCCACTTTTGCCAGTTACAGGAGGGTTCAATTTCTTTACTTTTAGGCCTATGAGATATGCCCATTTTCAATTGATGATCTGGGATCCTGCTAGGCAAGCAACAGCTTCTACGCGCCTCTGCATCCATCAGCCATAGGTGGGAAGTTCCACAACAGCACCTAAGCTTTTCTGGCAAAACTTTGAAAGTCTTTAGTCCTATGGATTAGTAGGAGACTGTAGCAACCTGCCCTTGAGCAAAATACTGGACCAAAAATTCAAGTTAGAGAAGTCAACAACTCTCATAATATTCATGTCAGGGAATCTTTAGTGCAGGTGGCTGATGAGCTCTTTTTTCTCTTTAGTTTCAGGCAGATTCTTTACTTGGTCGGTCAGGGAGGGTCTTTTAGAGTATAAGTCATTAAGTGTTTCTCTCTAGTCGAGGATCTCCTAGTTAATGCTAGCAAAATCCCCATCTTACCACACTTTGAGTGGAAGCAAAGAAATGTGATTCTGGTCCAGAAATATCATTTGTTGCCTCAAAACTATCCCTGAGATGAATGTACTGAACATTTTCCACTTCCACCCTGGCCCTTCCAGTTCAACCCTCTACATGTCAAGAATAATCTCCAGCCGTGGCCCATGCAGGTAAGAGCGGTGGGGCGGTGGCGATTTCGACTGACACCGACGAGGGAAAATTATTTATTTATTTTTCCCTCATCGTTGTCTGTTGAATCCTCCCCCAACCTGGCCCCACCGCTCTTACCTGCACTGGCCGCGGCTGATAATCTCCCCACCTGAACGACCGCCCATCCCAAAACGTCAGCAGAGCTGTAACAACTAGAAAAGGTGGTACGCTGCTGGGCATTGTCTGACCACTGTGAGCACACACAGAAAAGGGTATCCCCTGTGGATTGCATTTCAGCAAAGCTCAGGCAGAATGTATCTTGTATTCCAAAACTGTTATAAGAGTGATGGTGATAGTAATTTATCGTCACAGCTGATTTGTAAACCCGGATTACCAAGGCCTTCAAATTTGATTGTGCTTGCACATAACTATTGAAGGCTACAGATTTAAGGCTTAATTACATTTCACACAGAAGAAATATGCTCTGCAGGAGAGGTGGTTGGAAAACAACATTTAATCTAAAATCACAAACTATATTTTGGGAGGAGATGGGACAAATATATCCTTTACTTCTTCTCCCTATAGCTATACTTTTGGAAATAGTCAGGAGTCCTGTACAGAGAGAGGTGGTTTCCCTGAGTGATAGTTGTGGCACTTTGTCAATAAAATTTGTTATTGTTTCAAACAAGGCACATGCCGCTGGGGTATCTCAGCAGGCTACTTCTAGCGCAAAGGCCAGAACACCAAGGGCCACATGTAGCAACTTATTTTGCATTCGCAAATGGTGCGAATCAATACATTTGACTGTTTCTGCATGGGCGGCTCCTCCACCACGGCGGATGAGCATCGCCCCACTGCTTTCTCGCAGTGCGAGAAGCAGAAATATGAAATGGTAATAGCTTTTAGTTATTACCTTTTTATGTTTGGTTGCGGGCGGGCAGGTGCTGCTATGCGAGTAGGAGAGGAGTGGTGTGCCCACTCTTGCCCTGAGTGCGCAGAGACTGTTTGGTCGGCCCTCTGGGGCCACCCAAATAAGTCATGCACACTCTACCCTTCTCCATGCAGGCTGCAATGCAGCATACATGGAGAACATGGCCTCTCCATAAGCGTCTGGCTGGGTGCCGTCCTACCAATCACAACGCAGCTTTCAGCATTGTGGTTGGCTTAATGGAGAGAGCCGGGCTGCCTGCTTCCTGTTCCTGCCCTGCCAGAAGCAGGAGAGCAGGAGCAGAGAAGATGCGTGACTAGGACGGTGGAAAGGTAAGTTTAAATTATTTTATTTTTAAAAATTAATAATTTAACCCCCCCCGCCTGACCTTCCCCGCGACCCTCCTCTTCAGCGCGACCCCCCTTGCCCACTCCCAACCGCGAGCCATACTGGTCGCGACTGCGTTTGTGAATGCAAACTTGCCTTTCAAGATGTTGAAAGGCTTTGGCAGTGTATTTTAGGTAATCACAATTTTTTGTGATTACCTAAAATTGCAACTTCAAATAGGGAAATGCTATTTGAGATTCCTTGGCACATGTACCAAACATTTCCTAAATGGAAACTGGGCATTTAGGAAATGCTATTACCATCAACTCCAAGATGGTGACCACGCGCAATTTTTGAAAATGCACCCACATTTTTTTTTTTAAGTGCAATATAGAGCTCGAGCTTTACATGTGCACAATACTTTTCGGGTGCTTCAGGGGGCCTTAGGCCCCCGGTTAGGTAATGCAAAACCATTTGCACCTATTGTCCTTTAGGCCCATAGGAACACATTGAGTAGCATTTTCTAATAGCGATTCCCTAATTGCGATTGCGACTCAGTAGGAATTGCTATTTTCTTACATGCCATTTTGCATTCCCTAAATAGTGCTATTTAGGGAATGGAAAATGGAACTTTGATACATGTGTCCCAAATTTTCTGAGCAAAAACAAATGAGGGAACAGAGGCACAAACATGGATCGTCTTCGAGTTCATACCTCAAAGACTAGACGAGCCAGCACTTAAGGTGTAACAATTGCCAAATAATACAAAGCCTGTCACTGTGTTGTGATCCCAAAGAGAAGGAAAAATTAGATAGTTAGAACCGTGGCTCAAAGTTATGAAGGAAAGTCAATCATAAGGATACGAACGCCATGTGAGCAGTGGACAGTGCGACCTGAGATCTTAAAATTCGCTAGAGAGGAGAGTCAGTGCTGGATTGACCTACTGGATAGCCTCTGGTATATCAGATGGGCAAGCTTAATAGGGCCAGTGTGTGGACTTCGCAATCAAATATGGTAGCCTAACTGTCTAATTGTGATACAGCGCTAATTGCAATACGGCATTTTCCGTTATGAGATCTATAAAATTAATTTGGAAGTATGATCTTTATCACGTGTATGGCTTATCAACTAACCAAAAGCTTCTCTACTTACAGGTAACCACCTTGGAATCCTTATCTTGTTGAAGCTGATCCAGGCCCGGACAGCACACCACGACTGAAATCAATGCAAACACGTTGAGGTCTCTGAGACACGGTAAATACACAAACTCTTAACAGAGACTTCTCCTCTGCCTCAGCAGGAAAGATTGATCCCATGAGAAGACCTCATAGAGTCACACCTGTCAGAAAGCATCACAAGTGTTAAGCGACTTACAGCCTCTTTACTCTTAAGTGACAACCCAAACTTCTTTTCGGTGTCTGTTCAGTGATATCCCCCGTGGACTCATCTCACATGTAAGATTTGAGGTTGTCTGAAGTTCTTCAAAGCACCATGCTCGCACATCTTCTATCTCCTCCAAGACATTGATCTCTCCTTTGGAGAACGGCTATCATAATCAACATCCAGTTGCTAATGATTTTTAGAGATACACAACAATATTAGTTGAATGGGTTTGCGAGCGATTGCTTGAAGCCAACGAAGAAGAAAGGTGCTAATTGGAGTGATTTCCATCTGGTGCTCAGCTAGATCTACCCAATTTCTAGGAAATTATTAAAGCACCTCCAAATTCATATCTAGGAGGTTTCCAATGTCTTGTAAATGAATGAACTGTGCTGTGGTTAAGCACCATCTTATTCGTATACTTGCTGCATTTGCTCTTTAGCCTTTGAAGGAAAGTGCTTGTGAGAGAACCAAGGTGTTCTTCTGGAAACAGAACAGTTTTACCCTGCTGTCCTCGTGGCTTAGGATTGGAACATGAATATCGAGGAGATTTCAGACCTGGCCACCCAATCCCCATTGGGGGTGGTCCCTTCAGGATGCGTCTTGAAAGTGGAGCTACGAGTCTGCTGCAAAAACCTGCTGGACCGGGACACACTGAACAAGTCAGACCCATGTGTGGTGCTCCTTATGCAGTCGCAGGGAACGTGGATGGAGGTAGGTGCCTCTTTTTTCAGTCCCAATATTGGTTCATGGAAATGTCTGCTCCTACGGTAGCCTTGGTGACATAAGAGGTTGGGGACCCCGGTCAGATTGTCCTCTGGAGAGTGAATGATTCCCATACAGTTTAGTGCCTCTGAATAAATAGGGATCTGGGGCAGAGTGGACCAAATGCCTTAACCCTTTATTCCCTACCAGACCACTCACTTGATTACCAAGTTCAAACTTGCTATGTTCAGGCAGGGAGTAGCCCTAGGTGGACTGTTCCCGGTTGCAATTGCCTGCTGTATGCTTTTATCAAGCAGGAAGTAGAAGATGGTTCTTTACATAACAGTGTACTCAGATGCCACTGGGACAGTGACAACCTATTCCCTAATGGGGCAATACGTTCAATAATTGGTCACGTACTGTGTGCTTCAATGACAAAAAGCTGTACTCCTTCCACTCTACTAACTGTTCATTGGGCCTTCATTTGTATACCGATTCCTATGAGCCACTGCCTATGGACAGAGGTCCTCTACAGCCCTTATAGATGAAGTGGTCTTTACTATAAGACTGCAAACACCTTAAATGGCCATCCAAGGAGAAATGTCCCAATAGGATTCAATTCTCAAGAGCAGCAGTATTTAATCTTTTGACTTCTGTGGACCCCCTCTGATGGAATCTGGGGACCTCCCCCCATGAATCATTAATGGAATCGGGGAACCTAAACCAAAGCAGTTTCTATGATTAGAACCTCAAAGCAAAACACAGAAATACATAAACAAGTAAACATCACACAATAAGACAAATTATGAAATATTTTACTTAATTTGCACACAAATATAGAAAAGCAAATTTGTACTTTTAATGGTAAGGCTGTAGTTTTTCAAAATGTGTTTTTTAATTCTAAAAGACGAAGTGATATGCCAAACCCTTGTATATCGCTTTGTCTTTTTTGGTCCTAAAGCAGGTTCTCTTTTGTAGGTGCTTTAAGAGAGGCCACTGATTACCCATACTGTATTCTGTTCGCTGTACTTACGCTGCTCCAATAAATAAAGCGTAGAATACCAACTTATTTTTAATACTCTGATGTCAAATTCCTTCGCATTTACAGAGCGTGAAAAATGTGTCAATATTACAGTTTGCTTCTTTATTTATAGGTACTTTATTAATCTACAGATATTACTTAATTGTCTAAACATTTGTTTGTAAATTTGCATCGCGGATCCCTGGGGTCCATGGGCTTCTAGTTTAGAACTGCTGCTCAAGAAGACATCATCAAACGAAAGAAGTATTCTGGAATGCCTATTTTTGGAGATGGTTAGAGAAGCAGGACTAGATAAAAGAGCTAGTTTGTGTCTAGTTCATAGACCCTTTAATGTGAAACCGGTGGTAACTGGTATGATTGGAACCCCAGGGGCCTAAAATTGAATTTGCTTGTTAGCAAAGTGCCCTCTTAACTTTTATTTCATGCTAAGCGACTTGCACATGAGTAGATACTGGGACTTTGGAGGGCCCTGTCACATCCCCCAGTAATTGTTCTGCATCTGTGATATATGGAGTACCAGCCAGTTCCCAATTATTTTCCAGAGATTTCCCTCTGGGGACCACCGTTTACACTGGAATTGTTCTACGTACCTAATTAATTTTTTCTTCCTGACAACTACTAGACATCTTGGTAAAAATGTTAAGTAGGCAATTAAATGGTGAAATAATGTCTTTTTAAACCATGCTTAGCAATTCGTAATTGCGGATTATACGGTATGTTGAGGCAAGGATACCTTCTCTTGAGTCAAAGACTGTAAATTCTGACTATAAGAGTTATATTTCTTCCTCCTCTATTCGACTTCAATGTTCAACTGAACTGCAGATCCACCCGCCCCCCATGCCTTGAGACCCTAACGGGTGAGTAGTCGTGCTATGCAAGAAATCTGATTGATTGAAGTTATTTGACGACGCTATCCATGCTCCATGCGGTTGCATCATCCCCAGTACTACAGGTTATTAGAAGTAATGCCCTTTTGAATGTTCTCTGATTGTCCTATTGACCGACCTGTCTCAGAATTCTTTTGCCTTCAACCGGAACAAGACTTCAAAGGGCTCTGGGATATATATATATATGTATATATAGATTGGATCAATAGGGTATTGAGTTTGCATCTTTGTCGGCCGGACTTCAATCCTTCCCTCCCCAAGAGCCAGGCTATTAATAGTCTTTGCTATTGTTAGAGAAGTATCAATTGCCCTATTTTTCTTAGAGGTGGACAGGTAGCCGCTGTGCTTCATTTTATGAAAATGCTGCGGCGGGGTTGAGGTCGAAAGACAATAAAATAGCGCTCCTTCCATACAATAAGCTGAGGCACGCAGCAATTATGTGCTTGTGCATTAACCTGACAAGGTGTGTGTAGATAAATAAATATATATATATATATGTGTATATATATATGTGTGTATATATATATATATATAGATAGATAGATAGATAGATAGATAGATAGATAGATATTTATATTTATATATATATATCTTAGAGTATGTTTCCCTGGACACACTAGTGCGGGCAACGAAACTATTGTGTTCCGGGGAGGGCCTCGCTGGGACATTGAAACTGAGGAATTTGGTCCCCGGGATCTTTAGAGGCTATATGTGTGAGTGTGCATTTTTTAATACAGTTGCTCTAAATAAGATGAGTTTATTGGACCACATTTATTTTCACTGCCATAGTGTATGTGTGTGAGTGCATGTGTATATATCTATGTGCCTACATATGTGTGCGTGTGTGTAAACAATGAAAATAAATGTGGCACAATAACATATTATTAAGTCATTATTTAGAATTTGTGTGCCCATTTACAGATTTATTATCACAATACTACGAAATCAAAAACTGTGTGTTACCTCACAGATTGCATGTTGCAATTAATTTACTCAGGGAAACAAATCTTCTAATAGTCAGGAGGTCTCTACATTGGGATTTTACCTCACCGTAAATATAAATATAATTCCTTCTAGCCTGGTTTTGGTTAAATACATTAAAAAAAACTTCACGTATGAAGATGCATTGAGTGAAAACATATTTTTATTAGCATTGTTGAGGCAACGGAGAGGCTTTAGCACCCACTCAAGGCTTCTCCTCTTTGTGAGTCATGGCCCCTCCCCACGCATAACAAGCATAATAAATTCACCGTCCTTGAAAAACCATCCTATGTATTTTCCTTCCCACCACATTTGATGAAAGACAATGGGAAACAGCCAAGCACAGGAGCATGCAGTCACAAAGCTGCGTTCCATAGGAAAACATGCACATCCCAGCAGCTCTCTTGATGCCAAAGCCTCGAGCACAAGCTGAAGGCAGGCACTCTTAATTTAACCGGCAGATCTCAGAAAATAAACAAGCACTTATACCTACGAAATTCGGGGGTTAGGAAATGCATGAAACCTGTCTATCGCTGTCTATCTCAAAAACGTATATCTGGGTTCTGCATAGTCTATTTTTTCACTTCCTGTGTAGGTTTTTTTGCCAGAAACATTTAAAAGTCAAAGTTATGCGGTCAGTATGTTTTCATCATACCGCAGGTGAGGTATTTTTTAAATTATTTTGTCGATAGCGTTTTAGTTCTTGCTAGTTTATATAAATATATATTTACCGCATTCGTGTATACATGAAGAACAAACTTGTTTTAAGACAAAATGGGCAATTTTACAGGTAGGTCTATAAAATCAATTATCAAACCTTGGAGTGCTGCTTTAAAAAACTGAACTAGTGCTCTGAAGGGAGTGGCTGCCTCCTGAGATTGTGAGTTTTTGTGCTAGGTTCATGGGTGTATCATAGTGCAGAACTTTGTAAGTCAGGCAAACTATTTTCAGCTGGATTGTGGCTTCGGAGGGAAGCCATTGTAGAGACTTGACCAAGGATGCGGTATGGTCGAAATGTCTTTACCTGTTATCAGTCTTGCTTCGGCATTGAGGGTTGACTTGAAAGGTGCAGTTTGTGATTTTGATAAACCTGCTAGTGTTGCACTCCCGTAGTCTAGTCTGGCTAAGACCAGGGATTGGGCTGTGGTCTTTAAGTCTTGGTGCGAGAAATGGTTTTTCCTTCTTGGGGAGGTTGAGATACAAGAGCGCATGCATGTCGATGAGCTGATGTGTGCCTGCATGTTAAGGTTCTTATCACAGGTTCTCTCAAGTGATTTTGTTGGTTCAATGATAACAGCTTCCATTTAATGGCATCCAGGTGGTTGATCTATTCATGAATTGCGGGGGAGCTGTAGCTAGGGGAAGAAGAGTGGGAAATTTGTTTTTAGGGAGTTGATGTTGTTCAGATTCTTATCATGGGTTATCTCAAGTGATTTTGTTGATTCAATGATAGCAGGTTGACATTTTATGGCGTCCAGGTGGTTGTTTTAGGGAGTGGGTTTCATGTCAACCAGGACTGGGTTTTTACTAACGTGCCGTTTAGTAAGAGATATCCCCAGCAGGGATATTTTTGAGTACAGCTTATTGTCATCTGCATACATGTGGTATGAAACGTTTGCTTGGTTGAGGATCTCCGTCAGTGGCTCAAGATATAGATTGAAAAGTTTTTGGGAGATTGTGGATCTTTCAAAAATTCCAAGTCTAACTGGTGACGTGATCAATAGTGAGCCACCCAATTGTATTTGTTACATGCAATTTTGAAGAAATGAGGTGAACCATTTGAGGACATTTGCTGACCACCCCATTCCGTGTTCTAGAACCTCTAAAAGATTGTTGTGATTCACCTTGTTGAACGCTGAGGAAAGGTCGAGGAGAATGAGTAGGCAGGAGAGCATTCGGTCCAGGATTTTGAGTGCTGTGTCCTAATTTGAAACCTGATTGGAACTCACCAAGCAAGTTCAACCGACCAATGTTTGGACAGAGTGGGTTGTGCTCACACTTTTCCAACAGTTCGTATCGCCAATAATATTCTCGACCTACCTTATACAGGCTTGTAACATCCGGCAGTAGGACAATGGAAAGAGACACCATTGTCAGAGAGAACAAAAGGTATTGCTGTGTGCTGTCTTCATTTTGATAGCGGGAGAATCTCTGTTATCACTATCAACCAATTAAGAACCTGCAGATGAACATAGTAATGCCACAGGATGCATTATTTACAGTTCAAAACCTATAATATTCCATTTCAAATGTGTCTAAGTCACTCATACAGCGGTTAACTAGGTTATAGAAGATGCTAATGCACCTCAAATGTATTTAGTGTTCATTTTCACAAGGCTAATGCTCTGCAATTCGAAGCGAGTTAGCTGACATATCAAATTTAACCCGACTGGCTAGAACAAACCTCCAGATGAGCTCACTGGTATAGCATAAGTCATGTCCATGGCGGTATTCCCTAACTTAATCTAGATGAACAAATCCCTACTTACTGGCGTGAACGATTTCAGAAGACTTCAGAAAGTGCCTTTGATGAATACTACTTGTTTCTTACACATCTGGCTCTCTGAAGTCCAGCTGATTGCAATGACACAGATTCCGTCATATAAGAGTAATATATTCTCCGCTCGTGCCTGCATACTCCATGTCACCCTGAAAGCGTGATGGCCCGCCCTCTAGATAATAAGGGGGATATCATGGGGGGCATGCTCTTCATGGAGTAATTGAGAGGGTCATAATACTGTCAAAGAATGAATTATATTAATGCCGGATCCCATGATAGCTGCATTTTTTTTTTAAGACAGGCATTTAATGTCCCTCTGTCTATCAGTCCTGGGAAGGAAGAGTGATCAAACACAAAGGGGTGTGAAGGGAATAGAGAAATCCACTGGAGTTTTCATTTTGCTGTTAATACACAACTTGACGCATATCCCCTTTCAATATCTCACCTGGTTAAAGCTCAACTAATCAGGATGTAATGGGGGATTATGGTGGGATAGACTAATTTTCATGTAATCTTCTATGGCCTCAGAATAGTGAAGACATTTAAAGTAACGCACACTAGCTTTGTAACTTTTTCTTCCTTGTTTTTATTAGTGTCAGGAATTCTCCTTAAAGGGCCAATGTACGTATAGTCTGCTATGTAAAACAACCATCAAATTTAGTAAATAAATACATTCATAAATACATACATACCTGTAAGTGGTACCATAAAATCCTTTGGTAAAAAGACAAGCTCATTTACTAGTCATGTAGGTTGAGCTTTCAAATCTCCCTGCTGATCTGTCCAGGGAAAATGTACATTATTTCGAATGCTCCATTAAACAAGCTTGAGTTCTTGGTCATTTGGTGTAACCAAGTCCAGAAAATCCAGGAAATGTGTTTTCATTTATCATGGATACACCAACCTTTTGGTTACCAGACTCTAATCATACCCTCCATACTGCCATACCGCGTCTCTTAAGAGGGATATCAATTATAAGGACACAACAATACAAGCATTGTCAGAGTGTGGCAGCCTGGCATTGTAATCATATGGTGGTGTATCCATAGAATGATCTTACACACCCAGACGAATCAGCAGCCCTCCGCCCCCTCTCAGTGCCTTGAGACCCTCGCGGGTGAGTAGCTGTGCTATACAAACTCCTGATTGACTGATTGATGGAACTACTCACTGGGCCATTTAGAGTTATGTTTTTGCTGAATGTGCTCCTACTAACATGGTGGGAGAACTTTATGGAAAATATAATGTTGGCTGGCCACCATGCTATATCAGCTAGTCGGATTATTCTTGTATCTCAGAAATAAACCCTGAAAGATGTTGGTTGTTTCTGAAATACACATTTTTTTTTAAAAAAATCAATGGCCATGCTGCTCAGAGAGTTTGCTTCACACACATGGGGGCCACTGAGGATTTTTCCTGTCAGGTCGTTGAAGCAAAGTATGGCCTGGCAGATAAAATATACATCAGAAGGTCTGTCTTAAATAGGACGGTCGTTCTGAGGCATTGGTGCCTATAGCCCTTGGTGGATGAGCCACTCGTCAAAGGATTCTGATGACAGAACAAGCTGAGGCTCGGCTTTCAGAAATACACTGGTTCCCCCGCCTCCCATTGAAGTGAGAGAAACCATGGTTTACTTTAGGCGGGAGATCTGCCAATTCATGACATTACTCCCTTTGCCAAACTCTGAATGATGCCTTTAGTCTGTACATTTCCAGGTTCTGCAGAGAGGAGAGATAGACGTTCTTTAACCCCTTCGCTGAGGCGGGAATTCCGCCGCAGCGCTAAGGGGGCGTGGGGGCCGAGCGGCGCTCGCATGCTCGTGACGGAGCCGCTCCGTCACGAGCCGCGGTTGAGCTGTGCTCATGACGGATCGGTTCTGTCATGGCCCCGCCCGCTCAATGGAACGTCCAGCGCAGGCGCGGAATTTGCACTGTGCAGGCGCACCGAGCGGGCCATGACAGAACCGCTACGTCATGAGCACAGCTCAACCGAGGCTCATGACGGAGCGGCTCCGTCATGAGTACAGAAGGGGTTAAGTTATTCCTTAGTGATTATGCTACCTTGAAATCCGATGTCAGATATGCTTACAGGCAATACCCTCGCTAATTTTCACAATCTCAATGTTGGCCCCCAGTTCCATTGACTCCATTGCAGTGGTGGTTCAGGTCTTGGTTTCCTTACAGTTTCTAGGTGATTTTACATCCTTGCATCACTGTTCATTCTTTCCATATTTGTAGAAATGGCCACACTCATAGTTTGAGGTTGGTGTTCAGAAAAGGAAATGATAAAAATTGTGTACCAACAATTTTTCAAGTCAATTCTAGGATTACAATTATTTTTTATTACATCTGAGTAATCAGGGTGATTTTGGTAATCCTGCTTTACTCTTTGATGCAGATTTACCGATAATAATGTAATTACACCCACATGCTTAATTAAGAGTAATTAGAGGGAAACAATCCTACTTCGAGAGCACATTTACCGAGCACAACCAGCTTTACATGCTGCTGTTTATGTTCTGTTGCATTTAACGCTATGTTCTTAGTGCAAAATGTATCCTCGCATCCATTTTGGACTTGAGGGTGAATTTTGTGCTAGGAAACCTGCTCTACATGTCGAGAGTAAGTTGGAGGAAAATCCTACCCCAAGTGCACATTTAGCGAGCGCGAGCGGCTTGCTGCTCTCGTTAGTCATGTTCTGTTGCATTTAGCTCTACTGTTAGCGCAGGATGCATTCTCACATCTATTTTGGATGTCAGGGTTGCATTTTTGCTTTAAGAAAATAGCGCTAACTCCAGAATTACTCTTCTGCATAATCCATGTCATCTTTTGGACTTTTTAGGAAATTCTGTGTGATTACGATGCACAGAATTATGTGAGTTGCGCCCACCCCTCATCAAATCCTTTTGGAAATCAAAATGCAACCATACTCAAAATATTAAAGGTAAAAGACTTCATGACAAAAAATGTGGAAGGGGATAGGAAGGTGAGGCAAAGATCACAAGTTTACTAGGTCCATATGAGAGTAACAAATCCAACTTAAGTTTTTTGTTTTGAACTATTGGATTTGTAGTCTTAATTCTATAATGGGATGCTCAGCTCTGCTGTGGTTCCAGGAGAAAATCTCCTGCATCTTGTTTTTAGAGTCCAGCTACTGATTGCTTTAGCTCCCTGTTGGCAAGCTAATAAGATCCATACTCCAACTAACTGCATATTGTGATGTGTACATTGTGTAAGCCATACAGTTATATAAAAGATAAAGTGGCTACAATTTGGGGTAGCTGAAAAATGGCACCACTGTATGCCTGCTGTAAGTGTTAACCCCTTGCATGCTCATGACGGCCCCTGGCCGTCATGAGTCATGGTGGGCCTGTGCTCACGATGTCCTGGGGCTGTCGAAACCCGCTCACGATGTAAATGACCCGCACAGCCCGAAAATTTGCTGTGCATGCAATAGGTTAAAGCCAAGCTCAGATGCATTGTACTGCCGGTTTTTGTTCAATTCTGGCAGCAACATAAAAGGCAGAACCACCATTGCAGTGGAAGAGCTCAAGGTAATGGGTCACGTCTGCTGGATAGTTTGAGGTGGTCCCTGAGATTACAGGGATTAACACCAAATTATAAGGGTTACTAGAACGGACTGAATACTCAAGTGTCCAGTCCTGGGTTATCATTTTTAAAATCATTATAAGCAGGTGGCTTGGCGCAATTGGTGAATCAAGACAAATGGCCATTGAAGCCCCCGGAATGCACTCATTTATTATCTGAAAGTCCAGAAATGGATGTATGCAGTGTAGTGTACATGTGGCCACCTGGCAGCCCTATCAGCCACAAGAGTGCCCTTCTTATTTCACCCTGATTTCTAGAAAAATAGATAGCCCCAAATATTAAGATATAAGAAATTGAAGTATTGGTTGAAGTGGGTGAGAGCCCACCTCAAGTAGTAATCACAATCCTTCTCAGGGTGAACCACAAACATCACTAAATAATGCTGTGCTTAACCCTCTAGTAGCTTGGCACAACGCTGTCAGGCTTAACTTGGATGCAATGTGGAAAATATGTATGCAGTACTCAAAATGCAGTAAAGTGAAAACACAACACAAAAAAATCCCAAACCAATTTAGATAAATAGAGAATATACTAATAAAGAAAATGACAACAACACAACAAAAAGCTAGTAAGTAGACCCTGAGATAGGATTTTTTTTAAATTTGAATTACAAAGAGCACCAAAAAGCACAATGTGCCAACTGTGGTTATCTGGTCATGTTAGACTGGGACAAAGTTAAATGTTAAGGCCAATGACAGAGGCGTGCTAGTTGGATATAGGGACTTGGTTTGTCCCAGTGGAATGTTTACATATGGACGTAGAAACTTTTATGGAGAAAAAGTGGACCTTGATGAGTCATCGGCAGGATGAGCTTAAAGCTGGATCTGAAGCGGGGTATGATGACGGCGGGTTGCTGTAGGGTAGAGCCCCGGTGCCCTCATAGATAAAGGCGGGAAAGCTCAGAGCAGGCAAAGTCTGAAGTCCGTCCCAGGAAGGCATCGACGCTGACGGGTTGCTGCTTGACGTCATTCCAGGTAGAGCCCTCTACATTCGGTTTTGGAAACTTTTCTGGAAGTCAAACCTCCTTCAGTGAACCAGCAAGTTGAGGCTGACCAGCAAATTCACGTGGATGGCTGTGACTCTCCAACACCAGCCAAGGGTTCAGAACCTGGGAGGCACCACTTGCGGGGTAGGACGCCAGCAGAGGCCATCAGCAGAGTCCAGGGTAGGTCCAGTTGTTACTGGTTAGGTGGGTAGTTGCATTCTGGGGTCCTGGATTCAATTAAACAAGGCCCAGTCTTCCTTCAGGTTCTTCAAACAGAAGGGCAGTCCTTCTTCTCATTCTTCACAGGTCCAAGAGTGGTCTGAGGAGAGGTCTGTGGGGTCCACTTTTATTCCCACTGCCAGCTTGTGAGTAGCGGGCAAGCCTTTGTCCACTCCCTAGATCACTTGTGGTTAGTTCCTCTATACCCACTTGGTTGATTGCAATCCTGACTAAAGAGACAAAGTGGAGGCAGGCCTAGGTGTGAGCTTCATCTGCCACTGGCAAGGTAGCCACTTCCATAGCCCCTTGGGAGCCCCCTGCGAGCAACCACAGGGGAGCCATCGGGTCAGGTGACAACTGGACACTGGCAGGAAATCCTTTTGGTTTTGGGCAGGGAAATGACATCTTTCCAAAGTGTCATTTTCAAAATGGCAATATAAAATCTGACATGACCATTAGGATGGTTTTTAAATTAGTATTAAAATTAGTCCTTGCACCATTTGTCTAGCTACTCCCAAACTGAACTTACCATGTATTAGAGATAATAGTGTGAACCAATGTTAACCTACGGGAGAGCCAGCCTTGCCGCCATGAAATCCTACTTTGGAGGTTTTTCCCTACCAGGACATGTAAAACGTTAAATATATATGTCCTACTTTTTTAATGCTATGCACCTGCCCTATGGACATATAGGGTTTATCTTAAGGGTAACTTATAAGTATTAAAAAGAGAAGTTTAGGCCTAGCAAAAAGTTTGTTTGCCAGGTTGAAATGGCAGCTAACAACTGCACACTCAGGCTGCAGTGACCGACCAGAAACATGGATTATAGTGCTACTTTATTGGGTGGCACAATTAGTGGTGCAGCCCATTAATAACATTTAATATACAGGCCCTGGGTACATACGTTCCCATATACTAGGGACTTCTAAGTAAATTAAATGTGCCAATTAGCCAGATGCCAATTTTATCGTGTTTAAAAGGATAAGCAGAAGCACTTTACCACTGGTTAGCTGATGTAAAGTATGCAGAGTCCTATTGCCAGCAAAAATAAGATTGGCACAAGAAGGTGAACATCTGGGGGCGTGCCATGCAAAAGATGGTCATTTCCAACAGTAATGGATTAAAGATATTTAATAAGCAGTGTGGCATCCTCTCAACAGTACTTGTTCTGCAGGCTTTCCCAGCCAAAGCTGCAGCTACCTTGTTATGCTCTACCTTTGTATCTAATGGAACTCTGTAATGGCAATTGGATACTATTGTGTGTGCTGCATTATGCTTATTATTTGGCCTCTGTGGATAAAACAAACTACTTAACAATGCCCAATAAAAAGGCAACAAATATGCCAGGTGTAATCTGGAGCTATCAGCTGAAGATCCTCCTTTACCATTACCCATCATAGAGCTCAGCTGGAGGACACTGTTCATGGTTTTAGCTCTAGCTCAGATGTCACCACAATACTCCTCCTGCCCTAATGTGAAGAACTAGCAAACCTCTATATCACATTCAATCTTTAGCATCATTTAAAGTCCCCTACAATGCCCAGAATGCAATTGACCCTACTAAAATTTAGACTTAGGACCCGGTTTAGAGGTTGGCGGGTGGTCTGCTGCTTGTTATAGCGTATGAGGTACCTACAAGCGCCACCTTGACCGGATTACTAACTGGATTGCTGATCACCATATTTAGAGACCTCTGCTGATCTCTGTGCCTTCAGAAGAGCTTCTGTCCTGGTAGCTCCTCTGAAGGCACCGAAAGTTTACTTAGTTGCTACAACGTTTGATGCATCTGCTGAGAAAACCTTTTTGTTTTCCAAAAACAAATTCCCCTATGGGGAGCTTGGTTTTGAAAAAAACAAAACGCGAACGACCCTGCCATCCTGAAATTTTTCTCCCAGGAAGTTGATATGATTTTCATTTTTTAGAGGACCACCAGGCTTTCCTTGGTGGTACCAAACAGAAAAAGTGTCCATCAGACCGCTCTAAGGGTTTTCAGACAGCAGAGGCAGCGGGGGATTTGCGGTTAGAAACATGATGGCCCCACTTGACTCTTAGGTATAGCAGGCAGACTGTCCGTTTTGCAGGCCGGGTACTCCACCACGTTTGTGGAAGAGTACCCTGCCTGGCAAATTCTAAATCTCTTCAGACTAAGGCCCTGCTTACAAGTGGGTTGGAGGGAAGGCGCAATTTATTGCACCCGGTGAAATATTCCACCTACTCCAGAGTTTAGGGAATAACATGTGGATTTTGGATGCTTACCGAATCAAAAACCTGCAAGGCACAGTAGAGTACACTCCCCCCCTTTTATATTCCAGTAGGTTTGACCTGCCAAAGTTTAACAAAGAGTGAGGACTTTTTCACACCTGGTAATTACTGAATGCTGTAAACTCCACACAACCCAGAATTCTGACCCACTCATAATCAGGGCCTACGCGAACAAAGCACCCTCGAGCACTTCCCGGAATGGCAAAATACAGCCTCCTGGCCTATGGGCTGGCCTAGCACAAGGGTGTCTTCAACACATTCTTTGTATGTTCCCTTCTTTGATACATTTAAGTAAGCAGTTATTAAAACCTACCTGGTTCCCACATGGTAGGAGTGTTTGAAGACAGGAGCTGTCACGATGTACGCTTGACGAATAGACCATGCACCATTTTAGCTGGCTATGTTAACTTGTCATTAGAAGCCAACAGATACAACCTAGTGGGGATCTAATTAATGCAATAATTAACCATTTCTGTAATTAATCATTTTATTACTGTGTTTTAGCTTGTAATGGGCTGTTTGCAGATTATTTAACTTAATTTATTCTTTGACGATTATCATGGAAAGGGGCGACCACTCGGTCCCCCCGAACGTATGGTTGGGTGCCCCGATCCCCCCGGGAAACCATTTTGGGCGGGAGGCGTGGCTCGGCTGGTATGCCCGAAGTAGCGTAGCCGGGGCGCGCCCTTTCCCGCCCAGGAGGGGTTGTCCTAGACACCCGCACGGAAGACCACGCCCAGTAGGCGTACCGGAGGAGGGTCCCCGCCCTCCCGCAGATGAATAAATAGAGCGGGAATCCGAAGAAGCGTCCTCTTGTTCCTGTGCTCTGAAGGCTGCACCAACTCGTTGCTCGTGAGCCCTCGACGGAACAAGCGGCAATTTTGAGAACTTGTAATCTTGTTGTTTCTCTTTCAGTCATTTGGAGTACGAAAGATCCAGGACCTCGTTGATCAACTAGCGCAGAGTACACGAAGCTATGGCTGGCAAGAAAGCAGGAAAGAGCTCCGAGTTGGAGAAGGTACTGCGCACCTTGTCGAACCGAATGGCGATCAAGGACCAAAAACTCGGTAAAGTTGACTCGATCGGTCGAGGTTTGGCCGATGTTAAAAAACAGTTAGCGGCCCAGAACAGCTCAGGCCGTCCTAAGAAGGTAATAGGCCCGGCCTTGCCGGGAGTCGTCCCTGAGGGTAGGGGGAAGCGTGTTAAGAGGAGGGGGGTTTCTGGGGAAGATCCGGTTCCTGAGGTACCCCCAGTCGCCCCCATCACACCGGCGGACAGCCCGGTACCAAACCCAGATATAGGTTTACCAATCCCAGTTGTAATTACTCCTGTTAATGATGAGGAGATGCCCCCGGAACTGGCCATCCAGTTAGCGGCAGTGTTGCCATGGCTCAAGAAGAAAGCGGGGGGCGGGGGCAATGGCCGCGCGGGACCCGGCCGAGGAGGCTAGACTAATAATCGAGCAGTTACGGCAGTCGAGAGAGGCCGCGATGGCGAATGTTCCTCTTGTTCCCCCACAGTTGGCGCCGGGAGGACCTGCGGTTAGCCGGGAAAAGGCGGCAGACACGACGGTCGAACCTGGTAAGCACACATTGCCAATGGCAGGGGAGGGTTCATTACCTTCAAGGCGCGAAAGGGTGGCCCAGCACATCCCTGCGGCCACAAAGGAACTGATATGGGGGGAGAAATATGTGAATATGTTTTCATTGTTGACTGACCATCGCGAGATGGAATATCCAAAATCCCAGAAGGATTTATGGCACCCCAGTGTATGGCGGGCCAAGATGGCAGAATTTAGGGTCGATGAGACGGTAGCAAATTGGGTAAAGGCCTTTTCGATATTTACGGCAGTCATGGGGGAACGAAAGCCTGAAGTCATGACTGAGTTGATCTGTTATCAGAATAGGATTATGGATTTTTATACCATGTATGAGGGGGATGAGTGGAAAGGTTACGATATGAAATTCCGAAAAGCAAAAGAGTTTGATGCCACTTTGACCTGGGATTGCCTCGACTCGGTGTCATGGCACAAGCAGCTCTTGCCTGGGGCGGCAGGTATGTCCTCGCCGGGCGGGAGCGGGTCGGGGGATTTGCGGTTAGAAACATGATGGCCCCACTTGACTCTTAGGTATAGCAGGCAGACTGTCCGTTTTGCAGGCCGGGTACTCCACCACGTTTGTGGAAGAGTACCCTGCCTGGCAAATTCTAAATCTATTCAGACTAAGGCCCTGCTTACAAGTGGGTTGGAGGGCAGGCGCAATTTATTGCACCCGGTGAAATATTCCACCTACTCCAGAGTTTAGGGAATAACATGTGGATTTTGGATGCTTACCGAATCAAAAACCTGCAAGGCACAGTAAATAGAGTACACTCCCCCCCTTTTATATTCCAGTAGGTTTGACCTGCCAAAGTTTAACAAAGAGTGAGGACTTTTTCACACCTGGTAATTACTGAATGCTGTAAACTCCACACAACCCAGAATTCTGACCCACTCATAATCAGGGCCTACGCGAACAAAGCACCCTCGAGCACTTCCCGGAATGGCAAAATACAGCCTCCTGGCTTATGGGCTGGCCTAGCACAAGGGTGTCTTCAACACATTCTTTGTATGTTCCCTTCTTTGATACATTTACGTAAGCAGTTATTAAAACCTACCTGGTTCCCACATGGTAGGAGTGTTTGAAGACAGGAGCTGTCACGATGTACGCTTGACGAATAGACCATGCACCATTTTAGCTGGCTATGTTAACTTGTCATTAGAAGCCAACAGATACAACCTAGTGGGGATCTAATTAATGCAATAATTAACCATTTCTGTAATTAATCATTTTATTACTGTGTTTTAGCTTGTAATGGGCTGTTTGCAGATTATTTAACTTAATTTATTCTTTGACGATTATCATGGAAAGGGGCGACCACTCGGTCCCCCCGAACGTATGGTTGGGTGCCCCGATCCCCCCGGGAAACCATTTTGGGTGGGAGGCGTGGCTCGGCTGGTATGCCCGAAGTGGCGTAGCCGGGGCGCGCCCTTTCCCACCCAGGAGGGGTTGTCCTAGACACCCGCACGGAAGACCACGCCCAGTAGGCGTACCGGAGGAGGGTCCCCGCCCTCCCGCAGATGAATAAATAGAGCGGGAATCCGAAGAAGCGTCCTCTTGTTCCTGTGCTCTGAAGGCTGCACCAACTCGTTGCTCGTGAGCCCTCGACGGAACAAGCGGCAATTTTGAGAACTTGTAATCTTGTTGTTTCTCTTTCAGTCATTTGGAGTACGAAAGATCCAGGACCTCGTTGATCAACTAGCGCAGAGTACACGAAGCTATGGCCGGCAAGAAAGCAGGAAAGAGCTCCGAGTTGGAGAAGGTACTGCGCACCTTGTCGAACCGAATGGCGATCAAGGACCGAAAACTCGGTAAAGTTGACTCGATCGGTCGAGGTTTGGCCGATGTTAAAAAACAGTTAGCGGCCCAGAACAGCTCAGGCCGTCCTAAGAAGGTAATAGGCCCGGCCTTGCCGGGAGTCGTCCCTGAGGGTAGGGGGAAGCGTGTTAAGAGGAGGGGGGTTTCTGGGGAAGATCCGGTTCCTGAGGTACCCCCAGTCGCCCCCATCACACCGGCGGACAGCCCGGTACCAAACCCAGATATAGGTTTACCAATCCCGGTTGTAATTACTCCTGTTAATGATGAGGAGATGCCCCCGGAACTGGCCATCCAGTTAGCGGCAGTGTTGCCATGGCTCAAGAAGAAAGCGGGGGGGGGGGCAGTGGCCGCGGGGGACCCAGCCGAGGAGGCTAGACTAATAATCGAGCAGTTACGGCAGTCGAGAGAGGCCGCGATGGCGAATGTTCCTCTTGTTCCCCCACAGTTGGCGCCGGGAGGACCTGCGGTTAGCCGGGAAAAGGCGGCAGACACGACGGTCGAACCTGGTAAGCACACATTGCCAATGGCAGGGGAGGGTTCATTACCTTCAAGGCGCGAAAGGGTGGCCCAGCACATCCCTGCGACCACAAAGGAACTGATATGGGGGGAGAAATATGTGAATATGTTTTCATTGTTGACTGACCATCGCGAGATGGAATATGCAAAATCCCAGAAGGATTTATGGCACCCCAGTGTATGGCGGGCCAAGATGGCAGAATTTAGGGTCGATGAGACGGTAGAAAATTGGGTAAAGGCCTTTTCGATATTTACGGCAGTCATGGGGGAACGAAAGCCTGAAGTCATGACTGAAGTGATCTGTTATCAGAATAGGATTATGGATTTTTATACCATGTATGAGGGGGATGAGTGGAAAGGTTACGATATGAAATTCCGAAAAGCAAAAGAGTTTGATGCAACTTTGACCTGGGATTGCCTCGACTCGGTGTCATGGCACAAGCAGCTCATGCCTGGGGCGGCAGGTATGTCCTCGCCGGGCGGGAGCGGGTCGGGGTCAGCTCGCCAAAAGCCCGCGGTGCCCTTTCGAGCGGGCGCAGGTGGGGAATATCAGCCCAAGACCGGCGGGAATGGCGGCAAGCGGGGGGTTTGTTGGGGCTTCAATAGAGGCAACTGTAGCAGGCCCCAGGGAACATGTAGGTTCAGGCATGCGTGTGCGGGCTGTGGGAACTCCTCACACCCGGAGAGTAGCTGTAGATCTAAAAACAGTGGAACGGGAGGAAAAGGGGGGTCTAAGCAAGAGTGAGGTGATGCTTTGTAACCGATTGTCTACACCTGTCGATATCATGGCTCTGACTCCTTGGTTGAACAAATACCCTGATCATGTATCCGCCGGGGTGTGAGGAATGGATTCCTATATGGCTTCAACATCCCGGCGGGGAATTTTCGGGGGGACTCCTTTTGTAAAAATCAGTTATCTGTCCAACATAACCCAAGCGTAGCTGCAAGAAAAAATTCCAAAGAAGTCAGCTTGGGGCGGGTGGCGGGGCCTTTTCATCGCCCGCCGGTGGCGGATTTCGTGTGTTCCCCACTAGGGGTGGTCCCGAAGAAAGACCCAGGGGAGTTTAGACTCATTCACAACTTGTCTGCCCCAAGGGGTTCTTCGGTGAACGAAGCCATTGACCCAGATATTTGTTCGGTGCGGTACGCATCGTTCGATGATGCAGTGGCCATGTTAAATCACCTGGGCCCCGGAGTGCTGATGGCGAAATCGGACATCGAATCGGCATTCCGGTTGCTCCCGGTACACCCGCGAGATCAGCGCTTGCTAGGTTTTGCATTTCAGGGGAGTTATTACATGGATAAATGCATGCCTATGGGTTGCTCCATTTCTTGTGCCTATTTTGAAATGTTCAGCTGTTTTTTAGAGTGGGCATTCACCGAGGCCACAGGGCATAGGCATGTTATGCACTATCTGGATGACTTCCTGTTTCTGGGAGCAGCCGGGGATACGCAATGTGCGCAGGCGCTGCTGGACTTCTGCATCCTCATGCGGGAGTTCGGAGTCTCATTGGCACCAGGTAAGACGTTTGGACCATCTACTTCACTGGAGTTTCTGGGAATTGAGCTCGATTCTGTGGAAGGATGTTTCCGTTTACCGAGGGAAAAGGTGGCCAAGTTTAGGGCTTCCTTGACACAATGCCTGGGCAAGGAGAAAGTAACCCTGCACCAGTTACAGCAAACAGTGGGTCAGCTTAACTTTGCCTTAAGGGTGATACCAATGGCCCGCCCCTTCTCACGCTCTATTGCACAAGCTATGGTTGGTCTCAAGGAGGGACACCACCGTACGAGACTGTCGGCAGAGGTTCGCCAGGATATGCGCATTTGGTTGGCATTTCTGGCGGACTTCAACGGTCGAGTTGTGTGGAACACGCCACCAGCATCTTCGGATGAACTAGGTTTGTGGACTGACTCAGCTGGGAGCATGGGATTTGGCGCCATCTTTGGTAACCGATGGTCGGCGCAAGTATGGCCGACGTGGTGGCACTCCAGCGGTCTGACAGGTAACATTGGGTTCTTGGAGCTATTCCCCATTTGGGTTGCTCTGATGGCATGGCCAGACGACTTCAGGGACCGCTCGGTGGTGTTTTGGTCTGATAATATGACTGTGGTTGAGTGCGTTAACCAGCAGGCAGCCCGCTGCAAGTGGATCTTGAGATTATTGAAAGAAATTGTATTACGTTGCATGAGATTGAATGTACAGTTCAGGGCAAAACATGTGCCGGGCATACTGAATTATGCAGCTGATGCACTCTCGTTCACACATGCAGGCTTTCAGGGGCTATCTACCCACAGCGGACCTAGTGGCGGCACCGTTCCCCGAAGCACTATGGCTAATCGGTGCCCCGGATTACAAGACCTCGTGGCAGCCAGCTTAGCTCCCAGGACAAGGAAGGCATACGAAGGAGCGTTTCGTTCCTACTGCACATTTTTGGGTCCATCAGGGAGACAGAGCTGGGGTCAGGAGGAATCCTTCCTGGGGTTCCTGGTTGCGCTGCACAGAGAAGGCCGATCAGCGGCAACGGCCAATAGACATAGGGCGGCCATTTCGTTCATGGCACAGGTGCATGGCATAAGAGATCCGACGGGTTCCTTTTTGGTTGGGAAGGCACTCCGCGGCTGGCAACGCCTCGAGGGTCGCAAGCAGGATACGAGGCGCCCGATTGGTTTAGACAGATTGTCTCTACTTTTAGCAAAGCTAGATGAGACGTGCTCCTCCCTTTTCGAAGCAGTTTTGTTCCGGGCAGCTTTCGCCTTGGCATTCCATGGGGCTATGCGGGTGAGCGAACTCGTCGCAAGGAACAAGAAGGATATAGAGGGAGGCCTGGGCAGGGATCACGTCCAAATAAGGGATGATTCGATGGTAATCTCGATAGCCAGGTCCAAGACTGACCAGGGAGCTATGGGGGATAGTGTTATCGTGCAGCGCGCACGAGGGTCCCCCACTTGTCCGATAAAGTGTTTAGAGGAATACTTGGCACTGAGGACGGCTACATGGGGGGGGAACTTGCTTAGGCACAAGGATGGCACCCCACTGACGAGATTTCAGTTTCAGAGGGTGCTAGCACTGTCAATCGCTGCCGCGGGCATGGACCCGTGCGATTTTGGGACCCACTCATTTAGGATAGGGGCTGCTACTGAGGCTACAGCCCGGGGTCAGAGTGCGGAGGAAGTAAAGCAGCTAGGCCGTTGGTCCTCGAATTGCTTCAAAAGGTATGTGCGATTGCACATGTTGTAAAGATCAATTGACATGCACTCACGCTTCTTGTCTTTTGTTTGAATTACAATTTTGCGAGCCTGTCACGCGGGGCGGAATTGGAAGTCGACCCAGCATCAGGAGACCAGCGGTCGAGGATCACCGACTGGAGAGAGAGTGGTATGGGTCATGGGCCACTCATATGTGAGGCGCGCCGGGGACGTATTCAAGGCAGGTGACGCGATTCACGCATCTGGGGAATACGGGTACAGAGTGACCTTCCATGGGAAGGGCGGGCTCTGTTTTGACCAATCTCAATCGTTTTTTGAGGGTCTTTTAGGGCGGCAAAGGTCACCGCCATCTGTAGTCATAGTACACCTGGGGGGCAATGACTTGGTGACATTGGGAAGACGAGTGTTATTAGAACACATCCTGTCGGCAGTTAGCTGGTTGGCTAAAAAAGTCCCGGGGTGCACGATTGCCTGGTCCCACATGATCCCCAGGAAGAGTTGGCGGGGGCATTTCAGTGTCAGCGTTGAACCACTCTGTGAAAAGGGTTAACAATAAAGTTGGGAAATTGTTTCGCTCCGCGCAGTTGCATAGCATTCCTCACGGGTGTATTCGGGGTGATCACATGTATCTGAATGATGGGGTTCACCTGTCCAGGGAGGGAAATGATTTACTCATAGGAGACTTCATAGCATGGCTAAGGGGTTTGAGGAAGCATGACCTTTAGGAGGAGTGGGGGGGCCGGATAGTCGGTCAACTATCCGGCCTGTGGCGGTAAGGTCATGATCGGTGAGCAGTAATTTCAAGGTCCCTAGAGGGGGGCGCAATCCAGAATGGATGGGAGCGCCCGGGGGGAGGCGGCCATTGGCCCCTTCCACGGGGAGGCGGCACCCACTAAGGATGGGTCGCCTAGGGGGAGACGGCCATAGGCCCCTCCCAGGGGGGAGGTGGCTAGATGCCCCTCCTACGAATTTCCCAGGGGCCGGATATCCGTGACAGCGGATAGAGAGTGTGGGGATGGGGGGGAGTCCACGCTGTCCTTCCTACAGATACCTCACACGGGAACTCGGACGACCTTTAAGATGGCATCGAGTGAAAAGGGGGCCCCCACGACAAGGGAAGTTACAGTTGGCAATGAGGGTAAAGTCCTCTGCGCATGCCCCACTCACACCGTGAGGGCGGGATTTTGGTAGTTGGGATCTGACACCGGTTAAGACCTTGCCGTTGGCCCTTAATGCTAGGATGTACAATTTTAATTTAGAATGTATGCATTATCAGGATGCTAGACTCGGCTAGGAAACCTTTGTATTAGAGATCTGTTAAGGTTAGCCAAAGAACATGTCTTCATCGAAATGTAATAAATGTAAAATTGTACATAATTCATGAAACTTTTATTTAATGTTTTAAATTTTGTTTCATATTTTAATAAATACGGCCGGGGGGGTAACTCCCCCCCGCCTTCCAAAAGTTCAAACCTGCGTCTGTCTTCTCCCATTGGGAATTGGTGTTGGGAGGGGGTGGCGGGCATCCCGGCCATATGGAAAGGGGCGACCACTCGGTCCCCCCCGAACGTATGGTTGGGTGCCCCGATCCCCCCGGGAAACCATTTTGGGCGGGAGGCGTGGCTCGGCTGGTATGCCCGAAATGGCGTAGCCGGGGGGCGCCCTTTCCCGCCCAGGAGGGGTTGTCCTAGACACCCACACGGAAGACCATGCCCAGTAGGCGTACCGGAGGAGGGTCCCCGCCCTCCCGCAGATGAATAAATAGAGCGGGAATCCGAAGAAGCGCCCTCTTGTTCCTGTGCTCTGAAGGCTGCACCAACTCGTTGCTCGTGAGCCCTCGACGGAACAAGCGGCAATTTTGACCCACCCACCAGCCCCTTATGACAATGTTTGTTTAAATAAAGTTTGATTAGAGATAGAAAGGTATAGGCCTTTTTTTTTCCTTTGTAGAGAAGTAAGGGAATGTTTCATATAATGATGTGGCTTCTGCTTTTAGGATAATGTTTCCCTTTGTAGGAAAATGAAGTTGATGACTCATCAAGGCTATGTCAGAATTTTTTCTTCCCTTAGTAGGTAAAACAACTGTCGTATTTATTTTTTGGTCGGGCGGTAAGGTCATGATCGGTGAGCAGTAATTTCAAGGTCCCTAGAGGGGGGCGCCACCCAGAATGGATGGGAGCGCCAGGGGGGAGGCGGCCATTGGCCCCTTCCAGGGGGAGGCGGCACCCACTAAGGATGGGTCGCCTAGGGGGAGACGGCCATAGGCCCCTCCCAGGGGGGAGGCAGCTAGATGCCCCTCCTACGAATTTCCCGGGAGCCGGATATCCGCGATGGCGGATAGAGAGTGTGGGGATGGGGGGGGAGTCCACGCTGTCCTTCCTACAGATTCCTCACACGGGAACTCGGACGACCTTTAAGATGGCGTCGAGTGAAAAGGGGGCCCCCACGACAAGGGAAGTTACAGTTGGCAATGAGGGTAAAGTCCTCTGCGCATGCGCCACTCACACCGTGGGGGCGGGATTTTGGTAGTAGGGATCTGACACCGGTTAAGACCTTGCCGTTGGCCCTTAATGCTAGGATGTACAATTTTAATTTAGAATGCATGCATTTTCAGGATGCTAGACTCGGCTAGGAAACCTTTGTATTAGAGATCTGTTAAGGTTAGCCAAAGAACATGTCTTCATCGAAATGTAATAAATGTAAAATTGTACATAATTCATGAAACTTTTATTTAATGTTTTAAATTTTGTTTCATATTTTAATAAATACGGCCGGGGGGGTAACTCCCCCCCGCCTTCCAAAAGTTCAAACCTGTGTCTGTCTTCTCCCATTGGGAATTGGTGTTGGGAGGGGGTGGCGGGCATCCCGGCCATATGAAATTTACTGATAATAACGAAATAATGCATTCATTTTTATTCGTGTCTTTATGTCAGTGGATTAACTTGGTTTCAGTTTTTCTCTGAGCAATAGGCGCCTTCTTCTGTCTTTGAACAACGTGTCTAGTCTGGTGCTATTTGATATATTACATGGTGTTTAAATGTTATGATTTTATTACTGTTTCAGATAAATTACTCTACCGTATTTAGTTTTCTTAAATACCGTAGTTCGATGATTGTCTTTTGTACCGCTAGGGATTGCCTAAAACGCAATAAAAATGAACTGAACAAGTAATTTGTGTTTGCAGTTTTATGATTTGCAAAGATGGGTTGGGGAACATTTTGCAATGACAGTTCGGCGTTCTCCTTCAGGCACACTTTTGGCTAAATGAGAGAGATGCACCTGGTATTCTTTAAACCTATATATAAAATGTATATTTTTATAATATATAATTAATATTTAGAAATAGTGAATTATCAAGCATATTTGTAAAATAACATTGATGAGTGTGGCGAGCTTTGAAGATAAGCTAATCGTTGTGGGTGCGTTTTTCTCAAAGATCATCATCCATGTAATCTATCTATCTATCTATCTATCTATCTATCTATCTATCTATCTATCTATCTATCTATCTATCTATCTATCTATCTATCTATCTATCTATCTATCTATCTATCTATCTATCTATCTATCTATCTATCTATCTATCTATCTATCTATCTCTCCCTCTCTGACTTTTTCGCACTCTCCCTCTCTCTTTTTGTCTGTGCCTGTCTCTCTTTTTCATCTATATCTGACTTTTTCTCATTCTCTATCCTTCTCATTCTCTGTCTGTCTCTTTCTTTCTGTCTTTTTTTCTCTCTCACACTCTTTCTCTGTCTCCCTCCCTCCCTCCCTTCCTTCCTGTGCCAATTTATGTTACTCGTCCTGTCTTTGACGTGTAGCCTTCAGGGACCATTAGTTATTGGTGCTGGCTCCACGCCTATTTATCACTTCCTCATTCACGGCCCAATAAACTATGACGTCACTCTGCACACTTCATGACCTAAGCTCGCGGACTCCTGGGGCCATGGGACCTCCTTTGACCAACCCATTATAGACACAGGAAGCACCACAAAGTCTGTGAGCCTTTGCGGCGCTTCATGACTGATTTTTGTGTTTGTGTTAATCCATATTTCGCCATTCTCGTGAGCAGAATCACATTTTCCACTGGGCTTAGTAGTCAATAGTCCATGCATTGTACAGCCAAAAATCACTTTTTATTGCTATCACTAAGAGTGCCATAAATTAAAGACTATATAAGTTTACTCAAGGAGTGTTATGTCATATATATTCAATATATTCAAGGCTCTCAACTGTGGGTATACATGATTCATATTTGGGAAATGGATATTGTGGTGGGTGTGTATTGCCCGTGTCTGTGTTTGTGTAGTAGTGTAGGCGAAGTTTGCAGAAGAATGTGCGACTGCATAGCAAATGTATAGAGTGGTTAGACTATTTAAATGTGTCATATGTAAGTGCGTTGTGGCATGAGCCGTGATGAGTGGAATGTGAGTATGATCACACCGGTAGCGGTTTTGTTTATGAGTTGATAAACACAGTCCGTTTCTTTTTGAGCTTCTTTATCATATTTGGAAATAAATGTACAATGTGAAGTCACCAAAGGCTTCCAGCTTCCTCATTAATATTTCCATGGTGGGCACTCAGTAATTTATAAGACACTGAAACAGTTTAACATAAACATATACTTATCATGCATACAAAATAAACTTATATGGTCTTGAGAGAAGCATACATGATCTATCCAATTAGATTAGACAAATAGACCATAAGATTACTCAAGGCTAACAAATAGGCTAGATGTTTATATCTTACAGTTTACATCTAACATGTCATAGTTTTTTGTTGTTGTCATCCGTCTTGGAGTCTGTAATCTTCCTCTTTACTGTACCTCAAACTGTAGTTTAGACATTTGGGGCAGATTTACAATAACTGGCGCATCCCTGCATATCAGCAGGGATGCACCAGTTATTGTGCGTCGCGGCTCTGCCACCATGTAAATGCAGCGCACCATGGGGCAAGAATAGACAGATGCGTGACGCATCTGCTGCCATAAAGGTGACATATTGCTTGAGTCGCGTTGCAAGCGCGATGCAGCTCGAGCAAGGCCCTTATGCCTAACATGCTGCGTCAATCCTTGCGCCTGCTTCAGGCGCAAGGTTTTGACGCACATGGACTTAAAAGTGACTAAGTGAAATCTGGTAGATTTCACTCAGCCACTTTTAGGAGGCGTTCCTGCGCCGAAACGCCCCCCCCCCCCAGCCCCCTGCGCCGGAACGCCCATATGTGGAGCAGGGCTTTACAACGTGATGCATCTCCCAGATGGGACACGTTGTAAATACCCCACAGCATGGCGCTGGCATTGCGCCGCAGCTGCGTCACAAAAGTGACGCAGCGGCGGCGAAAATGTGGCGTACGGGGCTTGTAAATCTGCCCCATTGTGTTTGGATGCCTAGATTTATTTTTCAACTTCTTTTCCCAAATCTTCTGCTCCTTTATCATCTACATCTTCTACTGAGGGAAATACATTGTTATGTATGGCATGTGGTATCCGATATACATCAAGATACATTTTTAAAGCATTAGCAATTAAAACATCATGATGACTTACCATTTTTAACATTTTCAAATTGGTAGGAACCTTAGACTGACAGCCCCAAAGACGTCGGGCCGTTGGTCTAAGTACCGACCATACACCCTATTTAAGGAAGTTGGTATATCATTGTTTTTCCATTTTTGGGCTCATCAGGGAAAGCCAGGCAGTCACAAACAGGAAAACACAAAAATTTGCTCCAAAACTCACAGCGTGAAGGATGTTCGTTTTTCTTTGGGATTTTGTGTTTGTAAAACAACATTTTTTTTACTGCGCTGGCACTTTGTACATGACCACCACACAGTAATTCTTCAGTGCCTTAAGAGTAGCTGCCATTGTGATGGCTCCTCAGAAGGCACAGAGCTATCCTCCAGGCAGGCAATGATTTCTAAATATGGAAGTTTGTAGTCCTCGAGAGCAGCAGAGTACATCCCTCCACTGCCTTGGTAGAACTGAGTACAACCCACCAGGGTCTAAATAAGACCTCCAGTTCTAAGAGAACAGGTGGATAGAAGTGCTTAATTCTTTTAGTGAGAGGTCTAATTCAGATAGAATAGATACTGTTCAAAAACTCAATTTGCTATCTAATCAATCTAATTGATAGAAATGGACTGTGTTTTTATCAGACACATCTTGATCAATGTGTGTTGCATATGGGAGTAATCAATGATAACGCTACAGTGTTCTGGTACAAAGATTCAGGACCTAGCATGCTTTTTGACTCTTTTTATGAAGGAGATTATATTTGCTTGCATTATTTAGTGGATTGAAGAAACAAATATAATGGAACTTTAAATATAGTAAACGGATGATGGGGGACTCTTCCTCCTAATAATCGTGGGACAAGGTGTGAGAAAGAAGGAATAGTGATCAGGCTGACAAGGGTTAGAACACCACTGATTATATATACATTTTTATGTTCTGAGGAGTGTTTTAAAGGTTTTTTCTTCAATTGACACAATGGAGTGATATGACGACTGCGGTCTCTTACAAATCGGGGTGGTTGGGTTGTTGACGTGAAGGTTATTAGTTTACTATTGGAACCAGATTAAGGATCTTATATACATTTTTCATACTAGGACGTTTTCAATATAGCTATACAAACTGATCTTTAAAGTAATCTGAATTGCAATGATAACCATTCCACAAACATTATTTTAGGAATTATGCAGAAAGAAGTATACTTCTTCTGTACTGCAGAGTAATGTAGGTAAGTTACTTTTCAGATGTTCTCCCTTCTGTTTTCTGTTGGGCTCAAGTCAGGTACATAGATGAGCAGTGGAATAGCCTATGTAGAGAAGGAATTACTGGTGTGCCTATATACTGGAGAACATTGTGCAAAGTCCTGATTGGATGGGAAAATCTTTCCTACGTCTTTGAAAGCAAAGATAAATAGGGGAACAGTTTACCATTTAAACAATATTTTTATTTTGGAACCACCTGCCAGCTAAACTTAAGAAATAAACCAATCTCCTTCTTAAGGAAGAATCTGAAGACTGTGCTGTTTGTAGAGGCATGGGGGCCCCTCTGATCGGGTGGTTCTGTATCCTTACTGATGTTGTGTGTCCGCTGATAGCGCTTAGATACCCCTGGGTGATAACGCGCTCTACAAGCTCATAATAACATAACATTTAGTTTTCATTAATTTAAATGTATCATGGGCAAATCTAGAAGCTGATTGCTTCGACAATGTGATATAAAACAAACCAAGTGGTCTACATGATCTGAAATATACCACCTGTGCATTGGAAATTCTGACTGGGGAGCTGAGAATTATTTTTAGTTTTTCGTATCTGTTAATATATGACATTGTTTTCTAAATCATCAAAACACTAGACAAGCATTACATATTTTTACATTTAAGATATCATTGGTGACCTCAATTGATATACGTTAGTGTATAGACGCTGCTCAACTAATGAAAGTGTTTTGGTTAGAGTTTGGTTTTGGTTAGAGTATAAATAGGGGGCTTTATCTTATGAGTGCTGCTCCAGAAAACTGTATAGATTAATGCTCAGCAAATGCATAGTCTTTTAGTTCGTCTACAGAAATGTTGGGTTATATTTCTCAATCTATCAGTATATATTCTGCTTGATTGAGAGATCTGGATATGCATGTGGAATATATCTATGACACAGGGCTCTTTGAGTGAATTTATACACTTTTTACTTTATGTAGGATTTCCTAATACATGCAAGTCTGTCAATATATAGAATTACATCTGGAGTGATTTTAAAAGTTGAACAATGTATAGACCCTAATATGGAATGTTGTGATGGACAATAATATTATAAACAAGCTTACATTTTATATTATAAAATTGGGATTTTTTCTGGGAATTTTTATCATTTGTAAACATTACAACATTGAAAAAACGTTTTATCCATAAACTGCGCCAGCTATAGAAATGTTCTGTTGATGAAAGAATGAAGACAATTTAATTTTGAAGAAATCATAACAAGGAGGCAGTTTGCTATTTGGGCTTCTTTTGAATTTCTTTTGCCTCTACCCATATTGTTTTGACATTGCCAGTCTATTATATTACTTTGATAAATAGCTTTTGCCTCCACAGAGTTAAATACTTCTGCATAACCTCCCTTTGTATTGGGGTCATTGGGAGAGTTGATTTCTACTTACTACGTTTGAAGAATGTTTCACACCATTGTTTTTCCTAGTTTTTCAAAGATCCAAACACCACATCATCGTCAGTTTGAGTTGCTTTGTCTTCTTCTAAGCTGTGTAGAATTTCCTGTTTAGTTGCATGCAAGTTTCTTGCCAAGAAGGGCATATAAACTCATCTGCAGGGCTAGCCAGGCTTTCAAGAGAGATATTGAACCTCTCATGATCTGTGCAGCTATGCACCTCTATGATTTGCATGACATTGGCTGGTTGTAGTCTACCTATCTTGTGTGTTTGTTTCTGACTTACTTGTAAGTAGAGAAACTGTGGTAACTCATGATTCCTAGTGGATTACTGCTCTGGATTTAATTTAGTCTTTATAGGAGTCCGATTTGTGTAAGATGCAATGTTTCTTTCTAATATCCGATTAGTTAGGTAGTTCTTGATAAGGGCATTTTCTTTCGGGCAAATGGTTGAGGGCTTCTACAATATTCCGGTTAGTGAATAAGGCATTACACCTCCTAATTATTTTTCTTGATTTGGTGAAAACCATCCCTCACATGCCTCTATTAATTGCCTACACCTTGTGGGATATGGACAGATTATTCAATTTATCTGCATTACTGCAACATTAATAATTACATGTTTCATTTGAATTATGCCATCTTGATGAACTTCTAAATTTGAGAAACACAGTCTGACAACCCAATAGTAAAGAATATCCAGCTTTGTGAAATGCCTTGTGGTAAAATTAAACAACATGTCAGGAGGCCAAAATGTCTAACTTTCGTTAAATGCAAAAATCATAAGCAGCACAACAAATAACTAAGAGACAAATGTAATTTCAACCAAACATAGCTCTCTCCCAAAAAATGGCCAGTTGGAGCATGTAATGCTCAAATACATGACATTTAGGACAGTGGATATATGTTTTCTCTCAATATAAGTCTATGAACCCTAAGCATGTGACAGAAACATATTACATTCGGCTAAAACGTATTCAATGAACAGGTGACAGGATTTTTCCATGGAGGAAGTACAAGGTCTTTGAAGAGAAGATGTCATTCATGAATATAATTCTGAGTTCATTATTCTCCTAAAACACTGCTTCTAGTTGGCAACACTGAAAACAAAGTTACCCTTTGCAGAAGTATGCTAATATACTTCTCTGAATAAAATGGCTTCTGGGCCTACTAGAGACATGAAACTTAGGAAGCATAACCGAGTTTAAAGGTTAATTCAGAACAATAAGGAACAACATCCTTATTTGATTATAAAATATATAGGAACACAAAACGATGTGCAGAATTATATATAAAAAAACAGTAACATTACTTAGGAATATATGCTCATATGTTCAACCCTAGTTAACTAAGCACCATTTTATTGAAGAAAAAGAAGAAACAAAAACAGAATGACCCCAGTAGCGAATTAAAGCACTGGATATAACAAAAATTAAGTGAAAGGTCACAATAACGTTTCACAATTCAAAACAAAGGTGCAAATTGAAGTCTATTAAAAAACACGCAAGGAAAGCAAAAGTGAGAAAGAACCAATGAGTAGTATTAATCTGTCTTTTCTTTCTACCGCAACCATCTTTATCTAAACCAAACAAGACCAAAAAACAAAAATCAACAATTCAGTAACCAAATATGACTTTTAAAAGGTAGAAACAGTTCTGTCCACAGAAACCTAAACCTATGGATGCAACCCTTTCAACACAAAGTACCTTGAATGCGTCACAGTTATAAACAAAAACAGCCACAGGGAAGGTGATGCCTCGGTTCCCTACACCCAGGGAAGGTGATGCATCGGTCCCTTACTTCAGGGGAGGTGATGCGCCGGTCCCTTACTGCCATGCAGGGGATGTGATGGGTCGATTCCTTACTGAAGGGGAGGTGATGCGTCGTTTTCTTACTGAAAGAGAGGTGATGCATCGGTTTCCTACTGCGGCTCCGGTGTTCTTGTAGACTTGGCGCCCAAATGCGATATATTGCGCCGCTTTGCGAGGCTTCGCGTCATCCACCGTCGGTGCTTGGGGCTGCGGGTCGAGGCTTCATGTCACCCGGCTGGACCTGGTGCAGCTTCAAATCGCCCTCCGCCCGTTCCGAGAGGCTTCGCACGGATTCGAGATGCTGTGCGCCGGTTCTTGCAGAGATCAGCTGCAAAACCCACTTCTGAGGCCTTTTGACGGCAGGAGGCACCTTAGGCAAGGGTAGGACTCACAGGTGGCAGAGTCCAGCAGCACCAGCAGAGTTGCAGGAAGTCTTTTGTATCCCTGAGACTTCAGAACAGGAGGCAAGTTTAGTTTCAAGCCCTTGGAGATCTTTTCTTCGAGTAGGTGACAAAGCAAACAGCAAAGTCCTTTTTCTCCTTTCCTTGGGAGCAAGCAGCCACTGCAGGCTAACCCCAGAGAGAAAACAGCAAAGGGGCAGTATTCCTCCTCAGCTTATCCGGCATTTCTCCTTGGCAAAGGTTCCTCTTGATTTCCCAGAAGTGATCTAAAAGTATGGAATCTGGGCCCCTTTTTTTATACCTTTGCAAATGCACAACAACCTTCATAGTCAATGTGAGCCCTGACTCTAGACACACCACACGGGGGCAGAGCCGTCATTATAGAAGGCAGGCACAGCCCTATTCAGGTGAAGGTTCTACTCCTCCCACCACTCCAAATGCAGACCAGGCCTATTCAGCCCAGCCATGACTCATCAGACTTCTGGAGCCGCTGTCCCTCTCCAGCCCTTGTCATCCAAAAGCCAGACATGCAATACACAAACCTAGCAGAGGCACACTGGATGGTTCGGCAAGAAAATACCTACTTTCTAAAAGTGGGATTTTCAAACACTGAATGTAAAAATTACCCTCACTAAAAGATGCAGTTTAACATTCTGAGTTCAGGCATACTAAACTTTACTTTTCCATCTTGTTCCTAGAGCCAGTTATGTTTATAAGATGTTATAAACAAGTTCCCTATTCTGTCCTATGGGAACAGATAGCCTTGCAATAGTGAAAAATAAAACAAACAGTATTTCGCTATCAGGACATGCCACACACATCAGGGCATGTCCTACCTTTCACCTACAATGTACCCTTCCCACAGGGTTATCTTGGGCCTACCTTAGGGGTGACTAATATGTAGAAAAGGGAAGGTTTAGGGACTGGCAAGTGTGTGCACTGGCCAAGTCGACATGGCAGTCACATTTTACAAGCTGCTTCTGTGGGTGGCACAATCAGTGCTGCAAGCCCACCAGCAGCATTTTATTTACAGGCCTTGGGTACACATAGTGGACTGAACTAAGGTCTGACAAGTAATTCAAATATACCAATCATGGAATCACAAATCCATAACATCAATTTACAAAGAGAGCATATGCTCTTTAGCACTGATCAGCAGTGATAAAGTGCCCAGAGTCATAAAAACACCAACAACAGGTCAGAAAAAATACAGGAGGAAGGCAAAAAGTTCTGGGATGACCCTGCAAAAAGGGCCAAGTCCAACAGGGATTATACGTAAAACTCACCTCACACCCAAATGAACAGAGGTAGTGGATAAGGAGGATGGAAGGAATTGGCAAAGAATAGAAGAAAGTGACTCAGGTATTCAGGCTGTGAAGAAACTGATAAATTCAATGCAACAAAATAGACATTCACCAGGCTGACTACATCCATGTTGACAGTCTAAAGTCAAATTTTCTCGAAAATGGACACATCATTACCGGTTCATCAAGGTAGTGCTTGATGTTTCCCACTAGAAAGAGCGCACTTTCCAAAAAGAAGTACATCACCTGTTCTCTTAGTTCATCAGACCAACACTGCGGGAATCTCAAATATGCCTTTTTATCCCAGCGTGATGCTTTCATCTGTCGAAGCCCGCAGAACCCCATGTGCCCTACGAGTTACAGGACTGGGAGAAACGAACAAATTAAGGAATAGAACGCAATCCCTGTGCTTTAAGGTTTTCAAGTACTCATACATATCCCCTTTAAGTTCTTTCGTTGACTTCTCCGACACGTAAGCTATTGCTGCTCTACAACAGCGCTCATTAGAATAATGTATGTACTTGCCTTAGAGTCTTGTTAACTACAAGTAGACTCTGAAAAGCAGAATCAGAGTAAGTTTTTAATAAGGGAAAATAATATTATTAAGTTTTGGAACTTCTAGTCAAGCATAATTTGACTTTTTCTGTACTTACATATGATTGCAATGTAAGAGTAAATATACATCTTAATGATTAACAATGTCAATTTCATTGACCATACTGTGGCTCAATGGAATTCACAACTAACGTGTGTGCTCTCTCAGTTTGTGAATGACAAAGAGAATAAATAAAGGCTAAGGAATGTGGGAGCGGTTATTTAAGAATAGTGGCTACCCTGGCTTAGTCATTCAGTATGTGGAAGGGGTCTACTAGCAAGGACAACTCTGTGTGACTAGGTGTTGTTTACAGGGGCGGCTCCTCCATTAGGGTGGAGGAGCGCTGCCCCACTGCTTTATCACAGTGCGAGAAGCAGAAAATAAAATGGTATTTTAAATACATTTTATTTTCTGCTTCTTCGCTGTGAGAAAGCAGAAGGCAGGGCTATGCCTGCTTGGGAGCGGGCTGGAGGATATGCCTGGTTATGGGCGGGTGGTTGGGGGAGGAGTGGCTTGCATCACTCTGAGTACCCTGACTGTTTGGTCGACCCACTGAAGCCGACCAAAGCAGTCATGTACACTCTACACGTTCTCTAAGTAGGCTGCATGCAGCCTACATAGAGAAAATGGCTTCCCTACAGGTGCCCTGCTGGGCGCTGACCGGGACTCCGCACCAATCACAACGCTGCCATTGCAGCATTGTGATTGGCTTACAGGAGTGGAGGGAGCATGCCTGTTCCTGTTGAGGATCAGTAAAAAGCGGGACCCAGCCCAGGAGTAGAGGCAGCGCGGACCTTTCAGGTACGTTTTATTTTATTTTACTCCCCCCTTGGTAATCCGGGCACGACCCCTCCCGCCACCACTCCCCACCCGCGAGAATTGCGAGCCACAACTGGTTGTTTAACTTGGTAGTTCATCAGATCCTTTAAGAAGTTGAGAAGGGAAGGAACCTGAAGGATGTGGTCTGGGATGTAATTCCCACATTTAGTTGCCTAGAACTAAGAGCAAGATCTGATGTCTTATCTGTTCATTCCTGCACATTTTAATCTAAAGCCGTACAATGTTGCTATTGTAGGTGTGGCATGAGCCACCAATGTTTAAATTCTTGGTTGCCAAGGACAGAGTAGTGACTGAGTTAACCACCTTGTAGTTGACCCAGTACAGCATCTGCTGCCCTTTGGATAGGTTCATGGTATGCACATACCACATGTATACATACATACATATATACATACATACAAAACATACACATGCAGCAACCTTTGGATGTTATGTATCCAGGCAGAAGATGCTAAGAGAGGTCAAAGTATTATATAGACATTTCTTCTTCTGAGGTTAATTCTGCTATACTTCCAAACACCTTTGTTCAAATGGCCGCGTTATTAATTACACTCCTGGGGGGATCAGCTGCATCTCAGTACTACCAGCTAGTAGGGTATGGACATTCTCCAGATGGGAAGAGACCATTAATTGGATGATGGTTCTGAAGTGGTGCTATTCAGTTTTTGTGTTCTTTTGGGTGTGTTTAGGAAGAGGAAAGGATTTATGTTGAAACCCGGGGAGGTAGCGCCGTTGGGAAGTTGAAGAGCAAAGTTCTGAATGCTCATTGTACAGAGCCAGTTGTGTTCATTATTGCACGCTGTCAAATGTGATAAGTACAAATTCCTTGTTTGTAGAAAAGAGTTTGATGCAGGCTTTTAACATGAAACTTGAAATGTGGTGATGCAGCCACTCAGTTGGTCAATATTTTACCCAAAGGACAGCTTTAGAATGAGTTTGGTACCACCCAAATATTGATGGGTATCACAGCAACAGTTAGCCTGCAGGACTCTGAGGGGCTCCATATACTGATTGAAAGTTGCTGTCAAAAGGATGGAGCTCTGTGGCATCCCAAATTCTTCAGAGATTAGACCTGGGAGAGTTTATCTAGATGAATTTTGCTCTCTTCTTTAAGCAGGATGAGAACAATTGCAGGGTAGTGCTTTTGAAACGCCTTCTAAAGGTAGTAGTGTCAAGTAGGACTTTTTGGTAGACAGTATCAAAGTTTGCAGAGATTTTGGTCTGGATGAGAAGACGTGGGTCTGTGATCCGAAGTATATAATTGACAACTTGATCAATTATACTTCCCATTATAAATTTTACACTCCTCCATCTCGCTGGATGACATGACCACCACTCACAAACCATGTTTTCCATACCCAGGATCCATGTTCTCCTTTTGTTTTTTATTTAATGCTTTCCACAGTAGTAAATGATCAGATGACATCTGTCTTGGCTTTATGGGATGAAGATGTATGATTGCAAACAAATCCCACAGATCACCCCACATTTATATCTAGTCAATAATCTTTTAAAGTGTCTGGGCCACCTATTTAGGGGTTTACAGTCAGACTTTAAAGAGTTTTTTTGCATCCAATGCTGTAGGAGGGGGTTACAGTACTCATTTTGTTAGGCTTGTTGCTGGTGGTGGCCACCTGCACTCATTTTGGAGGCTAAGCATATTTGACTTATTTTTCACCATCAGGCATGAGAAAAGGAGAGCACTGGATAAAGAAGGAGACAGAGGAGGTTAGGAAAACAATGACAAAGGGACTACCATTCCATGGTACTGGTACCGCTCTACTGCACTGCAGCAGTACATTGGCATTAAATGTTACTGTTACCCCAGTGCTGTGCAACTTGTAATTCGGCTTTATATGGCTCCGTGCACCTTGGCGTGCTGCCGGAACTCAGGGTTTGCTGAGGACTGAGAGGGCATATGTAACTTTTCAAATACACTTACTTCCAGTTAGTTCCTGTCCTGGGTTCTAGGTTGCTTTACAGGGATATTGCGGCTTCTGTGAAGAAAATAAATGACAGGAACAAAAAATGGCCCCTCTGTTATTCCTAGGAATATGGCCACTAAGGTTTATAACAAATGAGCGATCCTTTAGAAACAGGTAAAAGAGGTTCCAACAGCCTACATGGATAAGTACATAAACCAGTAAGGGCATTCAAGTGCCATACTGGTAGAATAGTCAACTTTCATGCAAAATAGAGGTACCAATGGAAATATATTAACATTCAGTGGTGGCTGCTGCAGAATGGGAGTGGCGGGGCGGGTGGATGAAAAAAAAAATCACTTACCTAGTCATGCCACACACTTCTTCTCATCCTCTGCTCTTTCTCACTCATGGATGCAGGAAACACCCAGGCACCCCAAAGCCAATCACAATGCTACTGTCACCATGACAGCAGCGTCATGATTGGTCTGAGCCCCCTGGTTCGGTGCTCAGTCGGGGACTGCGAGCCTGTGCTTGATCTCCATCAAGGCGGTGGAGAACATGCTAAGTGCGCATGACCGTTTGGCCAGCTCAAGAGGGCCGGCCAAACCGGCATGCACACTTAAGGTGCATATACCACTCCTCCTCCTGCACTGCGACAGAAACCCAGCCACGCCCAACCTGGCTCCGTAGAGAAAAATAAAGTGATAATAGCATCCTGTTATTAGCATTTTATTTTTCCTTTTTTGCACTGCTCAGAAGCAGTGGGGCGACGCCTCTCTGCCTTAGCAGATGAGCCGCCGCTGTGAACCACAAGTGCTTACACCAAAGGTGTGAGTTTGTTTTAAGTACACATAGGCAAGTACAAAGGCTACAATTATTTGGGCAGAATGTGCTTCATCAGTGAAGTGAGGGCTCTGTGCACACTTGTTGCTTAGAAATGAATATGCATTATCAAATGACAGCAAATAAGTAGTTCGGCTGGGATAGCTAAATCTCATACGGTATTACAGCATGTGACAGTTTTGTGACATGCATGAACAAGGAACTGTTAATGAACTAAGCAACGTTACAGTTTACAGAGGGCAAGAATAGGTGTTGTATCTTGACCCCCTGGTGGAGATAGGGCGGTATACTCTTGTGGTTTTTCACTCCCACCACAACAGACTTCTAGAGCTCTCCACCCCCTCCCCCCACGCTTCCTCTGAGCAATGGTTCGCCAAAACACTCTTGATTGACATACACTGCAGCCTTACCAATGTCAAGTCCCTTGCTAAGCACAAGTACGAAATTGCACACATGATTTCCAGTTTTAAATTAGATATGCTTTTTATTACAGAAACCTGGGCAGATGCTGCCTTGGACCCGAACTTTGTAACAGCAACTCCTATGGGATTTCATTCTATTAGAGTGGATAGGCCAACCAAAAGAGGGGGCAGAGTAGCACTCTTTTTTAGGGAGCAGTTTGAAGCTACTTTTTATGCAGCTTCCACCCCCTTCTATGAGGCCCTACAGTTTGCCTATGAAATCAGCCCTAGGAAAACCTTTAAAGGCATTTTACTCTATCGCCCTTCTGGCGCTAAAAGCGCAGTTAATCAGAATTTAGAGGGTCTTCTAGAACCGACTCTCACCAGTAACGAGTTCACAATTCTGGAAGACTTCAATTTTTATCTTGAAGATAATGGGGACAAGGAGACTGTTGCCCTACTAGACACACTGGGGTCCTTGGGCTTATCTGAGCTAGTGCAAACACCTACCCACGAGGCAGGGCATATACTGGATGGTATTTTTACCTCTGTGCAGGGACTAACACTAAAAGAAACTCTCCCACTGACATGGACAGACCATTCCTTAATCAAGTTTGACTTATCAGTCCCTATTGTCTGGCAGGGTAGGACAACAATAACCCACTTTCTCACCTACATAGCCTTGAATAAAGTAGATAAAGATTCTCTCCAAACACATTTGAAGAGTAAACGACCACTGCTGAATGTTCCCCCTGAGTTAGCTGTCACTAGATACACAGACTGGCTCAACGAAGCGATTTCGGTCTCGGTGCCCACTAAGAAAACCTCAGGGAACCGGAGTTCTCCTTCGGCCTCCTGGTTTTCTGACGCTCTGCGTAAGGAAAAACAACAGTGCCATCAATTAGAAAGACGCTGGAGAGAGAACTACGACACAGCGGCTAAAGAGGTTTATAAAATTGCGCTAACCCAATATAAAAACGTACTGATAGTTGAAAAAACTGATTTTTTCACTAGACAGATTGAGAAAGTTAAAAACTCCTCCAAAGAATTGTTTGAAGTAGTAGACAAGATGGCCCATCTACCTAAGAAAGAAGGTATTTAGGGGTATCAAATGTTTTGCGATAGGATCGCAGCAGCCTTCATAACCAAAGTTATGGAGATCTATAACGCTTTCGAAGACATGCCAGCCCACTGCCCCACCAAACCACTTAGGAGCCCCGAACCCAGGTGAAAGACCCTTTATTGTTTCTCTCCAACATCATCGGAGGCAGTGGAAAAATACATAATAGAAGCTAATTCGTGTCTCCTTTCGACATTGCCCACCTGCTTTTTTAAAAGAGCAGAAGTGGTGAGCTCTGAGCTCAAAGAAATCTTCAACTCTATGTTCAGCTGAGGCAACTTCCCATCTATATGGAAAGACTCCTCCATCTTCCCATTGTTAAAAATTCCAACCTGGATGTGTCTAATCCAAACAATTATCATCCCATAGCACAGCTGCCTCTCCCAGCCAAAATAGTCGAAAACATTATGAATAAACAGTTATCCCAATTCATCCAGAAAAACGAATTGCTTGATAATTTTCAGTTTGGCTTCCATCACGAGCACAGTACGGAATCAGCACTCATTAAAGCCACTGAGGAGATCAGGGTTGTGATGGATAGCGGGAGCACAGCCGCCTTTGTCCTCTTCGATTTATCAGCTGCATTAGATACTGTTGATCACAATCTCCTGCAGCAGCGGCTGGAAAAGTTGTGGGTCAAGGGAGTGGCACTAGCCCTGCTTACCTCCTTTCTGAATGATAGGAGACCAATAGTGACGTTAGATAGGTATCAATCGGAGCCACATGTCCTCCCGTGTGCAGTTCTTTAGGAATCTTCTCTGAGCCCATCTCTTTTTAATGTCTATGTCTCGGAACTTGCCCCTTTGATCTGAGAATTTGGGTTTAGCTTGACATCTTATGCTGACGATACCCAGATAGTAGTAGCAGCACACAGACGTCACGCTTCCCCTGCTCTACAGTTTCAGAACAGTATGAGAGAAATAAACAGGTGGATGGGAACACAATGTCTGAAACTCAACTAAGAGAAGAACGAGGTCATACTCTACAGTAACCTGCAACCTAGTTGGGACAACGTCTGGTGGCTGGCACAGATGGGTGAACCACCAAAACCAGCGCAAAAGGCAAAAAACTTGGGAGTTTGGATTGATAACAAACTAGCACTCTCATACCAGACAAATTCCATTGTCTCTGCTTCCCATTTTCTCATAAAGAAATGAAAGAAAATCCTACCTTACATTCCTGTGGACACTAGAAAGATGGTGGTAACAACACTAGTCCAGTCAAAACTGGATTATTGTAATGGGCGCTACCTGAGCATACACAGGCAATATCTAAAAAAGCATCAGGCTGTTCAAAACACAGCTGCTCTGTTGTTGGAAAACATCCCTAAGCACAATTCAGTTATCAAAGAGATCCACAGACTTCACTGCCTCCCAGTGGTGCAACAAATTAAATTTAAGTCGCTATGTTTAGCATATAAGGCACTGAGCAACCGAGGACCTTCTTTTCTCAGACATCTTTTTGTCTGGTATGAAGCGCCCAGGCACCCCCGCTCCACAGGTGCTAGATTCATGAAAGTACAGAGAATTCGATCCGCAGATTGGGGCGACTGAAGTTTCTCCTATGGTACCATAAAACTCTGGAATATGCTGCCAATTGAGCTCAGAAGTGCAAGCTCCCTCAGCATCTTCAGGAAAGGGCTAAAAATCTGGCTATTCCCGAATTAGACACTGGGCTGGGCTTACTATGTTCATAGCGCCAAGACACCTCCGGGCATTCGCGGGCTCAATAAATCTCAGTGGTAAGGAAACAGCCTTGCTCCATCACTACAGGACAATTTCATACACTTCTAAAATTATCTAGCAACAAATCTTTTAATATATTCTTTTGGGTGATTTTTCTTCTTACCATCCAGAATGCCATAAAATATGTCTTTTATTATCCATGGTATCCTCGTACTCGTGTTGTGCCGCTCGTTGGATCCCTTTTATATTTTGATCTATTCGATCTAACTAATTTTCCTTCCTGTCCCATCACTGCATCTGATTGGAACATTCTGGGTAAGGCGTGCTAATACTACAAGCATAAGATGTACATGATATGAAGTAATAAATACATACATGCTTTCAAAGCATTACATGACCCTTTCTTTCTGTGTTTATTTTTATTTTAGAGAAATTCAATTGGCTTTTGAACACAGACCTGAACTTCACTGATGGGTCTAGATAAAAATCAAAATACTAGGTACTTTGTATTGTTTGCCTCTGTTAGGTGAGTAGGGGAAAACTGCAACTTTTGTTGGTTTGATCATCAAAGAATACCAACTGCATGGCCTACTCTCAACCCTGCTGTCAGGGGCTACAGATCAAACAGGGGCTACTGGGCCCCAACTTTAGTGGTTGAGGTCATCTGTCACTTGCATATGGGGGTCTCTCCTACTATGACTCTACAAATCAGGCAAGTACAATCCTTTCTGCACATGACTCTTAGTGTAGCAAGGGAGAGCATTGCAAGGTTTTTCTGTGAAGTAGTGTGGGAAGATGAGCTCAGAACTCAATAACCAAGAGACACAATAGCTCAATGTGCAGCCCACTGCTTGCTTTGTGTGAAAGAAATTACTTTTAATGAAAGAGAAAAACGAAATACTCAACAATCCAATTTGCAAATACAGAGTTAGGCCCAATTAACCTCTCCTCTACACAATGCTCATTTTCGGTCCAGGTGACCCTATTTGTTATACCTTCACAGCAGTCGTAGGCAGAGGCATGAATTAGGTTGAAGTGCAAATAATGTTCCTCACAGGTTTAATGCACAATAAGTCACTTCTATTGTACCTCCATTGTTGTTGTAAGAATCAATCTCAAGCCTTTGCACTCTAGTCAGCACGTTGCAGTGCCTCTGTTCTGACTGCAGGCCCGTGGTATTCACTTGTTGTTTCTTTCAGAGTTGAGAGGGATGTTGGGCACCTGCGGTGGAGCAAGGAGGGAGGCTGAGTTTTTAGAGCGTTAACTGCGGCTGTCGCAGGGAGGCAAACGCAGGAATCGCCAGCACCCCTCCTGCTCTTACATGCGGCTGTAACGGGGTGGCAAACTCAGGGACCTCCAGGGGCAGCAAATGGTCTAGCTACACCACTGTTGGGCGCAGCCTGATTCTTCAGCATATGCAGCATCTGCATGGGACAGATAAATGCAACTTAGTGGGCTTTGGCATAGTGATCCAGGTGCCTTTGACAGTTGCACCCTTCTTCTGAGTCCATGCAGGTGGATCCTACGGCGAGATAGTTGTGACCCTCTCCTGGGCTGAGGTGGACAAATCCTATGGCATGGTAGTTGTGACCCTCCTCCAGGCTGATTGTTTGACAAGCATGTGCTTCTGCAGTTGCAGCCTTCCTAGGCCAATTGGCTCTCACTTAGCAGCATTGTGGCTTTTGATTAGTCTGCGGCAACAGCACCGAAATGTGGCCCACAGCGGCTGTTGGGAGTCACATTGGCGGTGGTACTTGGGAAGTCCTTTAGGTGAAGTGCTTTACCCGAAATTGAAGAGAGATCTAGGGCCTCACTTTCAAAATGTGTCACTTTAGCTTACTCTCTGAGGGAGTCCACTTTCTCCAGGTGTTCTCCATGCCGGGAACATACTGGACTTCTTCTCTGGACAGGGTCTCCTCATGCAGGGCGAGGCAGAAGCACTCCTCTCTTAGCAACTAACTAGGATTCTCAACATTAGGCAGAGCCTCAGCTCCTCCTGCAGAAAGAGCAGACTTCAGATGATTTCCCCTCACCTCTAGCAGACCAGCCCTGGTCACACAACAACACTCTGCGTTACTCTACTGAGCCCTCTCTTCCTTCGTCTTGAATAAGTTGAAATTGGAACCAAGTGGGGTTGTTTAGGTCCCACATGTATACACATTGTCTGGAAAAAGGATGTGAATTCACTGTCTCAAACTTCAAAACTGATTTGGAAAACATCTCTGTCTAGTCTCCTTCTCAGGCTGCCCTCAAAGCACAGTCTTTGTGTAAAGTGATGCTTATTACAGGAGGTAGCACTGAGGCTGTCTCCTAGCAGGAGCATCCATTATATGGCCTTAATGAAGTGTAAGGTTTCTGAACCCTGGTGTCATCCACATTCCTGAAGAAATCAGGGACAGACAAAAGGGTAGGGTTGACCTAGAAACTTCTTCACCTTGAACAACATAAGATTCATCACACCCTTCATCTCTACCAACAAACAAATGGTGAGGCCGCAAAAGAATTAATCATCAGCCCATTCCTAACACAATCTTCATAGAATTTCTAAAGGTAGCCCATTCTCCGACCTTCTCACTTCAGTGTCTAAATCTCCATCTTCCAGGCACAGGAATTCCCTTCAATCATGTAGGGGAGCTGCCCTCACCCTTCTTCTTGTGCCATGCCGAACTAGAGGCATCCAAATGTGTCCCACTTGCTTCAGTACGCAGTCATTCACATATAGAGTCCTACTATGGCACAATGGTGTCGTATCGTTGTGCTTGACCTCTGTCTAAGGACAGGGCAGGCAAGGAGGAAGGGGCGTGGGCGGAAGCAGAACAGGGGAGATACAAGAGTTCAGTAAGGAGATGGCAGCGGTATAATAAAGACGTGCCTACTATACACTCCTGGCTCCTGTAGTTATTTAGGGGCAAGCGACACTGGCGACGAGGGTGGGATTACCTGACACCCACTGCATGCTGAAACAGCCACAGCCGTCCGTGCACGGCCCCGTCACAGAGAGTCGGCAGCCTGCTACCTGACGACGTGAAAAGGGTGCGAAAACGGACACGCTCCACACGTCGCGTCAGGTGCTGCCAGGAGCGCGAAAGCTCCGACACAGTAAATTCTGCAGCGGCGACAACGGCCAAGACTGCTAAAGACCCCTCAGCCCAACTAACTCCGATTTTGGAAACCCTGGGCCACGGAAACAGCGCGGAAACGGCTGACAGCGCCGGTGACGACCCCAGCCCTGCCGAGTGAACACAAAAGCATTGGGGTGAGTCCTGAGCGTTAAAACACCCAGCAGATATATATATCCTGTGTATGGAGGGGCATTAAAGCGTAAAGAAAAGAAAACCAAATTCAAAGACAGTGCAGCGTGTCCCGAGAGGCGGCCATTTTGAGGTCAGGCACTGGCCATAGATGCCCTGTGACTTTTGAAGGTCGGCCATTTTGAGGTCAGGCACCACCAAAGTCTATACACTTAAGTCACCAAGAGGACACTGAGGAAACCCAAATCACTTCAAATTAAGTAGCAGCAGCCAACTGAGTGACATCATTGAACCAAAATGTCCGTTACCAGCTCGACAGGCGCCTCAGGGGGAGGAACAGTGGCTCCAGGCAACCTAGCGCCGGTTCCCCAGACACACATGGGAGTACCCTACCTACGGCCACCAGAACCTCTAGAACTGACGTCCGGCAACAGCATGGGACCCAAATGGTAGAGCTGGGCAGAGGATTTTGAAGATTACATGACCGGGTCTCAAGTACAGGACCCCAAACAGAAGTTAAAAGCCCTACGAAACCTGGTGGGGAAAGACATTGCACAGATTATCAAAGAGCTGCCGAACGCAGCCACTGCCCCCTATGACGACGTGAAGGGAGCCCTTGATAGAAGGTTTCTGCATAAACGCAACCTGGATTACGAACGCTATACGTTCAATCTAGCCACCCAAGAGAAAGAGGAGCGCATGTGTGATTCTATCGTGCGCATCAGAAGACTAGCACGCCATTGTGAATTCGACAATTTCAACACTGAAGACACGCTGCGGCTCTGCATCATTGAAGGCTACCAATCCGAATCATTACGCCGGCGACTACTGAAAAAACATTACACTCTAGAAGAAATTGAAGAATTGACGCGAATCAATGACCAAGCAGAAGATCACGCAAAGAAGATGGAGACCCATAAGACCGAGAGGAAGGAACAAGCATTCAGGATGCAAGCACACAAAGAAATGAGACACAGGACAGATCATCACAGGTCAAGTAAACCAACACACTTCACGACTTCCCGGAGAACATCATCGCGACATGAGTCGCGACACACCAAACCCAGCAAAACCACACCAGCGTGCTACAGATGTGGTCAGGATTACCCTCATTCAGGACAATGCCCAGCTATCGGTCAGCGATGCCATCGCTGTGGAAGGGAGAATCACTTTGAACCGGTCTGTCAGACTCAACGTTCAGGGCGAAGGCCTTCCAAACCCCAATCTGCCACACGACACCATGCTCGTGCAGTAAAAGGAAGAGAAGAATGCTCCTCTAGCTCTTCCAGGTCAAGTGTCCGGTCAGCAAGCTCGTATCGATCACAAAATCGACCTCCAGCGAGTCATTGTCACACACACCTGTGTCACAAGACAGTGACGAATACATCTGCATGGTGTCAGACCCAGACCGATTAAAGAAGTACCCGGAGCTAGACATCCGAATAGGAGACCACCCTGCCAAGTTTGTCTTAGACTCGGGAGCGTCGCTAAACTACATCTGTGCACTTGAGTATCAGAGCATGAAACCATGACCCAAACTAGAACCAGCAGCCGTCCGCATATTCACGTGGATGTCCCGAAAGCCGCTGCCTGCCTAGGCCGCTTCAGCACAACCTTATCATACAAAGACCGGCGAATCCCAGCTTATGTTCATGTCGTCGAAGGCCCAGACCTAGCTGACTGTCTGCTCAGTTTGCCAACGGCTGAAAGATTGAAGCTCGTGGAACTTCTCTACATGACTGAAGATGCCCCAGACATCGTTGCAAAATTTCCGAACCTCTTCAAAGGGCTAGGGAAGCTCAACCAATTCAAAGTAAAACTACATATCGACGAACGTGTGACTCCAGTGGCCCAACACCACAGAAAGGTACCTTTTCACTTACAACAAGCTGTAGACGATGAACTTCAAGACCTCCTAAAGACGGACATCATCGAGCGCACCTCGGGACCGACCCCATGGGTATCGCTGGTAGTGGTAGTGCCCAAGAAAGGACAAGGCAATAAAGTGCGTCTATGTGTGGACATGCGTGCGCCCAACACAGCCATCGAGCGAGAACGCCACCCGGGACCACACATAAGCGATATGATCGCTCGCCTTAATGGAGCTACAGTATTCTCAAAACTTGATCTTAACAAAGGTTACCACCAGCTGGAGTTACGCGACAAGTCACGGTACATCACGACCTTTACAACGCACCAAGGCCTTTTTCGCTATAAGCGATTGAACTTTGGCATCTCTTCGGCCGCTGAGATCTTCTAAGAGGCCATTCGGCGAGTCATCCAAGGGATCCCCAACGCTTTCAACTATAGCGACGACCTACTAGTATTTGGAAAGGACCAGACTGAGCATGATACTGCTCTGGACAGAGTATGCCATGCGTTGCTGAACGCCAACCTAACCCTGAATGCAGACAAATGCGAATTTCATAGGACAACCTTAAAATTCTACGGTCACATCTTTTCCAGAGACGGCATGAAACCGGACCCGGAGAAGGTGTCTGCCTTGGCTGACACCCCAACGCCACGAGATGTCAGTGACCTCCGCTCATTTCTCGGAATGGCAAGTTACTGTGCACGCTACATCCGGGACTATGCTACTATCAGCCATCCCCTCAGGGAGCTCACCCGACAAGGTCAGCCATTCACATGGACAACAGCGTGTGAACACGCTTTCACCAAAATCAAACATGCCATCAGTTCAGCCATCAACCTTGCCTACTTTGACACCAGGAAGAGAACGGAAATTACTGTCGACGCCAGCCCCGTGGGCCTAGGTGCCATTCTGGCGCAATATCAGGAGGACTCCGACCAACGCCACATCATTGCCTACGCCAGCCGCAGTCTCACTGACACCGAGGAATCATACTCCCAACCAGAGAAAGAGAGCCTGGCGGTGGTGTGGGCATGCGAACATTTTCATCTCTTTGTGCACAGGAAACACTTCACTATTATCACAGACCACCAAGCCCTTGTCACCATTTCGGCAACCCCAAAGTTAAGATGCCCCCGCGCATTGAACAATGGGGACTGCGTCTCCAGGACTACATTTACACTATCATCCATGAACTGGGGAAAGCAGAAAATCCGGCTGACTATATGTCCCGGTACCCTCAATCACTCACGGGTGTGGAACACTCCCTGGCATAAGAATACATTCACTTCGTCATTGACACCGCCTTCCCACCTACAGTCCCACTAGAAGCAATCCGGGAAGCATCCACCCGAGGCTCAGTCACGCAAGATGTCATGGGTCGCATACGCAGCAACTCCTGGTGCCATGTGAGAGACACTCCCCAGAACTCTAGTCAGAGTGTCCGCAACCTGGTAGCATTCAAACACGTCCAGGAAGAGCTGTCCATCAGTGAAGACGGTCTGCTCCTGAGAGGGTTGGAGGATTGTGATACAACAAGGACTACGACAAGGAGTGATCAACCTCGCCCATGAAGGCCACAGAGGCATAAGTGCCACGAAGAAGGCATTACAGGAAAGCGTCTGGTTCCCGACACTTGATCAAATGGTGGAGACCACCCTCAAAGACTGTGTCCTGTGTCAATTAGTGAGTCGTGAAGAACCACCCGCTCCCCTCCAAATGTCAGAACTGCCAGAAGGGGTATGGCAGCAGGTCGCCATTGACTTCTTTGGCCCTCTAAAATCAGGCCAGTACATTGTCGTTGTCATGGACGAGTACTCCCGATTTCCATTTGCACACTTAGTGTCGTCTACCAGAGTGACCACAGTGATCCCAGTTCTCTACGAGATCTTTGCAGCATGGGGCATCCCGTTGAGAGTCAAATCCGACAACGGGCCACCGTTCAATGGCCATGAATTTGCAGAGTTTGCAAACCACCTCAATTTCAAGCACCAGAAGATCACACCATTATGGCCTCAAGCCAATGGCATGGTGGAGCGCTTTATGGGAACTCTGAAAAAGGCGGTCCGGTCCAACAAGCGGAATTAACTGATCGAGACATCCAGCAAGCTCTGAACGAAGTACTGCGGGCTTATCGCACCACGCCTCACAACACCACAAATCAATGTCCAACCACCTTGATGTTAGAAAGAATTCCCCGCACTCGACTGCCCACACTGGACAGTACGCTCCAACCACAAACTGTAAATATCGATCATGACACACTAGTCAAGATAGACTATGAAAAAAAACTACAAATGAAGACCTATGCTGACCGGCGCAGACGGGCCAAACACACCGACATCCAAGAAGGAGACTGGGTGATGGTCCGGCGTGACCGAAGAACGAAGGTGGACAGTCGCTACCTCGCACATCCCCTCAGAGTCAGCAGCCGGAAAGGAACTATGATCACAGCCGAGGCTGACCACAAACGGATTACCAGAAATATCTCACACTTCAAAAAGTGCAATTCCAACAGCCACGATGAAGTCCAGCCACGTGAAGCCTCCACTGACTCAATGAGCCAAAGTGAAAACAGTGACCGAGATCACTGTAGCCCAGTGAGACCTGACAACATCATGGACCTCCGCGCCAAGACGCCGGAGCAACTTGGTCGCCCCAGAAGGCAGGTCAGACGACCAATGTGCCTCATTGAAGAGATCTGAGAGACAGTAAGTCTTTGTACAAAAGGGGGAGGTGTCGTATCGTTGTGCCTGACCTCTGTCTAGAGACAGAGCAGGTAAGGAGGAAGGGGCGTGGGCGGAAGCGGAACAGGGGAGATGCGAGAGTTCAGTAAGGAGATGGCAGCGGTATAATAAAGACGTGCCTACTAAACACTCCTGGCTCCTGTAATTATGTAGGGGCAAGCGACACATGTATTGCATGCATACTGTACAAATGCATGCACTCATCACACACACAGAATGTCAGCACGAGGTCCTGCATTTTACATAACAGAAGGACTTTGCATGAGCGGAGTCAGTAGGCTTTACTCTCACTGACACAGATAAAACAATCTAGCCACACTAAGGATTCACAAAACATGGCATGCTGTCTCCACTGCGTTATTTGCTCATTCTAAGACAGGAACAACATCCCTCTGTCTACTTTGAACTACGCTTCGTGAGCCCCCACAGGGCATAAGACAGTTTGCACAAGATATGTTAGTGTGACACCAGAGCCAAAATAAAAGCCAGATACCAGGTTACACGCAGTTGGAAACCCAGGGGTATATGACAGTTCACTAGGCAGGGGGCATTCCCATTTCAAGCCCTGAAATGTAATTAACTGCAAAGATTAATAAAGGGACTTGTTTTGTGAAGGATGAGGTTCACCATAAACTAAATGACACACCTAAGACATCTTAATTAGCTGTCATTAAGAGTAATAATTATAGATTTCAATCAGATGTAGAAGTAAAAAAACCTAACCACTTGACATCTCTTTCTAGTCACAAAACAGCTAGCTAATCCAGGTCAAATGGCATGTAGTTTGTTTGCAAAAAACAGGCATGATGTTTGCTCGTGGAAATATAAGTGGCTTAGGGCCATAACATTGGTCAAACACTGTTGGGATTTTAAGACCACCTTATTTTGTAGCAACAAACAATTTACTTCAGTATTTCACAGTGCCCCAGCATTTTCCTAGTAGCTTTCCAGTGTTCTGTATTGGTTCATTATGAACACTTAATCTCCTACAATGCCAATTTCACATTAATTATGCACAATTTCCACATTCACATAAGCTAGTTAAAACACTTTCCATTTCCGAAAACGCCGACCCTCAATTAGCACACTTTCGGCGTTTTCTAATACTTATTTTTACAGCACTCTATTTTGTATTCCTCACACCTTTAAAGCCCTCATTACACATTAGGGGTAATAGTTTGAGGTAGATAATACATCCTATTCTGAGTTTTTAACAAACCGGCAAGTGATGCATAAAGTACAGACACAGTATTTAGCATACAGAATTTCGCATGTCTGCCTTTCTTGTAGGCCCTTTTCCCCTGATACACTTCAGATGCCCCAAGAGGTGTTACATTCATCTGTCGTCTGCCTGTTAACCTACTTTACTTACCTGTCTCACTAGACCCCTCCCTCCCCACTGCTCTTTGTTTAGTGGCACCCATTGGCTCTTTTCTTTTTGTTGCAATTTTATATAGTGCAAACACAACCAGTATTGGGGTGCTTTACATGCGCCCCAGTTACATTACGCACGGTCACGCTTGTCTGTTTTTAAAGCACGGTGAGATGAAGCGATTTGCCCAGGATCACAGGCTGTTGAGTGGACGCTGGGCTTGAACCTGGTTTCCAAGTCGGCACCTCTGGCCACAATGCCACGTACTCTCCACTACACCCCTCTCCAGTCCCTTCCTCTCTCCTGTGGCCAAAACACGCCTCTCCAAACAACACAAAGACACTCAGCCCCCTCTTCTTACCCTCATTGCCATCAACTTCAGAATTTTCTTTGTCCTTGCCACTCCATTAACCCCCTGCTGCCCTGTTCAACTTTGGAATAGTATTTGTCGGATGCCAGAGAGAGCAGGTTTTTTTTTCAGATTTTGAAATGCATCTCTGGCATCAGACACCCATCTGTTCCGAGGTGCAGACTGCTGGACACTCTGCCAGGTCACAGACTGACTTGTCAGATTCTCCAGTAGTGTCACACCAAGGAGCGAGCTGCATTTTTGTGAAAGTCACATATTCTGCCTGCCGCAAAAATAACACAAATCTTGGGGTTTGGGATCGCAAATCTGTTTTTTGCTGCAAAATGTACCTCCCAGGAAGCAAAATCCTGAGGGTCTTAAATGTTGGCACGTTTGATTTGCCTCAATCTATTAGGGGAAAACTGCGAGGGTGTGATAATTATCATTCAGCTCTTAATTCCGATCCCTGTGCAAACACGTTTTTAATTCCGGATGTCGACACTATTGTCCAACTCACTGGTACTCAATCAATTGGCAATATGTAGTGATGACGCCAAGCATTCCAAGCCACACAATACTATCTACAACAGGCCTCTGCAGTCGTTACTTAACCTGCTGAGCTATGTTGCTCGTCCTTGCCTCCAGTGACTTTACCTTTTCAATTTTCCATAATTTCCTTCACCTGATTTAGCGTTATCACTTTTCAGATGTTCAATAAAACCCTGCCACTCTTTGCTATGCTTCACATTAGCACAGTCTCCACTCAATTAGACTGGAAAAAGTTACTCCTGTAAAGGTCCAGTTGGTGGATATTTTTCATGCCAGCCATAGAAGCAATACCCTTGGTGGACCCCACCCCCTTGTGGCTTTGGTGGTGTTGGGCTCAGAAGGGAGCCGGATACTGGTTTCATGCAGGCGGGCTGGTCTGGTCTTTAAGGATGCTGGTGTCGACAGCTAGTATTAAGTGAAAGCTGCTTGCCTGGTGCTGTTGTTGCTGGCCAAGTCGTAGGTTATTGGCCATCACCGATGTCACCACAGAACAAGAGGAGTGGAGAATGTATGTCCCATTTGTGGTCCCCCCCAAAAAAGACCTTGACTAAGTATGAGTGGTCCAGGAAGGGCAATATATGGGAGCACTCCACTGAAAGGTTGGCAATATGGTATATATGCCTCTCCCTGGAGCTCAGCGATCACCGATGCCAAGGCTCAGCGTGCTTCCCTGAAGAAGGGGGAATGTTAGTGCATTGGGTTCCTTCTTCAACTACTGGGAGATTAACTCTTTCCTCTTCTGGAGTGGAGGTGCCAATCTACTAGGCTAGTCAAAATGGCACTTCTATAAAAGAAACTGCCTTCATAGAATTGGGAGAAAAAGCACACCGAGCAATGTGTTTGAGTGCAGCGAGAAATATTTTGCAAGGAACTCACAACTTGGGGACCATTACCTCAAAATCAATGCTAACTGCTAGGACTAAGGGAGAAACTGATGCAGGACTGCAGAAAATTAAGAAAAGCCAGTTCATAGCCCAATTCAGAAGAGAGACAATCAACCCTCATTAAACACCTGTGCTGACAGTCATGCGTAGGTAAGGGTGGAAAAGCCTCCCAAATCACCCAAAAAACATTCTCAATGTGCTTTTACCTCCCGGCTGGGCCGGAAGACTAACTGTACATCCTCAGAAAAATGAAGACTACAATTAAGGCAGAGTGGGAGGCAGTCTAATAGAAGTGGGCGTCCTATGATAAAAAGTAAATATCAGGGTCCCACATGCCAACCGGCCTCTGAAAGCCCAATGAGTCACTAAGATACAGTCTCCGGCAGTAGCGGCTCCTGGAGGGAGTGCTGCTGGGCGGGGCGGGGGATAGTAAACTCCGGCATATGGCCGATTGGAGTTAGGTAAAGAAACAAATAAATTAAAAAAATTAAATTGCACGCGCTGCAACGCATGGTAGGCTGGAACCCCAGTAATTGCTAATTCTGAGTTCCCGGCCCATTACTAGCCATATGGACAACCTGTTGAACTCTATAGTCAGCAACTGCTGTCATTGATTACCAGTGATTTCAGCCTTTGATAGCTCAACCATCAGCAAGATGAAAGGAATGAACTCAACAGTAAGCAATGAGACCTCCAGGAGAAACTGACATCGTGGAAACATTAATGACCACAAGATATGGTTGTATCTTCCCCCCAAGGACCATCCCTTATATTTCAGGCCCACCAATGGCAGGACTTGTCGGCAGAGGAGTCCTTACTGTGAGACAGACCTCTGTGGGATCCACTTGCAGGCTCAGACTTTAGTTTTTCCACGGGGAGGTGAAAGGCCAAAATGGTGGGAGTAGTAGAATGCCCTACATCCAAGTGATGCTGCTGCTGGTCCTGTCACATGACGAACGAGGACCCCAAGAACCGAAGCAGGCCCACCTGCCTCCTCACAGCCAAGACCTATGGATCTGTCCCACAATGCCAAACTGCACCTTCCAACCCCGCTAGGCTGGGGTCATAGTGCAAATTTTGTTTAGACTCATCACCATCACCCCTAAATTACTCTACAGAAAGGTCACCCATAACATCAAAATTAGGTTTTCTGTCTCCAACATTTAAATAAACCTGTGAACCCCTCTCCCCCACAACCTACTTTCAAATACCCTTCTTCCCTCAATGCTTCTTGGGAGGATCATTCAACCACTTACTAGGAGTCGCCTGACTTTCAAAGGACCTTGAAAATCAGTCCAACCAGCTCACCTTCAAAACCCGGGTCAATGGTTGTCGATCCCTCACCACTACCATGCCTCCACCTCACATCCAGAGTTGGTTTAGTCTAATAGTGCCTAAGGGCCTTAAATGCTACATAATGTACCACAACACTGGTAATACAACGCAACACAGGTTGTATAGATCCCACGCGTCAGTCGTGTGCAAGCATTTCTGAAGCATCCCTGTGGATGGTTATGGAAGCCAAGGCTTTCCCTTGTCAATGCACTAAACCCAGGCCACAGGAGAGGTGCACAAGGCAAAGAAATCAATATTAAGTTTAATTCACTTGCCGCAGGCAAATCCAACGGCGAAGACTTTTTATATTGTTTCATTATTTCTTCATGAATGGTACATGGTAATTACTTGGACGCTTTTCCCTACAGCTGACGCGGTTGCGTTTCCAGGCTGTTAGGAGAAAGGCGCTCCATTATGGCGTGAATCATTGAAGTCGAAGGAAGCAGATGGAGGCTATCCTTCCAGGAACAAGCGTTTGCCGCTTCATTCCCTCCTATTATGTTGGCTTCGCTTTTTTTTCTTCCTCTTTTATCTTTCCCTCTTATGTAATTTTTCAATTTAGGTAACTTTCGGATATGGCATATTCTTGCCTTTTCTGAATTTTTTCTCCTCATCATTTCCCGCTCTATCTCTTTTAACACCCTATGTCCCATATTTCCCTTCAGATTTATTTAATCGATTCCTTATTCTTTCACCTTTGTTTCTGACTTCCATCTATTTATTGCCTTTTTATTTATTTCCTTTTGCCATGTCTTTGACCTACGTCTTTTGTCCACTTTATACCTCTGCATATTCATCCCTTTCACCAGTCTCGCTTCTGACTTTCCATGTTTTTCTCTAGAGACATACTTTAGAAATGTGCTCTTTTTCACTTTTTTCTCTACTGATCCTTTCTTGTACTTATTCTTTTGTAATGTGTCTTTATTACTCTCTTGTGTTTTTACTTTTCATTTACCTCATTCATATCTTCTGTTCGATCTCTTCATGTCCCTTTTTTTTTATTTACTCTTCTGCCATTTCTGGATATCTATGCACATTGTTCAGTTCATTATTCTGAAATGTGTTTTATTTCATCCCTTGCCATTACTCTCTTCTTATCCTATTTTATTTCCTTTCTCTTCCTCCTTCCTACTCCAGTTCTGTTTGTAGCTTTCTCCTATTTTCTGTTTTGCAAAGTTTCTCTCTCGTCTTATCTCCCTTTCATGCTATTTCTTGGTACCGTTTCATTTAGCCTCTCTGACCAACCTTAATATGATGGAGCAGTTTGATTTTTCCTGGCTGGCAGGGCTCAGCATATTTCATCTTCAAATGCTGGTAAAGGCAGATTGAGGGTCATCGCTTCTAACAGGGAAGGGTTAGCTTGATGGGACCAACTGCCAAGATTCAGCAACGTTGGCAAGAGTCATCACGACCTGCTTTAGTGTGGTGAGGGGTAGTTTGATTTCTCCTGGCTGGCAGGGTTCAGTAGTCTTTCATCTTCTAATTCTGATATAAAGTCAGATTGTGGGCCTTATCCTCACAGAGCAGAAGGATTAGCAGGATGTGGCTAAAGAACCAATAAATCAGTGTTATAGACAGTGGCGGCTCGTATAGGGAGTGCTGTGGGGCGGTGAGCGGGCGGGGGAGGGGCAGGGTGGGGGGTAGAGGACTCAGACATACGACGGACCGGAGTAAAGTAAGTAATTAAATAAAAAAAACTATTTACCTTGTGCTCGCTGCATCGCTAATCGTTCTATTTACTTACTTTATTCCTGTTCGACGTATGTCCGAGTCCCCTACCACCCAATCCTGCCCCTCCCCCGCCCCGCCTCACCACCCCGCAGCATTCCCTCTGCGAGCCGCCACTGGTTATAGAGACGTAGCAACCAGACTTAAAGTACTAAGGAGTATTTAAAATGTTCCTTACAATGTGCCTGTGTGGCTCATGACCAGAGTTCTTGAATAAACAACGCAGGCAAAGGCAGCTCTGGCAGAAATGCTAAAACCAGCCCCAATCCCTCTGTCATCTTGTGCGATATCTCACTTTCTATCCATCCATTGTCTCTCTCTCTCTCCTTCTCCCTTCTCTCTTTCTCTTATTGTTTGCTATCTACCTTCCTCATCCCCCTCTCTTTCTCTCTTCTTTGAAGCCTCGAGGCACCAAAAGCAGCCTTCGGCTTTCCAAAACAGCCTCCAAGGGCTCCAACCCACTGGGGAAATGCCTTGTGGAATAAAAGGGCCGTCTGGCCCTAGTGAGAGCAGAGTTAGTGAAGGGAAGGAAGAGAGTGGGAATGGATCAGACAGTGGAGAATGGATGGAAAATTAACTTGTAGAAACATATAAAAAAAAGTGTTTTCATAAAGCTCACAGGTAAGGGAAGAGCTGTGCTTAGACAAACCGAAAACTACCAAATCAGTTCAATGCTGTTGTCCTAGCCAAAATAAGGGAAGCAGGGTAAGTCTTCTTTCACCACATTACTCTTTTTACCCTATGTCATTCATTAGCAATAATGAAAGCAGGGGCGGCTCTAGGCTCATGGCGGCCCTGGGCAGGGAGCGTAGGTAGGGGGCCCCGGAAGAGAGGGTCCGGGCGGGGCGGAGCGTGGAGGCCAGTGAAGAGAGGGGGGGGGTGAGGGTGCTTGGAAGTGGAACAGAGCCGGAGGCCGCCAAATCCCTGCCAGGGGCCGCCACGCAAATATGTATCCATCCTCAGAGGATTATTATATTAAGGATATATTGGCGTGATGGCCCCTGGGGTTTGGTGGCCCTGTGCAGGTGCACAGCTTGCACATGCCTAAGGCCGCCCCTGATGAAAGTGGGCGCTGTTCCGGTAGCAAATTCTAAAAGGTCTGGTGGATGACTCCCTATGTAAATGAGGATCTCTGAGATCCAGGAAAAGTATTGGACTGACACGGAAAAGTGAGGACAGCAGGGTAACACAAGGCAGGTCACTTGGCTCTTGCACTATCAGGGCAGGAATCTACCAGTGCTTTGTTTCTCACCCTAGACGTGAAGGGTGGCAGCCTGGCTTAGGTAACTGGTTCTATTGTACAGTGCTCTGACACCTTCGGGTAAAGTCCGCGCTTTATAAAAATGCATTAAATAAATAAATAAAATAAATAAATAAAAACCGACTAGAGCTCGTGTAAATGGTGCTCGTCCAACTTTGATATCCTTGGAAAGCTTGAGAGGTGCTTGGGGTGCGAGCCCTTGGTCACAATTTTGGCTTCCTTCTGCCTAGCAGGAATAGGTGGAATCTGGGTCTTTTAAGTTTGTGTAGTTTCTATTCAGGTTGCCAGCTTTGATTACTCTTTCATTTCCTATCTCGTTCATTTTTATTTTATTTATTTATTTATGTGACTTTTAAAGCGCTACAATTACCCGTGGGTGTCTCGGCGCTAAGAGCTATGTATAGTACCAGTATCTTAAGGACAAGTAAGTTCTGAGTCTAAAAAGCTGAGGGCTCATTGAGAAAACAACCAAGTCTTAAGTTGCTTTCGGAAAGTGAGCAAAGTGGGGCTGGATTTTTTGATGAGAGGAAGGGAGTTCCATAATCTTGCTGCTGCCACACTGAAGCGTCTGTCTCCCCAGTTTACTTTCCTTGTTCTGGGGGTTGAAGCAGGTGGGCCGTGTTGGAACGAAGCGTTCTGCGAGTTGGGAGGGGCTTTAAGGAGTTTCTGAGAAATTTGGGTCCCATGTTGTTTATTGCCTTGTACACAATGCACAAGGACTTGAACTTAGTACGGCTTCTGACCGGGAGCCAGTGTAGTTGGGCCAAATGTTTTGTAACAGAGGCAAATTTTGGAATGCCAAGTAGAACTCTGGCAGAAGCGTTCTGAATCATTTGTAATTTGGAAATGACTTTTTCCTGGGCGTTGAGGAAAAGGGCGTTACAGTAATCGGTGCGAGAAAACACCAAAGTTGAGATGAGCGTTTTGCCTGTTGTGATGGGAAGGTATGACAAAAGCTTCTTAATTTTTCGCAGGATGTTAAATGACGATGAAACAACAGAATTCACATGGTGATGAAAAAGGAGTTTGTCATCGAATGTAACTCCCAAGTTCCTCACTTTGCTAACCGGTTCAGGTGGAGTGCCCATCTCTTCCGGCCACCACAGGGGGGACCAGGCAGGCTGGACCTTGCCGAACAGCATTACCTCGGTCTTAGCAGAGTTCAGTTTTAAGCAGTTGGAGGCCATCCAACTGCTAATGGCTCGCATACCGTCCTTAAAGTTGGCCGCTATCGTGGATCCGTTTTTGTGAATAGATAATACCAGCTGGGTATCATCGGCGTATGTAGTCAGGTTGATGTTATACGCTTTTATTACCCTCGCCAAGTCCGACACATAAATGTTAAAAAGGGTCGGACTTAGCGAGGAGCCCTGAGGGACACCGCAAGGGAGTTTGAATGTTGGTGAGGTGAATGGACCCATCTTCACTGCCTGTTTGCGGTCGGCCAGGAAGGAAGCTATAAGGTCCTTGGCCTTGTGTTTGATACCGATAGCCTCGACACGGCCGATCAGAGTAGAGTGATCGACCGTGTCGAAAGCCGCTGATAGGTCTAACAGAATCAAAATAGCCTGACCATCGTTGTCCATTGTAGTTCTGATTTCATCAGCGGCCTTGATCAGAGCCGTTTCTGTCCCATGACCTTGTCGGAAACCGAACTGGGTGTCATCTAGTAGGTCATTGGCTTGAATGTAGTCAGATAGTTGTTCATTCATGACAGATTCAAAGATCTTAGCTGGAAAAGGCAATGAAGCGATGGGACGGTAGCTGGAGGACTCAGATGGATCAAGTGAGGGCTTTTTGAGTAACGGTTTTATTATAGTATTTTTCCAGATGTTCGGGTATATACCAGATGAGAACATGGTGTTACAGATGTAAGTCAATGGTGAACCAATAGTGTCTGGAATGGAATGAAGTACAGAGGGATGACAAGGATCCAGAGGGGAGCCTGATTTGGTTGACAAGATAAGTTTGTGAATACGATGTGAGTGTACCTGGGTGAATTCCATGAAAGTAGCTGAGTTCAGCTCTGGTTGAGTGTTCGTAGGCACCATAATGTTTGGATTGGGAATGAAGTCCTTAAATATAGAGGTGACCTTATCTGAGAAATAGACAGCTAATTTATTACATAGGCTTTGTGAAGTTTCGGTAGGAGGGTGAGCTGGTTCTGCGAGGTGGTTCACTACATCAAAAAGCTTTTTCATGCTGCATTTCGCCTGGTCTATTTGGGTGGTGTAGTAGATGTTTTTTTCCCTGGCTATTTTCTGCTTATAATCAAGGAGTGCAGCTATGTAGGTTGTTTTATCTGGTGTGTTGTAGTGTTTGCGCCAGTTACGCTCTAAGTTGCGGCAATATTGACATTGTAGCCTAAGTTGTTCTGTGAACCATGGAGCCGAAGGAATTTTTCTGTTACGTTTGGAGGTTCTGGGCGGAGCTAGAGTTTGAAACGTCCTTTCCAGAATGGAGGTGTAAGTGGCGGCCGCAATATTTGGGTCCGTTTCCCCCTCTGTGTGTACGAAAGCATCGATGAGAATCAGATCAAGATGGTTGTAATCTAAGTTTCGCCAATCTCTGGTGGTTAAAAGAGAATCGTGTGAAACATTTTTACCTGACTTTGATTTGATTTTGATATCGAAAAATATAGCAGAATGGTCAGACCAAATAAGAGGTAGTACTTTGTTCACGGTAATGAAAGGGTTGTTAGAGAAAATACCGTCAAGCGTGTGCCCTGCCTCATGTGTGGGAGTCATTATCAGTTGTTCTAGTTCTACAGCAGATAGGTCCGCGATGAGCTGGGCCGTGTCTTTGTCCGTCTGAGATTCTAAATGAAAGTTAAAATCACCCAATATAGTGAAGTATTTATGTTCGGCAGCTAGTTCACTTATTTGATGAAGTTGGGACCAAAATGCGTTACGAGAACCTGGGGGACGGTAAAGGAGTGTGCCTGTGAATGATTGATTGGTATTGAGCAAAACGGTAAATACCAGGGCTTCACATGTCGCATGTTTAAGGTCAGTAGCTTTTACTCGTAGAGTATTGCGATAAATTATGGCGATACCACCGCCTTTTTTTGATGTCTTGCGGTCTTGCCTGTAGACACAGTAGTCCTCTGGCATGGGGGCTTTAAAATCTGGACCTGAGGCTTCATCTCCCCAAGTTTCAGTCAGAAACAAGAGGTCGATAGCATGACTAGCAAGCAGTTCCAGTATATCAATCTTGTGGCAAGGTAGTGAGCGCGCGTTCACTAGTGCTGCCTGTATTGGTTTGGGAAGTGTCTGTGTGTCTTGTATAGTGTTTTTACACAAGGTGCAAGTGAAAGGACCTCCAATAGGATCTACGTAGATACACACCAGTGGGTCATGTGTGTTGTAGAAGGTGTTGTTCAGTGCATATAAGTCGTGTGAGGAATAGACCAACCTTGGTGCTCCTGGTGATGCAGGGGGGGTGGCCCTGGGCTCGGTCCAGGCTCGGACGGGCGCAGACGGGCTTGGCTTTGGCTCGGCTTCGGCGCGCGCCCGGCGTGCCCGCTGCGCCAGCCCGCTGCGCCGTCTAGCTATGACACACATTTTATTGTATGAGGAGGGCGGGAGTCCTGCGCGACTAGAGCGCTGACCCCGCTACTCCTAAGATGGCGCCCACCGCCGGCCGACACCTGAAATCGTCTACGTCGGTGGTGGCTAGAAGAGGGAACGTGATAAGAGTGTCAGTGTACCTCAAGTAATTTTCCCACTTAATTCTAGTTGGAAGCCCCCCAAGGTACAATTTAAAATTACGGTCGAACAATTTTGCTGTCCGTAGTAAAAGCGATTAAAAAATGCAAGTTCCTTGTCCTAATATACTAGTAAAGCAGCGTTAGCTCGCAGCCCCTGCAGCTGTCTCGGGGAGAGCTTCTAAGGCGAGTGCATTTATTCAGCAGTAAGCATTACCCCCATCCTCAGTAAATACATTAAAAAAATGGTGCAAGGCTACTGACTATTTCACTAATTCTCATTCTTGCTCATTTGATATCACGTAATTGATTCAACAGGATCACTGCCTGATGCATGTCAGCATAGTAAAGCAGCGTTAGCTCGCAGCCCCTGCAGCTGTCTCGGGGAGAGCTTCTAAGGCAGTGCGGCCTCTAAGACAATGAGTTTAAATATCACGGGAGGGCGGGAGTCCTGCGCGACTAGAGCGCTGACCCCGCTACTCCTAAGATGGCGCCCACCGCCGGCCGACGCCTGAAATCGTCTACGTCGGTGGTGGCTAGAAGAGGGAACTTGATAAGAGTGTCAGTGTACCTCAAGTAATTTTCCCACTTAATTCTAGTTGGAAGCCCCCCAAGGTACAATTTAAAATTACGGTCGAACAATTTTGCTGTCAGTAGTAAAAGCGATTAAAAAATGCAAGTTCCTTGTCCTAATATACTAGTAAAGCAGCGTTAGCTCGCAGCCCCTGCAGCTGTCTCGGGGAGAGCTTCTAAGGCGAGTGCATTTATTCAGCAGTAAGCATTACCCCCATCCTCAGTAAATACATTAAAAAAATGGTGCAAGGCTACTGACTATTTCACTAATTCTCATTCTTGCTCATTTGATATCACGTAATTGATTCAACAGGATCACTGCCTGATGCATGTCAGCATATAGATTACTGGGCCTTTTCTGATTACCCTCCTTTTTGGTGTACGGGCACAAAGCATCCTGCTGCCCTTGTTTCTAAGCTGGTTAGCCCTTATCATAATAATCATTTTCATGTCTATCTCTCACCTGTACTTGCAGAGCAGAGCTTGTAGGGAACGCTAGGTTGAATGACTGGGCTGGCACCCTTGACAAATGTGTGACTACAGGTTCCGCCAGCCTCCACTGTTTCCCTATGGAGTCACACTGAGCCCCCTATAGAGGTTTTGGGCAAATGTATCGTAAGGAACTGTAAATCATTTACTTACATGAGTGAAAAGCTTCATTCAGGACCTCATCTCTTAGAATCACCAGTAGTGATTATTAACTAAATAGGATAATCTTTCCATATTGAGGCTAGAGATCTGCTGAAATAGGTCCTGAAGAAAGACACGAGACCGGTTGGACCAGAGTGGCTGAAACATGTAGACTGGAATAGATTGTTGATTTAAGGGAGCATTGACATGTCCCCAATTTACATACTGTCATGATTTTACCCTTACCCTGATTCCTTAGCAAAGGAATAAAGTCAGAAGAGAATTTGAGGTAATTATAAAAACACCTTACACGGATCCCACCAATCCTCACTAATCCTCACACCTAGAAGTGCTTCCTCCCCACAGTTGTAGAGCCCACTCAGTCACACTAGGTGTCTCGAGTGTTGACCCGATGATGAAGCATGCCACTAGCAGATTCCAGTGGGTGAGGGTGTCTCATACAACTCCTAGAGACTCCTGATTGACACAAGCATTTCTGGAACTCCACTGTCCCCCAAGATTGTTTCGTTTTCGTTGGACCTTAAGTAGTTATCTCCAAAATACTTCTACCTCCTTTACTGTTTGGTTATTATTACTATCTGTCACTCTCACTCATCACACTGGCAGGCACTGCACCATGGCAGCCAGCACGTACAACACGAAAAGACTTTCCAAATAGACTCAAAACAATAACAGTCCACCGTAACGTTCCTAATGTGCATGTATTCTTATATCCTCTACCCCCGCGGGTCATGGGTTGAGTGTGACATAATTCTTCTGTAATGTGTATTTCTGACTGATGTTATGTTTTAATCAAAAATAATTGTTAAAAAAACCAATAACAGTCCCCTCCCAACCACACACTGTAGATATGGCACATTGCAGCAGTTTTATTCAGGCATACAGGGCATGGGGTGCTGTGGCCTAGGAGATTTTGGGGAAACATCCTTTACAACGCACTACCATTACGACGCAACTTTTACAATGCAAGTCATTACAACAAATTGCGCTGGAGGGCGCTCTAGGATAGGGAATAGTTTAATTACTATCCAACACCTTCCCTACTATCCACGGGGACTGGAGTTGGAATAGTAAATTTAACTATTCACTATCCAGCGCCCCCCAACGCAAGTTGTTGTAACGACTTGCGTTGTAAAAGTTGCGTCGTAATGGCATAAAGCATGCGTTGTAATGACATACATCCGTAATTTTGTGGGCGGCGGGTATTTTTTAACCCAGAGGATCAGGCCAGGCCATCATTCCCCTTAACAGTTAATAATTGGCAATTATTATTACTGCTACAGTTTTATAACATACTGTGCCATGTGATAACAGGTGTTAATTATTATCCGACTCAGTGTTAGTCATTTTGTGGACCTCAGAAGAATGAAAGGCTGAGTGGACCATCCAGGATTCAACTCTGCTGCCTTCAGCCTACACACAGCTGTCTACAATGGATGCATTTGTCATCCGGGCTATCTTTCAGGCTATAGGACACTGACACTGTGACACTGACACTCTGCTGGGGCCATCTGAGGACAAAAGGCACTTGACTTTGTTACTTTATCCAATGTTCAAGAGCTGTCTCACTTTTGCCCTCTCACAGATATGTGCTGAGTGTACAGCAGTCCTGCAAAAGGCATGTTAATTGTTCTCTTGGTGTTTTTTTCCAGCAAAGCTCAACATCATCTTAGCCTGCACTTATTGCTTTAATAAATCATCGCTTGCATTTCTGTGTCTTCCTCTCTTCCCCTTATATATTTGTTGGCCAGTGGTAATGCAGTTGGGACTGCCGCTTCAAACTGTGCTGGTAAGTAGATGCTGGGTAGGGGGAGTGGCATATAGGTAAATCAGATATGGTTAGATGCAATGCCTTCTTTCCCTCCGCTTTCTCTCACTCTTTCTTCTCTTGCTATGAAACAGACCTATTACTAATAATATACATAAAACGGGCTGTGGGTCCTCCCTTCCTTTGATAAGTCGCTTTCAGCCATTCCCTCGAGACTTTGCTCAGTCGGATATTCATCTTTCACTTAACTCTGTTGGCTGTTTGGGTGTATTCTGCCACCTCCACTCGAGTACTCACAGTGAACTGCACCAGGGACTACTTTACAACTATAGACAGCTCTGTCCCCTCCTTCTGACTCTCTTCTGTGCATATCACTCCAATGCGCTGCAACCCCCCCTCCCCAGCGCCTTGAGACCCTTATGGGTGAGTAGTCACACTTAACAAACACACGATTGATTGATTGATTGTGCTAACGCTGAATGCTGAAAGCTGGACCTATTGGCTTTGCGAATGCTTGTTCCTTCCAATTCCCCCTCCTCTGATCCTTCTGCTGTTTGTTTTTACTCTAGTCATGTTCCTTGTTCTGTGTCTGTTGTGCCAGTACTGCCAGGGTGAGTCAGCCAGATAACACAGAACGTGCAAATGAATCTGAGCAGATTTTCCAGCCTTTTCACTCCAACCATCCTTTCTCACCTCACGCTGAGTGCTTGCCCTTCCAGGCTATCCTCACATTAAAAATTAATCAAAGAAACGTGTTTTTCCTTTGAATTCCTTGCTGTACAGAGGCAGCATGACCAGCAAGGATTCTTACTGGCAGGCCATTGGCCGGTATGGCCATGAAGGCCTGGAGTAGAGTCAGTTGCATGTCAAACAGGCCTATCTAGCATCGCTGGTGGACTACTGGGGAGAGCCAGCCACATTTTGGAGGGCCAGTAGGATATGTGGCAGGACTAGCTGATTATTAAGCAGGAAGACAGAAGGGGCTGGGGGGGGGGGGAAGCCAGACAAAACTAAACATTGCATGTCATGCAGGGCCGGTGGCCTTGGGGAAGAGGCAGTTTCCTACCTTAAAGCTGACTGAGTCCATCTGCTCCATCATTTTAGATGCCACAACCTGGGCCAACTTTTCTACAGGCCTCTCCACTTTTGTTACTATAAAGATTGCAAACATAAAAGCAGCTGTACCTATGGTGACCACCTGGTGTGGCGGCGAATTCAGAGCAACGATTGTCAAAATTCAGGACAAAAGGTTACATTTATAGGCACATCTGAGGAGATCAAGCAATTATATTAATCATAAAGACAATATATACAAATGGAGCAGCCACAGAACAGTGAATCACAACCTATTGCACAGTGCACCTCACATTCAAGCCACTGTGCACCATTTGATACACCAAAACACCTCCTCTTTCCACACTGCCTGTTCTCTCCAGTTTTGAAGCAACAGTTCAGCAGTTGATCATATTTGAAAACCTCTTTTCGTGACTGCACTCTCAAGCACAGACCCTCAGTTCATGCCCACATTTCACATTTGAAGTACTTTAAACATATCATGGATTTTCTTGGTAAACATATGTTTTTGTTGGAGAAATGTCATAAGCCTGAGTGGCCTTCACTTCAATACAGGTACTGACTGCTAAGCAGTGGGCTGGGAGGTGAGTTATGGAGTGAGGGCAGGGGTAGTGTGTTTGTCTGTTCTCTACCTTGCTACTACTCTAAAGAAAGGGCATGCACTTGCCATGCATTAGGAGCACACACTACCTAAGAACTAGTAGGAAGAGGATTTGTTGTCTGCTGAAATACAGGGAAAGGGTAATTAACTGTCTAAGAACTATAGAAAGGGGCACTGTGTCCCTTCTATAAAACAAGAAACTTGGCATTAACTGCTGTAACAGCTAAGGCAGGTGTGCTTACCACCAGCAATGTGCAAAAAGGCACAGAGGTGTGACGGCAGGGAACATTGATAGTGCTCACGGTGGGGGTGGCAGATGGTGCACTTCCTGGTGGTGCTCCTGGTGACAGGCTGTCAGTGGGTGAATGACACTCCATGATGGTGCCGCACGGGTTGGCATAGGTGACAGGAATGATTATGATCAGGCCATTGGCGACTTTTATTTCCTGCTGTGTTGCAGATAGAGGTGTCTGTGGAGAGTGGGCATAGGCTGGGCTTGACTGTGTGTAGGCTATCATGTTTTAGGCTTAAATTTATAATAACTGATAAAACTCCACTGAAAGGGAAAAATCCATCATCACTGAAAACACAAACACTGATAAACACCTGTACAAGCAGAAAATAAAATGCCATTCAAAGAAAGGAAAGTGAGAGTGAATTAGTTATTTTTATTTCTTTCTGTCTGGGCCAATTCTCTGCAACTTTGTTATGAAAGGTAGAAGCAAGAAAGACTAGTCTAAGATTATACCACATGAGTTTTGTTTCTCCTTCCTATTGTTTTATTCACTTTTTTGCGTGCTTGAATGAAAGCCACAGGTTTAGAAGCATGTTTTAGGTCTGATCTAATTATTTTATACACTGTAGAGAATCTGGGAATATTAAAATCATATTTGATCTTTTGGCAGTGTTTTTGTCTTTCACTGATATGTGAAATTGCTGGTTCATTAGAATTGTGACCAATATGCACCATCACTTTCACAGACACAGAACGAGCAAAACCCTTTGATACATCAGGCCTCTTTTCTAACAAGTCAGTAGTGATTCCAGGGGAACTGTCAAACACCCAAGGCTTCAAACATTCAAAGCAAGGTGTAGTGATTGGTACCTGTTAAAAGATTGCTGTCACCAAGGCACATGGGATAGTTGCCAGCAAAATTCATAGCTGCAATGTATTCCATTATTATCGGATATATCTTCAGCTGATCATGGCTTTTTACCAAACTGCACTTTACTGCGGATGTTTTGATTCAATAGTTACAATGTTAACAGCAGAATTTCAAGTCCCAGGAGGCAATGTGATGTCTGTTAAAATGTCAGGACTGACAAAGTGAGACAGTTGCCATGACATGACATTTGGCAGCAATGAATGGCCACACAACAACAGCAGCACCTTAATGTAGGTAGGCAAAGAATACAAAAAAACAGCAGTGAGTCGGCTTAAAGCATCACATTTCAGGTGCCTTTGAATGCAGGGCTGCAAATTAATCTGGTATAATAAAATGTTTTAAAGGCTTTGCAAGGTACTATTCTGTTGGCAGAATTGCCCACCTTTGCAGTGTAGTAATACTCATTTAGGAGTAGATGAATAACCCCCTAACTGTGTCCAGGAATTTGTTTATCAAAACATTTGAATCGTGCACTTTTTTTTCTTCTTATTTTCATATGTCAAGACAGCAGCATGTGGGTTAACAAGCCTTAACATCTGTTGAATTTGCACAGTTGTAATTCTACTTCAGTATCCTATGGTGTGGATTGTACTACAGACGAAAGCAAACATTTTACCCAGTGTAGCATAATAGTGTCATAACGTCAGTCCCCTCCAGAATACGTTTCTACCTCGGATGATATCTACACCAATATCGATCAAGTAGTGCATTATGGCAAAGAATCTCCAATACAGCGTCAGTTATCTCCAGCATCCTGGGCCTAAGCCCAGGGTGCTGGAGATGAATGACGCCGTATTTGAGATTCTATGTAATAAACTTAGGTTTGCCTCAACAATATCCCCTAAGGGGGGCCGAATATATTTTGGCTGCGAAGTGGGTGGCATTTGAGTAATGTAAGTTTTGGTTCAGTCATTGCAGGTATGAGATCGCCCCAACCAGTCCTCCGCCATCGGGACCTGCTTTTTCCCATTTCATGGCCACACTGCATTTCACTAATAAATAAGCCAATGCCATCTGGTGTCTGGTGTTTGGGGGCAATTCCTGACACATATCTCAAACGGCTAGAACCACAACCAATTGTGGTTCTACAATTGCCACAATTGGTTGTGGTTCTAGCCGTTCTTCAGTCATATTAGCTATCTTACTAATTATTGCGTGCAAGAATTGATGAATAGGTGGACATTCCCATGCCAGGTGGAAAACTCAGCATAGCCCTCCCCACATTGTGGGCCTCCATGCATTCAAGTTGGATCTATTCCATGTTTCCTGGCTGGAGTGGAGTATGCCATGAGTAGGAATGGGAAATGAAATAGCTTATGATGATAATTGATAGAGATAAGCCAGTTCTGCATGCAATGGAAGATCCATTGTCATCAGTTAGTGTCATTCCTAGGTCCATCTTGCTAGCCATGCATGTAAAAGCTAATTTCCTATTCCTGGTCTGCACCTCTAAGGTGTACAATCTTGACAACCACCTATTAGAATCCTGCAAGCGAATAAGCTGAGTCAGAGGGGCACAATCTGGAGGCTCCAGTGAGAGCCCAGGGATTTGCTCCCTTACTGTTTGGCGGAGGCACACACATGTAAATGAGTCCAAAGTTGTGGGGTGCACCCTACCATGGAACTGATTCAGTGTACGAAACTGCCCGTCTGTATACAAATACCACATCCCCGTCAATGCGGCTATGTCCAGTGATCTTTGTACCGCCCTTTCAGCTGTGAGTGGTAATATTGTGTTTTTAGAAATACGCATCACCAGCCAGTACAAGAAGGGCTCCCTCAAATTCTGACACAAGCCTCTTCAGGCCCATCTTATTGTGGCAACTGTGTTCACCTCACCTTGTGGTCTCTGAAAGGCTCTGGGTAACTCAAATGAGAGAGAAACGTCACTGGCCCACTCCCTCTACAGAATAAGATAGGGAAGTTGTACATCCGGGTGATACCAATGTCATGCAAAGTGATGCAGAGCCCCTAAGTAATACTATTCTAAGTCAGGACTTTGAATCCCCCCTGTTCAAACTGGAGTGTCCTTATTTTCCCAGCTAATACAAGCTGGTTCATTTGCCCATATCAATTCGAGTAACAAAGTCCTGACCGTTCTGAAATTCCTTGTGAGTGGATGTTAATATTCATAAACAAGTAAAAGAAATGTCGTAGGACACACATGTTGGTCAGAGCTGTTCTCCCGACCAGCGAGAGGGTGAGACAGAGCCAGAGTTTTATCTATTGGAATAATGTATCTATGGTTTCACGCTGTGATATCTGACTGTGGAGTCCGTAAGTAGGAACAGATCAGTTTTTCCCAACCCTGCATATCGATAATATTGAATCACCGCCCTGACCAATGGAGACACATTTCTTCGGGTGATGGTCCTCCAGCTACACCAAGGCAATCTCTTCCAGGTAATCTGAATTAGAGCCATCGAGTTCCTGCACACATGGTGTATACATATGAGCATAATATTGTGTGAACTCACCAAGTATAATCTCACTATCCATAAGTAACTCCCTATCATCAGTGTCATTGCAGAATATGTTAGTTCTGATAGGGTCCTTATGTAGGAGCCTGGACAAACTTCTTCTGTGTTGCTCTCCCTCTCCATACTGTCCAGCAAACACATATTTACTGACCTTGCTTTCTACCAAATCTGTATACTGTTGTAGCAGTTGATTCTGCTACTTCAAGAGTTGTTGGGAGGTAGCCCGACCAGCGCCGCCTCTACCTCCATGATCCAGGACTCCTGGAGAGCAAGCTGCTTGTGAATATCTTTTTGGATTCCCACATGTTTTGTGATCTCTACACCCCGTACGTAGGCCTTATAGGCCTCCCACACAGTTGCCTGAGAGGAAACAGTGCCCCGGTTTAAGGCAAAGTACTCAACACTGGCTTCACTCTTACTTTTTAATCCATTACTAATCCTGTAAACCAGTCAAAGTCCTAACAAAGTGAATGTAAGATGTAATGAGATGTGAGAAAGTGTAATGCGATTGAAGTGTGAGTGAGAGTGAAATACAAAGACTTTCTATGCTTAAAACAGTCTTACATAACGTCTTTGGATACTCTGTCAATGGGAAGAGAGTACATGGCCTACATCAATTCTCCTTTAAATCTAAATATATGCTTTAATAGCATCAATTCAAAAAATAATATGGTTTAAAAACATAGGAAAACATGTTTTTTGTCTATTTTGTTGGGTTAGCCAGCTGAATAAATACTGATGAGCACTAATTTCAAAAGATTTAGGAAACACTGATATAACACCATTGAATTCCACAGAAAATAAACACTGAAAACAGGGCAGCCTAACTGTCTGACATTTACAGGTTTTTGGTGTGTTTATGTGACACTTAGACAGTAAGCCAGTCTCGTTATTTTCGATTACATCTCTTTACAGCTTTACATTTTGCTCTTTGTGGAAGAGTCTCTGCAACAGTGAAACTTAATACTGTATGTCTCAGGAAAGCAAAGCCATATGAACTACATAAAAACCTGATATTCTGAAAATGAGACAATACAACAAAATGAGAGGTTGTCTCCTATCAGAAGAGCTTTGTCGAGAAACTAACATAACAAGGTTTATAGTGGCATGTGTTCTGATGTGGCCATTTTTTGAGGTGTCAATGAGAGGTGTTGATGGGCATGGAGAAGTGGTGCTTGGGGTGGAAACAGTAGAGTCAGGTGTTTGGATACTTGGGGGTGCTACACTGGTGCAAAGACATAGCAGGAATCAGGCGAATGAGTGCCACTGGCATACAGAAGGGATGGCAGAGGCAGGGAGAGAGAGAGCGAGAGTGAGCCATGGGCAGGAAGAGAGATTTCCAGAGGCTTGGAGAGAGTGCTAGGGGTGGGGAGAGGGGAGACCATTGGCAGGGAAGGTGAGAGTAAGTGCCAGGGGCTTAGAGGGGGGGAAAGTAGGACCAGGTATAGAAGTGCAAATGGGATGAAGGACTGCAAGGTGGAAGAAGTAGTGAAGGGTGTGAAAAGGCAATACAAGGTGGGCAGTGGGTATGTAGCTTGGGCAGAGGGGATTACTAGGCGGGTAGAGAGCATGCAAGGAGAAGGAAAAGGTAGGACGAATTGGAGTGAAGTAGTGCAGGCTGGGAGGAGGAAGCATAAAATGGAAAGAGGTGCCACAATCTGAGAAGACGTGTCAGGTGGGAAAAGGAATTGTACAGTAGGAGGAGGAAGTACTGGATAGGAAGAGGGACTCCTGGAAGGGTTGAATAAGTGTTTTTTCAAAGAGAACTAGCTCTGGAGTGGGTGTTCCTAGCTTATGTTTGTTTTCGAAAAAAAACACATTATGTTTATAATAAAGCCCTCACTCAGCAACATAGTTGGTGACAAGTTTCATCATCGGGCCCCACCCAAGGCACCAAGTGTGTGCTTCAACTCCTGGATACAGCAGAGCTGGTATTGTGCCATGAGAGTGCAGTGAGAAGAAGTGAGTGAATGTTAAAAAAGCTGTCCTAAGGGTCCCTGCGATGAAAAATACGATTTTAATCAATGAGCCCTTTGGCAGTTGATAAAAACGAGAGGCGGCTATTTAAGGAGATGTTAGGTAACTCCAGAATTAACATTCACTGCTCGGATGGAGAGATCTTAGTACGCATGATGGTTTGACCGGCCTTCTACAGCTGGCCAAACCGTCATGCGCACTCCAAGCAGTGCCATCACTCCTCCGCCTTCCTGCGGCTGTGTCGACGTGTCGGAATGGATGGCTCCGCCATTGGCTCAACTGCAGGAAGTAAGCGAGGAAAAATAAAATCATAATCACCTTTTTTATTATTTTTATTTTCAGTTTTTCCTTCTCAAAAGCAGAGGGGCGACGCTCCTCTGCCTTAGTGATGGAGCTGCTGCTGCTCATTGCCGCCCGCTTCCATCTCTGTTGCTGCCCACCTCCAACACTGGTGCCAAACATGGCACCATAGGCTGCTCACTGACTTCAGGGCTGGCAGCAGACCTGCTTGCAAGCCATAACAAATGGTAAAGATATAAAGTGATGAGGCATACACTCCTGCCTAGAATAGGATTGGGCAAGCAAGCAAAGCCCACTCTTTATGGGAATATGGATGGTTCACTTCTTGAGAAAATTTGTGCAGTAAGATGGTGAATTTTACTGCACAATTTTCACATAAGAGGACCAAAAATATGGAGTTGTTGAAAGGTCACTAACGAGATAATGCAATACCTTTGTGGTGTGCCAGGTGAACCTATTCATCTCCAGGGGCTACCAGGGTTTACCCTCCAGAACAAGCCTTTGAAAAGTGGTTGGAAAACAGTTGAGTTTTCAGTACAAGTGCCCTAAAAATCGGCTAAAAAGCTAAGGTCTAGATGCATTAACGGGTTTTACCTATTTTGTGCCTTTGGGAACATGTGTTCGTACATACGGTACGATATGTATTGGAGTTATCTAACAACATAATTACAAAGTTTCACATGCCCTGGATTAATCAAAACATATATAGCATCTTTCTTGATCTTTCAATTCCAAATACATTCTGAGAAAGCTGAAAACCTTTTTATTTCATCCGGTCTAACTAACTCTTACGCTATCTTGCGGGTTCATGGTACTCTTAGCGCTTGGACGCCTCCGGGCAGCAATTCGCGCTCTATAAATTCACATCCTATCCTATCCTATTGTGGGAAATATTTTTGTTACAGGCTTATTACCATCTCCTGCTGCAAACAGGAGCCCCCTCCGGTCCCTATTAAAACCGACAAGTATGCCCTGTCTCAAGACCAATTTATTAACTTAGATCATTATCTGTGACTCTGTCTCAGGGATGCCCTAAATCAGCATCACTGACAGTGGACCACTCACCCTCACTGCCAGTGTCCATGGTCACACATTTGTGATTAGGGTTTTAGCAAACCTAGGGTTCAGTTCTGGCTTCCTCTCTTCTTCTGATGCCTGTGCCCTCAAGCTCACGTCACTTCCGGTGCACACGATCACATACTAGTATCAGTAATCATCATCTCCAGAAGTGTTCACAGCCACTAACACTACCAACACCCTCCGTCACCATCACAAAGTTCATAATGCAAAAGATTTGGGTTTGAAAAGCTCAAATCAACAAACACAGATGAAATGTACTTTGCTTTAATGCCACAGCAACCTATTTGGCTGTACACTGATGTGATTTCACAGGCAGTAGTCAAACCAGTTTTCTGTTTCATTAAAAAAATGCATTAGTGTAAACCATTATGCAACCAATTTACATAAATACATGTTTGTAAACAACATTTTTAAAGCTGAGCAAATGCCACCTGCCAGCAACATCTTCTGTCTTCTGGTGGACTCTTGATTGCCATCTACACTCGCACCAGGATCGTGGCCATCAAATGGTCCAGGCTGACCCAACAACTCTTGCAATGTCTCACAATGGTGTTCACCTTGGTGTGCCCTTCCCTATTGGCTTCTTTTTTGATCCTACTAATCTGGCCTCTTTCAAGGGATGCACCCATTTCGGGCACAGTGTGCCGACTTTGTCGCTGGGGAACCAGGTTCGGGTGTCGCGGTCGATTCAACATCCTGTGATCCAGGGCAAATCACGTATTCTCCCCGCACCTACCAAAAAATGAATATGTCCTGGTGTAATGTAACTGGTGCTTGTGGAAAGTGCTGTAAAACCTTCAGGTGGAGTTCGCGCTAGATACAATTGAAGAACAAAAAAAGGAAGGCAGATGTGGGGAATGACATTACCAGCTGCTGGTGGTCCTAAGTGCATGGGGCACCAGAACTCTTTTCATTCCCGTAGGTCACAGTGGTGTAGATGATTGACGCTTTACTGTGCCACAAATGTATTTGCACCTACTGCTTTTATCGGATGCCCACTGCTGCCTCTAAGTGCTGAAAGAAAATTCTCATCTGGTGGAAGTAAATAATCACAGCAGTAGCTAAGATCAGAATAGAGAAGTTCTCCAAAAAGGCATCAGAGTAACAGAAAATCACTGTTAGCAGTAGCTTACAGAAATATTGTGCAAGAGTAGCACAGCCAAGTGCTAGAGGGCATGGCAGGGGAAGATGTGCATAGAATGCATTGCCTCTCTAACAAGGAACACTTACTATATAGAACAGGGGTCTCCAAACCGGTCCTGGAGTGCCAGATCCATGCCAGATTTTTAAAATAACTACATGTATCTCAATGGGGATATCCAAAAAATCTGGCATGGATCTGGCCCTCCAGGACCGTTATGGAGATCCCTGATACAGAACAGCACAAAACATGTTGCAAACTCTGAAGGTTAGATTGTATCTAGCTAATAGGAAAGGATCTTCTGATGGTCTGTCGTCTTCTCGATTCCCACGGTAAAGATTAAGGTCGACATGTTGTTATTTTTATGTTACTATAGCATATTTCAAAAATATACATCTAGGAAGGTTCTCATGAGAACCATTGCAAGTCTACTCTGTTAGTTGTTTAGTGTCCCATTGTGTAAGAATGGGCTGCTCTATGAAATGAAACATCAGTATCTGGCATGTCCTGGTTAGATCAAGGGACTCAAATCTATAGCAGTATACTTGTTCATTATAAGCAGGTGGCAGAGGTAACTATCTAGAATACGATGAAGTCATATGGTGTGAGGAAGGGAAGAATACATTTTGCAGCAAACAGCACATTTCACGAAGATGTTCGGTTCTTCAGTTCAATTATAATGCTAAATCATGCAGTTACAAAAAGGCATTTCTTTTTATTAGAGGGAAAGGAAGGAATAACTGAAGATATTGAGGCCTATCAGTGAAAGAATGACAGAAATGGGACCTTTATGTAGAAATGAGCAGCATTTTACTCTTTTTGCTTGTTCAATAAAAGCAAATGTTATCTAACCTCTATATTGACATGCACTTCCTACATAAATGATAGTACACATTTCTTTATTGTCATGTGGTTAATTTACGTCCATTACGTAAAAAATTGGGCAGCCAGGACACCCAATGGAACAGTCATTCTGAGCTGCTGAGGAAATATGTTGGGGGGAGAAGGGCAATGGAGAACTGTGGTTCAATGGTTAGAGCGGCAGACCTTGATGCAGAGCTCTGGCCCGGGACCAGGGTTCGATTCCCACCTCGGTGGTTATTGGGCTTAAATTCCTCGGACCTGATATTCTCACCTCAGTGCCTATTCTAATCATGGGTCCCACTTTGCAACTCTGGGCAATAGCTTGCTTAATCTCCACAACGGCCCCAACAGCGCTGGGATGTCTTGCTTCACCTTGGGGATGCCCATGAGTGGACATTTAACAGGGAAAAGCCAGGAAGGGTTCCTTAGCGGTATGAGTACAAGCGCCGGGAGACCCCGGTCCGGGGTAGCTGTGCGCTATAAAAGTACAACACATTTACATTTACATGGACACGTGGGCTGGGCCGAGACCGCTAATCAGCATCCAGGACTAAAGTCACCCAAGGTGGAGCCCCTGGGTTAGAAGAATTCTTCCTTCATCTTTCTTTTATTTGCTCTCATTCCACCCTTTTAGAATGCTCAGAGTCAGGAACTGTAATGCTTACATTTACAAGCATCTTTTAACATAACCAAATAGATAAAAGATACCACATTTTGACAGGAAGACCACAATTCTCAATTTTTGCGTAACAGTGTCTGTTTACATAAAGTTTCACAAACCTGATGCATTTACGAGCCTGAAATTCTGAATTTGTTTTACTTGCATGGGTCTTGTGTCTTTTTCGTTGTGGGTAAGGCCAAACTTCAGGCACAAAGACCATCAGAACTACGTGGAAAAATGATAGTATACTTACCTATAGGTCATATTTTTTAAATTTTATTGTGTTTATGGTGACTGTGTTCAATAAATCCTTTGTGATTGCCCTTCTCCTAGTGAAGGAACTGTCTTTCTGTAACATCACTGTAAGATGCTAGTATAGTGACTGGTGAGGACTATTGTGTTTTGTGTACTTACGGTGGTCAGCCTTAGTTATAATGTAAATATATATTAAAAGTATGTGCACACACCACTCAGTTGGACATTCATATTTATTGTGCCTGTGGTAACTTATGCACTGCATCCAGGTGCACTGTACTGAACAGCTCTTCAATTACATTTGGACTGTCTAGGCAGAGAGACACTTATGTGACCTTCAGTTTCTCATTTAACCTAAGTACCTTGAGTGTTGATTGCGCGAAGCCCTGAGATTTCTCTGATTTAGAAACCTCACTAGTCCGTAAGATTAAATCTCCTGCTATTGTGTAGTTCTTACAAATCTATATAGGATTTGCACGGTTAGACAACATAAACTAAGAGATTGGTGTCCAAACTGATTCCAGACACCCCCAGAGGATATGTTAGTCTGTAGACCAGCTCCCTCACAGTGCCACTATGAGCCCCTCTTACCAAGGAGCGAAAAATTTCTGGCAACTATCGAACATGACAATCCTGACCCCTGAAGGATCATGGAAACAGTACAGTACTTTTCACTCACTCGCGCTCACTCGGTCTCAGAGAGATATATGGAACAAACTGTGGGGATATTTTCAATAAGCAGTTATTGAACCAGCGTCATTCTAGTTCAAAATGCGTGTGCTGCAACAAGCATTAGACAGAAACATATATATACGATTATGAGCACCAGCAGAGTTAAAGAAAATATAGAATTCTACCATAGTGCTGAAACAATGGATCTATGCAGGCATATAGATACATGACAGTCATAATGAGCACTTATACGATGCAACCCTAGCTAGATGTACCTAAATGTACCTAGCATGTATGTGGGTGTATAGCCAAGAATCCCCCTAGGATAAAGCCAACCCCATTACCTGATGTGGGAGTGCGCAGGACCCCGTCTTGGTCTCGTGATGGACACCCCGCAAGGGATGTCAAACCACTGCATGCTGGAGTGTCTGCATGCAGGGACCTCAGCGTCTCGCGTCAGCATGTCAGCATGTCAGCATGGACGGGTTTCTCTCCTCTCGTTTGCCCAGCGAAGATGTAGTGCTTATATACCCGAAAGGTACCCTCAGGGGTTCTACCTAGAAGTGTACTATGGGCATTTGGGCACGGATGATGATAGAGGTGACCCTTATACTGAGTTATTGTGCAGAAGATGGTAATCCTGCTGTGATGCTGAGAATCCTCATGCATAATACATGAGGCTAGTTTTCGGAGAAAACCACACGAGATTAATGTAGCACCTAACAAGGTAAAAGGTCAGCACCAAACCTGGAATGTAGAACAATGGGAGGACAGATGTAGGTAAAGGGTCGTGTAACTACCTAGGCCAATATTGGGGTACATTGGGGTTCATAACACTGGGAACCGTGAATGATACTCAATCTGCACTCATTCTAATCAACCCACATATTTGCACACAAGAAAGTTTCTTCAATTTGTTCTTTCAACTATAAAGGGTGTCAGATACTATTTAGGAACAAACATTTATGTGAAAACGCTAGGAAAACACTACACTCTCCTCCGGCGCCTAATATAAGAGACCTTTTGAAATAGTTGCTAGAAAGCAAAGCTGTCAGCCTGTGTGCTGTCTAGGTGGTTCCAGATAGAAATATGTGGGCTTTTGGAATTCACTGCAGCTCAGAAAGAAGAGAATATTTGTCAAATCTCACAGCTGTTATAAGTGTTTCTGATGCAAATGTGGCTCTCACTTCAGTTTCTAAATGACATGTTCCACATTAAATATTGCATTGTATTTTACATTGCAACGGATATGCTCCTGCAGAAGTGGCTGCTGGGAAAACCATGCCATATGTTTTTAGAATTGACTGGGATTAATCTAACCTTCAATTACTGCTTCCCACATCTGCAATCTTGCCAGCTTCAAAGGGAACCTGAGCACAGAGAACTCTTTTATGCGACAGACAGCTATGAAAATGTAAGAAATCGAAGCTCGCGTCTTTGTACAGATCACATGAGTGGGCTTTTTCAGTAGCCTTCAACCAAAGGAGAACAGTATTGGATCTCAAGGGCAAGAAACCTCGGGGCAAAAAACCTCAGTGTGTAAATACAAGAAAGATGGCTCACAACGACTAACTTCTGCTATGTTAGCTTCAAATTGATTTGAGGCTTTAGAAGGCACTGAAACCCCATAGCCTACAAACATTGGACCAAAACTATATTAACAAGCAGAGAAGGGTGCTCTATTTTGTATACAGATGAGCTGATGATTAATCCTAGGCTTTTAGGATAACCAGGGACATTTTAAGGATTTTTGTGGCCTTGAGCCAAATGCATTTTGGGGACCCCTGATTGGAACAGCTTTGAATGTATGATCTAATTTCAGCTCTTTCATGGGCTCTTTGGCCAGGTCACTGACAGTGTACAGGCGCACTTGTCCAGATACCAAAAGTGTTTAAATTTAATATTCAGGGATAGTGATTTGTTTCCAATATTGTAACTTAGCAGAAGCTCACTAATATTTCTGCAAATAATCTCTGTGTCACCCTCCCTTTTTTCATATATGAGCAGGGTTGGCTTTATCCCAGTGCAAAAATCTTTATTGGCATTCCCCTGCCCAGAGAACCCTCCTTCTCCATTAATTCTCTCACTACTGTGCTCCACAGTTACCCCTTATCTTTCCATAGACCCTCTCTCACTTGCATTTCATTTGTTTTATAGTGTTACTCTTACCAGTGTAGGGTGTCAGCGGACTTTACATCACACATACATTATACAGAATCAATGAATCCTGAATGTATAAAAAAACAGTCTATAGAAAGTATTACATAAGACAATGAGATTTCAAGGTGAGGGAATCACATGTCAAGATTATAATAGGTAGTATATTTCAAGAGTGTTTGGTCTGGAGAAGGACAAACTTTGGAGTTAAAATGTACCACAGTGTCAGGCTTTACTAATAATAGTATATTTCTACCCAAAGTAACCCTTTATAGCAACATTTGGGATAATGAAAGACTAGGGGGGAAAACACAATGTTCCAACCTATAACATGTTGCTTGCATACAGCTCCTTGATGACAGTTCATAGCTCACTGTGCTAAATTAGTGTTGTAGCATATGAACTACAGTAACCAAGAGATTTCTGTAACAAACGCAGTAACCCACTGAGGGATCCACTTAAAATATAGGTCAGGGATTTGTGTGGTACATGTACTTTCAGCAGGCATATTAACCCGCTGGGCTACTTTATCGTGAGTAGAACCTGCTACTAGACAAAACACTGGTCTCTCTATAGCAGGAACATTAATCACCAGAATTGTCTTGATGTTTTTATCGGTGCCTGAAAACTGCTGTATACACAAGGAACTCTGCAGCAGGAGCTATTAAACCTGTGTTATTTAAAAATGCAGCGCACTCCCTGGTCAGCGCCAGGTGCAGCTGCACCGGTCACACTGCCCTGTAAGTGAAGTCCTGTTTTGATCTAAAAGAAACTTTTTTATGGATGTTGTATATACATGGTATTTTAAAAAATCTATTGAAGAATTTTTAAAGGTTGTCTGGACAAGACTCCCTCTAGAACATGGCTAGCTGTATCAGGAGGCCCGCTGAAAGGCTGGTGCCCTGGGCCAGAGCCCACTATGCTAATTCCTTAAAACGTCTCTGGAGAAAACCACATAACACCCTATAAATGTAAGCACAATGTGTCTAACTGGGAGTAACTTACATAGTGAGAGAATATTCCTAAAATGTGGCATAGATCTTCCCCCAAATACCGATTTTGGATAACCCAGAAGTAGACCAGAGGAGGACTAGGCCATCCTCAACTTTCCATCAGATCGGTTTGAAATGGTCTCTTGGGTCATAATATTGGAAATTGATTATAAAGGAGAGTCCAGTCCTCCAGCAGATGGTCAAGGGGTGTCATTGTGGACTCTCCACCTCCTGATGTTTTGTAGTTTCCTTCTAACATCTATGAAAATCCCAGGCATTAGCTGAGCTGTTATCCAAGTTTCTTGCCCTCTCTTAAACAAGCAACAAGTACCTTCTACACCACCCTCTGCCAAAGAAACCAGCAAGGCATTGATCGGCAGTCTGTGTGCAGTAACTGGTGATAGCTGCCTCATAGAACAGTATGCTAAGGCTAATACAACAGCATTTGAAACAGACACCCATTGCTGATGCCCTTTATGGTAGCAATACTAGGGTCGAGCTAATAGATGAAGGACTCTATAGCATCTTTACCCTTCAATAACACATCATGGATAACTTACAATCAGAACGGTTATCACTGCACCATATATAAGGCAAGATTTTGATGTCAGTCTCGTCTACGCACAAAGAAAACCTGAAAATAATCTCGCTTGGAACAATAGTAATATATTTCATGGGAGACAGGGGACAGGTGAGTGAGAAAAAAATTAATGACAGGAAGATGTGAGGTCAATGGGTGAGAAAGACATAGGCCTCACCACCCGCAAAATACCCCTGACTACGCCTTCAATCTTCCCCCGGAAACCCACAGTGCGGGACGAGGATGGAGAGGGGAACTCACATCTTTGGGATGGTGAGATGGTGGGTGTGTCGCGGGCTGGAAAATCAGGCAAGGAGGCCGGATATAGTGGGCTATGCCGGTATTTATTAAACACAAAAGTTAGGAAACAGGAGGGTCACAAACAAAGAGGTCCAAAGGAGAGTCCGGGTCCTTCTTCGGGGCTTGGGTCCGGTTCCTTTCTTGGGGTCCTTGTGGTGGTTCTGGCGTTGGGGAGGAACCTCGGAGGGCACACAAGAGTACAAGGTACCGTTAGTCCAGGCGGGGACTCTGTGAGTTTGCGATCACCGACACCCGGGTAGTGAGGAAAGGAGAGAGGTCCGTGAGGAAAGGAGGTCGCGGGGGGGGGGAAAGATGAAGGAGAGGAATACAGCGAGAGAGTGTCAGATACGTACGTGAGGGGGAAAGGGCTTTCTACAGTGAGGGTGCTTTACAATATCTTTAAAGTGCAATTACTACGAGATTCGTGCCTAAGAGAGAGAGAGAGTTATTTACACAGTAGTTACAATGAGCACCTAGCGTACTCTGAGGTGGGATTACGGGTACTCACACGGTCCGCCGTAACTCTCCAGTGAGTTGCAGCCGCTCTTCAGCCACCTCCTAGGGATTCCACCAATCTTTTGACCACATGTCTTCTTCGGGATTCGCCTCTTTTCCGTCTTCTGCGCCAGTCCGAGCATCCTGCCACGATACTCCGACGGCGTTCTGGGCTTCGGGTTCCTTTTTCACTTGTTCTGCCACTGTCTCAGGGATGGGACTTACGGGGTCGGAAGGAAGTGTTTCCTGTTGACGGCGTCCTCTGGTTGGATCCTGCAATACAGAGAGGGGCGGGGATCTCCTTGTCATGGTTACCGTTCCGAGACTGTTTTCTGACTCAGGACAATGACCGAAGGGGTTTGCAGCTGGTACAGCCAATAGCGGTAGGTTTCTAGGAGGGTCCAGTCCGGGCGGGGGAGATTGCGGGACCTCATCACAGATGGGAATTGCCCCACACTCTGTTCCTCATGTAAGTCATTTAACTTCTGGAGGCAGGGGAACAAACCCAACTCCCTGTCACCAATTGAATTGAAGATACACCATCAGGTGTGAATTACCATAAAGATGATCAACCTCTGAAAGACTCTTCTGCAAAACTGCATTACGAGAAGGGAATACATAATGTACATGCACACACACACACACACACACACACACACACCCACACACACACACATTAATGTTAATGAGCTACGAGGACAATATGTGTAGCTCGTCGCCCTATCTGCAGGAGAGAGTCGTACCCCTACCAGGACAGATCTGACCTCCTACCTCTAGGGTGCCCTTTATTAATGTTTGCAACTAATTCACTAAAGGAGGGTTCTTGATATTCTTAGATACATTTATAACACTGTTGGTGGAGGCAAGACCCTCACCCATGACTCCAGGGGCGTAACACAGGCCCACGCATCCCCCGCAGTGCGGGGGGGCCCTCAGGCTCAAGGGGGCCCCCTCAGCATTGCACTTCGGCCTAAGAGCTCCTAATAGAGTCCGGAGGGGGGCCCCTCCACGCACCTGGCAGGGGGGCCCCCTCAAATATCGTTACGCCACTGCATGACTCCTGTATGCATGGCATGCAAGCAGCTGGATAATCAGACAACCAAAAGCTGAGATTAAATGGGCATTAGTGAATTATAATGTAGACATATGTTCCCTGTGACACCTCAAACTCTCTAGTTGGCTCACAAGTTCAAGAGGGAAAGAAAGGTATATTTTTTTTCTCCTCATATCGTATTTTCCTGATCCTTTAAGTAGATTGTTCATGAACCTTGTTCTGGATAGTGGGAAATAGTGGGATTTTAAATAGCCCAGGTATGTTACAGAGGGAAGCCCTCTGGCCCCATCAGAACTACACTGTTACATTAAGGCCCATCATAGGCTCTCCTTGTTCAGATCTCCTAGCTCATGTTAAGGTCTCTTGACCACTGTCTACTCATAAGGCCATAGGTCAGCTTCCCAGGACATAGGACTGGTTATTCTAAAGCAAGGCATGCATTAAGTCTCATGGCATTCCTAGTTACACTCAGGGTTTCCTGCTACCTACTCCTGGGTTGCTCTTCAGAAGAAAAGAAAATATCCATGCTACTCAACATATAAAGGTTGAGCATTGACTATTCCTGTAGGTGTTTGCTATACAGACATGGGCAATTATTGGAAAGAATATATTTAGTTCAATGATTATACACTGAGGCACACATATGCATCAGTTTAGCATCCATGCAATGACACGTTTAATGGAGTCCACTAAACATGTACAAAGTGAACAAACCATAAGGTATTCTATATTAATTTAGGAAAAATATTATGGTGCAGAATATGCTCTACTAGAAAAGAAACATAGTCCGACAGGGCAACTGTGCACTACCTACCTCTTTGTAGTCACTGTCATCAGCTTACTAAGATTTCAATTAATCAAAGGCAGAATTGGTGCAGATAGGTGAAAGGTGAAACCTTTCTTTATTGGATAGTTAATTAAAATCAAAACAATATTCCAATTCATAAAATTCATTGTACCGTCCTATTAAAACTTGCAAATATTCCTGTTTCTTTAAACATAAAATGTTTTAAAAATATTGGATACAGCTGATATCCACCTTTTTTGGAAGGTGCATTAACATTTGATCAGTTGTTTCTGTTTACTGTGTTATTATTGTTAAAAACAGAGGAAGTCCACTGGAAGACGCTGTGACCACTTTTCATTGTGACATAGATTTTGTATAACAACTTGATAATTTTATCGAATGGCAGATTAGTTGCGGGTCGCTTGAGTCCAGGCTTTTTAATATAGCAGATCTGCAAGTGCGAATACCTCTTTCATTAAACTTCCTCCTCAACAGATGGCGACGATTAGGACCTAAACCTGGACATACGCATTTCAGATGTTTGAAGTCCTGTATTGGTGCCCTACATAGGCTGCATGCTTTTGAACGCTGGAACTTTCAGGTGGGACGGTCTGCATTGTTCATTGGGTTTTATTGAAAAGAATTGTTGTTTATATGTTTTTAAACATAGATGTATTGTGTATTAGATATTTTGCATGAACTTTTAATGAAATGTCTGAATAATTGAATAAAAAAGACACTTTTTAATATAATTTGTTTTGATTATATTTGATTGTTTAGGCTTGACACTACCTGTTTTGAACTGTTCGACACATATTCAACAATCATCTATCATTTACATAACTGTCTAGGAATCTTTTTTACAAAGTGTTTTACCCTGTCCTAGAAATTGGATAATACCAGGGGGTCCTTGTTACGTCCATATATTGGAATGCAGCTTCCCCATACGGAGCTCTAAAACTTTGTTTTTAGGTAAGGGGAGAAGGCCCAACCCAGATATGCCGCAGGCTCAGGGTTAGCGTAGGAATGTAATACCATTTAAGCGTTGGCTCGTCAACTTAACATATCTTTATCGTCTTGCAGCGAGTGCATTTTCGCCGCCTTTTTTTATAATTTGCTGCAATGATGCCAGAGGTATTTTTCAATGCCAAAGGTCAGCCGTCCTGGTTATTTGTAGTGACTCTTCTAAATACTTTGTTTAGGCGGACTGAGTGTCAATTTGCAAGGCATCCCAGACCGTCTTATTGATCTCAAGACCATGATTAAGACACATTTTTTACCAGGTTTTAATTGCCTCTTACCTTCTGCATAATTGTTGTTGTTGCAGCTCAAACTCTTAATGAACCTGGGCTGGCAAGGAGTCACGTAGCAGAGAGAATATCCTTTTGTACACTCAAGTTTGAATGGTGTCCAAGATTGCTGCATTGTTCCGTGATGAACAGCATTTCCATATACAATGGTTGGGAGCAATTTAGCTTTGATGATTGCCAATAATGGAGTGAACAGTTGGCCTTTAAAGATTTTCGATAAGCTACAAAAAGCAAATGCTTTTTTGTATGGCCTCATTCTGCGTTGAAAAGGAGAACCTTCGATCCAGGTGTATCCCGAGATATTTGTAGCTGTTCACCACTTCTAACCTCGAGTTGTTGATTGTGAACGTCGTGTGGTTATGTAAACTGTGAGTTATGATCATGACCTTTGTTTTTGTTATGTTTATTTCCATCGAGTTTGTTTTAGCGAAGTCAGCCAATTTGTGAATTGCTCTTTGCAAGCCAATCCGCGTTTGGCTAGCACAATGTTGTCCGCATAGGATAGGTGTGTTAATGGCAGTGTGCCAAGGCGGGGTTGATGTGCATTAACCCCATCTAGCCTTGGTGTTAAGTCAGCCATAAATAGATTAAACAGGTGTGGAGCCTGCACACACCAGTGCTTTAATCCCTCATTGGTGCAGATCTTCCTGGTAAGCCTCTGGCCATTGGCGATTATAACCTGCATCCAGGTATCAGTATACAGATCCATCATTGGTTTGAGGATTGAGTCTGGTAAGCCCTGCTGCTTTAATTTGCCCCACAACGTGCGTCTACTGACCTGGTCAAACCCAGCCTTACAATCCACAAAGCATAGATGGAGTTTTTTCCGCCATCATAGGCTTTTATCAGCTACTTGGCCTAATGCTAACGCGTTTGTGATTGTACCTGTACCCCGTCGAAAGCCCGACTGTTTGAGGGGAATATTTTTGTTTGTGTCGGACCAATTTATCAGGTCTGCTTAGATCAAGGATGCGTAGTATTTGTATCTTGGTGTCTATTAGCACTATCAGACGGTAATTAGTGGGGTCTGTACGCTCCCCTCCTTTGTATATTGGAGTGATTATTGCCCCTCTCCAGCTCTCTGGGATGCGACTAGATGTGCCTATCAGTTAGAGCAGACCATATATCTTACTTGCCCAGTAGTTGGGGTCTTGTTTGTAAATTGCTTGGGGTACTCCGTTCGGGCCCGGAGCCCCATCAAGCCTGCTTTTGCTATTACTGGTGAAATTTCTACTACGGAATAGAGGGGATGTGGCTGTATTGTGTCCCCGTTCTGCTGTTCACCATTTCTTGTTGTTTTGATAATGATGGGGAACTTGTCCTTCCTAACCCTGTGCTTGTTTGAAGTCGTTAGAGCTGTTTGCTCTCCCTTTGAAGTGCTATCAGTGAAGTTTGTGCCTACCTGGTTTGTTGCTGAGAATGTGGTGATTAGGTGTTGTACCCATGCGGGCTCCGTGACACAAGTTGCATTTATGACTTTTGAGGTTCTGGCAAGGGAATTCACTTGCTCTCAAAAAGCTCTGGCGTTTGATTTATTTGCATTAAATAATAGCTTTGTCAAAAATCATTATGTTGTGTTTTTTTGTTGTCCCAAATTTGTTTTTTGTATTTTTTCTTTAACCCCTTCGATGCTCATGACGAGCTGAGGAAAGTAGTCCATGTTTCGATTGTCAAGTTTTTTGTGACTCCAGGGTTGTCATTAGATCTTTCGCCCTTGAGGATATGTGTGGTAGTGTGATATTTGTCTATCGGAGTCGTTTCAAATTTATTGTCGATATGGACCCCTCCACTTCTAGGGCTTCTGTGTGTTTTCGAAATGTCGTTTTTAGTTCAATGTGCTGAGCCATGTGATCACTATCGATGGAACATGTTGAGGTTCCGTGACGATTTGAACCCGTGTTTTCAACATTGTCGTGAACTCATAATTTTGGTACCAGTGAACCGCAAATGATCCATTTAGCATATCCTGGTGTTTTCGCTATGCTACGAGCAAGAGCACTCTTGTTATAACCATATTTCTGATTCACCCATGGCATCCATTTTAGATTATGGCATCCATCTTGTATTCTTGCCCTCACATAGTCAATGGACACACAGTGACCTCTGATCAATTCATTTCACTTAAGGACACGTAAGCTTTAGCCGGCGATTCACCTTGCTAGTGACACGTGCACCTTAGGACAGAAACGCTGTGGCCGCATGACTCGGCAAAAGCTGCCTACCCTGCCTGAGGCCAGCCCTCCTATACTGGTTCTCGTGTTCGTTGGCCTGATCATGATTAGGCGGCCGAAGCTGGTAGCCTTGCCCATTTACCACCCACAAACATCTCTTATCCTGTGTTTTCTATCTTTTGCACCTGGCTCTGCTCCTTTCCTTCTGGGCCTTTATTAGGGGGAGGTAACGAAATTTACGATGAGGCGGTCCGGCTCTTGAATGAAAAGATGACATGGGATTATGATCGAACAGTGGGAACCCCTCGTTTGTAATGTTTTGACATCAGATATTGTTGACGATTCCTGTGTAACGCCAAATATTTATTGTTTAGGACATAAAGGTTAAGAAACATACTAGTATGTGGAGAATGTTGCCCCCAGCTAAATAATTTGTATTTAAGGAGCAACCCACTTTGTGCAAATTGAACAGGCTCCTAGAATCTGCCCGTGTGTAGTTTCTGTGACTTCTGTGTCCCTGCAGTAATAAACCTTTGGTCTTTGACGCCACCATCGAGAAGCCCGTGTTTCTGTTTATTTGTGCACCGAGACAGGAAGAACTCAGGGGTCTTCGGGTGTTGTCCCTGACACCTCTGGACCTTAATAAAAAGTCCAGAACTCCAATGTGATCTGGAAGTTTTCTATTTGGCCTAGGAGCGAAGCGTTACTATTGTATAATCCAGTACTGAGGTTGAGCTAGGGCCATTATATGTAAATGCGGCAGGTTTGTCCTGTTTCATTCTGCCATTTAGCACACGCATCTCTAAATGTTCGAGGTCTGTGACAAGGTGCTGTCCTACCTTGTCCACTCATTTTAGATTGGGGTATGATTGTGTTTGCACTGCCCAGATTGCGTTTGCTGCAGTAATATTATATTCGCCTGCTTGGGTACACAGCAGATTTGAATTAAAGTCTCCCATTAGAATTATTTCCCAGGTTGGTTGCTCAAACCTAAATTCTCTGATAATGGCGATGAGTTGTGTAAATAGGTATTTTTTTATCTTCTGTTTTGGTTGCGCATAGATGTTAATGAGAATGATGGTGCTCACCCCTGGGTGTGAGTCCATCTCCATTTTTAGGTCGAGCAGACCTACCCTCAATGCGTGAGCATTGAAGGTGTCTGCTTCAGACCTATTGTGGCCCGTATTTAGGAATGTGGACAGCTACCAGACGCGCGCTTTGACGAGGTCAGATTTCACCTCGGGAGCGCGCCTCTGAGCTGCGCTTGCGCGGAGCAAAGCCCTTGCTCACACACAGACACAGGCAGCCCCCACCCCTCTGCATGCATGCACGCACGCACACACACACACACAGGCGCTCGCATGCACACGCAGGCATACGGCACACATACAGGCACACATACAGGCACACTATCCCCTACCTCGCATTCTCTCTCAATCACACACAGTCACGCATGCGCACACACATTCCCTCACGCACACACGCACACACGCGCGCACACACTCCCCCCCTCCCCTCCCCCCCCCCCCCCCCCCCAGGCATACACACAGGCACGCACGCACTTCACATCAGCCCTGGGCCCCACTCACCGACTGCGCTCTTCCGGCGGGGCTCCTCTCGCGCTCCGCTCCTCACGGCGCGGCGCGCCACGTCTCCTCTTCTGAATCGGGGCTCCCTCAGGTCAGAGGAGCCCCGCAACAGGCGCCACACTCCTCCTTCTCCCAGGCCCCCTCCTGGGGACCCGGGCTACCCCGGACAGGCAGGGTGCTCCATGCGCCGGCATGCCTGTTCACGGACCTCGGGAGGCGGGACTTCCGGTCGGCCGCGAGCGGATTGGCCGGCCGGCCAAGAGCTTCCGGGTCGCCGCGGGCAGCGCGGCATCACCCTCCCTATCACTACAAGGGCAGGGTCTGTGCTCTTATTGAACTATGAAGCAGCCGGTGGATTTATTTTTGGATTTCTAGCCTGCTAATTAAATTGCTGAAGCGTTGGGCATCCATTAACTCACGTAGTTATACTTTTTTTTTACTATTCATAACTCTTCATATGAAAACGCTTTTTACATAATCTGTATTAGTTTTGAAGTATAATTATATATACGGCCCGCTTCCTCCCACAGTGCCTTAAAATAGGTTATAACAGTGGTCTTATCTTGTTATGCAGTGAAGTCACACAAATAAAACCTCTGGGGCCTATTTTTCTTACACTGTTCTTTGGCCTCTCAACTAATGTTGATGCAGATAACGTAGTTAATTTGTTTTAGCATATAAAACATTCATGGCTTAATTTTATTAATTCTGCTTCAAGGCAAGTTACCCTATCGTGGAGCAATGTGTGTCTACCGCTCTGGTTCTACATACCTTATTAAGCCTGCTTTCAGAGCAATGCCAGAAATTGCAATTTGTGAGTGGGTTAAGGATCTTCAAATAGGTAACAGTGTATGGGAAGACCTTTCAGTAAATATAGATTGGATGTTGCTGTCCATTCCTCCCTAGTCGCCACCCCCTCACCCTCACATCCCCTCACCCTCACATCCCCTCACCCTCACATCCCCTCACCCTCACTCACACACTCACCCTCACCCTCCCTCTCACCCACCCTCACCCACCCACCCTCACACACCCTTTCACCCTCACACACCCTCTCACCCTCACCCTCCCTCTCACCCACCCTCACACCCCCTTACCCTCACACACCCTCACCCCGTCACAACCCCCTCACTCTCACACACTCTCACTCTCACACCCCCTCACTCTCACTCTCACACCCCCTCACTCTCACACCCCCTCACCCTCACACCCCCTCACCCTCACACGCCCTCACCCTCACACACCCTCACCCTCACACACCCTCACCCTCACCCACCCTCACCCTCACACACCCTCACCCTCACACACCCTCACACCCCCTCACCCTCACAAACCCTCACTCACCTTCTCACCCTCACACACCCTCACCCCCTCACCCTCACCCCCTCACCCTCACACACATCCGCACACACCCTCTCACCCTCACACACCCTCTCACCCTCACACACCCGCACCCACCTCACCCTCACACACCCTCACCCTCACACACCCGCATCCTCACTCACCCTCACCCCCGTCACCCCTGTCACCCCCTTCACCCTCTCACCATCACAACCCCACACCCTCACCACCCCATACCCTCACAACCCCACACCCTCCCCCTCACACCCTTGCACCCCTCACCCACACTCTCACACTCACACCCCCCTCACCCTCACACCCCCTCACCCTCACACACCCTCACCCCCACACACCCTCACACATCCTCACCCTCACACACCCTCACCCTCACACACCCTCACTCACCCTCACCCCCCTCACCCTCACACACCCTCACCCCCTCTCACCCCCTCACCCTCACACACCCTCACCCCCTCTCACCCTCACACCCCCCTCACCCTCACACCCCCTCACCCTCACACAACCTCACCCTCACACACCCTCACACACCCTCAACCCCCCACCCTCACACACCCTCACCCTCACACACCCTCACACCCCCTCACTCACCCTCACACCCCCTCACCCTCACACCCCCTCACCCTCACACACCCTCACCCCCTCTCACCCTCACACCCCCTCACTCAAACTCACACCCCCTCACCCTCTCACCCCCTCACCCTCACACCCCCTCACCCTCACACACACCCTCACCCCCTCTCACCTTCACACCCCCTCACTCCCCCTCACCCTCACACCCCCTCCCCCTCACCCTCACAAAATCACTATGTGCTACCACAGCATCACTGAACGCCACAGCATCACTCGTTTGTCATCACAACATCACTCAGCGCCACCACATCATCAATCTCTGCGACCATTCAACAACACCTGGTTCAAATATGCTCTCTCAATGTTTGAAGCTTTATTACAAATGTAACAAAAACATGTTAATATTTCACTTCTGTTCTTGGAATTTCGTCACAATAAAATACACTGAACATAATCTTCACAAAAGTTATTTACAAAACTTTAAGCTATTGCCATTATAAATTACAATAACTTTTATTTAATTATTAACTATTAAAAAAATTAAAAGCCATTGTTATTTGTAATATCAATACATGTAAGTCACGTAAATACAACACATATTGCATTACAAATGCTATAGGTGTCACATTTGCGAAAGTTATAACTATTGGCTTTGTAAATGACAAAGCTATTAATTTAGTTATTTTCAAAAACAAAATATAAATAAAAAAATTGTCATTTACAATACCAATAGCTCAAACTTTCCTAATGCGAGACCTATTGCATTGCAAATGCTTGTTATTATTTGCATGGCAGATGTTGTTGTTGACGACTGGACTGAGGACATGTTTAGTGCTGTTGAGAAGTAGACAGCTAAGCCTCCTGTGGTCTTCCGTATTGCCGCGTTTGTGATGCGTTCACATGGTGGAGAACCCTGGGACTTCTAATGGGGTTGTCAGCCTTATTTCATGTACAGATAGGAACTGTGCAAGATTATTGGCAATAATTTGAAAAATTTGATTTTTGCATAAAGAAGAGTGTATTAAAACCACTGCATTGCTTCTGGATAATGACTAATACAACTGCAACCATTGACATAACTCCATGCATCAGTCTGGAAAAGTTAAGATACTTGTATAGTGTTGTAATGCACTTAAAAAAACATCTTAGTTAATGGATGTATTTCAGAACTTCTTAGATTCAGAGTTTTACTTATTTGGGTCTGGATGCACATCGCAGCAGTCACCTGAACATATGGGATCAACAGAAAAAGAGCTTTAAGAAGCACACCTAAGGGAGGGGCTTTTCTCCACACAAATGTTGGTTACCTTGAGTACACTATTTGATTGGGCAAAAGGTGTGTGCTGCCGTTGAACATCAGTGCATGTCATTCTCCTGTTGGATTTTGAGGGGAGTTCAGTCCCCTAAAAAACACGTAATGATGTGGCAGTCTGCAATGGGAAGTATTTTTTACTGTGTGATATTGTATTGGCTAATAATTTTCCTAAAGCATCATAACATGCTCATTGTGTGCATTAACTACACTGTGGACCATGTGTTTATTGATAGACGAATTCTATTGGTAAATAGAGGTTTTCATTAAGGATGTCCTCCATTCAAAATGGCTGTGTCGACCGCAATAATGCTAAAAGGGGTCTGTGCAGGCTTGTATCTTCTCCATTTAGGTTTGTGCAATGATGACTAAGCAACTTGGTTCTGCACTTCCATCCCTGTACTCCGACAGACATGCCTGTTGCTGTAGACCCAACATGCCTCATGCTGGTCCTTCCTGCTACATCACTGCACAATGGGCCAGATGTAGGTGGCCATTTACCGGCCGGTAACGGCCGATTTCGGCCATTACCGACTGGTAAATGGGTTTTTGGGATGTAGGGGGCCAATTTTACCGATTCGGTAAATTTACCGAACCGGTAAAATACCGAATCGGTATTTTTACCGATTCAGTAACTTCTAGATGTAGGTGGGACTCTTCTGAGTCCAAAAGGCCTTTCAGATTTGGTATTTTACCACCCAATCCAATTGGGTGGTAAAATACCGAATCCAGGTGTGCATGCACATGTGTGCATGCACACCTATGCCATGTGACAGACAGACATGCCCTTAGGGCATGTCTGTGTGCCACATGGCACACATGCCTGTATTTGGGGTGCTAGAGGGTGTCAAAGTGACACCCCCTGCACCCTTGCTGGAATCGGTATTTACCCGTTGATTCCTATGGGCTTCAATGACCATAGGAATCAATGGGCATTACCGAATCGGTATTTACCGAATCGGTAAATACCGAATCTTAAAGATTCGGTATTTACCGATTCTGTAATACCTACATCCCCCCACCCCCCCTCTATTTTACCACTTCTTAAATACCGAATCTGTAAAATTCGGTATTTAAGAAGTGGTAAAATAAAATTACCTACATCTAGGCCAAAGTTTGCTCTCCCACTTGCAGCCGCCTGCACACATGCATCTCTCCGAAGCCATGGGAGCCAGTCACAGTTATTAGGAGAGGCTGGACCCCATGGCTCACTTTTGACTATAAATTGGGAAAAATTCAGATAGATTAAGAGAGCAACAGGCTTCACCACTTTTTAAATGTAAGCAATTATATCAATTTTACAATTAAACAATGCTTTTATTTCATTACAAAATCTCTGCTCCTGTCTTTTCTGCAGAGACAGTGCCCACTCAACTCTTAAACTGTCCCCTCAACATCTTGCAAATTCTGCATACTAAAGATCTATGTAAGTGGTTGGGTGCGATACTTTCCCGAAATTCCAGCAAGCAAAACAAGTTAAACGATTTCTTTTAGGTGGTTTAGGGGAGAGTAGGATTCTCCTCAGAGAAATTATTTTAACTTTCTGGTCAAATTTTCCTAACACTCCGCAGAACCTTATAGGGCATTCATTAAATATTCCAGTACTTTCATGGTGCACCAGGGACACATGGTCTTTCCTAGAAGTAGATCCAATTTCTTTCAAATGTCATAAGTCAGAAATTACTTACACTATACCAAGGGCAGCATTCTTTTTATGGGTGAATCCCTTATGCCAAAGAGTACATACAATATGACAGTGCCAGAAGTTGACCATGGACACTTCAGCCGTAGTCATGGTTACTTGTAAAAATGACCTCTGGTATACAAGGGTCAGCATTTTTCTATTTCCACCCCCTATAAAATGAGTTGAAGAAATATTCTGACAAGAATTATCTAAACTATCAGTTCAAACATTTTGCTGTATATACGCCTCATATGCTAAGAATTACGTGCATCATGTCAGGGTCCTTGGCCAGGTGTGGTGGCGCATGTCCTGTGTCCCTGCCACTGGGTATGACTGGGCTAGCGGCTTTCTCAGTTAGACAGTCTGAGTCCCCACAGCCAGTGATGGTGTCTTAATGGAAACATGTCAGGGCTTGCAGTTTGCCACAGGTAACACCTCCCATCCATATGCTGTTATTGTCCTTGTCCATAAGGCAAGAATAACCTCCAGTACGCTAGACCAGTAGCACACTTTCTCGCATAAGACACATACACTCACACACACTAAGAAATAATCACACACATACACATTCTCTCACACATCCATTCTCACTATGACTCTTGCACTCTTTCGTACATTTGTACTCTGTAACACTCACACACACACTGCCACTCACACTTCCATTAGTCAATCTGCTTTTATTTTGTGAGAAAAGCTTGCCCTGTTGCTTGTGCTATACATGTCTAGCCTTTTAATGAAGCTAAGGCATGATGTGAATGAAAAGTGCACTTCCTTAATATAGATGCACGGGCATATATTTGGTTTCACATGTGGATCAAGCATTTACAGTTTTGGAAATGGACTAATCCACTTTCTAACAAGTGATATCACAGCATCCAAATGATTTTATGGAATGCTTGACTTCTTCTGCAACCATGGACTATATACAGTAACACTTTGCATTTTAGGATTTTCAGAGCCAATTTACAATGTAAAACAAAAAACATGTCCCGGAATGAAGTATTGTGGTGAATGGATATCCTAGGGTGGCTGAAGGTGTCACATGATCCTCAATTTAGCACCATACCCCAAAACCTCAGCCCTATTCTTCCTCCTTGTGCCATCCCTCATTCTCAGTCCACTGTCTCCTCTTGCTCCAGGCCCGTTGTTGCAGATGGAATTAAGTAGGCATCTAGCACTATGGAAAGGGCAGGTATGCTGTGGGCGACTTTGTAAAATGTGTATATTCATGAGAGTTGTGTAATTTTTTAATGTGCAGAGTAAGTGGTGTGCTCAAGGAAGTGCTAGGTGATGGTGAATAGTGTGAATGTGTGCAGCGTGAGTGGTGCGAGTGTAGGGTGAGAAATGTGAGTGTCGGGTGAGCTGCATGAATTGAATGTGAGAGTTGGGTAAGAGGAGAGCATGCAGAGTGAGAGGAGTGTTTGCAGGGTGGTGTGAGCGGTGTAAATGCAGGGTGAGTGGCGTGTTTGTGTATGGTGCTGTGTGAATGGCAGGAGTGAAGGGTGATCTATGAGAATGACTGTTGAGTGCATGGTGAGAGGAGTTAGTGCAGGGTGATGGTGTGTCCCTGTGACTTCCAGCAGACTATTGTCCCTTTGTGCTGGCAGGATGAACAGAGTGCCTGTATAAGTGGAGGCTGAGAAGTTTGTCCGTGTGAGTGCAGGGTGAGAGGAGGGAGTGCAGGTTGAGTGGTGTGACTCCAGGGTAGGTGACGTACTTGTTTACGTGGTGTGAGTACACAGTGAGTTCTGTGCCCATGTGAGTGAAGGGTGAGCTGTGTGAGTGACAGAAGTGCTTATGTGAGTACACGGTGAGCGATGCAACAGTGTGAGAGTAGGATGAAAGGAGTGACTGCAGGGTGAGTGAACATATGAGTTTGGGTGAAGGTGAAAGTGCAGAGTGGGGCGAACGAACGCATGGTTAGTGATGTGCTTGTTTGAGTGAGATTATAAAGTGAGGGTGACAGGTCAGGGATGTGTTACATGAATGCAGGGTGAGTAGTGTGCTCATGTGACTGCAGGGTGAGTACAGGGCGAACAGCTGGAGTGCATGGTGAGTAGAGTGAGTGCAGTGTGATCAATATGAGTGCAGGGTGAGTGGTGTGCTCATGTGACCACAGGGTAAGTGGGGGGAGAAGGGCATGAGTTCATGGTGAGTGGGATGAGTGCAGTGTGGTCGCTGTGAGTGCAAGGGTGAGCGGTGTGCTAGTGTGAGAGCAGGGTAACAGGAGGCTGAGCTGTGTGAGTGCAGGGTAATAGCATGAGTGCATGGTGAGCAGTGTGATCGCTTTGAGTGTAGGGTGAACTGTGAAAGTGACAGGTGAGTGGAGTATCATGTGCGTGCAGGGTAAGTGGTGTTGTCATGTGACTGCAGGGTAAGTGGAGGGAGAAGGACATGAGTTCATGGGAGTGGCATGAGTGCAGTGTGGTCGCTGTGAGTGCAATGGTGACCGGTGTGCTAGTGTGAGAGCAGGGTAAGAGGAGAATGAACTGTGTGAGTGCAGGGTGATAGCATGGTGAGCAGTGTGATCGCTTTGAGTGTAGGGTGAACAGTGAAAGTGACAGGTGAGTGGAGTATCATGTGTGTGCAGGGTGAGCGGTGAGCTTGTGTGAGAGTAGGGCAGTGCTTAATTTGAGCCGGTGGTTTCGGTGCTCTTTTATCCCCATGGGCTTTGCGTACCGGCTCGAAATGACTTCACCCAGGCGAGCAACTAGAGCCAAATTTCGGGGGGGGGGGCTGAAAAAGATTGGGGGGGGGCTAATTCTTCCATTCATAACCAGAGTGGCTGTAAAAAGGGGTGAAAACACAACAAAAGCCACATTTACAAGTAAACGGTCTTTGAAAGACCTGTGAAGTACTTGGGTGCGGCAGCAATTAGACGTCGCCAGCCCGCGAAGCTGTCTCCGCCCGGGCTGACACACACGACGGGGGGGGGGGGGGGGGGGGCTGAAGCCCCGTGAGCCCAATGGGTGTTGCACGTCTGACTTCACCAGACCCCCTCCATTAAGTACCTCACAGGAAGTTTCACCTTCAAGAAAATGAAAGGTGCTACATCCATTTTCAGCCCATTTCAAATAATATCACCTCCCAAAGCCAAAAACTAAAGACTGGATCCTGGGAGGTGAAAGTCAGAACGTTATTTTCCATCGCAAATAATTTTGACTCATCTTCCTCTTTAAAATGATTCTGTTTTATCAAAAGTTTATGTGAAATATTTTATCATTGCCAGCGTTACTGTCTTCCCTTTCGTTTGAAGGCAATAAGTGAATTATCGTCCTATTCTCCTGATCAGGAGTTTACATCTCACAATCGTCTTTATATTGCGATGTGGTGAGTTCTCGCAATTCAGAAGCCAGGCATGCGAGATTTCGTCAGCGTGGAACAGCGCCACGCCACATTGTTGCCTGGATCAAATAGTCTCATGCGTTGAATGTTCTTTTTAAGTAATTTTAACACCTGGAGTCTGACGGTCGGCCATTTTATGCCTTTCAGGCTCTTGTTTGGGGATGAGACTTGCGCAGCCCCACACGCTGGGAGAGACAACAGCGCACAATGCTAGCATCCGTCAGAGAACGTCCTTTTAGCGCCAGACAATAGCAGAGAGAAAGTACCGAAGGGCTTGAAAAAGGCCCATTTTCCACACAAAGGATGTTCCAGTGCAAAATTAACTTCCACGCCCTCAAAACTGATTTAATGCAACTCTGAAGTGGGAGATGAAAAGAATAGGGCTGAGGAAATGACGGGAAACACAAAGGGAATAAAGAGGGGGCGCTGCAGGCTACCCCCACCTGCGCTTTGCGCAGGTGTCGCAGACTGAACAAAGATGATGAAATAACAAACTTTGAAAATCGTGAAATGGCCACGGTATGGAGAGATGGATGCAGTCCGGCAGGGAGGCAAACCCCATGCCTTCCATCTGTTTACTTGTCTGCTGTAACACTACAGACCATGTAGGCCGTCAGCCACGATTAAGCATAGGCGTAATAGCTGCAGCCTCAATTACGTATACACTATATACACCATGTAAATCTTCATTTATGATGACGCGTGCTTCTAACACTACAGCCCATGTAGGTCCTAAGCCGCGATTACGCAAATATGTAACACTACAGACAATGTAGGTCTTAAACCACGAATATCCATCTATACGTGCAACATTACGTACCAACCATGTTTGTCTAGAGGCTAGAGCAGCGATTACGCATACGTGTAACACTACAGACCATGTAGGTCTTCAGACACGACTACCCATACGTGTAAGACTACATACCGTGTAAGTCTTCAGCTGCATATGATACATTTGTGTAAAACTACAGACCATGTAGGTATTCAGACACGACTACCCATACTTGTAACACTACATACAGTGTAAGTCTTCAGCTGCAAATGATGCATTTGTGTAACACTACAGACCATGTAGGTATTCAGACACGACTACCCATACTTGTAACACTACATACAGTGTAAGTCTTCAGCTGCAAATGATGCATTTGTGTAACACTACAGACCATGTAGGTATTCAGACACGACTACCCATACTTGTAACACTACATACAGTGTAAGTCTTCAGCTGCAAATGATGCATTTGTGTAACACTACAGACCATGTAGGTATTCAGACACGACTACCCATACTTGTAACACTACATACAGTGTAAGTCGTCAGCTGCAAAATATGCATTTATGTAACACTACAGACTGACAGCCAGATTCATCAAACCGAAATCGGTTCGCAAAGGGCCAGATTCTGAGAATCTGGCCCTTTGCGAGCGCTATTTTTTAATTTGGTATTCATCATCCCAAATGCAAAAATCGCAATTCTAGAAATCGCTGAATTGCGATTAATTGCATTTAAGGAATCTCAATTTGAGATTCCTTAAATGCAATTCATGAACCATTTTAAAATTGCGAATTCCAATCTGGGGCCGCTATTTACTGCGAAGTCTAACTACGTGGTAAATAGTAAAAACTTAGAAAAATGCACTTTAGTGCATTTTTCTAAGTTGTATGTTACACACACACACATGTCCTTTGGACATGTGTGTGCGCAACACCAGTGTACATTACCATTTCATGGGTGCTACAGGGTGTCCTTTGGACCACCTGGCACCCTTGAAATTGCTTCCTTATTTGCGATTCGCTAATTGCTAATCGCAAATAAGGAATGACTCCCCATTCATTCCTATGGGCCTTTAGGCCCATAGGAATGAATGGGAAAGCCATTCCTTATTTGCGATTCGCAAATAAGGAAGCAGTAGAAATCGCATAAAATATTGTGATTTCTACATGCATCCCGTTTTGTGAGTCTTTAATAGCGAATCCTTAAAATTTGCTATTAAGGACTCGCAAAACATGACGATGTTGAATCTGGGGGAATGTAGGTATTCAGGCACGATTGCGCATGACCTTTTCTGAATTCTGTTAAAGGTTCTGCTCTACTTCATCAAAATGTCTTTTTTAGTACAAGACTCACGCATAAACTATCTATCCAAAAGTGTACCATACCAGCTGAGATAGTAAAAACACATTCAATCTTTTATACCGAAACCAGAAAAAATAAATCTCTGTCCAATCTCTTGTCATTTCACATGTTGATTATGAAAACTCCGCGCGAATGTTTGACTGGCTCCCTCGGATCAGCGTTCCCCGCTGTAGCCCGCCTTTTATCCGGTGCTGAAAAGTTTAATCAAATGACGGCCTTAACCGGTTCTTTTAACCTCTCCGAATATTGGCGCCTCTGGGATTTTATAAGAATTCACAAGCACTGCTGCTCGCCACCCCGAAATGTCTTGCACAAATAAATCAAAGTCTCTGGTGGTAACTATTGATCTCAGAATCAGAAACTTATTGTGTCACAAAGTCTTTACTTCCAAGAAGTCCACAATTAACAATTCTTCATGATACATCTTTTTCAATCTTCAAACATTGCATCAAAAAAACCCTTGTTCACAGACACGACCAGCACAGGTATATTACCATCATAAAAATAAAGTACCTTTGCGTTTTGAATGCTTGTCTGCTGTTTTTCCTTTTCTGTTTCACTTCCGATTTAAATACATTTTTCGAAGTTGTGTCCTGGTATTTAAATGTGTCATTAACTCATTATGAAATGAGCTGCATTATTGATGTGTAATATTTTCTCTGTTGCCTTCTCTATAACATCACTGCCTAGTACTGTAGCATCTACCATCTGATTGTAAAGCACTCAGGGCCATATGTATCAACATCCCGTTTTGCGATTTCTAAGTAGCGATTTTTAAGGAATCGCTATTTAGAAATCGCAAAATGGTATGTATGTAGAAATTCGCTTCTTTTTAGCGATTCCTTAAAATTCCTTAATTGCGATTAGCAAATTGGTAATCGCAATTAAGCAATAATGTCCCATTCATTTCTATGGGCCAGGAGGCCCATAGGAATGAAGGGGAAATTTGCGATTCGCAATTTGCTAATCACAAATTGAGAATATTTTCAAGGGTGCAGGGGTGTCCAAAGGACACCCTGTTGCACCCCTGAAATCTGCGTGGGTGTACATGTATGTACGTCACATGGCACTTTGAAAAATGAAAAAATATGCATTTTGAAAGGAATTCGCAACTTACCACCAACTAGAAGTTGGTGGTAATTTGAGATTCCTTAAGGCCAATTTGCTATTTTTTTGGCTTCTTACATTGCATGTAAGGAATCGCAAAATTTGCGTTTCCTTAAATGCAATAGCAAGATAAGGAATCGCAAATTTTGCGATTCCTTATTTTTCAAGCAGATTCCCTTGATGCATACCATTAGTCCAAATTGCATTTGCAAACGCCGAAATTCTGCGAATTTCGGCGTTTGCTAAGTCAATTTGGCTTGATACATATGGCCCTCAGTCATCTATGTGCTGGGTGTAATTAACACCCCAAAACTCAAAGGCAAACAGAAACACAAAATTGACCCCCTTAACTGCTGGGGCGTTCCCTCTCAGTGCTCAGCCCTTTTTGACTATTGGAGGTAGTTCTTCCTTAGGGCGCTATAACTTTTTTCCACATAAGGTATCCACGCCAAATTTGCTTCCTTTTTTCTAACGTCCTGGGGATTCTAAAGGAACCCAAGGCTTGTGAAATCCCCTGGAGGAGACCAAGAAAATAGACAAACATCTTCCTCCCCAGCATTTCCCCAAGTACCTAGATAAAAATGGCATCTCATTTCTGTGGGTAGGCCTAGTTAAATGCAACAGGAGATTGCCCAAAACGCAGCATGGATAAATAAACATTTTAATCTCAATACTGACCCTATTTTGCAAAATGGGTAGCTATGGATTTTGCGCCCTAGCTCATCTGGCTTCTAGGGAAACCTAGCAAACCTGTAAAATGTTGAGAACTAGACACCTAGTTGAAATCAGGGTGCAGTGACTTGTGTGGCTCTCACTAGGTTTTTTGTTTACCCAGAATTCATTCCAAAACTCAAACTTTGACTAAAAAACATTTTCCTCACATTTCTCTGATGGAAAGTTCAGGAATCTGCTGGCATCCACAAACTTCCTTGCCCCTCTGCATTCCCCCAATGTTTCTTGATAAGAATGGTACCTCACTTGTGTGGGCAGGCCTAGTGCCAGCAACAGGAAATGGGTCAAACTGCAACTTGGATACATCATATTTTCCCCCCCAAAACTGACCCTTTTTTTGGCAAAGTGGATAGCTGTGGATTTTGGGCTCTTGATCAGCCAACACATTGGGAAACCTAGCCAGCCTGCACATTTTTAACCCCTTCACTGCGGCGGCCCTTCCGCCGCAGTGCTAAGGGGGCGGGGCGAAGAGCGGCGGGCGCATACTGGTCACGGAACCGCTCCATCACCAGCCGCAGTTGCGCTGTGCTTATGATGGAGCGGTTCCGTCACGGCCCCACCCGCTCAATAAAACGTTCAGCGCAGGTGCGGAATCCGTGCCGTGCAGGCGTTCCAAGCGGGCCGTGACGGAACCGCTCCGTCATCAGCACAGCGTGACCGCGGCTGATGACGGAGTGGTTCCGTCACCAGCAGGGGAGGGGTTAAAAGGTAGACCATAAGGGGAGAATAGGGGTAATGACTTGCATGGCTTTCACTGGGTCATTTTGCCCAGAAGTTTTTTCATTCGTCAAGCTTTGGTAAAAAAACACACATTTTCCTCACATTTCTGAGAGTCACCTATTTCCTATCACCCTGAGTTCCCATTTGTCCCCTGTTAAGAACAGCATCCCACTTGTGTGGGTGTGGCCACGAGACTAAGCCTGGGCGGAGTCGCGGAGTTCCGCTACGGGGAACTCAGCGAAGTGCAAATGAACACTCTGCTGCACTACGGGGAGCTCCGCAAACGGCGGAGTTTGTTTAGATAAATGCCATTCACGGTTGCCAGGTGCTTGTTCGCACTGTGCAATCATCGCAAACGGCACCATGCACAGCGCAAGAAGGCGCTGCTTCCTTTTTGCTGCTCAACTAGATATTTACTCAAGCGGCAGCTTTCTCAATGCAAACGTACAGTTTCTCAACGCGAGCGCTCTCGAGCATAGGCGACCACTCACAATGAGAAATCTGACTGCCCGCGTTGAGAAATCTCACCTGGAGGTTGATTTTCCATGCTCGTGCTCACCAATTTGATGTTGACGATCGCGAACAAAGAAATATCTCGCCAGGAGGTGGATTTCCCTTGCACATGCCCGCCAACTTGACTTTGATGAACGTGAGCGAGAGAAAAAACTCCACTCCGCGAAGTTTTTCGTAAATCCGCGAGCTCCGTGTAATGCGGAGTATGGAAAACTCTGCAAACTCCGCGAGTGGAGCAGAGTTCACCGCCCAGACTTACAAGAGACCACGACACAAAAGGACCTAAAGAGCTACATTTAGAGATAAGCAATCGGGGTAGATAAGGTATTTTGGGCCCTACTGCAGGGCCATCCATGCAAACCTACAAACCGAAGACATTTTTGAAAACTAGACAACCAGGGTAGATAAGGCATTTTAGGCCCTGCTGCAGGGCCATCCATGCAAACCTACAAACCGAAGACATTTTTGAAAACTAGACAACCAGGGGACTCCAGGGTGGTGTACCTTGCGTGGATTCCATAATGTTTTCTTACCAACAATGCCCTGCATACCTCAAATTATGCCTAAAATAAAACATTTTCCTTACAGTTCTGGGACGGAAAGTTCAGGAATCTGCTGGAATCCATATAAATCCTATTACTCAGCGATTACCTCCAATCTGTCCCACTGTGGGGGCATATTGGGATAATCACTGCCATACAGCCTCCAGGAGGGCAGAAAGATTGTCATAATTTTTTTAGGAGGGTGGGGACATTGCCATGCCCATAGTGGGTAGCTCCCACCCTATATTTATTTTTATAATTAGACCCTAGTGTCTAGTGGGACATTTTCTATGGGGGTGGGGGCAGAGTGAGGCTAATAACCCCATCAGCCCCTCGAAAAGAGCAGAAAGACCTTCTGGCTTATTGTTGGGATGGGGGCACGACCATGCCCATGGTGGGCAGCCTCCATACCTATGTTTAAAAAAAAAATCCCTGGTGTCTAGCACGCGTTTCGGTGTCTTTTTAGTTGTTTGAACACCTTCTTCAAACAACTAAAAAGACACCGAAACGCGTTGACAAAAAGACTTTTACTAGTATTGTATTCATTTTACTGTATACATTTATTTGTATCTTATTATTTTTGTATATGAATATTGTTGTATGCCAAAAGATAGACGCAGCATGTTAGAAGATAGGAATACTAGACTGAATTAGTATGCTCTGAAGAAGCTATACTTCAAACTGTGTTGTTGTTTACACTACTAAATGTATTGATTTTTTTAAAATTCTGATGAAAAAGGAGAAAAGTGTTTTTAATAAAATAAACAAACAGAACCTGTTTACATTTGAACAATCCTTCAGTTGTGTCATGGTAGTTACTAGATGGTCACTTCATCATTGTGGGAATTAATTGAGGAACACAGAAAGGAATTCTTTTTGTTTACTGTTAAAACAAGCACTGGCGTTGCCAATAGGTCTCGCAGTGGGAAAGTTGGAGCTATTACAATTGCAAATAACAATGCCTTTTATTTTTGTTTTCATTTTAAAAACATAAAAGGCTTTGTCATTTACAAAAGCAATAGCTCCAACTTTCGTACTGCGAAACCTATTGTGCACTGCACAGTGTGGGTGAAAGTGGCACTGCGTGTGTGTGAGTGGCTTTGAGTGAGTTGCGTTGCGTGTGTGAGTGGCATTGCATGTGTGAGTGTTGTTGCGTGGGTGAGTGTTGTTGCGTGGGTGAGTATTGTTGCCTGGGTGAGTGGCGTTGCCTGGGTTAGTGGCGTTGCCTGGGTGAGTGGCGTTGCGTGGGTGAGTGGCGTTGCGTGGGCGAGTGGCATGCGTGGGTGAGAGTGGCGTTGCGTGTGTGAGAGTGGCGTTGCGTGGGTGAGTGGTGCTGTGTGGGTGAGTGGTGCTGCGTGGGTGAGTGGTGCTGCGTGGGTGAGTGGTGCTGCGTGTGTGAGTGGCGTTGCATGTGTGAGTGGAGTTGCATGTGTGAGTGGCGTTGCGTGTGTGAGTGGCCTTGCGTGGGTGAGTGGCGTTGCGTGGGTGAGTGGCGTTGCGTGGGTGAGTGGCGTTGCGTGGGTGAGTGGCGTTGCATGTGTGAGTGGCGTTGCGTGTGTGAGTGGCGTTGCGTGTGTGAGTGGCGTTGCGTGGGTGAGTGGCGTTGCATGGGTGAGTGGCGTTGAGTGGGTGAGTGGCGTTGCGTGGGTGAGTGGCGTTGCGTGGGTGAGTGGCGTTGCATGTGTGAGTGGCGTTGCATGTGTGAGTGGCGTTGCATGTGTGAGTGGCGTTGCGTGGATGAGTGGCGTTGCGTGGATGAGTGGGGTTGCGTGGATGAGTGGGGTTGCGTGGATGAGTGGGGTTGCGTGGGTGAGTTGTGTTCCGTGTGTGAGTGGTGTTGCTTGGGTGAGTGGCGTTGCTTGGGTGAGTGTGGCATTGCGTGGGTGATAGTGGGCTTGCGTGGGTGTGAGTGGCGTTGCGTGTCTGAAAGTGGTGCTGTGTGGGTGAAAGTGGCACTGCGTGGGTGTGAGTGGCTTTGCGTGAGTGAGTGAGTGAGTGGCGTTGCGTGGGTGAGTGGCGTTGCATGTGTGAGTGGTGTTGCGTGGGTGAGTGGTGTTGCGTGGGTGAGTGGTGTTGCGTTGGTGAGTGGCGTTGCGTGGGTGAGTGGCGTTGCGTGGGTGAGTGGCATTGCGTGGATGAGTGGGGTTGCGTGGATGAGTGGGGTTGCGTGGATGAGTTGCGTTGCGTGTGTGAGTGGTGTTGCTTGGGTGAGTGGCGTTGCTTGGGTGAGTGTGTTGTTGCGTGGATGATAGTGGGCTAGCGTGGGTGTGAGTGGTGTTGCGTGTCTGTAAGTGTTGCTGTGTGGGTGAAAGTGGCACAGAGCCTTTGATGTGGCCTGGCGCAGGAGAAATGCTGCTGCTGCTAATTAAATATAACAAGCGAGACCTATTGTCTATGCCAATGCTTGTTATTGTTGACTTCCCTGATGTTAAAACAATAACAGCCTGTAGAAAGCTCAAATCCATGCAGTCTTCAATACCCTGAAAAATCATGTGTACTGCGTGTCTTTACGAGTTCAAACCTGCAACAAGTTCGAAATATGGGCCGCTTTTTTTATCTATCTAATTACACATGGGGGCGCATTTATTTTGATGTCCGGGCCGTAATCTTTCCCAGTCCGACAATGCCTTCTAACAAGCGGGCCGAGCTCTCAGGCACTTTGTGCTGGCCAATAACCAAGTGAGTGCAATATGCTTGGATGTCTGTGTGTCCTGCTCCGGAACTCAACCTGCAGATAAATCACACCAGGCAAACAACTTCAAGGCAGTGGAGGAGACAAGAAAGCAAGCTGCCAGACTCTCCATCTCTCAAGACTTTATAAACATCAACTGAACACAAGTGGAAATTATATAAATCACAGGAACCGGTTAGCCTGAAACAAGAGCTCTATCTGAGTCAGAATCACGTGGATTATACATAGAAGGCCGTGCTGCTCTAAAAGGCACAAAGGGACAATGGGAAGTACTAGGTGTTACCATGAACTCACAGGCAGAAAGAGCAAATGGCAGAGACATGCAGACAGCTGCCATGTCCCCGAGGCACGCGCTGTCCCTGCACAGCTTATAGCTGGGCAGATGCACTCAGAATCACCGAGCTGGGGCGTTCGGAGGCGTGCGATGTACAGGCACTGAATGCGCCCCAGCGGGGGCCATGGCCCTGTAGCCGTACGTTAAGAAATCAAGCTGACAAATTGCCTGAAAGACTGTGTGCACTACGAGACAATTATTTAACTGTTTGAGCAATTTAAACAAAAGGAAACTAAATACACTGAATGTTTGCTCTGAATGACGCCCAAAATGTATTTTGAAGAGTGTCCTTAAAAGTAGTTACTGCATTAAAAAAAATTAACGGCAAGGCTGTGTTTGCGGGGAGAGAGAGAGGAGGTGCTGGTGTGGGAGGGGGGAGGTGCTGGTCTGGGAGGAGTGCTGCTAGGGCAAGGCTGTGTTTCAGGGAGAGAGAGGGGAGGTGCTGGTGTGGGAGGGGGAGGTGCTGGTGTGGGAGGAGTGCTGCCGGATGGGGGCGGGAGAGCCTGGGAATGCGAGAGGCTGGGCTTGCATGCGATGCGCGTGCTGAACAGATGTCCGTGAGGTGTGGGAGGAGTGCCTGATGCCGGATGGGGACGGGAGAGCCTGGGAATGCGAGAGGCTGGGCTTGCATGCGATGCGCGTGCATGTTTGCTCACGTGATACACGTGAACTGCAAGAAAACCGCGGGGCTGAAAGCCCTTGGTTTGACTTGTATTTTGCCGACATGAATTCTCGCTCCGCTCAATGCGCTTGCGCGCATTGATAGGTCGCGAGACCTAAAAAAGGAGCCACAGGGGTACAAAACGCAATAACAATGATGGAGTGGAAGAGAGAATTAATGCAGCCAGCCTAATAATCTTTAGAGCAGTGGTTCATAACTTTTTTACTTCTGCGGACCCCTACTTAATCATTACTGGAACTTGGGGCCTATACTGAGTCATTATTGGAAGGCATGAACCCCCAACTAAGCATTTCTGATGATTTGAACCGCATAACAATACATGAAAGATACAGGCACAAGCATTCATCAAGTAAATACACTCATGATCAAATGTGTTATGCAATTCACACACAAATATATAAAATGAAAATGTAAATTTTAATGGGACGCTTGAAGCTTTCTTAAATTCAGTTGAGGCCACTCATAGTCCATACTGTATTCTGATTGATGCATTTGCACTGCTCCCCCTAATAAATCTGAGGGTGCTAACTTAATTTTTACCCTCCAATTTTAAATCCCATCACATTTACAGAAAGTTTTTTTAATTTTAAGATTACAATCTGCTTCTTTTTTTATGTACACCTTGTTAACCTGTTAATATTATTTAATTTCTAAGCAGTCGCTTAACCCCTGAGAAGGATTTGTGGATCCCCGGATTACAGGTTAAGAGCCACTGCTTTAGGGAAATATTAAATCTGAATATTCATAAATAGGAAATGATCATGAATTGAGTAATTAATCTGTAATATGGATGCAGGATTTGGAATGTGCCTTTAGCATGGGTGTCAGTGGGGGATAGTTAAGGCTAGCAATTGATACACCTGGCTTGCCATTTGGCACCCCTGGCACTTGGGGTGACATAGTAAAGGTGAAATGGACCGTATGGCAAGCAAGGAAAATTAACCCCTATTCCATGTGCTTGGGTAGCAAAAGTCAGTAACAATTGGGCTGCAAAGACCCCTCAGACCCCTGGGCACTAATGGGGATACACTAGCATGAGTGACAGCTACATGCCCGGGTGAAGGAAGATGAATGAGGTCTTTACTGATGTAGCATGGGGTTTACCTACTACTGCTAGAAGCCTGTCTTATATTTTTCTGTGACAAACTGTATTGCTGTCATTGTGCACAACCTTGAAAGCTGAATTGGTCTTTAGAATCACGTTCATTTTTTGACGAATGGTTGGAAATCTAGTAGAAATCGGTGGGAAATTGACTATTTTATAAAATTAATCCAAACATACACTGATCAGGGTGGAGTTTCAGGAGATGGGTTTTATAAATCTTAGGATGAAAGCGGTAATAGAGATAGAGAGCGGAAAGGGTTAACCTTTACTAGGATGTGCTGTGGTAAAATCTGTCTGGGTCTGCAGCTGTAAAGATTCTGAACCATCTGCTCATTGGGTTACTAGGGACATCTGGTAAATGAAGTTTATAAATGGTATCCGCCCATATTTGAATCATTATTTGAGTAATTTTAGGTTTTATCAGCTCATATTTGAAGGGACCACTGAACAAATGTAAGTGATTAAGTTGAATGTTTTGGCAAAAGCAATAAGGGACTGATCACAAAGGTAAACTTATACTTTTGTGTAAGTTTACGATTTTTTTCTGGTCACAAAAGGATTTATGAGTAGTATGTCTATGAGTGCTGAGTCTCCTCACATAAAAATACCTATCTTTTCAGGTTTGGAGACTACGCACTCGTAAAGATACTGCTAGTAAATCCCTTAGTGATAAGTGTGAGTTTACCTTTGTGAGTCAGGTCCTGAGTGTCTAAAATTCGGTACCCCAGGTCCATGATTCTAGAGAATCCGTAAACACTCCCTATCCCAAAGGACCCCAAATACACTCAGTGCCCAATGTTTTTAATTTTTATAGAAAGATGAGGGTATATTTGAAAGTAAAGCTGAAGTAGGTACAGGTCGACAATGTTCGGTACCAAATTGGCTTGACCAGTAACCATCAACAGAAGATTAGTAATTTTTTTATATAAGTACACCATCTCCAACATAATAGTTAGTAAGTTCAACCCCAAGATATATCACTGTTGTATATATCTATATTTACCTGAAGAGTTACTCATAGTGTGGCTAGGCGTAACCTGGTTCTTTCTGTGATTTAATAGGGCATTGAGTACCCTATTGACATATATGTAATCAGATTGTTTATAGCAGGGGTCTCCAACCTTTTATGTAGTGAGAGCTACTTCTGGTCAGTGAAAATTGTCGTGAGCTACTAAACCCCAAGCAACTCGCGCATTTTTCCGAGAGACCTCCCGCGCCCCATTTCAATTGATGGTAAGCCTTATTTCTTCAGAGCCCATACCGTGGTTTGAACACAATACTAAAGAGTTCCCAAATATTATGTTTTTATAGTTCTTACTGGTACTGTACAGTGGCTTTGTACTGCTAATATGTCAGAACTCTGCGTTACCCTTTTATCAACTTCAGGAAGGTTGAAGGCTAAGTTTGCCTTACCAGACTGCGGCCTCGCCCAGCTGGTGTGACACACAGTCTTGCAGCAAGAGCCAGCAGCTCCCGAGTCCCTTAAGTCTGTGCTGATAAACTCCAGAGTCCATGCATAACCACTGAGTATGCTTGTGTAGGAACACTTTTTGTAGACACCAAAGGACAGGTTTTGGGGAGGAGGAATGACCCCTGAATGGCTCTGGACCTGCCTCGAGGTCATCAGAGGAAGATGTAGGTTGGCTTGTTGGCTGAACAAAGCTGGAAAGCTCTCTGCTTGCCTGATGTTCGTTGCTCCTAGTCCAGAGACAGTTCGGACACAAACGGCCAGCCCTTTGCAAATCTTTCACAATGGCACAGATGTGAACAGATCCGAATGGATCTGCGCTACATGGAATACCCGATCACCACTTTTCAGCCCAACGCTGGCAAAGAAGGGGACCGCAGCCAAATGTCATTCGAAGAGTTTGAACATTTCATTACTGGAGCATAAAAGCTTAACAAAGAGACACTGAAGAAAATTATGGCCTCCTAGTCTACTTTAGCCTTTGGTGGTGTTGATGGGAAGAAAGATAATCAGAGTGACTTCCAGGAGTTTTTGTGCCTAATTGAGGGTATGGTGATTGCCTGCCACAAGACAATAATGTGAAGGCAACTCTGCACCCAAGCCAGATCTCAAGACTGCACAGACGTACATAACACTTTGCTTCACTACAGTTACTTCCATAAAAGATTACAGCACATTTGTCATAATGATCAGAAATGGAGGGCCATTTCTCACAGTCACTGTATTTTTGCTGTTGTTTTTGACTGGAACCCACACTCTTCAGATCACCTCAAGGGGGTAATGTACACACCAGCAAATACTTTTATTTAAATGTAAACTAGCCGGTCCCACCTTGCTATGCATGCTAAACTGGCAGTTCATTTGTTATTCTGACTTGGAGCATGAAAAAGATCCGGAATGTGGAGCAAAGACAACAGTAGTGCCTCCTTTAGTAGCTTCTTTTTCCTGAGCCCAAGGCAAACCCAACAACTGCCCAGTCACGCAGTAGCGAGTACATTCCACCAGTTAAACTACTGACCCAATTATATGGAATTAGTGCCCCATCCATACTGCAATCCTGAAATAGCTCAACCTTTCCTCAGATAGTGCTCTGTCCACGCCGGGCCTGCAACCAGGGCCATGAGTCAATGCTGGCAATGTTCCAAGCAGCCCTGAGGTCACTACCCAGGCATGGCAGCGACTGGCTCTCTCTGCTCCCAGTGTTGCATAACATTTTTTCATATCTACAGACAAACTATATATAAGAAGGCAGCCTCCCTACCATGGTCTGATTCCAATCAAGCCTACCAAAGGATTGTTTTTTTTTATTTCCGAATCCTAACGCTACGAGTTATCTACTTAAATTGGTATCCTTGCACTAAATTCTAAAACTAATAAATGCGTGATGACACCTCCGAGAGGCCTATTGACACGGCTCTATTACCTGCTGCTCTGTGGCAATTATTATAAGTTGGCCCGAGTCACTGATTTACTTTGAGTCAAGTTACAACAGCACAAAGACTGATACAAAATCTTCAAACTCCACTTACTGTTCGCTAACACTGATGCATACAGGGTGAGCAGCCAGCACTGTTCCAGAGTTCCTAACTTTAATATTAGCTGCAGCAGATGAGAAGCGTTAAACCCCAGGATGCAAAAATATTCCTGTCAAATTCCAAAATTAGGCTGCCTGATTCTGAATGATATGCCACGCTTTGGCTATCAAGAACATGAATGCCACAAATAGTCTATAAATCACCAGAGAAATATTATTTCCGCGGAAATCAACAGTATACAAAGCTGAACAAAGAATGATTGTGCACTTTGAAATACAACAGAGATGCCTACCCACAAGGGCACCGTTCAGCAACTTGAGCGGGGATGGGGGGCCAGCACTGGGCAGTGTCTGTCTCGGAAACATAAACCAGGCCTGACAAACATTCTGCAATATGTTTTTTCCACTTGAGAATCCTAACGATACTACGGGTTTTCAAAAATGGTATCCCTGCATAAAAAGTAACAAATTCGGGTTAAAACCTCGAGAGGCCTCTCGACACGGCTTACCTGCTGCTCTGTGGAAATTAATTTGAGGTGGTGGGCTGTACTGGGAAGGGCAGATGGCGCAGGTCCCGTCAGTTCAACTGCTTGCGTGACCTGCAAACAAGCTGCTCCGCCCTGCCATGCCTGCTGCAGTTCTGCACTTCCACCTATAGCACTCATGATCACACAGCGCAGTGCCAGTGAAGAAAAGGCGGGGGCACTTAGAGATGGTCATGAGACGTGGATCCATCGTAGGAAGGAAGTAGAGGAACGTCATCCTCTTCGGCCCGCCCCTCCCCAGCTAAGCTCAAGCCAATCTGAGCAGCTGGATTGGGTGAGGGCGGGCATCGGACCCCGAAAAAGACCTAATTGCACAAATAACAGTAAAGGGCTACAAAGTTGAGCACCAGGCAGCGCGAGCTACTTGCAGGGTCTCGGCGAGCTACCGGTAGCTCGCGATCGACCGGTTGGAGACCCCTGGTTTATAGTAATGAAGCATTTATATGTTCTGGGTACAAGCCACAAATAGCAAGAGAAGTGTCCCTCCGATGTTTCACATTGAGTAAACAATGGAGAAAATACATGGCACTGTACCATACATACTCCAGAAAGTCAAAAGGTTAATTTTTACTCCAACTTGTTCTGAAGTGTTCTGTCATCACTGAAATTGTCTTTAAAAACTAGGGTGTATGGCAAATTTGCATAAATTAATTTTGTGTACATATGTGAAATTTCTGGGAAATTATGTGTGTTAGACCTGTCATCCCTAGGGTGGTCTTGCCCCAGCTTTTTGCCTGCTTATCTCCACTTTTTGCTGTATCTTATTGTTGGCCTTAGGACCTGAGCACTTTACCACTGCTAAAAAGTGCTAAAGTGCATGTGCTTCACCTCTAAACATGGTGACATAGGCCCTAGGTAACCCTAAGGGCAGAGTGTTATGTACGTAAAGGCATGACACATACTTTTAAGTTTTATATGTCCTGGTATTAACAAACAGCTACATTAATTTTTTTACAACTATGAGACTCCTCTCATAGGCTGGCATTGAGAACCCCTTAAAATACTTTAAAGCTGTAATTCCTGATTGGAAAGGAGTAGCTAAATCCTGTTTCATATCTTTGGAATGGTAATGATAAATCCTCTTCAGTGGTAAAGGTGGGTTTGACATTACTATTTTGGAAATGCCACTTTTAGAAAGTGAAAAGTTCTCTGCTCTTAACTTTGCTCTGTGTGCCTGCAGCCTGCCTCCAATACACGTTTGGACTGGGTGGCAGCTACACTTTGTGCCTTCTCTCTAGACAGCCACAAACATGTGACAGAGGACTCATCTGCATTCTGATGGCCTTCCTAGGCAGGAAGGGGGAGTGGGAGCTAACACTTACATTTGAATCGGCAATGTCCTGTGTCCCACACAAAGGCCTGATTACCCCCCACAGTTAGCCTGGCAGACAGGCTGGAATGAAAAGGGACCTGAGCCCTTCAAGGAGCTGTTTTGAAGTCACCCCCCACTTCAAAGACACATTTTGGTATAAGTATTGGGGCTCTGACCCTACCAAGACTGTACACTACTGGACCTGTGAAGAACTCTGCCCGAGTACGGACTGATGTGCAACAAGGATTGCCACTCTGCTTGACTGACTGTTCCCAGGAACTTCTTCATTGCTGTGTTGAATTGCACCCTGCTGCCTGCCGAACTCTGCCCTGCTGAGAACAAGGACTGGATCCATCTCACTTGAAACCAGAGTAACTCCAAGGGTTTGCTGGCTTGCCTCCTGTTTTCTGAAGACTCAGTGCTATACAAGACTTCTTGCAACTCAGCTGGTGCTGCTCGACTCTGCCTTATATGAGTCCTACCCTTGCCTGAGGTTCCCCTTGAAATCCTGAACCTCAGAAATGGGTTCTGCAGCTGTTTTACAGCAAATTTGGTGAATCGTCATCACTGCGCCGATTGGAACCGACGCTGTGCCCTTCGACTTAGTGCCAATCCGAAGACATCCCTGGTTGGGTCTTTGACGATGATGCACCGATCCGAGATTTGAATCTGATGCAGTGCCGATCAAAGGTCCCAACTGCGAGGCTTGATTTCCAAGCAGAATCGAAACCGACGCATCTGGCTCTCGGCGATGACGCTTTGCTCCATCCAAAGTACTTTGTCAGCGGGACCTGTTTGAGTCCTGTAAATGGCCTGCGCTCGATCGTGGTCGGCCCGAACTTTGGATTAACACCGGTCTAGCGTGACCTAAAGTAACCTTTTAGCCCTTTTGACTTCTAAGCACTATTTTTTTGTTTATTCCTTAAAAACTCAGGTTTTGCTGTCGTTTTGATCTTGATTTACTCATAAAATTATTGCCTATTTCTCTAACCCTGTGTGGTGTCTTTTTGTGGTGTTTTCATTGTGCTACTGTGTTTCACAAATACTTTACACATTGCCTCACAAGTTAAGCCTGCCTGCTCTGTGCCAAGCTACGAGAGGGTGAGCACAGGCTAATTTATTTGGACAATGTGCAAACTTCTGCCAACAAGAGAGACCAAATATCTAAAAATGTATAATTGAGCGAAATGTAAATCTGTCATTTAGCATTTTAGCACAAAATGCTTCCTTGCGTCAATTTTTGGTACACTAATATGTTTTTCTGAAAATAAAAATAGTGCGTAAAAAATAAATGGCACTCGCAACAGCCGCTTGCTTTCTGGCTGTTATTCTCATGCGCTTACTGTAAAATATTGCCACAAATGGCATGTAATTATGAAATGTAGAGTAATGGTGTAATTTTGGTAATTTCACATAACAAGCGTGTGTCAAATTTCCAAAACTACTAGGACTGGGTGCAATTTTAATTATGCCTGAGTAGGCTTTGTAATTTCAGTAATTACACATTATTCTTGCAATGTGAAATTACTGAAATTACACAATTACTCTAGCTTGAATAATTAAGAGTGATTTGGGGCAAACATCCTGCTGCGGGAGTACAGGAACAACAAACTAAGAGAGAGTGAATGGCTGCTGGTTACCGCTGTCCATGTCCTGTAGCATTCAAAATGCATCCTTTGGCCCATTTTGGACACAAGGGTGTATTCTGCTGTAAGGAAATATGCTCTAAGGAAATATAGCTAAATGCTGAATTACACTTCTTAAATAATTCCACATAATTATGAGTAATTTTGCTGTAATTGCAAGAATTACTCTAGAAAGAATTACACTAGTTACACTCACTCCCAGAAAGAACGTGAATTATGGTGATGTAATTTGAATTTTGATCATATCTGGTAAGAATCTATTGCCATTATTTGAGAAAATAGCAATATTATCACCATGAAGTGATTGCTCCACAGTTCCTTAATACATCTGGCGCTTTATTTTGGAATTACAGAAAGGGACACCGATGCTTATGTGGCCCTTTCTGCAATATGCTATCACCAGAGGGTGTCCCCTCTTTTGTATGGGGGCATGGCTCTAGGCAAATGAGGAAATCCTTTGCCTCTCCGTCCATGCCTAATTATAGATGTGAAATACACACAGATGATGGATCGAATGCAGAGCAAATCAAACATTCACCCCCAGCCAAGAGTTCTGGGTTAAATCCATCATTTTTTTGCTTTGCTCACTATACCACCCCAGTTTAGACCCAGGCATGTGCAAATAAGCCTTGACCCTGTGCCTCATGGAAACAGTCCAGCTCGAACTGCCAAACCAGGTCCTCCCTGGACTGGAAACAAACATCCTGTGACCGGTTTTGGGGCATCACCCCATATCAGCCAGGCTAGCTTGAATCCAGTGGCACAGTGAGCCCATGACCCACGTCTGGGCATACCCGCGCACTTAGGGCAAGAAAGCAAAAGACACACAGATGATGGACGGAATGGAGAGCAAATCAAACATTCACCTCCAGTCAAGAGATCTGGCCTTAAATCCATCGTTCCTTTGCTCACCATGCCAACCCAGTTTAGACTCAGCCATATGCAAATCAGCCTTGACCCTGTGGCACATGGGAACAGTCCAGCCCGAATTGCCAAGCCAGGCCTTCCCTGGACCAGAAACGAGCATCCTGACGTATTTTCTGTTGTCTTGGATGAGATTGAATATTGCTGCTGTGAATTGGTCAAAAGACCTACCAAGCCCAACAGATTTGGTTCTAACGCACCATATCTTTCACCTAAATATAAGGCTTTTCAGTGACTGTAGTCAAATGCATTTATATCTACGAGGAATGGTGTCTTGTAGAATTCCAGAAAGGTGTTTTTTATTTCAGATCCCTTCTGTTGAGCTACTCCAGAGTTACTGAGGTTTTTGGTTATTCTACACCTTACCCTTAAGCCAAATATAAATCTTTAGAAATGTCCAAATATTCCAAAAGTACCGTATCCTCATCGGCTCCATATTCTAAGGACTTAAAATGCATATTCTGTGGTGCCTTCTTATAAGTATTTCCTAGTTTTCCTCATTCTGGATCTATTCCATAGCTGGTTATATTCCTCATTTCACTGATTTAAAAGCATCCCAGACAACTGCTACATTAGTGGTCTCCTCAGTCAGCCTAAAATATGCCTCATTATTGGAACGTACAACTTCTGTAAAAGGGAAATCTTGAAAAATAATATAGCAAATGTTCTTCCTTGTTGCTGTTTGTTTTTGTAAATAATTAGATTTTCTGCATGTATTATAGCATAATCAGTAATTAGAATAGGGTTAATACCTATAGTGACTATAGCAGAGTTTGCTGCTGATGATGATGATGATGAAGACTTCCAGTGCCCCAGAATAAGTGGACTGTCTGGCAGGGGAATTGCATTTGCTGATCAATAATATTAAAAGTGATCTACAACTGTCAAGGACTTGAGACAATGTAAGTCTGCTGTATGGCGTTTAAGATTGCTCAAGGAAAGGGCAACTCCTAGCCATGGTACCAACCTGCACAGAATAATATACACGAAAAGTGACAGGTGTCTACTCATGAACATTACAATTAGGAGTTAAAACCCACACATGCAAAAATGTCCTTTGGCTATGTATGTAGCTCTTGATTGATGATGGATATCGCATTGGTGACAATCCACAGGGCACCAAACTCCACTAACATAACCTATGATTCACAAAAAGTTGATTCAAAACTGTTTAGAGGAAGATAAAAAGTCAAATGGCAAAAGCTACACCAGACAAATTCACAGGGAAGGATCAAAAATCTACTGGGAACAATCAGAGATAAAAATGTTCTTCAAGGGGGCACTGCACACGATGAGAAATGAGGGAACTAAGAGCCAGATGTACAACCGTGGAAATACCACCTCGCAAATGGCGAGTTTTTTGCGACTTGCAATTTGCGAGGCGCTATTTACAATGTACAACAGTATATTTCACACTGTTAGAGATTCCCAATGGAGTCGCAAATTGAGAGACTCATGAATATTAATGAGCCTCTCACAATTTGCGAACCCATTGGTAATGGCAGGCCCTCCCAGGTATGGTGCCCTGCTGGGCTCAGCAGACCAAACTGTCTGGGAAAGCTTTTAAATAAAGCAGTTTTTTTTGTTGTTGAATGCAGCCCCTTTTCCTTAAAGGAAAACGGGATGCAATAAAAAAAAATAAAAAAAATGTTTTCGTTTAATTTTTTAAGGGCAGGTAGTGGTCCGTGGGACCACTGCCTGCTCTTCAAAAATATTTAACCCTGCCTTTGCAAAGGAGAAGGGGTCCCTGGGGACCCTTTCTCTTTTGCGAGTGCATTACCACCTTTTTAAAGAGGGTAGTAATTTGCAAGTGTTTTGCGCCCGCAATTGCGGACGCAAAAAATTCTTACATCGGGTTGTGCATGCTATTAGGATTGGAATTCTCCTTCCTAATAGCGAGTCAAAAAACCCTATTTTGCGAGTCGCAAAAAATTGCGACTTGCAAGATAGAGTTTGTACATTCCCCATGCTGTTTTTTGCATGCACGAACAAGCTCGCAAACCCGTTTGCGCACGCAAAAATGGTCGTACATCTGGCACTAACTGCATTGCAACACATTCATTGTTTCCAAGTGCTGCTTTCTAAGTGCTACAAACAAGGACTGACATTATAGGAAATGACTGCCACATCTTTGATTGGAAAATTCGTGTGATTCCAAATGGAGAGACTACCATTGGGATTTAAACACTTATTTGGTCAAGCTCCACCTTCTACCGGGAACTTGTGTCACCCATGATCCCATGAAGAAGAAGCCCAAGTTTGACATTTTAAGAGTCTTACAGTAATGTGGAGGTCCACTGAATGCACTCACCGTTTGCTGCCTGCAAGGAACCTTTCGGAGCTTCCCCTGATGTGGGTGAACCACAGCAATCCTGGCCACCAGAGGTTCCCGCTCTGAACATGGCGTGGCAAAAAGCAACACACTGAAAGCAGTTCTCATTCTTTGTCGAACTCTGGCCCCTTAGGTGACAGTAAGATACTTTTGTGTTCATCCTAAACAGCCTCAATGCTTGCCGGATAACTAATCTAAAAGAGGATGTGAGGCACCATTGAAATCGGAGGAAGATCCTTCTCCTACCTGGCAGCCAAGACATGGAACTCCCTCCCCACTCACCTACGGCTGACCCTGGATCATCTCTCCTTCAGGAAGCAACTCAAGACCTGGCTGTTCAAGCAGTAGCGACCCCCCCCCGCCCCCCCTCAGCGCCTTGAGACCCTTACGGGTGAGTAGCGCGCTATACAAATTCTGTGATTGATAGATTGATTGAAATCTTATGCAAAAATGTGGGGTATGAAACACTTGTACCAAAATTCACACTTGGAGTGGTACAAAGAACATATTATTAGCGAGTTCTTATATGTGATAATATGCAATTACAACCCATTGCCTTTCATTATCCATAATTTCCTTTTTATCAGTGAATGATTGGCCAAGTACCAAAAGAGCAATGCCCTTATATGATATTTCCAGTGCCTCAACACCTTCTACTCTCAAACTCACTAAATAGTTTTAGACTTTCAAACAGAACAACTATTTCTTGTAAGCATAGAATATCTGGAAGATAGAACCCCTATAGGCTATGGGCAAACACATCTTCCCTTGCTAGCACTATCCACAGCGCCAAGACACCCATGGGTATTCGCACGCTTAATAAGTCTCTAAAATAAAATAAATAAATAAATCTCGCAATGGCTGGCAAATCCATTGACATTCTGTGAGAAGCTCTGAATCCCCACTGAGCTTGACTGTAGGTCTTGTTTTCCAATCTTTATCTTTTCCCAATAATGCGCTCACAGGTAAATGAAAGATTACCTTCTACAGTTTCTACGCTCTTCAATCAATTTTTTGTGTTTTCCCCCTTACCAACCTCTTCTCTCCCGTGTGCTCCTCTCAAAACTATCACTTTTGAGGACCCCCTAATTTACTGATTCTGATTGTTGCAGGTGTTTCACCCATCCTCTGGGCTCTAGGCCATCCGCTCATCCCATCCACACTAAATGAAAAATCATTTCTAGTGGATCCTTGAGTAATTAAATTAAATCAGTGAATCCAACACCCAGAGGATGAGCAAGGCTAGTACTGATTGGGGTGTGAAACATGTGCATCATTTCCTTTTGTGCAATTACATAAAAACTCAGAAAATTCGAAAAAATTATGCAAATGTATGAGAAATGGAAATCTGCCATTTGGGACTATATATTACTGCAAAAGGTGATCTTGTGTCTATATTGGACGCAAGGAGGCATTTTGTGCAAAAAAAGGCACAAAAATCACAGGTGCTTCAACAAGAACCACTTACCTTCTGGTCTTTTGCATTGTTCCCATGCTCCCATGATAGGATTTTTGTACAAACAGTCTTTAATTATGTGACCAGGCATAATGAAGCAATTTAGCGAATTTTCACATATCAAAATGCCAGAAATTACGCAAAATTACGTGGGCGTAACAAACCTTTTGCCCGGGTCTTGCACTGAGGAGATATATATATCTCCTAACCTAGCCAGGTAATTTTACTAGTGATAGCCATAACTACTTTCACAGTATGCCGCTTACCAGTTGGATAACTTTGCGCGGAGGAATGAGATTTTCTTTATGCTTCATTTCTCCGGGTGCTGTCCTTTCACTTGGTTAGGATTTATGAGGATTACTTGAAGGAAAAACAGAATTCAGTTCTATTTTCTAAATCAATTAAAGTTCTGCAATTTGCTGAAAGAAAGCCTGAGCCCTCAAATCAGGGTGGTAGCCACGGGGTTGGAGGAGGGGCATTTGAAGACCGGGCCAGCCATAACAATCTCTTGCACCCCTAAATAACCAAGGTAGCTGGCACAGTATAGAGGTGGCGGGTTTGAAGGTGAATGAGCAATAAAAATGCCTTTAAATTGTTTTTTTATCATGTTATATTTGCTCTGTGTTCCAACACAGGTTAAATGTTGATCTATGCTTTCTGGCAAACTGCTGCATATTCTCCTAACATGGAGATGGTGTTTTCTTTTATTTCTTCTTTAACTGTAAAGCGAGAGGATTTTGTATAGTGAATTATGTGACCATCTTACTGGGTATAGACAGGGCCACTAGAATTATGCGGCAGGAGAAGCCTTAGTTGTGTCACAATGTTGACTCAATTATGTGGCAAAAACACAAATTATGCGTTTTAATGCAGCATTCTGTGTGATAGTATCTCTTCATTATTTTGTCATTTTCAGCATGTGTTGTAGCATTTGTAGTAACTTTTGATCTGTTTGAGTTAGAAACACATTGAGTTTTTTGCAAATTATGCAGCAGATGATGAACTAAGTGGCAAATGCAGCAAATTCAGAATTATGCAGAAAACGCTGCAGATGCAGATCCAAATAATTCCAGTGGCCTTGTGTACAGGGAGTGTGAAAAGAAATGTTGTAGGATGTCAATTAATTTCAAATTCACAAAAAATTAAATACTTGTGAATGAACTGTACGCATATTTCAACACTTTCCATTAGTTATGAAAGCACAGACGAAGCATATTTTGTTGTATCATTCTGAAGTGTGATGGAAACAAATATTGTAATAGGATCAAAACACATCTTTCTGATGCACAAATGAAAAATATTGTATTGTACTGTATTGTACATTTATATTGTGCTTACTACGCCTATTTGTGTCACTGAAGTGCTTACCTACATGGGGAGCATGCTACGCCGTATAGGATGGTGTGTGGTTTGAAAGGTGTTGTCTTTGTGATCCTATGTGTTTCCATGTCGTGCGTGATGACCACTGAGGTATTATGAGGTGCAGCGCATAGCAGTGTAGTGGATAAATAGATTTTCGAGACACAGATGCACAGTTTATGGTTTTTCAGTACTCTGGTAGTTATGAATAGATCTGCAGGTCCCTATACAGTACTTCTTATGATTATAGTCTGCTTATCTGCTTATTGTCCAATCCTACATCTTGGGGCGGATTTACCCATATTTCACTTAACGCATCAAGGGAACTTGGTGTGGTGTGTTGTGTGAAAGGCATACAGCAGAAATGTGACACATTTACAAAGATATGGCATATTTGTGCTCTCTCCTAGCGGCGGTGTACTGTGTGCTGCCTAGTGCAAACACAGGCACCTTTGCGCCATGGTGCAAGGGTGCCTGCATTATGGGCAGGATTGTTTGGCTACCATCCTCTGAGTGTTACACATTAGTATTAGTGTGTTCCAGAAATGTTGGTGGACATAAATAACTATATAATACCCCGGTGAAACAGAGTTCAGCTCTGCACAATTTACCTGCTTATGGAAAGTAGTTTGCTTGCTGGGTTGTTTCCAGGGTTTGGATTGTAAGCTAAAGTTTGAGCTTGAGGGTGAAACTGTCTTTCCAGGTTCTGTAGCCGGAATGTGTGATGGTGTAATTGTCTTGGAAACAGGATGTATAAGCTGCTGGATGCTTCAAATGCTGGCTGATAGTGTGCTTTAGAGCTTGGCGGCTTGTACTGAGAAAGCAGTGCCTCCTATGGATTTCTTATGGTAAGTGTTGGAAGTTGGGTGTAGGTTGAGTGGGGTATGAGTCCTAATCAAGCAGGACTGGGGTGGTACCACTTATCGGGGCAGCAGCAGAAGGGTTGGAAGTATTTTATTTCCATCAGACTTCAGATCAGGAGGCAAGTCGGCAAGTCCTTGGAGTCACTCTGGGCTCAAGTGATGCAGGTCCAGTCCTCCTCAACCAGGCAGGGGAACCGCAGGCAGCAGGCACCAGGGCAGCACAGCAAGACAGAAGTCCAGCAAAGCAGCAGTCCATCAGAGTGACAGTCCTTCAGCAGCACAGCAGTCTTTCTTCCTTGTGGAGTCTTCACAGGTCCAGAAGTTTACTGAAGTGGTGGTATCTAGGTCTAGTACTCATGCCTAGTGGTCCCTTTGAAGTGGGGGCGATTTCAAAGACTGGCTTTGAAGTGCACAGTGGTCCTCCCTTCCTGCCCTGGCTCCAGACTCACTACAGTGGGTAATGCAGCCCTTTGTGTTGGGCTGTGCCAAGCTCCACCTTCTCATCCTTTCAGGATGATCAATCAAGGCCCATCAAGACACACCCAAGCTCCCTTTGTATGTGGCTGTCTAGCCATGGTACACAAAGCCCAGCTGTAACCCACCCTGGACTGATCAGAGACAAGCAGCAGGCATCATGCATCAAATGGCTAAAGTAAGAAAAAGCCAACTTTCTAAAAGTGGAGTTTCCTGAATGGTAATTTAAAATCCAACTTCAGCATAAATTAGGGTTTTAAATTAGGATCCCACAGACACCGAACTTGACGGTCTTATCTCTTCCCAATTGGAAATTACGCTTTTAAAAATATAATGAAGTAATCCCGATGTTATCCTATGGGGGAGATAGGCCTTGCTGCAGTGCAAAATGACTTTGGGAGTTTTTCACTACCAGGACATGTAAAACTTAAAAGTACATGTCCTTCCTATTAAATACATTGCACCCTGCCCTCAGGGTTGTCCAGGGCCTATCTGAAGGGTGACTTATTTATTATTGTACGCTATTTGACTGACCAAGAAAATAAAATTAAAAAATAAATAAATAAAAAGACTTATTTGTATAAAAAGGGAAGGTTTGGGCCTGGCAAAAGGTTTATTTTGCCTGGTCGACATGGCAGCGAAACTGCTCACACATGCTCTGCAGTCGCAGGCCTGAGACATGGCTAAAGGGCTACTTCAGTGGGTGGCACAAGCAATGCTGCAGGCCCACTAGTAGCACTTAATTTACAGGTCCTGGGTACATGGGGTACCACTTTACTAGGAACTTACAAGTAAATTAAATATGCCAATTGGGGTTGAATCAACATTACTATGTTAGGGGAGAGGGCACAAGCACTTTAGCACTGGCTAGCAGTGGTAAATTTCAGAGTCCAAAATCCAAACAAAATGAGGTCAGAAAATGGAGGAGGTAGGCAAAAAGTTGGGGAGAAGAACACCCTAAGGCTGTCAGGTCTCACAGTAAGATGATATGATAAGCAGTGCAAACCTGGAGTGCAGTGCCCTAATATGCCTATGTTGCTTGAATTGAGCTTGTAAGCATTAGTGGTCCTTTTCCTTGGAGGCTCTGTGACCAATGTACAGTGACTTGAACATTGCACTTCTTGCTATAGGTAGTCAGTAGAGTGATTGCAAGACTGGAATCATGTGTTCTCTTAGGTGACGTTATAACAAACAGGGTTATACCCAATGCAGTCAAAAGGGACCTGGGTAGCAAATGGAAAGAAGGGAAGGGGTCCCGAGACACAAAAGAAATTACAATTCTAAAGCATTTATATACATGAAATCAAAAAACAACGTTAGTATTGCAAAAAAGATTTTACTTCAAGATTGCATATATCCTAATTTATAGGTACAGTGTTCATTATGCATTTGCTTTATATACAGTGTACGTGCCCACATTCACAACGGGAAGGGGGTGACGTGAGGGAAAGTGTAGGGGGTAGGATATGGTTAAACTGATTCATTCAGTGACAAGTCTTATTTTATCTATTAAGACAGTGTACATGTGGTCCCTTGGCATCAGGGCCACATCAGTAGGCTCCACACGAGTCCAAAATTATAAATCTCAAAAGAAGGCCTAGCTCCGTTATAGCTGTCAATGACTGAATGGGGACTGGAGCTGGTCTTGTGTTACGTAGTGGTCTACGTTTCGACCCAAAATTGTAGGTGTCTTTATCCTTACGGAAGGGTCTTCGTCAGGACAAGCACTGTTGTGGGTGGGCAAGCTCCTGAGGAACAATTAAAAAAACGAATTAGAAACACACCACGCCTGTATTTGAATTCATAGGCTGGCGGTACATGATTATCAGCGAAAAGAACGAAGAACCATGTTCTCTGAGCTACGATAGAATCTTATGAGTAGGAATAAATACACAGACTAACGCTCACCTTTCACAGGGCGCGATAAGGGTAGACTCAAAAGATGAATAATCTCAGTTCAAGTTGATGGTCATAAACTCTAAAAATTAGAGAGAAGAAACTAGTATTGGAGAGGGATCAGTAAGTACATTGGAGTGTATATGGAGGATCTGGACCATTATTGAAAACCTATGAAGGTAGTCAGCAGGCAATCTGCGACGAGAAGTGTATTAAGTTATCACAGACAGGTGACTTGTCGTTGTTACCTGTCAGCCTAAATAGGATGATGTATCGATCTGGGATTAGGTGTCCCTCAAGTGTAGATCAAGGTTGCCAACCTATATAACGAAGAGATGGAATATCTATTTCAAACTAAATATTGTATGAAACTTAGACCTCAGATGAGAGTCTCACAGGAAGATATTCACTTCAAAATGGACTTACCACTATTGACAAAATTCATATGATTATATGGATTCTGTATGCATTGCGCAATGAATGCTATTCAGGTACAATTCGTGGAAAATCAGGCGCCTATTATTATCCAGGATAACCTATGTGTAAACAAAGGGGGGGTTTTTTTAGTCGGTGGCCCTAGTATTAATATTGGATATCATTATGTACACATAAAACACGCAAAACATTATTGTTACCAGTAACGGCAGCAGCAGATTAGCTAAGTATCACTAAACTTGTAGGTCTCACCACTCCATAGTAGACCCAATGGGGAAATATACTTATTGGGGCAATCGGCATGGACCCTGCCTGGAAAGACAAAAGGTTGTCCCAAATCATAAGAACCAATAGAACCATTTTTCAAATATTTTTCATATATTGCATGGTTACAGAATGAGTATTTATTACCCGGATAGAGGAATCTTTATGTAGTCCTCACCACTTCCTACGGGCGGGTGTCATCTCACCTGGAAGGGGAGTTGATAATTATATTATAGTCTCGATACTGTTAGGAGACGCCGTACCTTTTTCACTCACTACACATGCTCACTTATTATTCTGATTATCCTACCTCAACCGCCGAGTGATCGGAGAGGGAAGAAACCTCCAAGCGAGCTCCTCTGTGTCCTAGGATCGGGTAAAAAAACACCGATTTAGAGGAGTGTGTATGATCACACCGCCTCGGTCTACCAACGCCCAGTGGGTCCATAGGGCAATTTTACCTTATTCTCGTATCTATTCTACGAATCCAGATGCCCTCGTCATTCGGATAGGGTGTCTCCTCAAGCTGCCGCGCGATCCGTGTGCCGTTTCAGTCACCCTCGCGTTTTAGTATTTCCTGGTTGTTCAGAGACTAAGGGGCGGAGTTCCGTTTTTTTTCAATAGAAGCGGAAGACAGACTCAACTCTCCGCATTGTTGTTCAGTGGAAAAAATGTAAACTTGCTGCATCCTTATTTTTCGCTGCTCGTTACAACATTATGTATATTAAAAATTAAATAACACATTGCATTTAGGCTTATCATAATTTCACAGTAGAGCTTGGAATGCACAAGTCACACAGGGTAGTGTAGATCCCGGTGCTCCTTATCATGGTTTGTTAAGAAAAAAACTCCAGTGTCACAGGTTATTATTAACACACAGTGTAGACAAAATTTTGAAGGGAGGCCACCTTTTTCATCCAAGTGCACCTGTCTTCACATGGCCTATAAAATTCGTGTTCACATCACTCCATATTACACCTGTCTTCATATGGCATATGAAATTCATGTTCACATCACTCCATAACAGAATTTGATTTACAAACCTCTCCCAGATTATAAATCTTTGCTTGACATGCTGTCCATATCAAAACGGACATAGGATTGGCGATCATTATACATGCCAGAGTGCACTAATCACACAGGATAGTGTAGACTCTGACTTCCCATGCGGCAAAAAGGGGGCACATGGATTCAGAACGCGCAATCATATACGCAGGAAAAAGTTGACCTATTAGATGGATTCAGAACGCGCAATCATATATGCAGGAAAAAGTAGCCCTACAGGATGGCCAACTGGGCAAAACTATTTTTTGACTCGTTGAGGCCCTCTACCACAGAATTAAAGGTGTAGATCCATTTGAGCTCTCTGATGTTCAGGATATTCGACAGATCGCCTCCCCTGGGGCCCAAAGTGATGTGTTCCAGAACTACCCACTTTAGTGAGTCTGGGGAGTGATTATGTGTGGTGCAATGCTCAACCAATGGAGCCCCGGGTACCTTACATCTAATCCTGCTACAATGTGAAAGAAACCTTGCCTTCACCCGTTGCTGGGTCTGGCCGATATAAATGAGGTCGCATGGACAGATAATCCCATAAATTACATTTTTGGTGTTGCAATTCGTGTGTTGACCAAGGATATGTCGATGATTTTTAAAGACAAATTCCTTCGATTGAATGGTAGTCGGGCAAGCTTTACACTTCCCGCATCGGTAATGTCCCACTACTCGAGGTTGGTTCCAACATGAGGTTATCGTGGGTTCAGGTGGACATTCTAGGAAAGATGAAACCACATGATCTTTGACATTTCGCGCCTTCCTGAAGGCATGCATCGGCACATTCATTATATCTAGATCCTTTGCAATTAGGTTCCAGTGTTTGTTTATGGCCTTTTTGACCCTTATCGCGCCCTGTGAAAGGTGAGCGTTAGTCTGTGTATTTATTCCTACTCATAAGATTCTATCGTAGCTCAGAGAACATGGTTCTTCGTTCTTTTCGCTGATAATCATGTACCGCCAGCCTATGAATTCAAATATAGGCGTGGTGTGTTTCTAATTCGTTTTTTTAATTGTTCCTCAGGAGCTTGCCCACCCACAACAGTGCTTGTCCTGACGAAGACCCTTCCGTAAGGATAAAGACTCCTACAATTTTGGGTCGAAACGTAGACCACTACGTAACACAAGACCAGCTCCAGTCCCCATTCAGTCATTGACAGCTATAACGGAGCTAGGCCTTCTTTTGAGATTTATAATTTTGGACTCGTGTGGAGCCTACTGATGTGGCCCTGATGCCAAGGGACCACATGTACACTGTCTTAATAGATAAAATAAGACTTGTCACTGAATGAATCAGTTTAACCATATCCTACCCCCTACACTTTCCCTCACGTCACCCCCTTCCCGTTGTGAATGTGGGCACGTACACTGTATATAAAGCAAATGCATAATGAACACTGTACCTATAAATTAGGATATATGCAATCTTGAAGTAAAATCTTTTTTGCAATACTAACGTTGTTTTTTGATTTCATGTATATAAATGCTTTAGAATTGTAATTTCTTTTGTGTCTCGGGACCCCTTCCCTTCTTTCCATTCCTCTTAGGTGACGGCAGAAACAAAATCCTGCCGCAGCATTTTGGATGAGTTTTTTTTTGCCTATAACGAATGTGGGTGCACCAATGTATCGGCTGTTTGCTTAGTCAACCTTGGATATTAAGAGTGTGAAGATGGCTTGTATTTTCTATTGGCATCCAATGTAGTGCCTTCATTGTGTAGAATATATAAAGATAATACAATATCCCAAAAGGTATGATTCAAAAGACAAATGATGTTGCATGCACAAGGCATTACACAGGTCAGAAAAAGGAGACACTTATTCAGATGATTTAAAGTCAAAATTAATTTTTGTATTTTTGATATTCAAACAGGGAAGGGGAAATTCATGTTAGAACAGTTCTGTACAGCACAAAGTGAGATCATTCAAATGACAACCGATAGGACTTGGTGCTCAATATGTACAAGTGATATGTGGCAACGCAAGTGAGAGAGTGAACAGCGATAAACGGCGCTAGGTGAGCAAGGTGAAGTATTTACAGTGAGTAGCTCAACATGTGACACAGAGTCAGTGACTTTTTTACACAATTCGCGATTTCAATGGAGCCACAAGAAAAAGATGCGCCTATGATTGCGCTGTGGAGTCGACGACGTTTCGGTCCTTAACCAATGCGGACCATCTTCAGGACAAGGTTATCTCCTTTTTAGTGCTGTGGAAAGGCGCAGTCTCGAACCCGGTCCGGAAGATCCGGCGAGATTCGTCTGGCTGCCCGGAGACTGAATCGTCTGGAGGGCCGGAGAAGTGTAGAAGGCACTCTGTTTTATGATGTTAACATGTGGTATCACATATGTGGTTGACTCTATGGTTAGCTCTAGGTTTGAGACTTCTCTTAATATTTTTGGAGGATCCCCATGTTCTTTAGGCCATATGGTGGTAGGCTAATATTTATGTCATTGTCTGTGGGTCATAAGCTCTGTCCTTGCAGAATTAATCTTCAGATTGTTTTTTATTCACCATGTGTTTATGGTCCAAAGACAGTCATCAAGTTTTAAACAGTAGAGGTCTTCCAGACTATCAATTTATAAAAAGTATTTGGGTGTCATCCACATAGTTGTAACAGGTGAGGTTGAGTGAATTAATCAGGTTTGTTAAGGTCGTTAGGCAAATGTTTAATAATATTGGGGATATGATGGAACCCCGAAGGGACACCACAGTATTGTGTGTGAGAAGCTGATAAGAAAGGTGTTATCAACACTAGTTTGCTGTCACAGCTCAGAGGTCAAGAATTCAATGGGCATTAACTGAACTCCCTTCTCATCTTTCACTTATGGTATGTGAAACAGGAATTTGCTGTGTGAAGAGATTGCATCACCGAACAGGACATTTAATCATGTTGTTTTTAAGCCACAACTGTCATGACATTTCCTGTTCCTGATGCATAAGGTGTTGCCACTACCTAAACCCGCCAGTCATTTAGAAGCGAAGTCCATCAGGAAATTCCAGATCTCAATATGGCATGATGTTTTGATCAGCCTATTGTGATGGGGCATAGTTATCACAAGTCAGGTACTGACATTGCTCCGGCCAGCACTGGCCTGTTGTGAATTATAGCCTGGTCAGTTGTTGTATCTGCTCAACAGATTGTCATTTTGTTGCAGGATCCAAATAGTTTGTTAGGTTAATGCTGTAGAGGACTGCAAATACCCTAACTAGGAATAGTGTGAATCTGAAATGATTCAATATAGCCTGCCATGTCACTAAGGGCTGTTATACCAGAATATCCTTAAAAAGTGGCTCAATATCTAGGTAACCCTGCCAGTGTCTACACAATAAGGATTTATCTCCTTAAAACAAATATTGTGGAAACCATAATCAGGGCAGCTGAGGCTGAAAGCATTTGTATTATATTTGACCTCTCACAACATCTCTGCAGAACATCGACTAACATTTTCTGATTTCAGTATATTGTAATTAAGATTGTTGTATTGTGAAGTTGATTTTTGAGACATATTGATTCGTTTGAAATTCTGCTTTATCTTTATCTAATTTATGGTCATAGCAAATACATTTCTGTTATGAAGTCCTATGTAATAAATGTACTGAATGCATAATATTTGGTGAACATTTGGGGTAGCATTTTGTTGGGAGAACTGTGGGAACGCTGGGTGGTAGGAATTTTTAAGGATCCTCAGAGATTCAGCACTTTTCCTACTAATAAATATGAGGAATACCTGTGATTTAGCCAAATCTTGGTGTTTACAGGTCATTTTGTGTGTAAAAATGTATTGAGATCCATGCAATCTACATCACCCCTGACTACTCTGGATACCTTGTTTTCAGAAATGTCTGGGCCTGGTATGTTTCCCTGGGTGCTGATGAGTCCTGGCCTAAACACTGAAGCTACCTACGCTTCCAGAATTGGTCAACTTGGAAGGCAAAATCTTGGTCTTTCCTTATGTCTTAGGGGCAGTAGGAGGCTTCACTTTTACAGGCGAAAGCTGAGTCACATAAGTCGGGTACTAATGTTACATGGAGAAGTTTAGGAACGTTGTCTGGTAGAACACTTGTGGATCCCAGCAGATTCAATTAGAGTGGTCTTTTTTTTTTCGCAACCTGCACGAGGGAAACGCGCTCCATACCGAGCTACCGCCGCGCCAGGAGACACCAGCGGCAGCGGAGCGGACTCGGTACCCCAGGGGGACCTGCACCAGCGCACGCTGTGCGCGTCATCATCCAGCGCCAGGAGGCGCCTCAAAAGTCGGGTCCACCCGCAACGCGGGACGCGAGCGGGACGCCGGGCGAAGCCCGGGCCAAGGGCGGGCCCGTTTTAGCCCGTTCTAGACAGTGAGAGACTGGACTGGGCCATCCCTCTTACTTCCACCCTTTAAACTGAACAGTGGCAAGGTAAAACACCTTTACATTTACAGTGCAATTGGACCATTTTGTGCTACTTATTGTTAGGGCCGTATTGCCAACCATTGTCTGTTTACTATGTCTAAACAAAAAACGCCTGTCACCCCGGCTAATACTATGCACAATTACCTGGTTCAGGTAGTGACAAAAATTAATAACAATCGTAGGTCTTCCCTAGGTATGGGGGATTCGCCACCTTGTGCCCAAATCAACCAATCAGGGGTATCTCAGTCTGTAATTGATGATCTCATTGCCATCGACCCTAGTGAAGACCCAATTGAGCACTTAGAAACTAATGTTTCGACGACCTCTACGGACCAACAACTTGACCCCTTTACAGATCTGATTAACTTAGAAGACCAAGATAAATCTGTAACAATTGAGGAGTCAGTTATAGAGAGTAATACCCCCCCAACGCCGGTCCCCGCTCCAAGAGCAAAAAAAGGGATTACTAAGGCGCCACCTAGAAGAGGCGGCCTACGCTCTTGTAAAAACAAACCTGTAACCCCACCAAGACGAGCAAAGAGAAAGAAAGAGGATAGGATAAGGGAGGAAGAGTATGAAAATGAAGAAGGGGAGGACACCCTTTTAATTAAGCTCATGGGTACACTAGAGTCCAAATTACTAGGATTAATGAAACCCCTCATATCAAAGGTTGACCAACTAGTTACCAAGGTCAACAAGCTAGAGTCCCTGTTAAGGAAAACAAACGAGGGGGTGGGGGAAATACCAAATCTAGTTGCATCCAAAATTGAACAAATGGAGACTGCGGGAAAATCACTAGGGGTGAACATGAATATCGGCCTACAAGCTTCTTCAGACCAAGTCCAACAAGCTAGCCCTAGGAATGATAATACCTCTGACATGGCCATAGTTTCTGATGCAGCCCAACTAGCGGGCAACAGCATTCCGGAGATCTTAAACCCAGAATCTGCCCCAGTTGAATTAATTGTTGAAGCCTCGCCCCTTATTTTAGTACTAGCAAACACACCCATGCTGAAAACTGGTCAGATCGAGTCTCCAGATTCCTTAAGAAACAAGGCTCTCCAGTGGTTGAGTAGTAACATGCATATATCTCCCTGGGGCAAGGAAAAACTATCAGACGATCTGCTTACAGCAAGAAGAGTTAGGTGGATAGGTACTAAGGCAAAAAAATTTCAAGGGGATTGTGTGGTCTTGAACTTTAAGGGCCCCGAGGTTCTGCCCGATGTCCTACGGAACATTCTCCCCCCACAACGTAGGACAGCTGAAATAGTTCCACTGACACTGGATTTCTTCTATAGTAGAAGAGGTCTAGTAGCAAAGCCGAGTATATTAAGAACTAAATGGACAGTAGTGGGAAATAGAAGGGCCAGAACCAACCCAGCATGTGAGTGGGGGCTAAGCTTGGATAACCAATATTCTGTGTTAACGGACTTAAATGAGTGTGATTGACTCGCATGTGTCTCTCCTGTTACCCTGAACATGCAGCTGGGCCTAGGACATGTTAAGATTTCTATGACAGACGAATCCACACCAGCCCCCGATGTATTCTGTACTTCCTTATTGGAAGAACAAAATAGAGCCCAGGTGGAACAGGAAAGAACATTGGAGGAAGTTGAGTTGTCATCGAGATTGAATAAAAATGTAATACTAGGAGTAGACCCTGCAGAAATATCCAATATTCCTGATATTGTTCAGACATATTCTCAACAGGCCAAACCGCAATTATTAATTATTTCATGGAACATAGCTGGAATTACTAATAAGTTAAACATCCCAGATTGGGTTGACTTTATTAACCAGTATGATATCATCATGTTCCAAGAAACCTGGTCGCTTACACCAATTTTCAGGCAAGGGTATCTGAACTTCTTTGTCCCGGCAATAAGCAATAGAGTGGGACGTCCCTCGGGGGGCCTGTTAATTTGGGTACGCCAAACTTTGAATTGTTCGGTTAAGCAAAGATCTATACCCTCTAACGACATTTTGGCACTTGATATTACCTGGCAAAATGGTCATCAGTTAGCCCTGTTTAATTTGTATTCAAGGGGAGTAGCCAGGGGTAAATCATCAGAGACCTTATCGTGCCTCGAGAATAATATTGAACAGCTACCAGACCCCACCCATATAATAATAGGCGGGGATTTTAATACTACCTTCGAACCCTTGGGTGAGGAGGATAAAGTCCTGGCTGAAGATGAGGATACCAAGTGGGGTATACCCCAACTAGATATCCCTGTGATTAGGAAATGGAGCACGGTAGCAATACAACTGAAAAGTTTTTGTCTTTCAAGAGGACTTAGAGCAGTAAATGGCCGGACAGTGTCAGATTCTATGGGGAAAAATACCTTTGATAATGGGAGATCGGCCAATAGGATAGACTATATACTCCTGGACGTAAGGTTCTGGGATAAATTGGTAGATATGGAAGTGAAGGTTAAGATTGAAAGCGATCACAATCCATTGTGCCTGACACTACATACCTACCACGACATACCTGAGTATCCTAGAGAGGATCACATGGTTACGCAGGACCTAGTAAGTTCTAATAACTCCCGATATTTGAAGTGGAGTATGCTCCTTGAAGATCTCGCTAAAATAGAGACTCTAAAGAAAGTAGTGGTGAGTGAAGTTGCTAAGATTAAGTCCCATTCTGGACAGACTGATTTTATTGACTATATGAAATGCTGCCCACGAGATACTTTTTACCACAATCCAAAGTTTTTTTCGTAAAAAAATCTCCACAAATAAAATGAAGAAAGCACAAGAAACCAGAGGGTGGTATGACAAGAGCTGCAGGGTAGCTAGAGACAACCTTAGTAAGGAATTAAGACTAGGAAGGCCAGAAGCAGTAAGGCTGGCGAGGAACCAGTATAGGCAGGTCCAAAAATTAGCTAAGAAGCGTTGGGACGAGGATTGTTGGCTAGAACTTAAGGAGATATGTGCCTCCAAGGATTCTAAGCGCTTCTGGGCTTCAGTAAAATGGGCAAAGGGAGGCATAGCACCCCAGCCTGTTAATAATGTCGCAAAGAACAGTTGGATAGAATACTTTCAACCACAGTATGCCCGTAACCCTATGTTCAATAATGTTAGCCTTCCTCCACAAGTTTACTATAAAGCACCATTATTTGTTGAGGGGGATGTTAGCGTTGTACTAGACTGTGTAGCAGGGGGGAAAGCTCCAGGTACGGACGGAATTCCGGCTGATATTTTTTTATCTGACCGGAAGTCCTGGTGCTCCTACTTTACAATGTTGGCGAATGCAGTGGCTATGGGAGGGAAAGTGCCTGCCTCATGGAAGGGAGCCAAAATAATTCCCATATATAAAAAAGGCGACCGATCCTTGGCAAAAAACTACAGACCCATTAGCTTGATCGACACAGCTCAAAAGTTAATGGGCCGACTAGTGCAAAATAAACTGCAGCAATGGATCGACGAAAATAACATCTTGTCATCTTATCAAGCTGGGTTCAGGCCTCTAACTAGTAGCGTCGACCAAGTCCTCCATTTTCTAACAATCTATTGGAGAAATGTCACCTTGAAGAAGGGGACATTGTATGCAGTTTTTGTAGATTTAAAAGCCGCTTTCGACCTGGTACCCAGGGAAAAACTTTGGCAGACCTTGGCGGATGCAGGCATAAAACAGGAATTGCTCACACTCCTTGTTCGCCTACACGAAAATAATTTCGCAAGGATACGATGGGGCAAACAAGGAGATGTAACTGACTCCTTCCCGGTTGAACGTGGGGTGAGGCAAGGGTGTGTTCTAGCGCCAACTCTCTTCTCTATCTATATAAATGGTATCGTTAAACATCTAGAGAAGATTGCTAGTGACGCCCCTGTAATAGCTGGCTCTCGTGTACCAGTTCTCATGTTTGCGGACGATACATTATTACTTTCCCGCACCCCTAGTGGGTTACAAAAAGTAGTTGATGCCTTTGGTGTATATTGTGATGAAAGGGGCCTAGAATTAAATACCACCAAAACGAAATTCATGTGCCTCAATCAACAGTCCTCTTTTAAGGGTGTAATAAAATACAAAGGAACACCCCTAGAAAGAGTGGACTCTTTTTCATACCTAGGTATCACTCTGCAAGAAAACATGAGCTGGAAGCATCACATAACTACAACCCTTCTAAAATTTAGACAGCTAGCAGGTGCCATCTCGCTAAAACACCGAACCTCACTGACAAAGCCTGTGAACTGTGTTATGGAAATTTATTCTATGAAAGTCCTGGGGGCTTGTTTGTATGGCTCTGAATTATGGGGTTTCTCAAACTTGAGCGAACTGGGTCGAGCCGAAAATAGGTTCCTAAGAGGGGTCGTAATGGTCCCCCAAAGTACACCAACAATTCCGCTAAAATTAGACCTGGGCAGAAAATCAGTTGTGGATATAGCGAGGCTTCGGCCCCTCCTATATTGGAGGCGAATTATGGTGACCCCAGAGCTAGGCCAATATGCAGCAGCATTGATGGATGTCATCAAATTCGATCGTTTCCATACTATCCCATGGCTAAGGGAGTTGCGGGGTCTACTCACAAAATTGAAATTGGACCACCTATGGGACAACAAAGATCCAACTTGCTTCCCTTCTAAGGAAAAGCTAAAAGATCTTTATTGGGAAATGATATATCTTGCAATGTTTAGTGACAGTTCAAACGCAAATATAACATCTCGCTTTTTAAATTTAAAAATGTACCCATCATATGAATGTTTTTGGGACCTTATTGAAAAACCATATGATAGAAAACTTTATTTTCAATTTCGCATTGGTACATTACCTTTAAATGCGTTTAAGAAGCATTGGTCCCAGACATGGGATGAACATTGTCACCATTGTAACGAGGAAATTGAACACATCTCCCATTTTTTGTTTTGTTGTCCACTGTATTTGACCCCCAGACGCAAGTGGTTAAAACCGGTGTGCTTAAAGTTGGGAACCCGAAGCCAATCCGAAGCCCTTAGGATACTTGAATCAGACTGTACAACATTGTATGTGGTTGGTGTAGCAAAATATCTGGCGTGGTCGTGGCTAATTCGTACCCGATCACTATTGGCTACTGTATTATAATGAAATTATGTATATCCTTAAATTGTCTTCTTGCGACATAGAGCATGTTTTTAATTTTTAACCTATGAAATGTGTCCTTTTAAAATTCTAATAATGTGTTGTAATTTTATGTCCTTTTACTATGTATTATTCGACATTTAATGTTTAATATGTATTTTTAGAAGTATTTTTATAAGTAGTATGTATTGTATAGGGCTAGGAGAATGCTTTTATGACAAAATGTCGAATAAAGCTTATAAATTGAATTGAGTGGTCTGTTTTCACTTTTGATTTGGTGTGTAATGTCAGTGCGCACAGTGTACTGCACTATACTGCAAATCAACAAATTACACTTTGATTTTGGAAAAGAAAATGTTTCTGTATTTTTCCCAGGAATATTTTCTTTTCCAGAACCATTGAAGTACACCACACTGTTGAAAGTAGTCTGGTGGATGTCTACAGGTTTTTATGTGCCCTAAAGCAGTTAAATCCCACTTAAAACATGATGCCATATGTTATGTTCAACAAGAGCTGACAACAAGTTGCAGGGATATGATGGCCACTTTGCACTAACTTCTTTGTTCTATGATTGTAGGACACTTCTTCAGCTCCAGGAGGTCCCCAGGATGGCAGGCTTCTGGGACTGGGGAATAGCAAAAAGCATAGTGGTCAATGTTAAAAGCCATGCACAGCCAATAGAATGTTTTAATTTCCATACATGGTCAATGAAGAAGAGGACTAAGGGAGAGTAAAAATATTGAGAAGTACAAAGAAGACAGAAAAGAAGAGGTTCTAGAAAAGGATGAAGACTGAGAGAAATAAAGGAGAGTAACTAGAAAAGGCAAGGGTGAGCAAGGGAGACAGGAATGGGAAGATAGCTGCACCAGAAAACAGAAAGGGATAGGGGAGAAAAGGTTCAGAGATGGAGCCCGGACAGTGATTGGGAGACTGTGAGACAATAGAGAAAGCAAGCGAGAGCATAAAGATACAGAATGAGAACTAGGTACATGTGGAGAAATGGTGACTGTTTTTTTAATGGAATTTAACACTTGTTATGTTTTGGCCAATACACCTTGCCCAATGTGATTTCAAAGCACCATTTCAACACTTTATTTTCTAAAAGGGATCTTAGTGTAAGATCCAAACATTACCTTGGATAGTGATCTTTAAAATCCTAATAAAGTCTAACCCTTGTTACTTGATCCACATTGCTTTGTGCAAATTGCATAACAATGGCATCCCCTTGTTATTTGTCTCCGTACGCTCTTGGTGAGAAGTGCTGATGTCTTCTCTTTTACTGCATATCAGCCATGTATACATTTGCTGGTATAGTCACTGGAAAGTAAAATCTACTTGCAGAGAAGTCCAAGTTCTGTTAAGGAGGGGACTTGACTTTCATTTGTACATTGAAATATGACAGTATCCTAACTGTTGCATAACATGAAGCTTGCACGTGAAGTAATGCCAAACCCTCCCTCTGCAAGTAATTCTTTCAATTTCTAGCACATATGATACATGTCCATGCTTTCTACATTGACCACTCAGACTAATGTATGTTCGTCCAAGCAATATTAGCCACATGGAGAGTCCACCTTAAGGGTCCTATGGAAGGAGTCTACTACATGTGGAAGAGTAGAGAATGTCCCTAATTCTGGAAGTGGAGGACTCCATAGCATCCAAATGGATGAAACAGCCTTAACAATGTGGGTTTTAGCCATGAGTGCCATTTCCCTGTAGGCCGAAACACGCTTGGCTTGTTCACGCATATGCCTTAGCGACGCATATGTGTAGTTAAGGCAATGCGCAGTCTAGATGCAGAGCCACTGGGTGGGCACAGCAAGACAGGAAGAGGAAGGATCTGGAGAGGATGCAGTAAGTGAAGTGGGGCTGGGTCTCGGAGGGGTGGGGTAGTTTTTAGGGCTCAGGGGGTGGTCGGGATGTTTATAAGGCTGGGAGCAGTTTTAGGGTTCAGGGCAGGGATGGCTGGGTCGGGGTACTTTGCAGGTGTAGGGGACAGTTTTTAGGGCTCAGGCCGGGGGGCTGGGGTTAGGGTAAAATTTAAGGATGTTTGGGTCAGTTTGTAGGGCTCAGGGCGGGGTGGGAGAAAAAGGGACAGTGTTAGGGGCTGGAGGCAATTTAGTCCTTAGGGTGGGGTGTCTGGGTCAGGGTACTTTAGGGATGTAGGGGACAGTTTTTAGAGCTCATATTAGGAGGATAGGGTTAGGGGTAGTTATGATGGCATGGGAACAGTTTTTAGGGCTCAGGGCCGGGTGGGGGAAAAGGACAGGTTATGGGCTGGGGACAGTTTTAGGCCTCAGGGCTAGGGGAGGGGGCTGGGTCAGGTTATTTTAGGGATGTAAGGACAGTTTTTAGGGCTCAGGGTGGGGCGGCTGAGTTGGGGTACTTTGGGCATGTGGGGACAGTTTTAGGGTTCAGGACGGGGGCTGGGGTAGGGGTAGTTTAGAGGGCATGGGGTTAATTTTTAGGGCATAATTGCGTGGTAAAGGCATGTGTGATAAAGGCATGCGTAGTAAAAATGAGGTCGTGGTTGAGACTGCATGGTACAGGCATCCAGTGTTCCATCATACAACCTCCAAATGGGAGGTATCATACAAGCCGCATGAAAGAGACGGGTCATTACAGACCAGGATTGTAGATGCAGACCATGAAACACCACTCTGAGCATTAGAGGCAGTGTTGCTGCCTACCCATCTACCGCTCCTCTAACTGGAGATGGAACCAATGTCCTCAGTGAGACCAAAGGCTTCAAATGGAGCCATCCCAGGCTCACTCAATCACCTATACTTTACCGTGCCTACCTGTCTTGCTGGTCGATGCCTAACAAAAGTCTCCTTTTGTACAACACCATTCGCACAACCTGCCTTTAATTATGAAAGGTGTATTCCAATGTTGGAGCCTGCATCAAGTTCACGCAGTTTTGACTGGTAATTTTGATGAAATGTAATTGAACTATCCATCTTATGTCACGACCTTGTAGGTAAATTCATTTTGGAACCTTCCCAACCTCCCATCCAAAATGACATTTAAATTCTATTTACTTTTCACCATTATTGCATCCCTAAAATGTTTAAAATGAACTAATTGCTACTAATTTCCCCAAATGTTCTTGATAGATATGCTCCAAGCTCTCTATTAGGTTATTTTAAATTAGTGGCGAGTTCAATTAAAACTTTATTTACGGATACAATAGGAAACTTCCCACTTTATGAAGCAGGGGAAGTTTCCTAAATTTACATGAGGTAAGGTTTATTCTTTCAGGCCTTCCAGGTGTGATAATTTCCTGATGCAGAAGGTTCCAGGTAGCACATCCTCAAGCAAATACATTTTGAGTGTTGAGGCTGCACAGCTACTACCTAGGGTAAGAGGTGTGGGAGGGAGGGCTCTAAGTTGAGGCCAGCTTATTATTTTTTGTTTATGAAACTTGATAAACTTTGCATTTCACAGAGCTTGAACAGTTTGAAAAGTACACAAAGTAGCGAGTCTGCCTATTTTACAACTTTGCACCCTTCTACTTTAAATCCCATCTAATTGATAGGATTTGAAGTTGTTTTGTGAAAAGTTGATTGAGTGGACTTTAATATGTGCCATCAAATAACCCACATATTCCTTCACATAGAATGAGTACCTGAATATCAAAACCAGAATATTGATGTCACATAATATTGAGGACAATATATTGAATCAAAATGTCTAAAATTAAGTATAGTATTGCTGTACCTTCCTCCACATATATGTACCTACGCAAGATATAACTTCAAGGTATGTATATGTGGAGTTAGGAATAGCAAATCCATACTACCCAATATGCACTTATCCATCAATATTCTGTCCTTGACATTCTTGTACCACGATATTCTGGGTGTCGTTAAATAGTAGTAGATACAGGGTTTGGAAAATAATTCACCTATAGAGCACAGCTTTAGTGTCTGGTCATAGCTGAAGGCCATGCCCCCCCATAAAATATACTTCTGGCTATGGGCCAGCCTCAAATCCATGAAGTATCAAAAACATTATGTGTCACAACTGCTGTGTCTGCAGACATGTGTGGTCTTGAATGAAGTTGCATGTCTATGCATCTTCCAAGTTTGGATAGGTATGACATGGCCAGCATCTGTGGTCCAACTGGAAAGTTTCCAAAGAATGTGATGATGGGACACAATCTGGGAGACTTGCTACTGTGCAAGAAAGATGCACCGTTTAATTACTCTTGCTCATGCTGACGGTTCTGTATGGCCCAGCAGAGATTTAATGTGTATGGCATTTGCGCCATTCACAACATATTATATGCTATACTCAAAGGCCTTTGGGTCAGCTTCCTCCAGCCATTTGCTTCTTCTGCTCTGGCATTCTCATTCCGCAGCTTGAGGCATTGTCATTCATGGCTCAGCTTACAAGAGTAATTAAGACTCGCTGTTTTTCTACTGACTGTTTGGATGTGTCCTTCCGCCTCCTTTGTAGTGCGTCAGTGACTATTTTACAGCCTGCAAGCGGCCCAATAGTGGCCCAATAGCTAAGCGGAGCAAGCACTTACAAAGGTTAAGGGAGCAAGCACTAACAATAGTTGTTTGTTTTCTGTAGCATTTTTAGATGCTTTTGTCAGTGCTTGCTGCACAATGCACAAACAAACATTGGCAAAGCTGATAGGAAGGCCTATAAACTTCAACCCTATCAGCTTTGCCAGTGCTTGCTAAATTTTACAGCCAAAGCCCCAGAAATACCAAGGGGTAGTGTCTGCCCCATTTCGTGGAGGCCCACCAACTCTAGGAACTCGCCTAGCTTTATGTCTGTGGTGTCAACTGTAGTGCATAATGTTTCAACATTATGATGTATGTATTTGTGTGAAGGAAACCTCTATGCTATGCTGCAGCTTCATGCACTCCAACAATTGCAATGGCAGTGCTCATCTACAAGGCAGCCGGAAGTGGTGGATGCAGTGATTCTTCTAATCACTTCAGTGGCTCCTGTGGCCTCACCTTTAAATATTACTGTACTATATCTGCCATTTAGTGGCTTCGCCGCTAGACGCCAAACCATAGGAAGTATTGGTAATGCCAATAGGTCCGGTTAATATACTAACACATGCAGCCTTAGTACGTTAGAGGGAGGTCTTCAAGAGAGAGCCTGCAGATGCAGAGGGGTACAGCTGTAAAACAGTCCTTCATGCAGTTCAATGCACACACTGGAGTGGAACTGGAAGTAGAAGGATACACCTAAACCACCAATATAATTAGTCAATGGTATAATTCTTTATTGATTGGTTAAAAAAAAACATTTACAATTTACGACATGACAAAGATTAATTAAAATGACTGTGATAAAAGCTTTAAAACAATTAATTTGAAATAGTTTAAAATTCGAGGGCTAATAAGATTTGATAATGTTCTGATACAGTACATAAATGTAGGTTTCTTATGGTCTCTGTTTTGGATGCTGTAACTCTTTAACTCGACCGCTCTGCTATGCTGGGAAGACATTTAGGTTGGAGAGTGGCTTCGAGGAGTTTTAACGCTTTATGGACAAATTTCGCAAGCCCAATGTTTAACTTGGTGTTGTCGGGGTCAAGAGCGGCCATTATTGCTTGACGGCAAGATCGAACTCCCAACATAATACATTGGCCTTGCAACAGTGACCGTCTGGCTGTGAGCAGTGCAGGGCATGCACAGACAATATGCTCCATAGATTCTGAATGGTAGCCACACAATCTGCATTCCGTGCTACAACACGCCCGCCGCCGTTCCGGGGGTTCATCAAAGAGGCCATTCTCCCATCCTCAGGGCTAAAAACTTACATTTCCAATAAAGTGCATATGTACTTGACAAGTAGAGCGGCTGAACACCCATTTTGAAATTGCCAATTACAGCCCAGGCGTGCCTCCTCTTTGAGAGTGTCGTCCTGTCCGAGTGAAAGGACCACAATCTAACGGATTTGTTGATGGCGGACTTAAGCACCGAAAAAGATGGGTTTATGTCCCAGAGGTCTTTTGCGCCTAATAACTGTAGGCTGTAATCCAGGAGTTGCCGATGCTTGTGGCTTGTCTGTTTTTGCTGAATTTCCTGCCAAAGTCGGGCCTCCAAGGAACCCTCCTGGGCAAGGCGCAGTCTATGACAAAGTTTGATGAATGCACCTGCCTCCACTCCATGCTGATCTTGGAGACCAAATTCAAGTCTCACTTGAGCTGGCGAGGCAGATTTTGGCAGTCCAAAGGCTCTTTTAAAAAATGTTGTTATTAACTTGTTTATTAATATACTGGTAATGCCGTTGGTGATCTCATGGCCATACGTCAGAGAGTTGATTACTTTGGCTTTCATTACTTTCAGCATAGGTGTTAAACTGGGACCTAGTAGCTGTTTTGCCAACTTTGCAGCAGCCACGTCTAACAACAGAACTTTGATTTTTAATGCTTCTTTGTGCTTGTTGAAGGAGCCTCTTCTATCCAGAAAGATGCCCATGTATTTGTAGCTGGGGGTTGAATCTAGCTTTGTATTGTTAAAGTACCACCTTTCTGTTGACCTTTTTTACTTCCCAAAAGAGATGGTTTTAGTTTTTGACAAGTTAAGCTCTAGATGGTTTCTTGTCGTATAGGGTAGCAATTCATCCAGTAGTCTCTCAAGACCCACTTTGTGTGGCTTAAAAGCACCAGATCATCGGCGTAAAGCAAGTTGGTAATATGTGTCCCGTCGAGTTGGGGAGGGTGGCAGTTTACACTGTCGAGAACTGGAGAGAGGTCGGATATAAACAAGTTGAAAAGTAGTGGGGCCAATACACACCCTTGTTTGACTCCTGTTTCGGTTTGGATCTTCCTGGAGACATGGCAGCCTTCGCCTAGCTTTATTCTTATCCTCGTTTCCGTGTGTAGTTGAATTATTGCCTGAAGAAGAGGCTGTGGAATGCCCCATGATTTTAGTTTCTGCCATAACAGGCCCCTGGGCACACGGTCGAAGGCTGCTTTGAAGTCTACGAATCAGCAGTGCAGCTGGATATGTTGGCAGGTTGCTTTTTCCATCAAGACGGTTAGCGTTAGCAAGTTGGTTGAAGTACCGGAATTAGCCACGAAGCCCGTCTGGTTGAAGGGAAGGCGTCCGGTTGATTCGGTCCAAGCCTGTAGCTCCTCCAATAGAATATTAGCAAAGTACTTAGACGCCACATCAAGAAATGCTACCATTCGATAATTTTTTCGCTCATTTCTCTTCCCGCCTTTGAAAATTGGGTGAATGACTGCACCTTGGCAGGATTCTGGGACCGTGTTGTTTAGACTGCAGTGGAGAAATAAAGGAGTCAAGAGATAAAACCTCTACTAGATTTCTTTGACAAAGTCTCAAGCCAATCTGTGAAAGATGCTGGGTGAAGAAAACCAATGGTTGAAAGGGGTGGCATATATTTTTAGCAATAGGCAGGGGCGTAGCTTAGCCAAGGCTAGACATGTGCATAACTCGCAAGATTACATGGAATTATGCATTTTGTGCTTAGAAATAGCGCTGAATACAACAGAACATGAATAGTGAGCACAAGAAGCGGCTCGCTGAATGTGCACTTGGGATAGGAATTTCCACCAATTTACTCCCAGCATTTAGAGCGTAACTAGTGAGATTATGCAGGAAGAAGAATTGTGCATTTAGCACTAGTTTCTTAGCACTCGTTTAATTTCTTAGCCCAAGGATGCATTTTATGCTAGGAAAATAGCATTAAATGCAGCAGAACATAAGCAACCATTTGCGCTCACTGAAAATGCTCTTGTGGTACAATTTTAGGGCCAAATTATCAAGAAAGGGCGATACATTATCGCCGCTTTTATCGTCAGGAAACTGCCGCAATTAATCAATCAATCAATCAATGACACTTATAAAGCGCGCTACATACCCGTAGGGTCTCAAGGCGCTGGGGGGGGGTGCCGCTACTGCTCGAACAGCCAGGTCTTCAGCTTCTTCCTGAAGGAGAGGTGGTCTTGGGTCAGGCGCAGGTCGGGAGGGAGGGAGTTCCAGGTCTTGGCGGCCAGGTAGGAGAAGGACCTTCCTCCTGTAGTCGCTCGTCGGATGCGGGGGACGGCGGCGAGGGCGTGGTTGGCTGATCGGAGGTGGCGTTTGGGAGCGTAGAAGTTGAGTCGGCTGTTGAGGTAGCTCGGGCCTTGGTCGTGTAGGGCTTTGTGTGCGTGGGTGAGGAGGCGGAAGGTGATTCTTTTGTTGACGGGGAGCCAGTGAAGGTCTCTCAGATGTCCGGAGATGTGGCTGGTTCGTGGGATGTCGAGGATGAGTCTGGCTGAGGCGTTATGGATCCGCTGGAGTCTCTTCTGGAGCTTGGCGGTGGTGCCGGCGTAGAGGGCGTTGCCGTAGTCCAGTCGGCTGGTGACGAGGGCCTGGGTGACGGTCTTCCTGGTCTCGGTGGGGATCCACCAGAAGATCTTCCGTAGCATGCGTAGGATGTTGAAGCACGCCGAGGAGACGTTGTTGACTTGCCTGGTCATGGAGAGGGAGGAGTCCAGGATGAAGCCCAGGTTGCGTGCGTGGTCTGTCGGTTTGGGTGCGGTGCCCAGGGCGGGAGGCCACCAGGAGTCGTCCCAGGCGGAGGGCGAGGAGCCCAGGATGAGGACCTCCGTCTTGTCCGAGTTCAGTTTCAGGCGGCTGGTCGTCATCCACTCGGCCACCTCTTTCATCCCTTCGTGCAGGTTGGCTCTGGCGGCGGCGGGGTCGTTGGTCAGGGAGAGGATCAGCTGGGTGTCGTCGGCGTAGGAGATTATGCTGAGGTTGTGTTTGCGTACGATGGCCGCGAGGGGGCTCATGTAGACGTTGAAGAGGGTGAGGCTCAGAGATGATCCTTGAGGGACGCCGCAGATGACTTCGGACGCCTCTGACTTGAACGGTGGTAGGCGGACTCTCTGTGTTCTTCCGTCGAGGAAGGAGATGATCCATTCCAGCGCCTTGTCCTGGATTCCGATGTTGCTGAGGCGCCGTACTAGGGTGCGGTGGCAGACCGTGTCGAATGCCGCGGAGAGGTCTAGGAGGATGAGGGCCACTGTTTCTCCATTGTCCATCAGGGCTCGGATGTCATCGGTGGCGGCGATGAGGGCGGTCTCGGTGCTGTGATTGGCTCGGAAGCCGGACTGTGAGGGGTCGAGGGATCCGTTCGTCTCGAGGAAGGCGGCCATCTGCTTGTTGACGGTCTTCTCGATGACTTTAGCTGGAAACGGGAGGAGCGAGATGCGGCGGTAGTTCTTGAGGTCGGTGGGGTCTGCTGTTGGTTTCTTGAGTAGAGCGCTGAGTTCGGCGTGTTTCCAGCTCTCAGGGAAGATGGCGGTGTCGAAGGATGTGTTGATGATGTCTCGCAAGTGGGGTGCGATGACAGCGTCGGCCTTGTTGAAGACGTGGTGAGGGCAGGGGTCGGTCGGTGATCCGGAGTGGATGGAGTTCATCGTGCGGATGGTGTCTTCGGTGCTGATCGGGGTCCAGGCGTGGAGGGTGGTGGTGGGGGGTGGTTGTTCGGTCATGGTGTGCGTTGGTTGGTTGTTGAAGCTGTTGTGTATGTCCGCGATCTTGTTGTGGAAGTATGAGGCGAGGGAGTTGCAGAGGTCTTGCGATGGGGTGATGTCGTTGTTTCCTGCGCTGGGGTTGGAAAGCTCTTTCACGATGTTGAAGAGTTCCTTGCAGTTGTGTGCGTTGTTGTCCAACCGGTCCTTGAAAGCTGTTTTCTTGGCAGCGCGGATCAGCTGGTGGTGTTTCCGGGTGGCAAGTTTGAAGGAGGTCCTGTTGTCCGGTGTCGGTTCCCTTCTCCAGACTTTCTCGAGGGCTCGGCAGTTCTTCTTGGAGCTCTTGAGTTCGTCGGTGTACCATGGGGCCTTCTTGCTGCCGGGTCTGCTAGGCGGGGTCTTCAGTGGGGCGAGTTCGTCAGCGCAGTTGCTTATCCACTTCGTGAGGTTGTCGGCGGCCTGGCTGGGGTTCGCTGAGCTGGCAGGAGGGTGCTGGCTCAGGGAGGTGGCGAGCTGGTCTGCTGTGATCTTGTTCCAGCTTCTGCGGGCGGCCTGTTGCTGGTGTTGGTGGGTCGTCGTTCTCTTGAAGGTGAAGTGGACGCAGCTGTGGTCCGTCCATTGAAGCTCTGTGGCGTGGCTGAAGTCGATGTCTGTGCTGGAAGAGAAGACTGCGTCGAGTGTGTGTCCGGCGAGGTGGGTGGGGGTGGACACCAGTTGCTTGAGTCCAAGGTTGGCGAGGTTGTCGAGCAGGGTGCTGGTGTTGCGGTCGTTGTTGTTCTCCAGATGGAAGTTGAGGTCTCCCAGGAGGATGTAGTCAGCGGAGGGGAGGGCATGCGGGCTGACGAAGTCGGCGATGTCCTCGCTGAATTGAGTGCGTGGTCCCGGAGGTCGGTAGATCAGTGTGCCTCTGAGGGTGGTGTTCGGGTTGGTGTGGTTCTGGAAATGCAGGTGTTCGGCGCTGGTCAGGGTGTTGTCGGTGCTGGTCGTGAGACGGATGGTGTTCCTGTGGATGATGGCGATGCCTCCTCCCATCTGGTTGGCGTTTCGGTCCCTCCGGACGATCTTGTAGCCCTCTGGGATAGCGATGGCGACGTCGGGAGCTGAAGAGGCGTTCATCCAGGTCTCCGTGAGGAAGGCAACGTCAGGGGCTGTGGTGTCTAGAAGGTTCCAGAGTTCGATGGCGTGTCTGTGGACGGAGCGGGTGTTGAGCAGGATGCACTTGAGGTGGGTGCTGCTGGTGTTCGACTTGGCGGGTGCTGGTGCGAGGCTGGTCCGGATGCAGGAGAACTTGCAGGCGTGGCAGCTGAAAGGTCCGTGGGTGCGTCGTGGTATGGCCTGGTGGCATTCTGGGAGTCGGCCGGTGTTGAGTGCGATGAGGGTGGCGGCGGAGTACGTCAGGCGGGTCGGTCGGGGTCTTCGTGGGCCAGGGGTCCTGGCGCTGGTCGCGATCCGGTCGCGGACGGGCGCAGACGGGCTTACCTTTGGCGCGCCTTCGGCGCACAATCGGCGCGCCCGCTGCGCGTTCGCACGGTCGCCATTTAAGGCCAAGTGCGCGGGTGGGCGGAGCAGCTGGGAGGCGGGAGCGGGGAGGGCACAGAAGAGAGAAGAGAAAAGGGGCGGGGCTAATGGCGGTGGCGGGAAGCGGGAGGGAGAGCGGAGGGCGGCGAGGTAGGCGGGCAATCAGGAAGGAGACAAGCACCAATACCCAAATGGAGGGCAAAACACAAGGAAAAACGGCACAATAAAATACAGGCACAAATGCAGGTCAAAACGGGGGAAAAAACAGTTCAACAGCGATCATACGGCAAACACAGCAAACAAGCACAAATTTCGGTCAAAAACCGGCAAAAAACCAAGGGGAGCGCTCAAGGCGGCAGCGAGGCCGGCGCTGAGGCAGAAAGCAGGCACAGGGGCACACGCAGCAGCTGGTGGCCGTGCGGCGCGGGGGTGTCCCACAAGTGGGTCACACTCACCTGCGTCGCACGGTCGCCATTTAAGGCCAAGTGCGCGGGTGGGCGGAGCAGCTGGGAGGCGGGAGCGGGGAGGGCACAGAAGAGAAGAGGGGCGGGGCTAATGGCGGTGGCGGGAAGCGGGAGCGGGGAGGGAGAGCGGAGGGCGGCGAGGTAGGCGGGCAATCAGGAAGGAGACAAGCACCAATACCCAAATGGAGGGCAAAACACAAGGAAAAACGGCACAATAAAATACAGGCACAAATGCAGGTCAAAACGGGGGAAAAAACAGTTCAACAGCGATCATACGGCAAACACAGCAAACAAGCACAAATTTCGGTCAAAAACCGGCAAAAAACCAAGGGGAGCGCTCAAGGCGGCAGCGAGGCCGGCGCTGAGGCAGAAAGCAGGCACAGGGGCACACGCAGCAGGGGGTGTCCCACAATTAGCGGTGATAATGGGCTTGATATTATGCCCTTGTGAATTCCCATAGAAGCCCAGGTTCTGGTGTTAACCTGGGCTTCTATGGGAATTCACAAGGGCATATTATCAAGCCCATTATTGTCGCTTTTGCAGCAGTTTCCTGCCGATAAAAGCGGCGATAATGTATCGCCCTGTCTTGATAATATGGCCCTTAGTCCCTCAAAATAGTCTTAATTACGTGCGCCACCGAAATCACGTTATTATCAGTAATACCCCATCAAAGAGTAAAGTGGAACTACCAAAGTGACTCAAATTACTCCAGTGTAATCGAAATTCCACCTAGGCCTAGGCAAGACCCAAAGTAGTGAATTGATGAGGCCAAAGAGCCTCTGCAGCCATTTGTGAAGGTCATGGGATCAGATAGAGGGGGCGATCAACGCATCCCTCCCTGACCATTTGGCAAGTGTAAGGAGGATTTTTCCTTATAGTACTGAAGCCATTGGCCAAGGCCTGGGTACTGACAGCACCTGAATTGGGCAGGCCATGGGAGACTATATATTTTTTTCTGTACCCTTAAGTGGCAAATGGGCACTTTAAAACTGCTACACAATGTTTCAGAAAGAAAGGGAAAATAACTTTCTTGTGAAAATTCTGCACGTGGCACTTAGGAATGTCAGCAATAATTCTAGTGTATTGTTTTCCACATCAGGTGTTTGGTTTACTGTCCATGCAGTACATAGCGACTCTCTGGAGACGTGGATCAATTTCACAACATTTTTCTACCAGCTCCTTCACAGGGACATTCTGCTCTGGCTGCTCTTTTGTCCTGGCTTGAATTACTTTGCTGCATCTTTCCTTGGTCTTCCAGTTCATGATCAACAATTATGAGAAGCATAAGCGCATATTTTTTATCATGCTTCCTCCTCAACTCACAGGATGTTGATGCCCCTTAGAAATACACGTGAGAGTCCCTGGCTCACAGCCTGGTCAGAAAGCTTCAAGTAACCTTTTTTTACTTTTAACTTTTCCCCCCTAGAGGATGGGCAAAAAAAAACAGAAGATGGAACTCTTCTGGGAATTTTCTGCTTCCTCCAATGTTTCTCCAGTGCCTGCGATATATTCTTCACCTTCTGATTCTTGGGGCGTAGAAGCATGTGATGATTCAGGGCTCTCGTCTTCACCAGTGTCTGACATGGTATGTCTCCAACAGGAAATGAAGAGGTGTCTGGGTCTCCAGCTTCAGAATGTATTCCTTTTCAAATAATGAAAACATTTCTCCCCCTTTAACACTTTCAAAAGCCTAAAGACCTGGCCTGGAAGTCACTGGGCCACACCGGAAGTCCTGCCACCGTAGATACAGTTTTAATAGGTCTAGAGACACGACCTTCCTTCTCTGCAGATTTTGTGTGTTATTTTTAATGCAATGAATGCACCCTAAAGATACTACGGTGCATCTAAGCATCACCTATCCAGCACCGAAGGAAGAAACAATTCCTTTTGTGATGGTCATTGTAGATGCTTGGCCCTGTATTTCCAAGAGGAATCAGCAGATATTACTAGTAAAAAAATACAGACATTAATGCATGCAAACAAATTGATCAAGACATTATTTTATTTGTATAGATAAATGCTAAATACTTTTCTTACCTTGCCACTGCATTGATGAATGCCCGCCAGGTTTCCCAAATAGAAAGGCTGCCTTGTCTTGATTCCACCTCTTGCCTCTACACTTCCTGTCGAATTCTATCACTTCTATTTTGATCACTGCTTTCTCCCTTTGGGAAGGTTTTCCTCTCATTTTCGTGTTCCTTTCTTCTCTCTTTCTTGCTTTTCTCGCCCTTGCTCTGGATCTAAGACTGATGTTGAAAAACAAGTTCTGGTCCCCCAAATTAAGTGCTGGACAGTGCTTAATTTGAGACGGTGGTTGCAGCTGTGGCCCACCGGTACTTAGTTTTGGGGACCGGCACTTACTTTTCCTCATTAGGCTTTGACACAGAACAAGTGAGTGAAAAACACAAAAGGGGGAAGAATGAGGAGTAGAAAGATGGAAAAAGAGTGACTAAGAAAGAGTTCAAGGGTGAAAAAAGAACCCCAAGAGTGGAATAAAAGGGCAGGGAGCATCTGGTGGTGGATAAAAGTGGCATGAGGTGGAATGAAAACTATGTAGCCTTGGTATTCAGCAATCCCAACATTCGATAGCACCAACGTTATCATATGAGCAAAAGTTTCGGCCCAGTCATACATCTTTAGAACTGGCTGTCTGGTGGATATCACTCCTCTGCCGGTGGGGCTCTGGGAGTGAGACTTTTGCTTGAGAGCCCATTTTTTTTAACCAAATCCATTCCAATTGCATTTCAAGGCACACATAAGGATATTAAATACACTGTTTGTTTTCATACTTCGCAGCTCGCAAAGTCGGAGTGCGTGGACTTCGAAAAACTCTAGGGGGCTCATGTACCAGTCCCTTGCACCAATTTGGGGTACTTTTTCTCATGTTAAAAATGACGCAAAAGTGTCGCAAGGGGGTTGCAAATAAGCCGCTAGGTCTCCCCACAGCCCACGTGAATGTTTACAGATGATCTGCAGAATATTGATGAAAAATCATTAATTATATTGTTCAGTCCATATTATTCATCCTCCCTACAAAGGAGTGATTTTGCTGTCATTGTGCACCATTGCACATCACATTTCAGCTTTCACTGGAGGGAAGTCTGAGTTCTATTGATCCAGATTTTTGTCACTTTCTTTTACAAAGACCATGGCTTCTTCAGGCGACAACATCACCAGCATCCCAGTGGTTGCTGACACTGAGGATAAAGAGTATACTACCTGAGTTAGAGAGTGTAGAAGAGACTAAAAACGCCTTTAGGATCTATTAGAAAGTTTTAAACAACTTAATGCCAGACATGTCACGTGTTTCCTTTGTGACCAAATTCTCATGCGAGGCATTTAGTATTGGCAATTCCTCAGTGACCAGGACCTGAGTGCTAAACATGAATTCTGTCTGGAACTGAAAAGCGTCATAAGCACATATAACATCTGTGAATGATAACATACCACCCAATCTGTTGTCTGATGATACAGGAAGCTTCAACAGGTGCTACGACCATGTATACAATAAATATCCTAAAGGTGTGGTAAACACATCTGCAGAGGTGCACTTCACAACACCATGCAATCGCAGCTCAAAAATGCTCAAACTCAGCAGAGCATCTTCAGATGCAGTATCTGTGCCCCAACGCAGGGGCATCCAATACCCACTGTGTGCGATCTTCAGCCCGCTGCACAATTCATTTGTGGTAGGACCAGGACCTATGCTGGACCACTCAGGCGTCAACACCATGCTCTACATGGCTTTTGACTGGGTGCATTGGAGCTGGACCGAGGGTTTGGTTTTTGGTGAAACCATGTTCTCAACCAGTAGGGCAACCTACCTAACTTGTGCTCAGCCATTTTCTCCCTTTTCACTGGACTCTTTGGGAATTCAACTATCAAATTAGTGTATAGAGTCTGGTAGACCCTGAGAAGATAAATGCACCCATCTACAAAATGTAATGGTCTTGATGAACAGCTCACCCAAGCAATGCCAAGCCCTGAAAACAACACCAGAGCCAGTGACTGATGGTGTCTGCCCCTAAGTCACTCTTTCTCTGTACTTCTTATTGTACTTTTTTGAATTATTGATGACATGAGGTACCAGACCACTGAAGCTGTCGGTAGCCACACCTAAAACACATGTTCAGTGGGAAGTGAGGCCTTACCACAACTGCAGATTTACTACTTGCCACCCTGTCAGGCAGAAATTGAGAGAGAAAAGGACAAGTGAAAGAAAGTCGTGGCAAGGAGATATATAGATAAACATTCACCAGTAATAGAGAGAGATGGAATTAGGGTGAAACAGAGAGAGGGAGAGAAAGAGAGAGGGAGAGAAAGAGAGAGGGAGGCCTACAGAGACAAAGAGAAAGGAGAGAAAGTAGTGCGTGAGAAAGTGAGCAGCGAGAGAATGCCACAATGATGAGAGATATCCAGTGACAGAAAGAAGTGGTTTATAATAAAAAAAAAAGTCCATGCAGCGCCCACCAGGGAGTGTGTGGGAGCCGAGCCTCTGAGAGGAATCCGTGCCTGACAGAAAAGGAACAGTGGGGAAGGGGAAACCGAGGAACACCTGCTTGTGCAGAGGAGACTTCAAACTGCCCCCGTGGGGGAAGCACGCGCTGTCGGCGGGATCCATTAGAAAGATTAAAAAAACACACAACAACATGAATTGTACTGTAGAGGTGGCCGTGATATTAAAGCAATTATACAACAGTGCAAAGTGGGAAATAATGACACAGGAGGGAGAGAGAGAGAGGGAAGGAGGAGGGCGGGAAGAGGCGAGAGATAAAAGGCCTGGAGATAGAACGTGGGGGAAAGAGGTGATAAAAGGAAATGAGTTTGAAAAAAGGGGGGTGAGAAGGCACAAGGTTAATGGATGGAGTTAAAACGAGAAGGTGAAAGCGAGAGTTTCTAAAGAGAGGGAGGGAGAAAGGAAGGCAATTTACACTTTATGAATCTATGTAACCATATGTGAGTTGCTGGACCTGAAGCAATGCGCTTGTGGTGAGACTAGTGAACCAGCTACAAAAATCCTCGGTGTCTTGATCTCCTACGGTACATAAACATATAAACTATCGTTGCCCAACTTTGCACGTCCAATCACCCAACTGAAGGACACGCCTTTTATCTACACCAGAACAATGAAAGACTGAGCAGTCTTGCCTTGAACCTTTGGGTATCTGATTACACACAAGTCTCTGAAGAAGGTGTTTAACCAACTGAGCTATCTGGGTACTACTGTAAGATTGGGGAAAGTAAACCAGTGAGAAAGATTGTTCTTTGATCACATTCTGGGATATGAGCATTCTCCAGGCACTATAGCGCAGGGGTGTCCAATGTTAGTCCAGAAAGAAGGGTGGGTGCATGCCACGTTTTCAGGTCATTATAAGTAAAAATAAGTTAATATATTAACTTATTTTTACATATACATGCACTTCTAATGGTTTTAACCGAAACAAAAAGCCATCAAGTGGGTAGCAAAATACAGTTTTTGCAACACAATTAAAGGATAGGCTCAAGAACAAGCATTTGTTCTTCCATTAGGCATAGCGTACCATATAAGGGTTTTGTCTATGACGTTGTCCTTATTTTAGTATCTTGGGCCAATATATAAGGAGAAAAGTCTTGCATGTTATATTCACCGAGTGGAAGCCCACCGTGAACGACGTGGAGCTTGACGCCGGGAAAATTGTATTTTAACTTTTCTTTACTGCGAAACTATTATGGCCTGTGGCAGAAAAAAAGTATGAGACCTGAAAGGACAATGTTTAGAGTCACTGGATCAGGCCATGCCACCAGTCTTGCACTTTACGCAAGAAAGCCATTACTATCAGTTGAGTTATTCTAACTAGTTAAATAGATCAGTGCGAGAGTACCACATTCGTAATGCATTAGGTTGTCACTCAAAATCCCAGGACTGAAAATAGTGTCTCTTAGACATGGAGTGAGGCAGTCACCTCAGCATGGGCTGGTTAAATGTGCCACATGTGAGCCCATGGGTGTGTGTGTGTGTGTATATATATATATATATATATATATAGGATGTAGTGAACAAGGCGGGAGCAAGCCGCCGAAACGCGTTTAAGCAGCAACTGAGTAATTAAATATCATTTGGATTTTGATTCACGGAGTCAGCGCCTTCTTTTGATTGAAAGCTTGGTTTGGTCACAGTATATATATATATATATATATATATATATATATATATATATATATATATATATATATATATATATATATATATATATATATATAGAGAGAGAGATATATTACAACAACCCCCTCCACACGAGAGAGGAATGAGTCGCCACTCCATCCGGTTTTACCAAGTTTTTATTTGCAATCAGCACGTTCTAGTGATTTTTATCCAATGCATTTCGGTCACTTCTGTGACCTTCGTCAGAGATGAGGCAAGAACTCGGCAGGTCGAGGTAACAAACAGCTTCTTCACACGGCCATAATGTTTTTATAACATCCGTTTTTGTTGCCCCCTACTGGGCGCCACGTTTACGGCTCAGTTCAGGTTATTGTGGGATATGTAGTTCGCTATTTGCCTCGCAATTATTTCCCTCCAGTGGGTGCTGCGTCTGTGAGCTCACCTCTTCAGTGCTCTCCCGGAAGCCCGTGACAATATCCTTTTCAATATTGGACAGGACCCTTTACCACAGTCCAGTCCGTGGCGTCACCTTACACCCTTGTGTGTTTCCACATCCAAAACGTTTGGTCCGTAGTTCGGGTGCACTGGCGCTCTTTGTTGGGCGGTGCATGTCTTTTGGGCCGGACCAAGCCTCATACAAATTACAACAACCCCCTCCACACGAGAGAGGAATGAGTCGCCACTCCATCCGGTTTTCCCAAGTTTTTATTTGCAATCAGCACGTTCTAGTGATTTTTATCCAATGCATTTCGGTCACTTCTGTGACCTTCGTCAGAGATGAGGCAAGAACTCCGCAGGTCGAGGTAACAAACAGCTTCTCCACACGGCCATAATGTTTTTATAACATCCATTTTTGTTGCCCCCTACTGGGCGCCACTTTTACGTCTCAGTTCAGGTTATTGTGGGATATGTAGTTCGCTATTTGCCTCATATATATATATAGCCGCTTCACTTCCGTTACACCAGATTTACATCCTTCAGGAAAAAAGCACTCCCGGGGGTCGTTCGGGTACTTTATTGACAACAAACAAACACAGCAGCAAACAGACACGTTTCGGTATAAACCTTCATATATATATATATATATATATATATATATTGGCAGAACTCCGTTCTTTTGCTGCCCAGAATCTTCAGACAAACGGACACGGACCCATGCAGGTAATTTGAAGAATTTAATATGTGCACTTCACAATCTCCGCCATGACGCGTTTCGGGCCCTTGAGCCCTTGATCACATATGTGTGTGTGTATATACATATATGCATGTGAACAAGGGCATGCAGCCCGAAACGCGTTATGCATTTCCAGCAAAATAATATCTAACCTGGATTAAAGATCTGTTATTCAATCTGGTGGTCCGTCTCCTGCTTAGCGCTTCGCCGATCTGTGTGGTTGGAAGTGGCGTCTTTGGAGTTCTGCGTGAATATATATATATATATATATAGTCCAACAAACATCCCCCAAGAGAGACAGGTGAGTCGCACAAAAACTTTTGCTTTCTTGCCTTTAATTCGTGCAGAGGAACAACGGGATAACGGCATTTAAAACCAACATGTTTCGTTTCTGCTTGAAACTTCCTCAGGGTATGCCTGCTCCAACTACAAACGTCAATGTGCCACAGGTGCGCTTTCAATGTTCTTTTGAATTCTTTTTCCGATGGTCCCGCCCCATTGAGGGTAACTTCCTTTTGAGTGTCTTGCTTTGTGGGACCTGTGGTTCATTAGCGCTTCTTGTAGTTTGAACCTTTCAATGAGTGGTGCAAAGTTTATCTCGTTGTGGTCACAGACCGCTTTTACAACTGCTACGTTTTGCTGCAAGTTTCCTCCGCGTTAGCCAACTTTCAGGACTAACATGAGGGCCAAAACCGGAGTCCAGTCCCCGGGAGCACCGCAATCCCCTAATCCGTTGTCACGGTTCCAACAAGAAATGGTTCGGTGGGCGGACGCCTGGCGCTCTTTTCGTGGCTGTGCGTTTACTCCTCGGCAGAACCAAGCCGACTCATATTCCAACAAACATCCCCCAAGAGAGACAGGTGAGTCGCACAAAAACTTTTGCTTTCTTGCCTTTAATTCGTGCAGAGGAACAACGGGATAACGGCATTTAAAACCAACATGTTTCGTTTCTGCTTGAAACTTCCTCAGGGTATGCCTGCTCCAACTACAAACGTCAATGTGCCACAGGTGCGCTTTCAATGTTCTTTTGAATTCTTTTTCCGATGGTCCCGCCCCATTGAGGGTAACTTCCTTTTGAGTGTCTTGCTTTGTGGGACCTGTGGTTCATTAGCGCTTCTTGTAGTTTGAACCTTTCAATGAGTGGTGCAAAGTTTATCTCGTTGTGGTCACAGACCGCTTTTACAACTGCTACGTTTTGCTGCAAGTTTCCTTCGCGTTAGCCAACTTTCAGGACTAACATGAGGGCCAAAACCGGAGTCCAGTCCCCGGGAGCACCGCAATCCCCTAATCCGTTGTCACGGTTCCAACAAGAAATGGTTCGGTGGGCGGACGCCTGGCGCTCTTTTCGTGGCTGTGCGTTTACTCCTCGGCAGAACCAAGCCGACTCATATTCCAACAAACATCCCCCAAGAGAGACAGGTGAGTCGCACAAAAACTTTTGCTTTCTTGCCTTTAATTCGTGCAGAGGAACAACGGGATAACGGCATTTAAAGCCAACATGTTTCGTTTCTGCTTGAAACTTCCTCAGGGTATGCCTGCTCCAACTACAAACGTCAATGTGCCACAGGTGCGCTTTCAATGTTCTTTTGAATTCTTTTTCCGATGGTCCCGCCCCATTGAGGGTAACTTCCTTTTGAGTGTCTTGCTTTGTGGGACCTGTGGTTCATTAGCGCTTCTTGTAGTTTGAACCTTTCAATGAGTGGTGCAAAGTTTATCTCGTTGTGGTCACAGACCGCTTTTACAACTGCTACGTTTTGCTGCAAGTTTCCTCCGCGTTAGCCAACTTTCAGGACTAACATGAGGGCCAAAACCGGAGTCCAGTCCCCGGGAGCACCGCAATCCCCTAATCCGTTGTCACGGTTCCAACAAGAAATGGTTCGGTGCGGGGACGCCTGGCGCTCTTTTCGTGGCTGTGCGTTTACTCCTCGGCAGAACCAAGCCGACTCATATTCCAACAAACATCCCCCAAGAGAGACAGGTGAGTCGCACAAAAACTTTTGCTTTCTTGCCTTTAATTCGTGCAGAGGAACAACGGGATAACGGCATTTAAAACCAACATGTTTCGTTTCTGCTTGAAACTTCCTCAGGGTATGCCTGCTCCAACTACAAACATCAATGTGCCACAGGTGCGCTTTCAATGTTCTTTTGAATTCTTTTTCCGATGGTCCCGCCCCGTTGAGGGTAACTTCCTTTTGAGTGTCTTGCTTTGTGGGACCTGTGGTTCATTAGCGCTTCTTGTAGTTTGAACCTTTCAATGAGTGGTGCAAAGTTTATCTCGTTGTGGTCACAGACCGCTTTTACAACTGCTACGTTTTGCTGCAAGTTTCCTCCGCGTTAGCCAACTTTCAGGACTAACATGAGGGCCAAAACCGGAGTCCAGTCCCCGGGAGCACCGCAATCCCCTAATCCGTTGTCACGGTTCCAACAAGAAATGGTTCGGTGCGGGGACGCCTGGCGCTCTTTTCGTGGCTGTGCGTTTACTCCTCGGCAGAACCAAGCCGACTCATATTCCAACATACATCCCCCAAGAGAGACAGGTGAGTCGCACAAAAACTTTTGCTTTCTTGCCTTTAATTCGTGCAGAGGAACAACGGGATAACGGCATTTAAAGCCAACATGTTTCGTTTCTGCTTGAAACTTCCTCAGGGTATGCCTGCTCCAACTACAAACGTCAATGTGCCACAGGTGCGCTTTCAATGTTCTTTTGAATTCTTTTTCCGATGGTCCCGCCCCATTGAGGGTAACTTCCTTTTGAGTGTCTTGATTTGTGGGACCTGTGGTTCATTAGCGCTTCTTGTAGTTTGAACCTTTCAATGAGTGGTGCAAAGTTTATCTCGTTGTGGTCACAGACCGCTTTTACAACTGCTACGTTTTGCTGCAAGTTTCCTCCGCGTTAGCCAACTTTCAGGACTAACATGAGGGCCAAAACCGGAGTCCAGTCCCCGGGAGCACCGCAATCCCCTTATCCGTTGTCACGGTTCCAACAAGAAATGGTTTGGTGCGGGGACGCCTGGCGCTCTTTTCGTGGCTGTGCGTTTACTCCTCGGCAGAACCAAGCCGACTCATATTCCAACAAACATCCCCCAAGAGAGACAGGTGAGTCGCACAAAAACTTTTGCTTTCTTGCCTTTAATTCGTGCAGAGGAACAACGGGATAACGGCATTTAAAACCAACATGTTTCGTTTCTGCTTGAAACTTCCTCAGGGTATGCCTGCTCCAACTACAAACGTCAATGTGCCACAGGTGCGCTTTCAATGTTCTTTTGAATTCTTTTTCCGATGGTCCCGCCCCATTGAGGGTAACTTCCTTTTGAGTGTCTTGCTTTGTGGGACCTGTGGTTCATTAGCGCTTCTTGTAGTTTGAACCTTTCAATGAGTGGTGCAAAGTTTATCTCGTTGTGGTCACAGACCGCTTTTACAACTGCTACGTTTTGCTGCAAGTTTCCTCCGCGTTAGCCAACTTTCAGGACTAACATGAGGGCCAAAACCGGAGTCCAGTCCCCGGGAGCACCGCAATCCCCTAATCCGTTGTCACGGTTCCAACAAGAAATGGTTCGGTGCGGGGACGCCTGGCGCTCTTTTCGTGGCTGTGTGTTTACTCCTCGGCAGAACCAAGCCGACTCATATTCCAACAAACATCCCCCAAGAGAGACAGGTGAGTCGCACAAAAACTTGTATATATTTCTCCAACACACTCGTTTACTTAATGCCTCCCACACACACATACACACATGTATATATACATATATGTGTGTGCGTGTGTGTGCGTGTGTGTGTGTGAGGCAGTCCCAGCATGTGCAGCAAGAACTGTGCCACTTTCCACGCAGATGGCAGTGTAGGGAGCCCAGCAGCACTGGACCATGAGCGTGTTGTGCAACAGGTGAGAACCTTCTTCTGGTAACCTGGTAAATTTGTGTGTGGCACACAGGTAGTTGGTCGCTCCTAAGCCCAACTTCAAACCACCTCCAAGAGCAGGAGGTGGTATTGGCTGGGGCAAGGATCAGAGAGAACCAAGTGCTAGCATCTTAGTGCTTTTGTGTCACTGGCAGAGGGTGCAGGGCATCATTCTGGGAGACCAGGGCCTATCTTTCTTCACCAGACTTTGACCCCAGCAACAGAAAGACAGAAGGAGGAAGACAAAGATAGGAAAACAATCACAAAGGAAGAAAGTGATGAAAAAAGAGTCTTCCAGAGTGAGATAAAGAGGCTGGAGTTGATGGGTGGTGGAAGAAAGGCATGATGTGCAATCAAGACTAGGCAGCCTTGGTATTTGACAACCCTGGGCTGCAGCAGTGACAGTGGCACTCCTAAGATGAAATAAGCACTACCATAGCCATAAAGTCTCACCTATGGCTTCGCAAATATGTTTTAGCCATGTTGTACTCTAATGTGCTGCTATTCAGTATGGCTAAAAGTTATTGGTATAAAGAGGCGTGGAGTGAAGTGTTTTAAAGTTGAGTAGAATATAGTGTTATATGGGGTGGCGTCGAGTAGAGTAGTGTAAAGTTGAATTGAGCGTTATGGAGTGGAATGGAGTGTTGTGCCATGTAATGTAGGGAGTATATTGTCGTATAGTGAAAGGGCGTAGAGTTTAACAGATTGTTAGAGTGGAGTAGAGTGTTAGAGTGGAGTAGAGTGTTATGGAGTGCTATAGAGTGTTGTGGAGTGGTGCAATGCAGAGTTGAGTGGCGTAAAGAGTGTTGTGTTAGATTGGAGTAGAGTTTTGTAGAGTAGAGGGGCCTAGAGTGGAGTAGATTGTGAGAGTGGAGTTGCATATAGTGGAGTGGTGTGGGGTAGAGTGGAGTGGAATGGGCTAGAGTGGAGTGCATTTGCATGGAGTGCATTGCATTGAGTGGAGTGGCTTTGTATGGAGTGGTGTTGTGTAGAGCACCAAGATGTAGAGTCAGTGGCTTGGCATAGAGTGGAGTGCAGTTGCGTGAAGTGAAGTTGTGTAGAGTGGAATGGGTTGTATGGAGTGGTGGAGCATAGAGTGGAGTGGTTTTGCATAGAGTGGAGTTGCATGGATTAGCAAGCGTAGAGTGGAGAAGCGTTGCGTAGAGTGGAGTGGTGTGGCATAGAGTGACGTTGTTTAGAGTGTAATGACATTGCATGGAGTGGCATTGCAGAGTGAAGTCGCGTTGCATGGAGTGTTGTTGCATAGAGTGGAGTGGCATAGAGTGGAGTGGCATAGAGTGAGTTCAGTTGCGTGGAGTTAAGTTGTTTAGAGTTGACTGGCGGCGCTTAGAGTGGAGTGACATTGCGCAGAGTGGAGTGGAGTTGCGTACCGTGGTGTGAAATGACATGGCGTAGAGTGGTGTTGAGGAGAGTGAAGTGGGATTGTGTGGAGTAGTATGATATTGGGTAAAGTAGAGTACAGTTGCATGGAGTGGCGTAGTGGAGAATGGAGTGGAATTGCATAGAGTGGAATGGTATGCCATAGAGTGGGGTTGCATAGGGTGTAGTGTTGTTGTGTGGACTGGAGTACCATTGCATGGACTCGCATTGCATAGAGTGGAGTGGCCCTTCATGGAGTGGTGTTGCGTGGAGTGGCGTTTCATAGAGTGAAGGGGCTGCGTGGCCTAGAATGGAGTGCAGGTGCTTAGAGTGGAGTGGTGTCACATAAAGGTGGAGTGACGTTGCATAGAGTGGAGTGGAGTGGAGTTGCTTGGAGTTGAGAGCAGTTGCGTTGAATGGTGTGCATGGTGTGACGTGGCATAGAGTGGTGTTGTGTAGAGTGGAGTGGCGTTGTGTGGGGTGGCATTCTGTGGAGTGCAGAGAGTGGAGTTGCTTGGAGTGGAGAGCAGTTGCGTCTAATGGCTTTGCGTGGAGTGACGTGAAGTAGAGTGGTGTTGAGTAGAGTGGAGTGGCTTTGCATGGAATACAGTTGAGTTGCATTTCCTTGAGTGGCGTTGTGTGGAGCATTGTACGGCCAAATTAGGGCCGCCATGAGACTATATGTCACCAAAGACACAGTGCTCCAATCCTGGGGATTATTTACATACCACAGTAATCGGTTGTTTCAGTAGCAGTGATGAGATATAAGACTACACTTCTGAATGCATTCAGTTGTTAAACGAAAGCCAAGGTGTACAACACTGCCATTGGTAACATGGGGTCTACTTCTATTCCTATGTTTTGGTTCAAATTGTTTTCTGCTGCCCTTCTAAATTAACCATGCATATAACTGTATACAACTGCAAAAAGAACAATTGATGGACAGAATGTTGTACAATGTCAAACATTCACCCCAGTAAAGAGATCTGGGCCTAAATCTATTGTTTGTTTGCTCCCCATGCCATTTCAGTTTAGACCCAGTAATATGCAAACCAGTCTTGACCCTGCTCTCATTGGGAACAGTCCAGCTCGAACTGCCAGGCCAGTTCCTCCCTGGGCCGTAAACACGCCTGTGTATATGCCTAACTGTATTCAAAGTAGTAAATGCAAATATAGAATTAATCTTTCTTGTAATATGTCAACAAGTGTATCATCATGATGCTGACTCAATAAGTGAAAAGTATGATCCTACTGGAAAGTTTCTTAGATGATGCTATTGGATAGGAGACAAACCTTGACCACTTTCATAATATTCTCACTTACCAATCTGCACTGGATATGTGGTGCAATAAACAGTTGGCATGCTGTTGTTAGAAGCAAGAGTTGTTTAGTAGAAAAATAACTGAGCTGTCAAGTTGTAGCAGAATAGAGCTCTACTAAATGGTGTACATTTGTGGCATCCTGCATTGATGGAGGTTACTTGCACAAGTCTGCTGAGTTTAGCTTAAAGAGTGTTTCAATGAGTTCACACACTTTGCAAGTCAAAGATGGTACGGCCATCATTAGCTACAAGAGACCAATCGGGATATGGATAAAGCTAGAGTCCCACTTTGAATGGCAGCCTCTTATTCGCGGAATTCTCTTTACACCAATATGTTTCAGTCAAGGACTGCACACATGCACTCAAACAGGTCTGCCTGGCCAGCCTTTCCTTTACTTTTCCTCCTAACTACTCACCTGCCTTTAGACAGACAGCTAACCTATCAGTCCCACAAACAATAGACTGGTAGTGTTACAAATACAAGATTGGACCCCAGCAAAGTCCAGAACTGCAGTGCCAGGACCCAGAGAGGAAACACACTGTCTTGAGCGTATTCATCTGTCTCCTGCAGATTGCATACCGTGAGCAGCGATGCTGTGCCAATAAGCAGTATGTAGTTTATTAATTTTGATGACAGACTGTCTGATGGGTATTGAATGTTAGAAGGCTAATAAAGAATATATTAACAGTTAAAGTAAGTCATTATCACATGAAGCCTATAAACGTACTAAATGCCGCGATGTACATGGCAGATATTCCTTATGGTACATGTTCTCTAAAGAAGAGGCTGTAAGTATGCTACTTTTTGTAGGATGTTAGACAAAATATTGCAACAAATGTGCACAACATTTTTGGAGAGTACTTTGCGTCATGAGGCAATGTGCAACTCCTGTATAAAACAAATTGTGTGGTACCGACATTGCACATCAATACCGGAAATGATTGATGGACATGTTTAGGATGTTGCTTTCTGTCAATCAGAGCTGCTAGTTTATAACTGACAAGGTAGGGTCCCTCCCTTCCATGTACTTAAATGAATTTCTACACTGCTGAAGTTCACATGCCACAGTCCTTATGGCATCCCGTCCACTTATGACTTATCCCATTCCAAGGTAGATATGGGGCTATATTTATTAAGAAGTCACAAACGGCTTGAGGAAATTTATTGGTAAACTTGCACGAGCAAATTAATCAAGAAAGTTGCATTGGTTTGATGGTAGTTTCCAGAATATTGTATTGCACGGAAGGAGTAATAGGTCACATCTACCAGTGTGGAATGCCTCAGGACTTCTGGCTCTCAGCAATACATTTCACTCTCCTGAAAAATCAAGGGATCAGGCAATGAGGTTTTATCAGCTGTGCCATATTATCAAATGTACACTTCCAGTTGGATTTGAAAAATTGAAGAACCTCATACCTGGGAGTGCTCAACAAATCTATTATTGCCAGATGAGCTTTCATAAATGGACTAGCTTACCCGTCGCGCGTTGCTGCGATCTCAGAAGAAAGGAAATTTAAGGAAACTTGTTATGATAATATTTAATTTACATTGTGTCATTTTTATTAAAACTTCTTCATTTTAATATGGAAAACATTTTAAAGTGTTGTTTTAATTCTGTTTATTTATTCGAGTGCTTGTGGATACACTGTATTTTTTGTTTTTCCGTCTGGTGCACACACGAATAAATCAGAAGGTTTTCCGACGTGTGAGCTGGCCACATACAGTTGTCCATGTGAGAAGCACGGATTCTCCAAATGTAGTCCACACACTTGTAGCGATTGTTCTTGTGCTTTGTTGATGGTCATTGCAAAAGCGAGTCGCACCGGAAACTGTAAACGTTCAGTATTCGAAAGATTATGAGGGCCCTGGGGGGCCGAGTGCCCGATATTTAACAATTTTTTTGCCAGAAACCTTCGCGGGAGTGTACTCAACAACTTTTAACACATTTTTTTTTGCTAGAAACCTTCGCGGGAGTGTACTCAACAACTTTTAACAATTTTTTTTTTTTTGCCAGAAACCTTTGCAGGAGTGTACTTAACAACTTCCCAAAGTTTCATGGTGATTGGATGAATGGTGTAGTAATGCATAAAGGACAAACAGACATACTTTCGTTTTTATATATATAGATGAGGCTCTAATGCTTCAGCTGGCCCAGAAGTTCTTATTTATCTTCAAGGTTTAGAAGAAGTACTAGGAATAAGGAAAAGGTCTGCAGCATTGGAGTATTCTTTGTGAATTAACTATTGATTTCAAGTCCAATGCTGCTGTAGGTTGATGTTGTTGTGCACCGCTGTCATTTCTGCCTCATACTGTTGAGGAGGATGCTATACAATCTGAACAGGAAACAAGGGGTCATGGCACATATCCTGTTCAGAGTAGAATATTGCAAATCAGAAAACAAAGGGGAAAAAGGAAAACCATTCAGAAATTGCCAGATCATTTATGCATTGCTGCTATGATCATTTTTAAAGTGAGGCTTACACAGTCAATTCTGAGATGTTTTCTTCGGTTTCAGGAAAGAAGAAAAGTTGAATCTAGTATCCTTTCATGGTCTTAGTAGGATATAATGACCGTGGTGGTACCCATTTTAATGCCATTACCAGGAAGGAGTTTACTACAGGTCTGTGAGCAAAAATACATTTATAGTACCAACATATACCAGGGTCGGACTGGTACAGAAAATAGGCCTGGATACTAAAAAAGTAGTGGACCACAATTGAGAATCAAATAGTTAAAATGTGGCCCACATTCTGCAAATCAGCACAGTTTTAAACATGTACAGACAAGCTGTAGAGGTGTTTTGCAAGGTTTGTGAGACTGCATGCATTTGTGCTTGGATCAGTCAATGTTTGTGGTAATATCAGGGAACTGAATAGAATATTGGCTCACCAGACCATAAAGCGGGCCCATAAACAGCCAAAAGAACAGCACACACACTGACCTGTCAAACCAGCCCTGCGGGTGATGCCAGATTGGCCTACAGTCAGCTTGACCTGATAATAACTAAAAAGAGCTGAGAGAAAGAGCTGATCAACGACACTTTGTAGCGCTGGGTGCCATATTTTAGAATAGTCCTGCAAGCAAACTACCTTTGATCAAGAAACCTTTCCCATGCAGAAGAAACAAACACTGGCAAAGCCAAATAGGTCTTGCCTTGTTGGCGGTTAATTAAAACCTAATGCTTTTGCCCATGCTGTCTTCCTTCGTGGCTTGTATGTTTGTCTGTTGTGATGTTTCTTTTGTGTGCATACTAGTCTATGTATGCGTCTTTGTTTGTCTGCATATTTGTATTATCATTTATATGTTATGTGCGTGTCTGTCTTAGTTTCTGTGTTCCCAAAGTGTGTCTGTATGTTCTTGTATCTGTGTGTCTGTGTAGCTGTCCTTATATGTGTACATGTCCGTCTGCATGTGCAAGTGAGTATATCCATGTGTATCTTCAGCATGAGGGTGTTTATATGTGTCTGGGTTTTATTGGTGTCTGTGTCTATACACAGCTATGTGTCTGTCAGTGCCCTGTCTGCGTGTGTTTAAGGGTAAGTGTATGTGTCTTTATGAGTCTATGTATGAATCTGTTTGTCTCTCTGTGGGTGTGTTCAACTGTATTGTAGCATTTCTGTAGCGGTTGGCTTTTTGGATACCTGTGGGTGCCCAATTGTGTTCCTGTATCTGTAACCATGTGGTTGTTTGTTTATTTTTGTATGCCTGTGTCTGTATGTATGTGTATGTGTATGTGCTGGTGTGTGTGTGTGTGTGTAGGTGTATTTGTCTTTAAGTGAGTGTGTCTATTATGAGTTTAATCTGTATGTGTGTCTATCCATGTGTACAGTGTGTGCAACCACATGTATATTTTGATGTGTGTTTGTATGTTCCTGTGTCTGTATATTTCTGTGTAGGTTTGTGTGTTCCTCTGTGCATCTCTTTTTAAAAAAAAAAATGTTTTTTTATTTTATTTCAGCAAACAGTCAGACATTATACAGAAAATACAACAAACTTATCTTTGTACAAAACATAGAACACAACACGAGAAAATAGACACTAAATGGAAGGGAGAAAAACCTACAAAATATACAATAAATGAATTCATTTGACAGCTTATAGCTTATATAAGCTGGAAAATCAATAAATTATATCCAATTCTGAATTGGTGCCCAGATTTTTAGCCCGAGTCTCTTCTTTACAACACTCTTAGATCTATAGATGGCCATTTGGAGTTGATATATAGATAACATTTTGACTTGCCATTGGCTAAAGACAGGAGATTCAGGATCAAGCCAGTGAGAGGTGATACAGAAGCGGAAAGCTGCCATACAAATAAATAAAAAAACTTCTTCAGCTAATGTCCTAGTTCCTATTTGATTGGTTTCCAAACCGAGAATGACCATTTCCATGTTCAATTTGACAGAAATCCCCAAACTATTATTAATAAAAAATTCGATATCCGCAATAAATTGTGAAAGTTTAGGACATTTAAAAAACATGTGACTAGAATCGGCAGCTATTTCATCACATCTGTTACATTTATCACCGTGACTCCCTTTCCATTTTGCCAACTTCGCAGGTGAGTAATACAAATCATAAATAGCCATGAAGTGTTGGCTTTGCAGTGAGCCATTAAACAGCACTCTGGTTGATAGATGAATTGATCTTGCTATATCAACCTTAGCAATTCCAAATTTTCTTTGCCATTTAATTTCAGTTAGCTTGAGATCATCATCCATTTGATTCGCTACCAGCTGATAGATTAAACCAGTTCTCACCCCCCTCCTGATTGCTTCCAGAACATCATTTTTATTCATGCAGATATTATCGAGTAGTCTTTTTGTTTCTAAAAAGTTACGAAGCTGAAGGTATTTAAAAAAATCATGTCTTGACAAATTATATTTAACTTGTAGACTGGAAAAAGAACAGAGTTGAGTACCGTTATAAAGATCTCCCAGAGTACAAACACCTGCAGCATACCACCTTTTCATGACTTGATCATTAAAAATCTCGGGGAGTGCCCTACATTTTAAAACTGGAGTATAATAATTAATATCTTTAAGATTAATAATTTTCTTTTTAAACTGCCTCCAGATTATGGCAGCAGCTGCTATAACTTTAAACTTTGTCTTTTTGTAATAACTAATTTCCAAAATTTTAACCAAAGTTTGAGGAACTTCCTCAATAATATTTCATAAATTGACGGGTATATCGCTTGATCAATAGTAATCTCAGGAAATATTAGTATGCCCACATGTTTTAATAAAATAAGCCAATAATACAATCGAAAATTAGGGACCCCCCAGCCACCTTTCATCCTTGGGAGAGAACATCGATTTATAGCACGTCTAGTCCGATGGTAACTCCATAAAAATCTAGATGCCATTCTATCCATTTGGGAAAAATAAAATGTCGAGAACAATAAAGGAATTGTGCGAAATAAATATAAAAATTTTGGGAAAATTAACATCTTCAAAATATTAACCCGGCCAAAAAGGGAAAAGTGTAGGTTATTAAGCCTTTCCAACGTGGCATTTGAAGATTTTATTACAGGTTCAATATTTAAGCGAACAATATCCTCGACTTTAGGGGATATTGTGATTCCCAAATATTGAGCCTCGTTCCTCTGTGCATCTCTGCGAATCTCTGGATGGTTGTGTCTGTACATATCTGTCAGTCTGCACATGCCAAGATTTATCTGTGTGTGTAAACCACCATGTACCTGTATATGTCTGTCTGTGTACATTTAAATGTCTGCATTCCTCTGTGTCCTGTATTAAACCTCAGGAGGTTAAAGCATCTGCTGCAGCTAAATATGAAATTGGTGATGGAAGTTCCAGAGTACACAAATATGAAGGGGTAAAATGCAGAGCCTGTACTCGAATTTCTGCCACCTTAGGTGAAGCAACATTTTACTAGTCCTCTCCCATCGTCATTTGGCCCTAGTTCATTATTCACCAGCTTGTCTGGTGGATGTGTAGCTGACTGCATCATAGTCAGCTGCCTTCATGATGCACAGCTCTGGGGAAAACCAAATAGAAAAAGTGTAATATCTAAGACAATGAGATAACCAGTGGATTTTGTGCCTCCTGAAGAAATATGTTGCTGATCACAGGATGGAAATGCAGTGGGTGAAAAACCTGTTGTTGAGCTTAACAACAGTAACACCTGCTATTAGCGCCTGGGTACAATTTTGTGGGTGGCTTGTGGTAACATATCATGTTTTGTTAATCTGCCACACTGAGAAAAACAATTAAAGCTCTAGTAGTTGGTCTGATGAAATGTAGTGCACAGTAGACTTGATTAACTGAAGGCACTTATCAAGTAGGTGTTACCACATGCTCCTTGTGAGCAACCATCATCCTTCACCAAGCACTCATGCCTGAAAAATAGAACTCATTAAACTGTCCAAATGCTATGAAGTACATACATAAGTTGAATTTTACATGTTTCTCCTACAAGCTGCACCCAAGCACATTTGCTGTGCTGCGGGGAAGGAATATATGTATCCTAGGTGCTTCAGTTGAGACGTGGGTGTAAGCATGTCATTTAAGAATTTGTTGAATTAACAACTGTATTAAAATGCATACAGATGCCAGTGTACATACCCTTCTCCCCACAGAAGAGGTCAGGCAGTGCTGGAGGTCAGGGCAGAGGCAGACAGAGGTTCCTTTCCTCAGACCAGGGTATCATGCACACTGAGGTCAGCGATTGCTCACTCGCCAAACAGGGCTGAGAGCGTCTCCCGAGGGAAAGCACAGTCACTTCTGGCCCGGATACATCTAGAGAAAACATAGCAGCAGGAGTCTGTGCAGGCATTTACTCCATGGACTTTAAGAATGGCCATAAATCGACTGGAGAGGAGCAGAGGGATTCATCTGACCCACATGCACACGCATAAACACAGCACACTGACAAACACTCAGCAGATACACACACAAACAGCAGGCAGCAGACACACCATACGCACACACACAACAGACATCCACCCTCCAACCCCACAGGATTCCACACATCCCAGCCAACCTGTTCTGCGGTCCAGAGGGGCCACTCTCCTCGCTGCTGGAGCTGCGGGTAAGGTGCTCAGGAAGAGCCCATGGCATGGTGCCATGGCAGATCCCCAAGGCTGCTGCCCAGCTGGGCACCTGCACATGCAAACTGATGGCTGTAAGACACGCATACAGCTGCTGTGGGAGTGACAAACAGCACTGGACCACCTAATCACAGCACTTTTCATAAACAGGTAATGGGATGGCAGCGCCAACCTCTCAGAGCAAATGTAAACAACAGTACTGGTGAAAGCACTGCTAACCAATTAAAAAAGTAGTCCTAAAATCCTTACCTAAAATGGCTGCTGAGTATGGGGATTAGTAGGTGGCTGGTGGTCTCAGGGAGGGCTCAACACAGGAAGAGGATTAATGTATGCATGCCATGGACAAATGAGAAGCCTATGGGTGGGCTGAAGCCCACAAACTTAATACAACAGGTCTTGAAGCTTGACCTGAAAACAGGTCCCTGCATTTATTTGATTTCCTATAACAAATGACGTCCTGGCTACCCTGCAGAAATGGGCCCACAGGGGTTCCAAACAAGCACAACAAAATAATCACTGCAGCAAATAATAGAAGCTAAAGCCATCAGCCTAACATTGAGTTGGCTGTGAGTTATAAATACATCTCCACAACTATTGGAAGATCTGCCACCCGAGAGACCTTGTTTTGTTTTGTCCATCCGCCTGACTCTTCATTCTTTTAGAGCAACAGAAAATTGTCACAGCAGAAGCCACAGGGACAGTTTTACTTTTACTGCCAGACCACCATCTGTCACACATTTAAACACTTTTCTGCTCCAAAATGTTTTCTTTCTGTCAGGAAGCATTACCAATGAACATTACCTGGGGCATTTTTGCTGATCACTGCACAGTGTTTGGCAGCTTGATGCTATATATTTTTGCCCTATTTTGTCCCTCAGTCTCGCTTTAGTAAGGCAATGCAGAAAGAGGTAGCTGGAACTTTATTCCTAGTCCATTTTTCTGATCATTCAACCTTATAACAACATTCTTCACTCTAGTTGCCTGCTGTTGGCTGTATAAAATGTAAGGCTCATGTTTGCTGATGTGGTATTTGGGTCTCATCTACAGGCAGCTTCTAGTTGTCTTCTGTCTGCAATAATTACAGTGGGTGTCAAATGAGTGTATTGTTTATTATTGGTTGGCTTTCTTGCTGATCACATTTGTTTCCATCTTAGTCACTGACTTTCCTTCCTCTTTTTGCGGTTGTCCTTACCCTGGAACATAGCTGATGGCTTTCTATCCAATTCAATTTCAAAGCTTTTATTCGATTTGCAAACAAATCATACAAGCAAAACATGAAATCAATCCATTACATTAGAAAATTGTTACAAAATTTATACAGGGGAATCCAAAATAATTCATATGGGGATAGGACACATATTAACAAGCGTTTGAACATTGGATCTCAATTAAAAAACATGAAGATGACAAAAAGGTATAGAAGTTAAAATCGTACAGACAGGAATAAATAGATTGGCACAAAATGCTTATCCTGGCAGCTGTACGTTGAATAACATGCCCCTGCCTAAATCATGGGACAAGAAAATTTTGATTTAAAATTTTGATACAGACAGGAAAGTATAGAAATATAGCAGCACTAAACATTTCCTGGCAGCTATCCATCCAGAGCTCCACATCAGGGAATTGTTTTTTCATCCTTGGTTCAGCACTCCATAGGAGTGCATGTGTTTTGTTGCTTTCTCCTGCATGTAGAGTGTCCCCTTAAACCCCTCCTGCAGCACTCTCCATGTTGCTCTTCCCAAACTCGCTTGTTGCTTCTTCCTTCTCTAACTGTCCTGCTTTCCATTTTTGGTCTTTTTTACCTTCATAAACCTTCTGACCCAGCTCCTTCGAAGTCCCCTCATTGCTTCCACTGCTCGTGGGAATTTACTTTCCACTCCCAACCCTCCCGCTTACTCCACCATTGACTCGACCAACAAGTTCTTTTTTTTAATGTTAAATCATTTTATTGCAGTTTGACAAAGCTATTGTGATACAAAAATAACAACAATGTAAGGAGATATATATTAACATAATTGCCAACATAATACAAAAAATAAGATAACACATTTTTAATTTCTATACAAAAAGTGAAGGAAAAATAGCAAAAGAGAAGAATAGTAGGAAAGAAGGAGGATGAGAAAATGGACAGGGAAAGAGGGAGAAAAATTCATTAAGTTAGTGAGGAGTGCGAGGAAAGAAAAGTAGCAACGGAGTGGACAGCGGAACGAGGCAAAGGAGAACAGGGGTCCACTGGACCACCAGGGAGGCTAGGGAAAATAAGGAAAGAGTGGAAAAAATGAGAAAAGGTAGGAAAAGTGAAGAAACAGAAAAAGACAGAGGGAGACAAAAACGAGTGAAAAAACGGAGAGGAGAGCGAGCGAGGCAGAGGAGAACAGGGGTCCATTGGACCACCAGGGAGGCTAAGGGAAATAAGGAAAAATTGGAAAAAATGAGAAAAGATCGGAAAAGTGAAGAAACAGAAAGAGACAGAGGGAGAAAAAAAATGAGTGAAAAAACAGAGAGGAGAGCGGAGCGAGGCAGAGGAGAACAGGGGTCCACTGGACCACCAGGGATGATACGCAGGTGATCCTGCGGGTGGAGGAGGTTTTCAAACACCAGGTCTCACTTAATGGTGGAGCTGCGAGGGAGGGGGAGTAATTTCTCTGACAATGAGTCAGTGGTCTTGCTCTCTGAGAACTTCAGGGGCCTCAAAAGAGAAATGGACCTAAGCACAGGAATACCACAAGGTGAAATGGGATCAGCAGAAGATGCGTTTTAAAGCTTTATTCGACATTTGTCATAAAAGCATTCACCTAACCCTAATACAATAAATACTACACATAAAATACTTTCTAAAATACATATTAAACGTAGATTGTCGAATAAATACATAGTAAGAATACAAAGCATTATCACAATTTCATATAAAAAGTAGGTTTTGTTTTAAAAATATAATATTTCATGTGGCAAAGTGCAGAATTAATAATGTACATAATTTCATTGGGATGTAATTGCCATTAATGAACGAGTACAAATTATCCATGCCCAGGCCAAAAATGTTGCTACACCAACCACAAACACAGTGGAACAATCGGATTCAAGTATCCTAAGGGCTACAGATTGGCTGCGAGTTCCCATATTTAGGCACACTGGTTTTAGCCATTTGCGTCTAGGGGTCGAGTACAGTGGACAACAGAACAAAAAATGGGAAATGTGCTCAGTTTGTTCATTGCAATGGTGACAGTGTTCGTCCCAAGCTGGGGACCAATGCTTCTTAAAGGCATTCACCGGAAGTGTACCTATGCGAAATTTAAAATATAGTTTTCTGTCATATGGTCGTTCAATAACGTTCCAAAAAGGTTCGCATGAAGGGTACATTTTTATATCCAAGAAGCGAGATGTTAAACTTGAACTTGATCCATCACAAGACATTGTGAGATACACCATTTCCCAATATAGTTCTTTTAGCTTTACTTTCGTGGGGAAGCTGGTCACATCTTTAGTATCCCACAGATATTCCAATTTCAGTTTTACAAGGAGTCCCCGGAGCTCCTTTAGCCATGGGATACTATGGAAACGATCGAACTTGGTGACGTCCATCAAGGCCGCCGCATAGTGGCTTAATTCTGGAGTCACCATGATCCGTCTCCAATATAGGAGAGGCCGCAATCTCGCTATGTCCTCTATACTTTTTCTTCCGAGATCCAATTTTAGTGGAATTGTGGGTGTGCTTTGTGGGACCATCACAAGCCCTCGCAGAAACCTGTTTTCTGCACGGCCCAGTTCTCTCAGGTTAGAAAACCCCCATAATTCAGATCCATATAAACAAGCCCCCAGTACTTTCATGGTGTAAATTTCCAATGCACAGTTTACCGGCTTAGTTAGCGAGGTTCGATGTTTTAGGGCAATTGCACCTGCTAACTGCCTAAACTTTAGTAAAGTTGTATTGATATGTGATTTCCAACTCATATTTTCTTGAAGGATGATGCCTAGGTAAGAAAAAGAGTCCACCCTTTCTAGGGGAGTACCTTTATATTTTATTACACCTTTAAAGGAGGACTGCTGGTTAAGGCACATGAATTTTGTTTTGGTGGTATTCAGTTCAAGGCCCCTACCATCACAAAACACACCAAAGGCATCGATCACTTTTTGGAGACCACTGGGGGTGCGAGAAAGTAAAAGAGTATCGTCCGCGAACATAAGGACGGGGACACGGGAGCCTGCAATTACTGGGGCGTCACTAGCAATCTTCTGTAAGTGTTCAACAATACCATTTATATGGATTGAGAAGCGAGTCGGCGCTAGGACACACCCTTGTCTCACCCCACGTTCTATCGGAAAGGGATCAGTTACTTCTCCTTGCTTGCCCCATCTGATTCTTGCAAAATTATTTTCGTGGAGACGAACAAGGAGTGTAAGCAATTCCTGGCTTAAGCCTGCCTCCGCCAAGGTCTGCCAGAGTTTTTCTCTGGGGACCAGGTCGAAAGCGGCTTTTAGGTCCACAAAGACTGCATACAATGTCCCCTTCTTTAGTGTAACGTTTCTCCAGTAGATGGTTAGAAAGTGGAGAACTTGATCAACGCTACTAGTTAAAGGGCGAAACCCTGCTTGGTAAGATGACAGAATATTCTTTTCATCAATCCATTGTTGCAGTTTATTCTGGACTAGTCGGCCCATTAGTTTTTGAGCTGTATCGATCAAACTAATGGGTCTGTAGTTTTTGGCCAGAGTTCTATCACCTTTTTTGAATATGGGAATAATTTCAGCTCCCTTCCATGAAGCAGGTACTTTCCCTCCCATTGCCACCGCATTGGCCAGCATTGTGAAATAACTACACCCGGAATTCCGATCCGATAGAAATATATCAGCCGGAATTCCATCCATACCTGGTGCTTTGCCCCCTGCTACACAATCCAATACAATGCTTACGTCCTTTTCAACAAATATTGGAGATTTGTAATAAACATGTGGAGGAGGACGATCGTGGGTAAAGGCTGGATTTCGGGCATATTGTGGTTGGAAAAATTCTACCCAATTGTTTTTCGGAACATGGTTCAACGGCTGGGCAGCTATGCCCCCCTTTTCCCATTTTACTGTGGCCCAGAAACGTTTGGAGTCCTTGGAAGCACATGCCTCCTTGAGTTCGCGCCAGCAATCCTCATCCCAATGCTTCTTTGCCAGTTTTTGGGTTTGTCTGTACTGATTTCTCGCCAACCTAACTGTTAATGCATTTCCAGTTCTCATTGCCATGCTAAGATTTTGTCGTGCTATCCTGCAACTCTTGTCATACCATCCTTGGCTCCCTTGATCCTTTTTCTTTGTATTAGAAACTACCGTTTTGACAAAGAAACTTTGGATTTTGGAGAATAGTTTCTCATGGGCCTCCATCATGTAGTATATAAAGTCAGACATCCCACAATGGGACTTAATCTTAGAGACTTCATCCACCACTAATTCTTTAAGAATCTCTAATTTAGAAACATCTTCTAGGAGCATACTCCACTTCAGGTGGCGAAGGTTATTTGAGCTCACAAGATCTTGCGTCACCATTTCATTATTGCTTGGGTCTTCAGAGGCTTCTTGGTAGGGATGGAGTGTCAGGCATAAGGGATTATGATCACTTTCTATTTTGTCTTTCACTTCCATATCTACCAATTTATTCCAAGCCCTTACATCCAATAGTATGTAATCTATTCTGCTGACTGCTCGGCCATTATCAAATGTATTTTTCCCCATTAAGTCCGAGGGTGCCCGTCCATTGACTGCTCTAAGCCCTCTTGAGAGACAAAAACTCTTTAGTTGGATTGGTACAGTGCTCCATTTTCTAATGGCTGGTACCTCTAAGTGAGGAATTCTCCACTTGGCATCCTCCTCTTCGGCCAGGATCCTATCCTCTTCACCCAAGGGTTCAAAGGTGGTGTTAAAATCCCCGCCTACTATTACATGGGGTAGCAATGGAAGCATTTCAATGTGATGCTCTAAAGTTGTTATGGCCTCTGATGGTTTACCCCCACCAACTCCCCTGGAGTAAACATTAAACAGGGCAAGTTGTTGGCCATTATGCCAACTAATATCAAGAGCTAGGATGTCATTAGAAGGTATAAACCTTTGCTTGATTGTGCAATTCAATGTCTGGCGTATCCAAATTAGCAGGCCCCCAGAGGGGCGACCTACTCGATTTCTTACAGCTGGAACATAGAAATTCAGATACCCTTGCCGGAAGGTTGGGGTGAGCGACCAAGTTTCTTGCAGCATAATAATGTCATAATGGTCCATAAAATCGACCCATTCTGGAATGTTTAGCTTATTTATAATGCCGGCTATATTCCAAGAGACAAGTGATAATGGTAGCATATCCAGTTGATGATATAGCTGGTCATTTTCAGGTGCGTTTGCTACTTCATCAGATTCTAAGCTTGGTATTAGACCTTCCCTCAGTGTTGGGAACTTCTCAATCACCTCTGGTGCTCTAATCTGTCCCTCTAGAACTATGTTTAGTTCTTCTAAAACAGGGGTATAGGATTCCTTAGGGGCCAAGGTCAGATTTCCTGATAAAGGCTCGTGTGGGGTAACTGCCCTATCATACCCAAGGAGCAGCTGGCTTTTAGGGGTGGCAGGGAGAGACCCCACGAGTCAGTCGCACTCGTTTAGGTCGGATAATGCAGAATAGTGGTTTTCTAGGTTTAACCCCCACTCGCATAATGGGCCATTCCTGGCCCTTCTGTTTCCCACAACTGTCCACTTTGTTCTCAATATGCTTGGTTTTGCTACTAGACCTCTTCTACTGTAGAAGAAGTCCAGTGTCAGTGGTATAATTTCTGCTGTTCTATGCTGTGGAGGGAAGATGTTCCGCAAGACATCAGGTAATACTTCGGGGCCTTTGAAATTTAAAACCACACAATCCCCTTGGAATTTCTTTGTTTTGGTCCCTATCCACTTAACCCTTCTTGCTGTAAGGAGATCGTCTGATAACTTTTCTTTGCCCCAAGGAGATATATGCATATTGTTACTCAGCCACTGCAGAGCCTTATTTCGTAAGGAATCTGGAGACTCAATCTGCCCTGTTTTCAGTGGTGGTGTATTCGCAAGCACCAGAATCAAAGGGGAAGCTTCAACAATTAATTCAACTGGGCTGGTTTCTACATTGAAATGATCAGGGGTGGTGTTGCCTGCTATTTGCACTGAATCTAAGATTGGAGCATTGTTAGGGATATCACCGGGTCTGGAGCTAGCTTGCTGTGTTTGGGCAAGTGTGACTTCTGGGCCATCATTCGAGTTCTCCCCAAGCGTTTTCCCTGCGGCCTGTATGTCATCAAGTTTATTTATTATTAGGTTTGGTATTACCCCCACCCCCTCGTTAGTTTTCCTCAGGAGGGTCTCTAATTTGTTGACTTTATTGGCTAGCTGGTCTATTTTGGATATAAGGGGTTTCATTAACCCTGATAGTTTGGACTCCAGTATACCCATGAGCTTGTTTGAAAACATGTCCTCCCAAGCTATACTTTCATTCTCTTCCTCCCTTATCCCTTCTTCCGCCCTTCTGTTTGTTCTTCTAGGTGGGGTTGCAGGTTTATTCTTACTGGAACGCAGTCCACCTCTTCTAGGCGGAGCCTTAGTGATCCCTCTTTTAGCTCTTGGTGCAGGGACAGGGGTAGGAGGGGAAATGCTCTCAGAGTCTAACTCTACAATTGTATCAGAATTATTTAACTCTTCTACAGTTAATAGATCGGCAATAGGAACGGGTTGTTGGACAATAGATGCCGTAGACACATTTGTTGCGGAGCAATCATTAGAGTCTTCGATAAGGTCGGTGATGTTTGTATCATCGCCGGCAGAATGGAATACCCCTAGTGGGTCGATTTGGGCACAAGGTGGAGAGTCTATAAGACCCAAAGAGGACCTCCGATCATTATTAATTTTGGCCACCACCTGGACCAAATAATTGTCCATTGTGTTGGCCGGGGTGACAGGTGTTTTTTGTCTCGACATAGCAATCAGTCAATATTCTGAGCAACAGAGCCCTAGATAGGTGTACTGCAATAATAGGCCGGTTATGCGATGTCCGCAGAGGATATAACAATATATCACCTTACCGCATGTAGACTTGAGAGTTAGGGCAAAGAGGGGTGGCCCAGTCCAGTCTATCACAGTCTAGAACGGGCTAAAACGGGCCCGCCCTTGGCCCGGGCTTCGCCCGGCGTCCCGCAAGACGGGCTCACACTGATGATATAGGCGAGGCAGTGGTGGGCGGGGCACTCAGGGGGGCGCTGACCAGATGTCAGGTGGTCACGCAGGGACTCCTGGGATAGTGAGTCCCTGCCGCGCTACCCCTGCAGCCTCCTCTGATGTTTTCACCCACAGTGCAGTCACGGCAAGCAGGCAGGCAGGATCCGCGTTAGATGAAGTTGGTGGGTCCACCCACAAAGGCGAAGCGGCTCCCGCGCAGCGGGAGCGGCGAGTTGTTGCTTTCAGGGTCCGAGGGACAGGGCAAAGATCCGCAGCGTCTCTGGCTCGTAATGGGACACACAAGGCAGGTGAGTCGCTTCCTTTTACCGCTCTGCCGGTGGTGGGCGGGGCACTCAGGGGGGCGCTGACCAGATGTCAGGTGGTCACGCAGGGACTCCTGGGATAGTGAGTCCCTGCCGCGCTACCCCTGCAGCCTCCTCTGATGTTTTCACCCACAGTGCAGTCACGGCAAGCAGGCAGGCAGGATCCGCGTTAGATGAAGTTGGTGGGTCCACCCACAAAGGCGAAGCGGCTCCCGCGCAGCGAGTGCGGCGAGTTGTTGCTTTCAGGGTCCGAGGGACAGGGCAAAGATCCGCAGCGTCTCTGGCTCGTAATGGGACACACAAGGCAGGTGAGTCCGCTTCCTTTTACCGCCCTGCCGGTGGTGGGCGGGGCACTCAGGGGGGCGCTGACCAGATGGCAGGTGGTCACGCAGGGACTCCTGGGATAGTGAGTCCCTGCCGCGCTACCCCTGCAGCCTCCTCTGATGTTTTCACCCACAGTGCAGTCACGGCAAGCAGGCAGGCAGGATCCGCATTAGATGAAGTTGGTGGGTCCACCCACAAAGGCGAAGCGGCTCCCGCGCAGCGGGAGTGGCGAGTTGTTGCTTTCAGGGTCCGAGGGACAGGGCAAAGATCCGCAGCGTCTCTGGCTCGTAATGGGAGCAGAAGATGCAGGCAGCAGGGAATGAAGCTTGCATGGCCGCAAATGAGAGGTTCATCACGTAGGAGATTAGAGGGGAGCGCCTCACAAAATGGTGCTCACTCGCACAACAGCTGAAAATCACCACACCTGTTCGTGAACAAGCAGGCTGCAAAACTCAAGAAAATTGACCCCCGCCCCCACCCCAGAGATTTAGACATGCCAAGAAGCAGACTGGAGGGAAAGGAAGCCTGCAAATTTAAACAAAAAGGCGTAGTTTGTAGTTAGTAAGCTCTTTGAGAGATGGAGCAGCACAGATCCACTGCCAGCTCGATTGGCAAGATAGCCATGCCCGCATATTTTTTTTTAATGTTTTTTTTTTTTTGGAAGGCCCAGTAGCTGCATTTTGGTGCCAGGCTGCTCTTTTCTTTTATTAAATTACATGTTTTACTCCTTTTTGTATTTTTTTAATTTACCACTATAAAATGACTTTCTGCCATGTTGGAACAGTAAATTACTGCCTCATCATGTAGCATGCATATGTCTTTGTGGGGATTGACTACAGTAGACCCATGACACATACATGACATATACAATTTTGCTGAAGCTGTTAAGCATTGGCAACAGCTAGTTTTTCAGTATTGTCAAAAAGCATTGGAAAAGCCAAAAGGCAGTACCTGTTAGCTCTGTCAATGCTTGTTTTAACTGCTGGCCCACCTTCATCACTGGTATTTTCAGACACCATATTTTTGCATGGAATCTCTTCTCAGCCAATTATCCCGGCTGTCAGATATTCCCCATAAAAAGTATTTAATTGTTCTCACAGCTTTTTCTCTTCAGGCACCAATTTCTTGAAATGATTTATCATTAGAAGGCCATCTGTATTTGAGGAAAGCTGGCAAGACATGTCTCTTCAAAAAACAATATCAGCTGCTACCTGGCCACCCCAACTATATTTCCAGATGCATTTTGAGATAAAATATCTGTGTGTAACCTATTGGTCACAGTTTTAATTATGCTATGGTGTCTGTAATTTATTGCACATTTCTCCCAGTTGTATAGCACCGTAGTGCTTGTGGAATCTCAGTGCCCTTTTCATAGAATTCTGGAATGTCCTCTGATTGGTAATATTTAATCCAGGTAAAGAGTTTGTTGTGTGTATGGATATGTGTGTGGAAGAACCTTGCTGTTTCCGTTGCACTGGGAGGATAGTTGTCCGTTGTCAAATAGGTGGCAGGTATATAGTATATGAGTGTGTGGTATGTTCTGTCCAATCGTATCTGAATAATTCTAAGGTGATGCTAGTGAGGTGGGTGTTTTGCTTGGTGGGCAGTGGTTTGCCAACTATGTGGCCTTGGTACTCTGTTGTACGTAAGGGGGTAAGGGTTTCATCTAGTATGTTCTATCTGGGTATGACCCTATTCACCTGTAATTACAAAGGTGTTGTGTAATGGGTGTTGTTGGGTGAAATGTAAGAATGGGTGTGTTATGGTGCATTTGATACACATGGCAAGTCATACCTACGGGTGGTTTTGTGGTGTACCTTGGGTGTGGTGATTTTTGCACTATAACAATACTCAACTATATGTTATGGCCAATGCGAGCTTTCATCCTACAGTGATCGATAGAAATTTTTTATTTTAAGTGTAAATGCAGGTAGATACTCCACTGCATAAAATGCATAATGTCTAGGTGATTGCATAGGAGGTCTGATGAAAGCATGTTTTTTTGCATGATAAACAAGTCCACAGAATACCAGCAATAAAGATTTCCGTTTTTCTTCGGGATCTTGCTCGGGCGCACACAAGTAAAAAGTCAGCTGCAGCTTTTTTTCATTGAGGAAAAGCAACTGGCAAAATTAATAGGTTGCAGCATTTTTTACTTTGCCAATGCTTGTTTCTGAATGCTGGTGACCTTTAAATGCTCTTGAGCTACGGTTGCATCAAATTCAACATTTGTACAACCATTATCAGGACTTATCTTCTTCCATATTCCTTATAGATGAATCTAGCCTTTGTGATCAGATTTGCCTTCCTGTTTCTCAGGTTATGTAATGCTTTGGAGTATAGTGTCTATAGGGTCAGAAGATATTTAGGACTTCCTCCCATCAGTGCCTTAACGTTGTTGAAGACTGCACTTTAAACTTTATCTTATTTGCCATTGGGAGCTAATGTAGATCTTTGAGCGCGCATGAATCGTGATCTAATTTTTTCAAAGACATCCTTTTTTAAGTCAATGGACAAATGCCTGATAGGCCTCTGGAAATTGTATCTTACCATGCACGTATATGAGAAGGTTATTGATCAGTCACATCACATCAACTATTTTGAGTGGAGATCCGAGTTCATTTAAGTCCTTGCAAGAAATAAGAGGTTCTAGAGCATAAACCCACGCTTTATGAGCACTGCGGCAACTCTCAGCTCTCAAGGCATCTTGCAGAATTTGCTATTAAAATTCTAAGCGGGCTTCCTGAAGAATAGGCTTTCGAGCGATAACACGAGAATTCTGGCCCACGTTATTGAACAAGCGAGATTCTTATCCACGCCCACCGTTGCAATTACACTAGACGCTGAAAAAGCGTTCGACAAAGTAGACTGGACTTACTTAAATGCCGTACTACACAAATTCGACCTGGGTCCCCTATTCACTAAATTAGTCATGTCCCTCTATGCCTGTCCTTCGGCTAGAGTACGGGCCGGCGGCGCATTTTCTTCCCCGTTTAGTCTAGAACAAGGTACTAGACAGGGTTGCCCTTTGTCCCCGTCCTTATTCCTCCTGGCAATTGAACCCTTTCTGTATTATATTAGAGAAAACCCTGAAATTGCAGGAGTCCAGTTTGCATCGTGTACAATCAAACTCACGGCCTATGCTGACGATGTATTGGTCATGAGTGAAAAAGCTGATAAGGCTATACCGGCGTTACTCTCCACAATCGAAGAGTTCTCAAGTGTATCTGGGTACTCCCTGAACAAGGATAAAACTGAGGTGAAGTCATTAAATAACCTGTGTGATAAAAACATCTTGGGCGATTCCGGGCTAACCTGGCAGCCGAAGAGTTTTAAATATTTGGGTTTGGAATTTGAAAGGGACTTGATGACTACCCTAAAAATTAATGAGGAGATACTCTACAAAAAAATACAAAAACTCTTAGATGGCTGGTCTCCAAAGTTCCTCTCATGGTGGGGTAGGGCGGAAACATTAAAAATGATGATCAGTCCCTTGGTAAACTATTTGGCATGTATGCTTCCCATGACCTTCTCGGAGGATTTTCTACATAAAATTGAGAAGCTGCTAACGGACTTTCTGTGGAAAGGGAAGAAACCGAGAATTGCCATGAAGAAACTGCAACTGCCAAAGGTTAAAGGGGGCCTAGGTCTACCAAATTTCAGAAACTACCAAACCGCCTTCCTCTGCAGGCAAGGAGCTTCCTGGTTCACTGAGGACCCTACTTATACGCCATTATGGATTGACATTGAGAAATCCATTATCGGCAAGGCCCCACTCTCTGCTGTGCTCACAATGGACCTCTCACACCTTACGAACTCTAAATACATCATGCTTAATACTAAGAGAGCCCTTTTGCAGATAGATCGCGCCCACAAGACTGGTCTACAAATCCACAATTCATCATCTGCTTCTTTATGGCGTAACCCGTCAATTAAAATTGGCGGATCACCCATTATATGGGACCACTGGTCTAATAAAGGTATTAATGTAATTGCAGATCTACACGAAAATAACATGCCACTGCCATTCTCGACTCTGCAGACTAGGCATTCCCTATCGCCGATTGACTTTTACTCGTTCCTGAAGCTAAAATCAGCCCTATCCACCAGAACGTTCAAGCTAGCGACACCTTGGCTAAAATCTATGCTCCCTCACTTTCAGTCCTCTGGACATTTTGTCTCAAAAATATATAAACTTCTTGCACCAACACCCAACAAATCGATGAGGCGTAACAAAACCAAATGGGAATCGGAACCAAATAACACTGGGATAAGCATAGACTGGGTCAGGATACATGCATCAGCACTCACTCATAAGGTCTCGCCGATACTATCACAGACCAAGTATATGATTCTTAACAGGGCCTTCTGGACTCCGCAACGACTATTCAAAGTTGGCCTGCGAGACACACCGACCTGCTGGAACTGCTCCTCAGGTATCGGTGACCTTCCACACATGTTATTTAATTGCCCCATGCTTTACACATTTTGGACTAAAATCTTTGACTACATTGGGCACACGTTTGACATACACCCTACAAGGGAATTCATCTACATTATCTTGGGGGCTCTAGACCCACTGCTAAAGGGGGATCATGACCGTCAGCTCCTGGATCTCTTGCTAACACTAGCATGCAAGGTAGTCCTATGCAATTGGAAATCAACATCCGAGGTCTCTTTTAATGCCTGGAGGGAATGGCTATACTGCATTAGAGGCGCCGATAATCCCGCTCTTCATTCGTCACCATGGCAGGTTACCAGCAAAAAACTGTGGTCTTCCTTAGACCAGGCCTCCTTTACCTTCGACCCACCATGAAGTACCACCAATGAGGTCCATACTTGGTAATTACTTGGTAATTGCGGGGTTGCCGAGGTATTAATTAATTGTACTGGTTATATCCTGTCCACATGGGCTTACCAGCCTTAAACACATTGTGCATGAACGTTAAAGTATACCTGGTGTTATATGATTAGATCTAGATGGAGAACTCTATGGAACAGTGTACAACCGTAAGAATGTAATGATGGCATATTTTCTTTTCTTTTATTGTTTGCCTTGTCTATCTGTTTATCCATCCATTTATCTATTTGATTTATTTACTCATTCATCTCATATCATTTACAGATCCGGACTGATGTTACCTTGTTTTAATATGCTTTATTTTCCGTTGATGTATGTATGTATTGTTTTACATGCACTGATCCATGCTTGATTACGGCGTCACTCCAATAAGATTGTAATCCTACGGATGCCTCATGGCCGTTATCTTTTTTGTTATTGCTTAATAAAAATGATTTGAACTCAAAAAAAATTCTAAGTAGCATAGTATAGGAACTTCCAAAGCCTATTCCCCCAAAAAAAGCTTTATATAAGGAAGAAATTAATAATTGGTGCCTAGCTGAATTGGAGATTGAGGGTTTTTAAAACCAAATCACAATAGTACTAGCACCCTTAGAAAATCATCCTTTTAAAGATGCATTGCCTGAATTTGAAACACAACCTGCAAATAATATGATGACAACGTTTTGCAAGCAAAAGTGTATTTGTTAACCAGGAAGTCATAGAGGCTGAAAGAACTATTTAACATCCTCAGAGAACTTCAGCACCCAGTCAATCTTGTTAGGACCAGTTATTCAATGTCTTGGCGGTCGATTCTGATGTCGTTCTGACGGGCTCCAAATGGGATTCGGAGGAAACAAATCTGATTCGGAGCATATGTTTTCGACCGAATCGTCCCCCAGTCTGAATGACCAAGTACGATGCTTGGAACCCATCCACGCAGACCGAATCTATTCCAAACCCGATTCACTCAGTCCGACTCGTTCAGAGCCGATTCGTTCAGCTCAATGAGGCTGGCTTTCCGAACGAGCGAGTTGAGCCCGATTCTGACTTCTGTAGCAACTCGGTTTCAAAAACAAAACGGCCATGGGAATTGGACTTTGGGAGAGGCCGTAGCAGGACCCTCTTCACCCGGGGCCCTCCAAATTGGTCGCAGGGGGTTACCCATGGGTCCTCCCTTTCAATGCATGCACAGTGTGGCGGGCACCATGTGGGTGCACGCTTTTCCCCACCAACTTCTTTTTGCAATGGGAGCCTGTGTACACATTCGGTACACAGACTCCCATTGAGTTCAATGGGATTCTGACCGAACTGAGTCTGTCACTATACTGACACATCGAAATCGGTCGTTCGGACTCACAGAGCACGATTCGTTCAGAAAACTCTCTAGGACTGAGTCGTTCAGAGGGCTTTCCTAACGAGATCGGAATCGACCTCTAGGTGTGATTCAATTCAATATCTGATAAATGCATCACTATTATTTGCCGATGAAAAGCCTAAACGTGGCCCATTTTGAGGAACTGGAAGCCCCATAAAGTTGACTGGGTAATGTATTGATGAATTGATTCTACGTATTACTACTTCTTAAGAATTCTAATCCAGGCTAGCTCCATCACAGAGTGACACAAAGGTGCATAGATTAACAACAGGAATTTATAGATCAATCAAGTTTTCAGGCTATCATCAAAGCCAACGTTCACCCTGGCAGAGACAATAAAACAGCATTGCTAGATGTCCAGTCATCTATTCCTAACATCCAGGGTCACAGTGATGCTGCAATTTTGGCAACAATTGACAAACTGCACATTCAATGCACAACCACCTGTGCTCTAGTCTGGAAGAAGTAGCGGACTGTCAAAACTGGCAAGCAAATGGTATAGTTATTTTGTAAGCACCATGAACAACACAAGTTTGCGTGCGCAATGCGTGCTCTTTCAAAGCCCCTTTTAAGTGTGGGGTCCTCCAAGGTTCATACATTTCCCTTTTATTTAATATCCATATGCACTCCTCACATCCACTCCTATTGGCCTCAAGGGGCAGTTTTGCAACCTCTTTGAGGATAATATTCAAGTGATGTTTCTCCTCTTCTGCTCCCTAGGGCACGTCCTTCAACTTGTGCAAAATGTATTTGAGAAAATAGTACAAAAATAAATAAAACCTGGCTCAGTAGGCATCAGGTATGTCTAATAGAGGTTCCATTGGGACAGGCCCATGCCGGATTCTAGGATATCTTGTTGCAATAAAATGTTAGGCACTTAATCTAAATGGGAAGCATTTATACAGTCAGTGGATATTGTGAAACCCTGCCATGGATTAAGCCCTCCAAGACCTTCATGCTGCCTCCCACTCAGGTATACCTGCTGCTGGAAATTTCAATAGTTTTGAGAGGACAAGATTAATGATGGTTGACAGGAAGATGCCTGGTTCTAGGCTTCCTCTCATATCTGGTCAAAGCATTGGAAGAGGGCAGTCTTTGGAGGTCACAGTTGGCAGTTTGTGGTCTAGTGGCTCTTCATCTTCGTCGGAAGGTTGTGCAGGTCTGGTCCTATGTCTTTGACTCTACTCCGAAGCATCAATCAGAGTGAGCCATGAAGGGGGATACTTCACATGGGTATTTAGTCACCTGTTCCAGACTACCTGTTTTAACAACAAGGTTGTGCCACCTTTACCCTATAATGTAGCCCTCAGTCCACTCAGGGGGACTAAGGGGTAAAAAGGGGCTATGCAATGATGCACCCAAAAGTGTATATTGGCCACCTGACTCATGGGTATGAAGAATAACTTGAGCTGATGTAATGACAGCATATCTAATCATCTGATTGAAAAATATTTTATCTGTACTGCATTTTCTCCAATAGCATTGAAAAAGCTTGGTGGAAGGGGTCAGGGAAAATCAATGGTGGCTGTCCTGCCCTAAAAGAGGCAGGTCTACTGCCACCGTGTTCTTTCAGACAAGTGGCCGAAGGGCCATCGGGTCATGAGTTTCTGATAGGAGAGCAAGTTGAATCTCTGCCATCTGCAAAGTGACAGTTCCAATTTATAGTCACCTCTCCACCAAACTTGAAATAATAACTTAATTAAAAAGTCAAACGTCAGCACAACCATCAAAGAAGACAAAGAAGAAAGCAAAACATTCTCTACATTTGTACAGTGCACTGCAAAAAGGCATTTTCAGTGACAGAGAAGTCAAGAATTCCACTGATCACTTTTTGCTTTTCTCAGAGGCTACAACTGTTGTTGCTGCTGTTATTCTATCCTGGCGGTTGTTGTCCATGCTAAGGAGGCAGCTGTGGTCACTGGTCACTGCTGGGTTCCTGCTGTGATCACATGCAATCCAGGCAGTGGTATTCACTGCTGCCCTGACAGTTCTTGTTGGCGCTGTTGTCCCTGCTGTTTTAGTTGATGTGGTTGCTGCAGTAGCCGCTGAGGAGGTTACAGCTTTTGTTGTAGCTTTTTCTGTCTACTGTATTGGCAGCTATTGTCTTTGCTGTGATTACAGCTGTGGTCACTGCTGTAACCTCTGGCATGGTGACAGCTGTGACCTTTACTGTGGCACCTGCTATGGGTACGGCTCGGCTGGAAGCATTTGTCACTGCTGTTGTCCCTGTTGTGCTTGCAACTATTGGTGCAGCTACTGTTGCTGAATGGATGGTGGCTGTAGTCACAGCTGTTGTTGCTACAGTGATTTTTTTTTATTTTTTTTTTTAGTTTTATTTTTATTGCAAACAAGTCAGATTAACAACAATAAAGAAACATAAAATGTAACTTTTTTTGCTATGAGATGTTCGTTATAACCAATTTACATTATAGATCAGATCCATTTGTAGGCTAATTCCAGAATCAAAAAAAAAAAAAAAAGAACAACAGAAATGAGACCATTTTACATTATAGGAAATAAGATTTGCATCAAACAGATAAGTAGTGTCTTAAATTTGTCCATTCATTTCTCCTTGAGCCCATTGTTGCATAGGCGCCCAAATTTTACTCCCCATTTGTTTTTTTTTCCGTCCTTTTGTTGCATAGATAGCAAATTCGAGATTAAATTTAGCCAGCAACCGAGATCTCCACATAGAAAAGGAAGGTGGGTCTACACTGATCCATTCTTGTGTAATACATGCTCGAAATACAGACATTATAAAAAAAATCAAAAACTGATGTTCTTTTCCTAAAGTGTCTAATGAGAGTCCAAATAATAACAGTTCCGGAGTTAGATTTAATGTATAACCTAATATAATCTGAATAAATTTCTGCATTTCTGAAACTAATATAGTGAGTTTGGGGCAAGAAGAAAACATGTGAATAGTGTCTGCTCCAATCAAGGAACACCGATTACAACAAATACCAGCTGTGGCACCCCATTTCATTACCTTAGCTGGAGTGTAGTACAAATCAAACAATATCATATAATGTTGTGTATGTGATCTACCAGTAAATAGAATAGAATTAGCTAGCTCAATTGATTCTTCTAACAATACATTTTTCCCCAATTTCACTGCCCATTTTTGTTGAATCATGGGTAAATCATCCGGAAGGAAAGTCATAAGTACATCATAAAAATAACCTATCTTCCTTTTAGAGAAGAGACTCTCAATCAGTGGGATCTTTTGTAGATCTTGTCGATCTCGATATAATGTTGATTTAAAAAAACTATAAATCTGCATATATTTGAAATAGTCATATCTCGTGAGATTAAATTTAGTTTGAAGCTCAGAAAATGAAAATATGCGATTCTCTGTCCATAAATCACCCAGATAAGTAATACCATAATTGCGCCATTTATTCATAGTAGAATCTCTAAATATGGGAGGAAAACATTGTGATAAGCTTAATGGAGTGTACCTCAAAAATTTTGGGGATCCCAACAAGTTTTCTGATAATTTTCCATGTTTTATATGCTGTAGTTACAATCTTAAATTTTGTCTTTTTGTAGTAGCTAGGTTCTATTATTCTTAGAAGGTGCCCTCTAGCTTTGATTCCTAATGCAAATTCATAAATCGATGGGTTGTGTGCAAATGAGATCAGGGCTTTATTACCGATAATTAAAGGGGATATGTATTGTAGTACAGCCACCAAATAATAAAACAAAAGATGTGGGGTAGCCCATCCTCCTCTTGTCTTTGGTAAGATCATTTTTTTGTAGGCTCTTCGATTACCCTTATAGCCCCATAAAAATCTCCCTATCATTTTTTCAGTTTGTTTGAAGAAATCTATCGGAAATGGCACTGTTCTAAATAAATATATGAATTTTGGCAAGATTAGCATTTTTAAGATGTTGTTCCTCCTGTATAATGATAAGTGTAAATGGTCAATGCGTTCTAACGTAGAGTTGGCTTTTTTAATACTGGGTTATAGTTAATTTTAGGAATATTATTAATTGGAGTGGTTAACTTGATACCTAAATATGTCGCTTCCGTAACTATGTTAATTCGGGGTGGAGGATTTTGACCAAAGAAGAGTATTTGTGTTTTGGAGAGATTTAATTTATATCCTGAGAAGGACCCAAATTCTGCTGCCAATTCCTCAATCCAAATAAAAGCCTTAACAATGTCTTTAGTAACAACTACCACGTCGTCTGCATATGCCAATGCTCTGTAATTAACACCTGCTACCTCTACTGGATTTATCTCATCATCCTGATTTAATTTATTAAGAAAAGTGTCGATATAGATGGCAAAAAGAAGTGGAGAGGATGGGCAACCCTGTCGTGTTCCACGCTGGATGGGAAAAAAAGGAGATTTATTACAACCCAGTTTAACGCGAGATGTCGGATTTTGATAAAGAGCCTTCAAAGCTACAATTATTCCTGGGCCAAATCCCTTCATATAGAGTAGGTCCCAAAGATAGGGCCAGGCCACAATATCGAATGCTTTTTCAGCATCCAATAGGGCGATTCCGATTGGTGTATTGGTACCTTCTGCCCAATCCATCAGAGCAATGATTCTCTGAATATGATCTGATGTATCTCTATTCGGAATAAAACCATGCTGCCAGCGTGAAACAATTGTAGGTATAATTTGTGATATTCTGTAAGCTAAGATTTTTGAATATACTTTGCTGTCGGCATTTATTAGGGAAATTGGTGTATATGATGCTGGATTCGGAGGATCTTTATCCTTTTTGGGAAATGTCATAATTATGGATTCGCTCCAGGAGGATGGTGGTTTACCTCTCTGTGCCTCAAGGAAAGTAATCAGAATATCTTGTTTATGACATTCCTGAATATTTTATAAAATTCCAACGGAATGCCATCAGGACCCACAGCTTTCCCTATCGCCAGTGACAGTAATGCTTTTTCTATTTCCTCCCATGTAATGCCAGATTCCAAAGCCAATTTTTGAGCATCAAAAAGACAAGCAAAGTGAAGTGTTCTCCCAAAATTCATAAAGAGGTCTGTCGAGTAGGATACAGAGTCATATTGATAAAGTTTAGCATAAAATCGACAAAAAATTTCCAGGATTGACTCGGATTTATTATGTAGCTGTCCTGTCTCATCGCGTAAAGAATTTATGGAGTTATAAACCTCTCTTTGTCTAATTTTTCTCGCCAGTATCCTACCTGAGTTCTCACCCAATTCATATATCTGAGAGCGAAAGATTGCCATCTGTTCCGCTAATTTGGTTGCAAACATTTCATATAATCGTGCCTTATGAATAGCTAAATTAGTTTCGATATCCCTTGTATCTTGTGACAGAGCTATTGCTGCTACTAGTTTCTTCTCCCAATCCATAACGTTCTTACAATTTACTTCAATTTTTCGCCGATTGATCTTTTGTTTCTTAATAACATAAGATAATGATTCACCGCGTATCCCTGCCTTAAAAGCATCCCAGACATTCTTGACTTGCGCAGTTCCTCTATTAATTTCGAAAAATTATTTTATCCATTTTGACATAAATTCCAAATATTCAGAGTCTACTAATAATTTCCTGTCGAATGTCCAGGTTCTAAGTTGAGATGTGGAGAGCATATCTGTTTTAAGTTCAATCATTATTGGATTATGATCCGAGATAATACGTGGATATAACTCAAATGAAGTATCTTTAATTAATGCGGATTTAATAAAAAAATAATCCAAACGCACACATTTTTTGTGTGGGAATGAAAAAAATGTACACCCTGGGATTGAAGGATTTTTTTCATAAGCGACATCAAGTAAACCATGATCCAGTAGCGAGGACCGAATTGCTTTATATGTTTTTTTTTTGCCACCTTGATAAGGTGATATACCACATATATTCATATTAGCCTCAATATGGAGATTTAAATCTCCACATATGATTAAGGAAGGTGACCAGGAGGCAAGTTCTAAATTTAAGAAATTTAGTAAATCTGAATAGTCTACATTTGGAGCATATATTGAGCAAATTGTCCATAGTCTATTATTAATACTTAACTCCACTATTGCCCATCTGCCATATTGGTCAGCCTTACAGTGTTTAGAATATCCTAAACCTCTCCTTATTAAGATTGCCACTCCTTTTGTAGTTGTTCCCTGCCGTGTACAGGTTAATAAATTCATTCCCAATTCATTGTAAAGCTGTCTATCACTCCACATAATATGTAATTCTTGGATACAAAGGATATCGATCTTCATAGTTCGAATAATATGCGCATCAATCCCTCTTTTTTTGTTGTTATTTAAACCACATATATTCCAAGAGCATATTCGTAATTTCTCCATCTTATTTGAAAGTTAAATTGATTATCTTCATAGTATACATATTTCTCTAACTATTTATCTTCATTCACATCACCATCGACCTCCATCTCCTTATTACAATCTCTGAGATTAGACAGTTTCAATTTATGCAGCAAGATGTTTAGTTTAATAAGGAATCGAAAGAAAAAAATAAGAAAGTTGAACAAATCAAGCAAATTATTAGATTTTCTGACTTTGTTTGCACCCTCCCGACCCCCCCCCAAGACCACCCCAGGCTCTGGCTTAGCCGACCCTCCCCCACCCTTACCCCCACCCAAACGGGACATAGGGACTCACTAGTCCCTAAAAGTGATGACATGAGTTGCGCTGAATGACTCGAGTCTCTCGACTCACCTCTATCCTTATTATTCATTATGTACCAACCAATACAAAAAAAGAAAAGATATGATTGTAATTCATAAAACAAGAAAAAAACACTGGTTGGTCTAAAAGTCATAGAGCAAAGAAGAAACGACAAAGTTACAAAAATAACAGAGTGAAAAAAAAAAGTAACCTCGCTCACAACATGATAAGGATTAAACCAATCGAAGCCCCTTAGATCGTTTCAATAACTTTTTCAAATATAATTTTCTCAGAAAGAAGCCAAAAGCTCTTTTCCTGCCTTTTCAGAGGTTAAAAAATAAGAACGTTCTTTGTATATTATTTTGAATTTAGCAGGATTCAAAAGAAAAGCTTGGGCACCTTTAGCTTGGTAAAGAGGTATAAGCTGACGAAGTTGCCAGCGCATTTGGACAGTGGTATGGCAATAATCAGGACGTACAAAAAATTCCACGCCCTTCCCCTTGCGCTTCCTGTTAGGTCTTGCTAAATCATAAAGGGCCTCCCTTGCCAAAAAATTATTTAGAGAGATTAGAATCGCTCGTGGATTACGATTTGCATCTTGTCGATCATTTCTTTGAAATGGGAATCTATGGGCTCTCTGAAGCTCAGTTTCCCATTTCCATTGACTTAGCTCAGGAAAGGCCTCTGTAAATAACTCCGTCACATATTGTCGAACATTCGTCCCCTCATTCCCTTCTGGTATATCTAAAATTCGGAGATTATTTCAACGTGACCTGTTTTCTAAATCCACGAGCTTCCAATTGATCTCTTCCTTTAATCCTTCCATTGCCGTTATCTGAGTTTTTTTTGCTCAGCCACAGAGTCTTCAATTACTGATATCCTGTTTTCTGTTTCTGTTACTCTAGCAATAGTTTCATTGGATGCCTTGATTACTTTCCTTAACTTGTTTTGCACTTTTCTAACTGCTCCTTGTACCCGAAGATTCTCTGTTCTGGTTTCTTCCCTATGCTGGAGCATAACTTGGTATAGAACATCTAAACTAATTTCTGGTGTCTCTGATTCCTCTAAGGCTTGTTTTGATCTTCCTGGTGATGCAAAAGTAGATGTTGACAAAGAGGGGTGACCGTTACTAGCTTGCATAGTAAGCGTTGAATTATCATCCGCCCCCCACTCTGGTCTGCTCAATGAGTCTTCATTCTCAGATTCATCATCACTGACAATAGCATTTCTTAAGTCTTGCCCGGAATCAGATAGCGATTTTTCAGTGTCGCTCAGTTCTCTTTCTCCCTCTACACTATCAGAGTCTAACGCTTGAGACAAGTCTGTCATAGAATAGAAATTTCCAGCGGAATCAATAGACTCTGTGTCTTCGATAGGGATTGAAGAGATTGGTTCTTCTGATACTTCATTTGTGCTGTTAGAGCCTGGAACTATGTCAGTTAATGAAGTTGATAGCAGTGCAGTTAAACCATTATTAACGCTGGTAACTTTCTGAGGCTGTTTATCCTGCATGTTGTTTTGATTATTTAAGTTTTTTGTTTGTGCTAAAGGTATTTTTTCAGAAACAGGAATCTTTTTTTGTGAACATCCCTGGAATCTTGGGGTTAGCTCCAAGCCTACATGTCCCAGAATTCACTTGGGTTGTATCGTCTGAAGACAAAGTACTCGGGACACCAGACAGGACAGCAGACGCCGGGGGGGGGGGGGTTCTGAAATCGGCATCTCAGGAGCATCTGCATTAGTATTCAATACATTCCCATTATCAGATGCCCCCCCTCCTTTTTTCTGATCTGAGTCCTGCGCTGCCGCTGTTGCTGCTCTCGTCTTCGGCTTTTGCTGTTTGGAAACCGCTCCGGTATTCGGGTTTTTTGGAGCCATTGTAGTCAAGACAGCTCTCCTCCGCCTCCGGTGTCTTTCCCTCGTTGTGCGTTCAGTTCTCGTTGTCTCCTGATAGTCCGCTGGATTACGCCCCACTGGCTGTTCTCGCTGTTCCCGGGAAACCGACCTTTGATTCTCTGCAGGTGAGCGCGCTATCGATGGAGACGGACTCGCTGGAGACAGACTCGATCGCGCCCACGCAAAACGGAGCGTCCTTCCGTAGCTGGTCCACAGATCTAGCCGCATACCGGTCCGTTTTCAACAGGTAACAGTAAAAAATTTTTGGGATTCTCTGGGTTCTTTTTTCTTTTATATCAATACATGAAGCAAATACCAAGTAAGGGCGTTGTTTTCTAAAGAAGTGAGCCGAACTAGAGACCCGAGTTCAGTGCTGCTCACTCGGACGCTTGCTACAGTGATTTCTTGTTGTCATATAAGCTGCTGTAACTCTCATTGTTGCTGCTCTTATGCCAGCTTTGGTTGATCATGTGGACCCTTCTGTGCTCTGGTCAGTGCTTTGCCTCATGCCATGGTGGCGGCTTTGACTTCAGTGTTGTTGCTGCTGTGGGAGCAGTTCTGTTAGGGGCTGTTGTGGTAGCTTTTGTAGCTACTGTGGTGGAAGTTGTTTCTGCTGTGCTCCTTGCTGTTGTGTCACATGTTGTCCCTGCTTTAGCTACAGCAATGATCACTGATGCTGCCACTGCCTTCCTTACAGCATTTGTTACTGCTAGCCAGGCCCTGTTTGGGGACATGAAGCACATGGCTGATGGGAGCTGATGGGCCACAACTATGGCCATTGGGGTACTTTACCTGTGGTGTCTTGGATTCCATTTTATGGCTCTGCAAACTGCATCCTTTCTGCACTTGACTCTCAGGTTAGAAAGAGCGAGCAATCAAAGAATTCTCAGTGGCCAAGAGATTGGAAATCAAGAGTCTATTAACAGACAGATTAATGTATTGCACCGTCCAGTGATTATCTTTAGTTAAAAAGAAAGTACTATATTCTCACATCGAAACAAAATACCTCACAGTTAAATAATGATATAGTTCCAGCTGTAATCTCATCAATAATCCCCAGTAAGGTGCTACGCCCTCTCTGGTGTGCGCTCTCTTCCCTCTCTAGTGGAGTGGTGTGGCTCACTGGTTAGAGGCGGCAGACCCGTAAGCAGAGAACGGCCTGGGACCAAGGTTCAATTCCCGACGTGGCAGGGTATTGGACCAGGGTCAAAACGGACTCGATAATTCTCGCCTCGGTGCCTACTCTAACCAGGGATCACACTCGGCAACTCTGGGCATTAAGCTTGCCTCATCTCTACAACGGCCCCCCACAGATGCCAGGGATGCCTGGTTTCACCTTGGAGATACCCAGAAAGGGATCATCTCACAGGGAAAACCAAGACGGGTACCCCAGCGGTCTTCAGCGCCAGGATACTCCATGGAGTCGCAGTGCGCTTTACAAGTACACCCACATATGAGTTCTAATGTCTACTGTCCCTTGCATGACATAGGATTAATCAATCACAGGTGCAGTTTACTCTGGATTATGCATAGATAGGTTCAATGGCTTTTGCCACAAAATGTTCAAGTGGGTAAAACATCTATTATTCACATGACACATTTCTTTGTTCACTCGTCTTTCAGTCTGTTCACAGGTAGACTGTGCTCAATGGAGCTGCAGCTCTGGTGATGATGGCAGATGTTCTCATCACACCTGTTCTTGTAGCAGCAGCTTTAGTGATGTAGAGTTACTGTGCCATTCTCACTCAGGTTATGCATCTCCAGTGGTGATAAGCTGGGCCTGCACAGCAGCTCTCAGTTTCCGCAGTTGTGACATCTTAAGCCGGTGGTAGTTGTGTTCCTATTGGCAGGTTCTTCTGCTGGTGGTCATATTGGGCAGTTGCAACCTTCAATCTGTTTTTTTGCTGCTACACAATGACAGTGGGTCTTCTCAGATTAGTTCTGATGCCAGGCAGTGGGAGCACCAGTTTTGTGGTACATGGAAAAGTGCAGAATGACACAATGTCGCTTATTTGAATGGCGTGGCATGGCGCTGTTCACCACTGCAACTGGTCAGGGAGACCCCATACAAATCACTCCTAGATTCACTTCCATGGCCATCAGGTTCTTCTGGGTATTCCTCATAGAGGAAACACAAAGAGTTACTCCTCTTGGACAGTCTTTTCTTCTGCAGAGCAAGGTACTCTTTTTCCCCCTGTAAGTAGGCAGACAGACATATAGGTGCAGGCAGATACACTGGGCCTCTAGTAAGAATTACAGCCTTCAGATGATGTCCCCTGTTGACATGCAGGCCCAGGCTTAGCCACACACCAGTCCTTCGAGTACTTTATGGATCTTTCCCTTCCCTGGTCAAAAAGAACTGTGAGCTGGAACAAAGTGGGGTAGTTTGGGTCCCAATTCTATACTCATTTTGTAGACAGGGGATATGTATCCACTGTCTACGGCTTAGGACCCAGTTTGGGATGGTTCTCTTTCAAATGTTATTTTCTGGCTGTCTCTCAAGCAAAGACTGTGCAGAGTGATGGCTGTCACAGCACATAGCAATAATGCTAGCTCCAAGCAAGCGTATCCAAAACCAGGGCACAATGAATTGTGCAATCTCAGCATCTGGCTGTCATCAGCCTACCTGAAGCAGCAAGCAGTGACAAAAAAATGGCCGGCCCTGCCTAGAAACTTCCATACCATGAACAATAGAAACTGGTGTCATGCCCCTGCCAGTTGCTCATATTGCGTGTCTAAGAGCTGCCCTGTTTCTATCTTTCCTCAGTTCAGTGTCTGGGTCTTCACCCAACAGTCATGGATCTAGTCAATAAACTTCCACTGCCTTTGGAAGCTGTATTTATCCTCCATCTTTTGCCATACAAAAACAGGGGCCATCCAAAATGGTTCCCACTGGTTCAAGTACCCAGACCCACATCATGCACAGATTTCTACGGCCACACATGCTACATATTCACTGCATATACCCACACTCGACATGTATGTAGGATTTCAACACAAGCGTCTAGGGCGCTCACTAAAGCGTATCTTTATACGAGTGCTGTCAGTCGACCTCACTCAAAAATATAAAAATTATATAAATAAGCAACTAAAATGTTGCAGTGTCAGCAAAGTAGATACACTAAAGATCACACATTGGTTCTCAATAAGGAGTACTTGAGGTTGCAGCACCTAAACATAATGTGCCTATTTAACCCTCCATGAAATGCCATAAACCGGTCCTCGGAAGCTTGTTTCCGGTCCAGGGAAGGCATGGCTTGGCAGTTCGGGCTGGACTGTTCCCATGAGGCGCAGGGTCAGACTGATTTGCATATGGCCATGTCTGAACTGGGGTGGTGTGGAGTGCAAAAAAACGATGGATTTAGGCCCAGATCTCTGTACTGGCGTGAATGTATGACATTGTTCTGCATTCTGTCCATCACCTGTGGTTTTTGCATTTGTCACCCCGAGTGGGATGGGTATGCTCAGACGTAAGTCCCATGCACTCCACACCACTGGATTCAAGCAAGCTGGGCTGAAGACGGCTGGAATGCCAGAAACCTTGTCCTCGGAAGCTTGTTTCCGGTCCAGGGAAGGCATGGCTTGGCAGTTCGGGCTGGACTGTTCCCATGAGGCACAGGGTCAGACTGATTTGCATATGGCCATGTCTGAACTAGGGTGGTGTGGAGTGCAAAAAAACGATGGATTTAGGCCCAGATCTCTGTACTGGGGTGAATGTATGACATTGTTCTGCATTCTGTCCATCACCTGTGGTTTTTGCAATAGACATGATGCACAGCCATCCATTCACGGGCATACATAAAAAACATGTGAACGGCAAAGGGTGAAGTGGGGGCTCTAAAGCCCAATATCCGGATGTACTTCTTATAGTACCGTTTTTGTTTAACAAATTGATAATATGAAGCCTTTCTGATAGCTAAGGATGTCTGTAACCAGGCTGTAAGACAGACTTTGAGTCAAAAGCAAGTTAAAACTTTTGGTATTTATCCACTGATTAAAAAGTATTTTGAGTGATGGTTTGGTATATAGGAAAATAAGTTGTAATTTATTCAACGTTAATCACTTATTTTTTTTAAATATACATATTTTTCCACCAAATAACATTTTCGTTTGCACTTTATTACTTTTGCTTTTCTGATCCAATACTTTTCGAGCAAATATTTAGAAAGAAATCAAATTAGAAAAAAATACATCTTTTGCATCTAGCTACCATGACAGGAAAACAGAAACATCAAGGCAAATGGCACACTGAGGGAGGGAATGACGTTTCAGTGTGGATATGAAGAAGGAGAAGATGAAAAACGAAAAGGTACGTGTGAAATGACAGAAAAAAGAGAAAATAATTTCATCCAAGCTCACTCTGGTGCTAGGACGCAGATTTAGAGCCTCAAATCCACAGCTGTGACATCAAGTACATGTTTGTCACAGACAGGCTAATCTTGTGCAACTGCTCCATATCACAGCTATTCTGTTACATATGTTTCCCCTGGTATTGCAAAGATGTGTCACTTATTCATAATTATGGATGACGCACGATAATGTAATGAGTGTGTGGGAGGCCCTATCTAATGATGCTATGGCAGGGCAGAAAAACAGATTATTCGAATCAGGGAAATAGAAAATGTGATGATTCCCAGAAAGTAATGCCATCTTCTTCGATGGTTTTGTGCAGTACAAGTCCTGTGGCAGCCCTTTCAACTGGAGCACCGGGTATGTACTCAGGCTCCAAGGTCAAGACGTGAAGGTCATTGAGATGACCTGTCCTCCACAGAACAAACTCCCTACTTTTTGTCAATCAGAAATTGTAATGCTAAGAAACCTGCGACAGTCACAGTTTTTCAGGAAGTCTGGTAATTTCCATTTTTTCATACACAAAAATACAGGTATGTTCCTTGACATGTGAAACCAAGCAAGCACGTTCAGGTGCTCTTGTTACCTTTTATTCTGTTTTTCTTCAAGGTGAAAATATTTAACTCCTAAAGAAATCGATTTAGTGTAATCCCACCAGTTTTGGGTTTCCGTGCCCTTCCCACCCTGAAAATTAATGAATGATTTTTCTTTACAGGTATGATTGTCCAACCTTTCCCAGCTTGGGAAGGGTTTGGATAAGAGTATGTAATTACCAATGAATGTATATATTTGTAGGTCACAAGACATTCCCACTCTGTAACACCTTCTCCCCCTTCCTGCTTATAAATTTACTTACACACAAATCTTTGGGTGGGTAAATACTTTTACAAGTGCAAAACCAACTTTTGAGAACAGCAAAAGTGGGTGTTTACTTCTAAAAATGACTGTATGTGCATGTAAGTCAAAGTTACACGTGCAACTGGTTTCTGGAAATGATGCCGCATATGTTTTTGTCACTTGTGGGGGTTGTAAGATTTCCTTCATGTACATATACTCAATTTCAGTGACTATTGAACTCATTCTCTGTCTCTTACACAAAATGATTGTAAAGCATAAAGCCATACATAGATACTGATGGTTCATTAGAACAACTGGAGTCACCTAGTATGTCCCTTTCCTTGGCTCTTGTAACCTTTTAGACTCTATTTAGTCTCTAAATCTGCCTTTGTGCATGAATTATGATGACATGAGTCCACACAACACTACATCGCCACATCCCAGGCTTCACACCCGACTGGCCCATACATGGCCGACTTAATTAGAAGCAATCCAGAATCCTAACTCAGGGCTCTTGTAGCTTGTTCAGTGATTTGTGGCTCTTTAGCCAGGTTTATCCTCCAGAACCACTTATACGTACATACATACATGCATATATACATAGATACATACGTTGCTAAACATAAATTAGTGTCTGACAGAGGCCCTAATCCCACATAGTTTTTGTGCATTTCCCACCTGCTGTAACTTCACACACTATACTATACTTAGGACCTTCCTTAGATCGTAGACCTCAGCCTAAAGGTGGTGGATGTCCCATCCACCGTGTTTAGAGCGCCATTGACATCAAAGCACTATTAATGCCGCTGTGACCCTGCAATATCTCTTCATATAGTGCTGTGTATGTGTGTGAATGTATATATTAGTGCAGAATAGATAATACATTAATGGAAGCAGTTCTATGTCATGCCATTTGCATAAATATGCTACCTAAATTGGTTTGCTGCTATTATTTTTCATCAAACAACAAAAATAATGCCTCAATTAATGCCATTCATTCCTGCACATGGCTGGAATTGGATTTTTATCTCCCTAAGATTTCAGCACAGCAAACAGAGTGGGGCATATTTACAAGGAGTTAACACCCCTTTTTATGACGTTCTGGTGATGATAAGTCATTCACCTTATTTACTTAAAGTGGCTTAAAGCTGCCTTGTAAATAATGCCCTTATTCACGCAGCACTTAAGGTGTAAGGGGCTTCCAATGGGTGTTGCAGTGTGCGTTCCTCCGCAACATCCATTGCTTTTTGACGCGGCCCCAGATTTACAAGGTATGGGGCACCGCCAAAACTTTCATCAGGGAATACCTGGTCTTAAGCAGGCAATATGGAGAGATATGTTTAATTTCTCCTCGTATTTTGCTCTTTCCATGTGTTTCTGTATTCTGCAACACATATAGAAACTGCAAATCGCCTTTAAAGATTTTTTATGTGCAGGAAGTTGCCCCTTCCTGCACATAAACAATCGCCCCTGCAGCACAGGCACCCTTGCAACATAGCACAAGGGTGCCTGCGCTGGTGCTAGGCAGCTTTTTTAGTGCCAGTGCTAGGGGAAACGCAGGGGTGTGGCACATTCTTGTAAATACTGCGCATCCCTGCATTTTGAAACTGGCAGAGCGTGGCGTAACAAATGTTGGCGTACCACAGCGCTCCACCAGCTTCTAGTAAATTTGTCCCGAAGTTTAATGGTGGGCAGGCCACTGTACCACTTGCTCCAAGTGTTTCACCCCATACTCCCAGAGCACGCATGAACACATATTGTATAATACAGAATTGTTTTAAGTCGGTGAAAGCAATTTCGGTTCACCCTCTTAATACCAATGATTGCTTTTCAAAGTTGTTTAAAGTACAGAGTCAGATTTTCAATACTATAAATTTATTTTTGCAGGCAAAAAAAGTTCTTGTTTAGTTTGTGAAGCATGTACAAACACTGGAGTGTTAATCAGACCCTTGCCAAGTTGGTGGAGAGTGGCATTTAAGATTTCAGATTTTGTAGACAGGAGTTCAGCAGGGAACATCTTTTTTCCTAGTTTCTGAGCTGGTTTTATGAGACATTTTATATACCCTGGGGCAGATTTACAAGCCCCTTGCGCCTCTTTTATGCTGCTGTTACTTTTGTGACGCAGCGGCGGTGCAAAAGATGCGCCATGGTGCAGAGTATTTACAACGTGGCGCATCTGGGAGATGCCTAAATAGTTGATTGGGGGCGCACAGCAGTTTTTAACTGATATTTTAAGAAAGTTCTCCTGGATTATTCGAGGGTTGGGTGCTACATGCAGGTGGCACGTCCGTCCTACGTGCGTTTAAAGATACAAATGGTCACTGTGTTCCCATGTAACTTGGGGACATCCCTGTCTTCTGTGCACACCGTGGGTGCTTGAATAAGCTTCCAATCATTAAAGTGTTGAAAAGTTTATAATCATTCGTCGTCATTATTTTCATGACAGTAAGTTTCATAATTTCACGTATATTATACACTTTTGAAATGGCTCCAATGCATTTCGGGTGGTGTACCCTTCATCTGGGAGCTTCTGAAAACAACAGTAAAACATAGCGAGGTATGAGGATCTTGTCTAATGTGGTGATACTCGTAACATGCGGGAAGGGTAGGTGGTCTGGGAGATGCGTCACGTTGTAAAGCCCTGCACCAGAGGTAGACGTTCCTGCACAGGGGGGTCATGCCGGCGCAGGAACGCCTCTTAAAAGTGGATGAGTGAAATCTACAAGATTTCACTCAGTCACTTTTGAGCCCGTGACTCCAGTCTTCCCATCCCTTGAACCCGTGCCTAAAAGGAGAGTGCTGTTCTCACTGTGCACAGGAGTGCCCATGTGTCAGGCCAGGCCCACTGTAGCATGAGGGTCACAGGAATATCTGCGTCACCCTTCGGTGTTCAGCATTTTTCTACATGTTCGATCATTGCAATGTAAGGAATTGAGGCACTGACCAGGAGATAAACTAGTTTGCACACGATCACACAATTGTGTCCAGTGTGGAAGCTCATATGTGCTATTATAACCCTTGCCAGCTACTTAACCACCAAGACCACATCTCTGGCTCACAGTCTCAGGACGTCCAGCCATGGGTTCAGCCTCTTACCCCTTCAACGGGCTACCTGACATGGAAACAATGCCTAGTAACTTTAGACCTCCTGTTGCACACCACAGGTATGATCAAATGGCTATGTGAGGCCAGCAGGCCACTGCTTCATGTGCCTAAACCTACACTGCCCGCCTGCCAATCCTGGGCACCTATAGAGACACAGCCAAACACAAACATATTCTTTATGTCCTAAGCTTTTGCATATATATTCACAATGTTTACAGATAGATAACAAGAGTAAGGAGACAGTAGATATATTCATTTTCATGGGATCATAAGTTGCATTCTCTAATTGTTTAGCTACTAAACATTTGTACTGCTATTTTTGCACGTTTTGCACGTTTTTATGGCTGCTCACAGCTGAATTAAGATAATTCTGGTTTTGATTCTGAACTACTAAACTGGATATTTGCTACAAAGACCCAGAACATCCCAAGCACATTCGGAGGATTTGCCCTTCTCCAACCTTTTGACCTTGCAGTGCACGTTTTTGGTAACTCTGTTTCTCTTGTCAAATTTGTGGTTAATTAAATGCTCAAGGTGGCTCAGAGAGTCAGATGGTTGCTCTGCCTTCTGTTGCAATGTTATGGGTCTTGTGTGGCCAGGTCTATCTTTCTAGTGTTAGTAAATTACCATTAACCTGGCCAATAGTAACACCTGTGATTACAGCGCTCAAAACAGCCGGAGCGTAGAATCAAGTGGTATATAACAAAGCTTGAGAAACTATAAGATCTACAGCCAAGTGCCCCCAGCTTCTGACCGAGCTATCATGATGTCTCTAACCTATACATGACCCAAAGTCCCTCTCACGCGTGTGTTACCCTTTGGCCATACACTCTTTCTTCACATCTCTGGTCAGTGGCCACTCCTGGTCTGCAGTGATAATGATGTCCAGCAGTGCTTAAATTGAGCTAGTGGTTTCCAGTGCTCAGCACTGGCACTTAATTGTCAACACCAGTACTTATGCCAGTCTGTACCATGAAGGCACTAACTGTCTAATATAGAGATAATCACAACAACATTTGCTTATTCATTCAAGATACATTAAAATGACTATTACCAGGCTAATGCCAATCTTATGGCTTTGAGGGCCTGGAATAGTCACACTTTTAAGAGTGTGATAGTCGATAGTTGTGTTGGTACTGTCATGAGCAGCGATGGTCGGAGGAATGGGTGGTGCAAGCTGCAGTGCCCTCCTGGTGAGGGCCCGGTATGTATGTTTTCTAGAAATTAAGCAGTGTCCAGTTGTTGCCAGTGGGTGGTGCGAAAAGTGTTACGAGGGCTGATTAGAGTCAACTCACAAGTCCCAATAAAGACACAGGAACACTGAATGTTCATGTAACCCCTAGTGATGTTGAAACTGTTGTCCTCAATGTCTAAGAGGACCCCATCCATTCTCTGGAGGGACCATTTGCACCCCCCAACTACCTTCTTGACTAATATTTCTTTTTCAGCGAAATCCTGGACAGGGTTGTATTACACTATATAGATAATATCCAGGGCCACTGGAATACTGCTATTCTGCTGCTGTCGTATTTTAGGGATAACTATAGATTTGCCTCATTTGCCGCATAATCTATCATCTGCTGCATAATCTGCAGATTTTTCTCCTAAAAAATCTTACTAGCTCAACCGCATCAAAAGTTACTAAAATTGCGCGCCCCGTGTTGCTGCGCAGTAGAAGACTGTATGCAAAGGTTAACTGGTCATCTTTGAGTTGCTTTTTACTCTGTTTGGATGTTAAACTAGTGCTAATGAGGTGAAACCTTTTTCCAGACAGTGTTACGTTTTGAAAACATGACAAAATTACGACATAGTGCTATCAGAAAATGTGCTGTATTAGGTTGCGTAATTTTTCTTTTCTTGCTACTCATTTTAGTAGCGTAGCCGTTCCCGGGCATTTACCCGGTAGACTTGAAGGATGGGGGCCGGTTTTGGAGCGGTGGGGGACGTTTTGTTACAGGGGTCCGGTTTTTCAGCAGGGCTGCAATATTGACCCCCTGTAACAAAAGCGGCAGCAGAAGCCGCGGTCGGTAGTGGGAGTACCTGCCGGGCGGTGACGTGGGAAGGGGGAGGGGCAGGGTGGGGGTAGTAAACTATGGATTACAGAGGTTTACAGGTAAGTAAACATATAAATAAATAAAACGAATTTCATTGCGTGCTCCAGGGCCGGTTTTGAAGCAATATCCTCCTCTAGCAACAAAATCGGCACAAAGATTTCCATTAGCACCCCGCCACCCAATCCCCCCGCTGGGGCTGGCCGGGCTCTTTGCCAGGGCTGGTTTTGGTTCCCAATCCGGCCCTGATCCTCCCCACCCCAGGGGCCGGTCCAGCTAAAATGACAGGGCTGGTTTGTGTACTCAGTCCAGCCCTGTTGGGACTCAAGGGGTCATGGGGCACCAGGGGTTGGAGGGACAGGTAGAATGCATCTGAAAACAGGGCTTACCTAGCTCCTCCTGGTGACCTGACTGAATGTTTAATATATTTTTTTTAAGCGCAACAATCTGAAGGGGTTACCCACAATTTGACCAATTCTTTGCCAACCATGCGAGCATATCTGCTGCAGACATGCCACATGGCGCGGCATCAGTTCCACCACCACGGTATTCTTCTGTGAGGAATAAAAAACAGCTCCACTTCAGAGTTGAAACAGTACCTTCAATCTGAAGGTACTGTCGGACTCTCAGCTCCTACACCAGCATCGTCTCCTGTGATAATCTAATTTTACTAGAATCTTCCCCGACTCTTTCACAGTGCCTTTGAAAGTAGAGCTTAGAAAACTCCACCGCAGTGTCTGCGGTTAAGATCCGTAGAAGCTCCTGCCCTCAGGTAGCAGCTCATCAGAGCAAATCCCAGGCGAGCCTTTGATTCCTGGTGTCATCTCAGGATGTGCACATCTGGCACCTGCAGAGCAGGCGAGCAGCTCTGAGATAGGAGGTGGTGAATTGACGATAAATGAAAGACGTGTGGGACTGTTAATAAGAAGGTTTGAGGAATCGCTTGAGCAATCTCCCACACGCTGGGGCCTATTCACAAACTGCATTTTGTAGTATGTAAGTAGTACTATAGTAGTAGCTCTACAAAATGCTATTCACAATCCTACATGCACAGAACTCTGCCTCTCCTATTTTTTCTATGTTGAGATCTCAGTCAAGGTAGTGGAGATCTCCGCACACGTAAGTGTACAATTAGTTGCAGATGTGATCGGGACATGGGATAGTGGGTGGAAAATGTATTCCAAGCCAGCTTTGGAATATGTCTAACACCAACCACAGCCAACCTCAGATGCTTCAACTCACTCACATAAAATAATAGAGGCAAGGGCTTAAATAAAACATCCTGTAAGAAACAATACTAAATAAACTAAATCATAAAATTAAATATACGAAAATTCACTACATAAAACTTTTAAACTTGTAATGAAATCCTAAATTATATTAAATGAATATAAGCATATACAGCTTTTGAATACATTTACTAAATATAAATTAAATATTAACATACTGCTGAGCGTGTTTTTAAATTTTGGTAGAACATCTTTATTTCAAATAAATACATTTTTATTATTTAATAAACATTTAATTTGATGAGTTAATGTACTGTAACATTTTATTGTATTGCTTCTAGCTTAATAGTAATTATATTTAATTAATTTACATTTTTATTTTACATTAAAATATTTATTCTTTTTTCTTTAAGAATGTATAAACTTCATTATTTTCCCAATTCTTTAACACAGGAAGATTTCCAACAAGGTGGCAACAATTTATGCCTACTTCTGAAAAGTTACTAGCAGTAACTTTTTCACAAGTTCTGTCTGAGATGTCTCCACCTTGTAATGCCAGGTGTTGGAGACATGTAAGTCTGCACTTAGTTGTAAATTTACTCCAGGTAAAGATGAATAGTAAAAAAAGTGCAGACTCACATCAAGGTGCAGGAGTAGATTTAAGCATGAGCATATACAGCTGCACATGTAAAGTTACCTTTGTGAATTGGATAATGAAGTTGATTTCCATTTAGTGCTTCATTTATGCAGATAGTTGCAGGTGGTGTTTTAGGATGTAAAAAGAAAAAATACATGGAAAAAATCCAAGAAAATAGTGGCAAAGGTAGAGAAAAACCAGCATGAATAAGAAAAAGTGCCAGGACATTCTGAGTGGTGGGAGAAAGAGGCATGAGATTAAACCAAGTATAGACAGTAAAAGGGCCTAATTTAGGAGATTGCAGGCAGGGTAATCCACCCACAAACGTGATGGAGTCCTAAATCCACCAAATCAGATTTTTTGAAACCACTAATCTAAAACTTACAGGCAAGAAAGAATGCAATTAGTCACTACGTATTTGTTTTGTAGTAGATCTGAAAAACATGCACTTTAGAAAACAGCTTTACTTTTAAGCTTTTCTCAGATGCACCATTTTCAGTAGGTCACAAACGTGCAGCTGTGCGTTGATGAGACTGTATACTGACTGGCAGCCATTTTAGAATCAGACAAGTGGTCATAACACCACAATACTCCCCTAGCATTGGTATGTGTAAAACTACTTCCAGTAAAATGGCCATTGCTCAGTTCACAACTCTGTTCTACTTTATTCATGACCAAATGGATGTAATTTGCATTCTGCAAAATAGCTGGCTTTGATTTATCCCCGCCCACTTTAGCAAATCATTTCCTATTAGTTGTTTTATTATCTGCATACATAGGAAACGCATATGCGTCTTCAACGATGGACAGGATATTAGTGACACACTGTGGGCCAGATGTATCAAGGCTTTTGCGACTCGCAAAGGCTGAAATTCGCAGAATTTCGGCCTTTGCGACTCGCAAACGGACAATTTGCGATTTTTGATATGTATCAAAAAATCGCAAGTTAAGGAATCGCAATTATATGCGATTCCTTATTTTGCCATAGCATTTAAGGAATCGCAAATTTTGCGATTCTTTAAATGATATGTATGACACATTTTTGGTTTGCGAATTAGTGTTAAGAAATCGCAATTTACCACCAACTTGTAGTTGGTGGTAATTTGCGATTTCTTTTAACAATGCCCTAATTGGCATTTGTAAGGGTGGCATGTGACACTCATACATGCCCATAGGGCATGTATGTGTGCCACATGCACACACATGTAGATTTGAGGGGTGCAGCAGGGTGTCTTTGAGACACCCCTGCACCCTTCAAATAATTCTCAAATTGCGAATAGCAAATTGCGAATTCGCAATTTGAGAATTATTGCACTATCATTCCTATGGGCCTCCTGGCCCATAGGAATGCAATGGAAATTATTCTTAATTTGCAAATTCGCAAAATGCGAATTCGCAAATAAAGAATAATAAGGAATCGCAAAAAAATTGCGATTTTGTACATACATACCGTTTTGCGAATTCTAAATAGCGATTCGCAAAAAATCGCTATTTAGGATTCGCAAAACGGTATCTTGATACATCTGGCCCTGTGTGAGCTGTGGCAGTTCGTCGCCTGAGTTCAGACTGCCAGGACCAGCGAGAAACTTATCCGGAATATGAAAGCAATTATCGTGCCCCACTTTCTGATGGCCAAAGGCAGGCTGTGCAAGGCACTCGGAGTACTGCTGACCTGAATCCCAAGGTCACTAATGGGGCGCGACAGCTCTCCCCCTGGCCATTGCGAATCCGTGTGACATGTGAATGACAATATCCAAGACAATGTGACACACAAGCAGACGTGCTGTCTTCTGCGGGTCAATGTCTCATGAAAAGTGCATATTTATCAGATCTACTACTACAATCCAAATATTCACTCCATATCATTCTTTCTTGGCTGCAATTTTTAGATGAAAGTTTTTTTTAAGGAACCTGATCTGCAAGCCCCGCTAAAGTTAGCACAATGAGCACACACCAGATTTGCTGGCTTGTTGGGGTGGGAGGGGTGTATTGTCTGTTAGATGTAGACAATATTTCAGTAACATACATGTTGTGAAATTTAGCCCAATTTTTGTGAAGCAAATGCTGTGATTTACATGCATCTCCTTCCAGTACTGAACATATAAAACAGCAAACAAACAGTTAAATATCCCCCCTTTCAACCACAAGCACCCTGTTTCGTCTCTCGCCCTTTCATCCTCAACAGACAGACTTGGAGCTTCTACCACCTTCCTAATTATATTGATATGAAAGTGTCTGATTGTACACTATGCCTGTAGCTTCTATATGCCTCTAAACAAATTTCAGTAGGTAAAAAAATCACAATTCGTCATACAATGCTTTACTTATGAGGAGAGTGTCTTGTTATACGAAATAAACACTGGAAAAAGTCAAGGTTAGGAATTACCACTTTTTCCGAGTTCTGCATTCAATTCAATTCATGAAGCTTTATTCGGCACATAAAAAATGACCATAAAAGCACAAAACATATATAATATCAGTATTACAAAATACAGAGCATATATAAAAAAGGTGTCATAAAATACAGACAGCATTCTTAAAAAAGAGTTAAACATCAGCATACAAATAGCAAATTGTAAGCAAAACTACAATTTTTTTGCAAATTGAATGTATGAGGTGGATAAAATATGTCTATCTTAATAAGCATAGACACATATTTTCCAACTGACAAAACAGTAAAAAAGGCAAATCCTATATCATTATTTGATTTCTATGTAACTTGGCCTCGAAGATATTTTAATTTACTTACAAAATTTGCAAAGTTCACAAATTTCTCTGTAAGCAAATTTAGTGAAATTTCGTACAATTTCTCCTTATGTGATGTTGCATGATTTTTTTTCACCAGACAGCACATCCTGCATTCAAAAGGCTTGTGAGATATCAGCAGGAGGCTGGTTTCCATAGAGAATGTTCTACTTGAACTAGTTTCTTGGCAGTGTGTTGTGAGACCTCCTTATCTGAGGTGCACACTCAGGTGCAAAAAATCGACACGAGATACTGGAGATACAAAAGCCTAATTTTTGGCCTAAGGTGGGTTCTATAACTTTGTAATCTATGTGTGTGGTAAAATAACAAAAGTGTTTTCAATGTAAACCTCCCACTTTATCCTAGAGAGAGTTACTATATTGTTTTATGTAGATAATTATCATACACTTTACCTTTAATTCCAAAATTATTATTTCGCACATCCCGCATTCTCTATTCTGCTAGACATTTGCAGGATTATATTTACCAACAGCTGAGCAAACTGGCATATATGGAATGAATTTAGTACAGAGTTTCTCATTATCTTATGTTTCTGATGCAATAACCTATGGAGGCTCCAGCCGGAGCACTGTTCAGATCCCAACGGGTCAATATTATCAGCCATGCATCATTGGCTTGTAAGACCCAATCATTTATTTTAAGCAACCATATCAGGAATTATTATGCTTTAGAAGATATATGATGACCACTTGCAGATCTTTGCACATGCATCCTCCTATTACCAGTTAGCCCCAATGGAATGGGGAATAACTGTGCAAACTCAGATTCACCAAGTGAAATTCTGTATGGAATTTCCATTGCGGGGGGTTAGTATACCCATTTACCACCTTCCTTGGGCAGGTAGTACCTGCTTGCAAAGGGGTGTTTGGGGCAAGGCGGGGACAGTTAAAGTGCTCAAGTGAAGTTGTTTGAGTGCAAGAGGGCATAATATATGTAATACTTTTTGATTAACAGTCTCTCTCAAAGGCAGACGTCTAGTCTCTATAATATATACATAGATCTCAATCATCGGTTTGTTATGCCATCTTTGCTAAACATGATACATTTACTAATTTAGTAGGAGAGACTGTAGAGCCGAAATCCGGTTGATAACATGAAATCAATTTCTGCGTTCCACCCCCTCCTTTGAAATCCCCATTATGATAACTGTACATCTTTTTGCAGAGCCATCTAACAGGGACATGTTTTGAAGAGCATTAAATAAATGATGATGCTTCTGCTGGTAAAGCGGCTTGCGAATGCTGCCTGTTTGAGAGCCAGACAGGGACCAGGCGCCTTGCATCCATTTACACAAAGGTCTTGGTGTATAGTTGTGGATGCAAAAGGGTGGATTTGTGATCTAGCATTCCCAACAGAGCTTCACGCTTTGGTGAATTAATTGAGGTGATTTTGAGTGAATATTTCACTCTCTCAAACCTAGGCTTCTAGGTGCCACCTCCACCAGTCCTAGAATTATGCTGGGAACACCCAGCTGCCAATTCTTGCTTGTCTTTTTTCTTGGAATTACCTTCAAAATGTTGTCCTATTTAATCAGATAGCAGTCTTTAGATGCGATGAGTTATTTGTATATTTTGCCTTTATAGGGCCCATTGCCTTCCTTGTTGTCTGTGATTCCAGCTGTCATACAGTTTCTCATAGAATCTTAATTTTACCTTCATTTTGAGCTCAAAGTCTCTTGAATTACAATAACCATAGCAGGCCTTATAGGACCCCCGTCTTGTCAAAGTCCTTGCTTTCATATTCTTTCAGAATATTTATTTGCCAAAATAAAAGGCAACATTTAACCCAATGAAGTTGACTGATTCTAACAATCATTAAACCGTTTTGCCATTATTAGTATTTTCAGTTTATGCTCAGTTCTGTGCTTCTTACCATCTCTAAGAAAAATATTACAATTCACGTTTAAATTGATATCTGTATTTTGTGGGTGTCAATCCCTGTTCGGTAAACTGATTGATTCTATAGTAGTTAAATTAGTAGACAATATCCAGCCTAACAAAACAAAAATATAGTCAAGTAAAGATTTAACGCCTGGAGTATCATTGGCAGAACACAAATGCAAGTTGCCACATATTCACATATTCAGATCACAAGAGTTCCATTGGTGGTGAAAGTGAGAGAAGCAAAGACTGAGGTGTTTGTAGGTATATTTTACAATATGCCAAAGCTGTGTGAAGTTGCGGAGATTGACACCTCACAACTTCATGCATTATTTAAAAAAAAAGATCCATGTGAAGCTGGTCAAGTGTTTCTATTTAAGGAAAAAATTGGAAGAAAGGGTCAGTGAGCTGCAGTGATAACTCCCCTACAGCCACACAGGACCTGGAGAGCAGCCACATACTTTCGTCTTGGCGCCATCTTCTTTGCCTTATACTGGAAGACCCAGGCTGTGGCTCCAGGAGTCATTAAAAGAAGAGGTCGCTTGGTAGAGGGGCTGGCTTTGTGCTTCCTCGCTCCCATTCTGGTTGCACACAAATCTTGTCACAACCTGCTGTCCTGTCCATGCCAGACAGAGCCACCGTTAGCGTCCGTGGCACCAGCTGCGACAATCTTTATTGGTACTGCTGCCCATGACCTCCTTCTCCTTGGATTCCCTCACTTCCACACTCCAGCTGTGCCACTCATCTCGCAATAGCCTCTCTATCACATTCATTTAATTTGTTTTATAGCGCTACTCATACCAGTGTAGGGTGTCAGAGTACTTCACATCACACATACATTAACCCTTTCGCTGCGGCGGCTATTCCGCCGCAGCGGTAAGTGGGCAGGGCGGCCGCTCGGCGGCCGCATGCTGGTGACAGAACCGCTCCGTCACCAGCCGCGGTTGAGCTGTGCTGGTGACGGAGCGGTTCCGTCATGACCCGCCCCGCTCATTAAAACTGCCGCGCAGGCGCGAAATCAGCGCTGCGCAGGCGCGGCGGCTGGGCCTTGACGGAACCGCTCTGTCATCAGCACAGCCCAACCGTAGCTGATGACGGAGCGGTTCCGTCATCAGCAGGGGAGGGGTTAAATAAAGAATCATATGTGTGTAAACCAGGCTATAGGAAATGCTACCTAAAACGAGGATTACAAGGTGTAGGAATCACATCATCCCTGCTGGGAGTCATTATATTTTAGGAGTATTTGGTCTGCAGAAGCACAAAATCAGGATTTAAACCTTGTTGGAGTTGGCTTTACTAATAACAATTTATTTCTACCCAAACAATACCTTTTTTTAGCAACAGTAGGATAATGAAAGTCTGTGGAAAACATAATGTTCTAACATACCATGCAGTTTGCATTCAGCTCTTTGATGACAGTTCATATGTCACTGTGCTAGATTAGGATTGTAATTTATGAACTACAAGTGATAAAAGGATCTCTGTGACAAAAACAGTAAACCACTGAGCTATTCACATAAAATACAGTTCTGTGAAATGCATGGTGCGCTTTGTTTGCAGCAGGTAGTTAACCCTCTGTACTACTTTATGGTGAGTCAAAACAACCACTAGACAAAAGCTCATTTCTCTCCAGCAGGAAAATTGATCACCAGAATTATTTAGATATTTGAATTGTAGCCTGAAAACTGCTGAACACTCAATGAACTCTGCAGCAGGCGCTTTTAGACCCGTAAGTTAATTCTCAAGATTGTGTCTCTTGAACTCAGAGCCAGGTGCAGCTGCACTGGTCACGCCACCCTAAAGCCGGTCCTGATGGCAGGTGGGGTATCAGCTGCAGGGATGGAGAAGAGCAAAGGGAGGCCTCAGACAAATCCAGCTTTGGTCTTATTCAATAAGTTCAACATTTCCGAAGCTATATTTAACTCTAACTACCATATTTGTGTTGCTACCTGGAACAGCAACTCTCCCTATCCCAAATCAAAGAGATGACCATTACTGTCATCAACTCACAGCCTTCACTCCCTGTAGACCTAAATGCTGCAACCACCTTCAAAAACAATAGAATCCATATGATGCATCTCCAAGAAACAAGTAACGTGATACCCACCTACATAAATAGGTCAGAAGAAAAACCTAATTAACCATCCAGTATGATTTCAGGTTTGGGTCCTACAACTAAGGGTCATCGCAGGGGCTCATTAAGGCCTAAGGAAGTTTAAAATTGCCCACTGAGCTACTGAGGCCCAGATTGGTGGTGGAAGAATACATTCTGATTTTTGAGCAAAGTCCTGTCCGCACCTGAACCATAATGCCGAGATCTATAGTAACACTGCAATTCTACAATTTTTCCCTGATACATTTTGGCTGGTCGATCCTGTTGAAATTGATCACAGGACAAACATGCGGTAAGTTCTGACACATGTTGGAGTCAGTGTGGAAAACACCAGTTCTATATGTAACAGCTCATTTTCTAGAGAAAATTTCAAAACATAAAGTATTTTCACCATCTGGTAAACACCGCACATGGAGGCATCAGTTTTTACTGGGGATGGAAGACTCATCCCTTTCCCAGACCCTTGCGACTAGCGCCTAAGTGTCCTTACTGCGTTTTGTATTAAGGTTGGGAGGCGAGTGGGTGACTAGTTGACCAGGTAAATCCATGGTTGAGATTTGGCCGACTGGGTAAAGTTACCGCCAGCCATAGGAGAAAATATGATTTCAGTTCATTGACGTGGCAGCAGAATGAGGGGGGTGTCTGAAGTGGGATCTGTTGCCTTGAATCAGTGTGACAGATGCTCTCCTGGAATAATGATGAAAACGTACAAGACAGGAGATTGTGCAGCCAAAGGGCGAAACAGCAGATAGCTCTTCCTTCAACAGGGTGCTTTGCTTCTTTCCTGGTTCATTCGCTCAATGAGAGATTTCCTTGAGCAAAGCTGTCTGAAAGCAGCAGCTGGTCACAGGAAGTATCAATGGAGGACTCAGGGCCTCACATTGCCTTATCTCTTCATCAAGGACTCTGAAGAAGAAGACAATGATTCAAGCATGAACGGGTCCTGCCAAGGAACAAAACAATGTCTATTGTCTTCAAAACAAGGAAAGGCTACTTTTAGACCTTTGTGTGGGTGCTGAGCAAGCCACATAGCAGAACAATTGGAGGGGTGTGTGATAAAGTGTTGCTGTCATAGGCTGGTTCCTGTGGCATATCACTTTATCAGTTACTTAATAGACTGAGGCTTGATGACAATCCTAGTATTAGAGAACAAGGAGGCAACAAGGAGAGAGAAACACAATTATACCAGTTTTAAACCATTTTTTGTATTTCAAATAACAAAAATGAATAAAATTGATTTGATTGCGACATATAGTACAATATACAAAGTGCAATGTGTCCCAAGTGATTTGTGAAGTAACCAAAAACAACGTGTGTACAGTTAAGTGAGCTATACAGGTTACAATGGTGACTATTTACAAGAAGGAGACATGACTCAGAGCAATTATTTAAATCAATTGTGGAATAGCCGCTATATAGTCATAGGCACTGTGTGAGTCTTATTCGCCTCCAAGTACGTTAACGGCGTTTCGACCCTTAGAATGAGGGTCTCATCAGGACTGGGAGTGAGGGACGTCTAATACTGGGGTAGTAGAAAGTGTAAGACTCACACAGTGCCTATGACTATATAGCGGCTGTTCCACAATTGATTTAAATAATTGCTCTGAGTCATGTCTCCTTCTTGTAAATAGTCACCATTGTAACCTGTATAGCTCACTTAACTGTACACACGTTGTTTTTGGTTACTTCACAAATCACTTGGGACACATTGCACTTTGTATATTGTACTATATGTCGCAGTCAAATCAATTTTATTCATTTTTGTTATTTGAAATACAAAAAATGGTTTAAAACTGGTATAATTGTGTTTCTCTCTCCTTGTTGCCACCCTCTCTCCAATACTTGGACTGCTATCAAGCCTCAGTCTATTAAGTAACTGATAAAGTGATATGCCACAGGAACCATTGTTTTCTGGATAAACGCATTACCCTGGTTCCTTTGTGAGTGGGGTCTCCCTTGTTTTCTTCTTCCGCTGTCATAGGCTGAGCATGCCAGGTTTCTCCCTGCCACAGCCAGAATGCCAATACTTTTGGGGCCAAATTAAGCATTTTCTTGGATGCTCATGTGACACAAAGCAAGGGTATGGCATGCAGATCAGGACAAGTAGCAGCAACATTTATCTTTTGCATGGACTATCTGCATTGTTGCCACAAACAAATGCTGATGCAATCATGTCCTCGCCACAGTACCCCACCTACTGCAAACCAGACCCTAATCAGCCATGGGTACCTCTGACTGTATGCATGTCACATTAGTGCCACATGCTGACACGGCATAGATATACGAAAAGCCATAACAGAAACACAGTCACTAAATGTTCGGCTGACCTGTGATGGCAACTACTGCTTTATCAATGTAGTAGTGCAGTATCAGGGAATTACACATGGTTACATACTCATGGCTGCATAGTCAGACATCATACCATCTATCAATACTTTGAAATTAGTGTCTACAGGGACATATTCTTAGGTATGTATGGCACACATTTCCATCACAATCCATGAGTAGATAATACCTCAAAGGCACCAGGTAGCAATTTTTACCCATTACCATACCATTGTCAGGGCCACTGTAATGATATGATTCTACTGCCGCAGCGTTTTCTGCATGATAATGAATTTGCTGCATTTGCCACATAACCCATCACCTACTGTGTAATCTGTAGATTTTAACCAAAAAAGTTTTGTTTCCAGCTTAAATTCATCAGAAGTTATCAAAATTGCGGTGAACTATGTTGCACACAGTGGAAGGACCTATGCAAAGGTTGAACATTCATCTTTCAGTTGCTTATTACTGTATTTAGATGGCAAAGGGGTACAAGTGAGATGAAACCTTTCCCAAACAGTGATAACTTGTGAAGAAAGGGCACAATTATAAGGTAATACTATCACAAAATGTGCTGCATTAGACTGCATACTTTCCTGTCTCTTGCCACATAATTTAGTCAGCCCTGCTGCATAATTTGGTTTTTCCTTGCCACTTAATTCCAGTGGACCTGACCTTAGGGAACCAGTGCTACAAGGAACTCAGCAGAAGAAGCCTACACCACAGCACTCCCGTTAGGACATGTGACATCATAGAACAATATTCTTCACGCTCAAGTCCAGATTCAGATTCCTGAACCTCTCTTGTCATAGACTTCTTTACTACCTCAAAATGATCTGCACAGGGTGCAAGCCATAATTGATGCTGCAGACTTTGGATGGACAGCTGTGTGCCCCTACCATTGTCAGTCCCTCACAGTCAGTGATGGTGATGATGATGCCACAAATGGAAAAAGTTGTGTCAAACATATCTGATACCAACTAGGTCTTGGGTGGGTGTGGGAACTCCATTACTTGAGCTATCCTGTGAGATCTGATGCTATGCTACCTTGGGAGTCATCTGAGTGGTGATATCTGTGTTCTGTCAAACAGTGACATTGGTGGCTTACCTTTGCACCCTGAGCCTCTTGTGACTTCCTGACATCATTAGGGAGGCCCAGAATGCCATGCTTGGCAGAGCTATCCAATTCTGAACACACCTCAGAATGAGCTTCCTGTGTGGCTTCCAGGGAGGCACTGTCCAGAAGGGTCCCTCATGTCCAACAAGGAGTTATCCATACCAATAAGATATGACTTAGTGTTGTTTGGATGCTCCCCCATGGCAGTTAAGGGTTAACCTGCATATCCAGCAGTCTGCGTGCATCAGTAGTATGTCTTCAGCTTTCCTCCTCTACTGTAGCAGTAGTTCTGACGATCCGTAAACCTCTCGTAAAATTCCAGGAGTCTTATCCAAGGTAATATTGGGGAGAGGAAGTGGTCTAACGGCTAGGGCGATCAACCTCAAATCTGTGGAACCAGGTTCGAGTCTTGGCAATGACGCTCAAACATCCTGTGATTCTACACAAATCTCTTGCTCTCCCGGTGCAGAACAAAAATGAATGTGTCCTTCTGTAAAGCAACCGGTTCTCATGTAAAGTACTCTGATACCTTTGGGTCAAGTTTGCGATATATATATATATATATATTTCCGCCACTCCACTTCGCAGGCAAGACGCAGGCGCTCTCTTCTCCCGAAGAGACACATGGAGCACAGACCCAGGTTAGTAGACAAAAATCGTTGGTTTATTTGCTGCTACTCAGTCGGCCATTACGCGTTTCGGTACTGACGTACCTTGATCACATGACCACATATATATATATATATATATATATATATATATATATATATATATATATATATATATATATATATATATATATATATATATATTAGGGAACAAATCATAACAGACTGGGTTGGTTTTTTAGGCTACTTTTGGATATAGCAGCCATGCCTTTTGAAATGTGTGCATCATTCACGGTGTCTTTTGTTTCCTGCACAAGTGCCTCTGTTCTGTCCCCAGTGATAGCATGAGGTTTCCTGCATCACTTCATACAATTGGAGGGTCGACCGCGTGGAAAACTTTGAGGAGTTGTGTGACAGCATCACCTAATGTGACAACACTTACACATAAGCAAATCTTGTAACAATGTGTAGTCTTGTTAAACCATAGACATCCTTAAATGGTAGATGCATGTGTAGAGGTGTTCTTTTGTGAGTGGCGTCTAAAGGACTGGCTTGGACATGGTTAATGATGGAAAATGCAGGAGTTGTACCACATAATTATGTAGTGCAAAGGAATGTGACATGACAGAGCAGTGGTTCTTTCACTGTTACTGTGCTCTATATGGCTGTGTTTTGTTGATTTGTGAAAAGTACTTCAGACTCTGGCATATTCTACATGTGTGTGCTGTTGCCCAGAAAGCCATGTAGCTTCTGTGTACATTACAGTGACAAAGAAATTATATTGCACCTGGGTAAATCATAACTGTCAAGGTAGCTTATAATTCACATGGTTGTAGTCATGAGGTGCAAGATATATCGAATTTCTCTACTGTTTCTCTTTCACATGATATGTAGGCCCGGTTTACGGGCTGAACAGTATGAATCTTCTGATGTATTTCTAGCCCTGACCCTATCATGTAGGTATACTTGTTATGGTATGCTATTGTTAGAAATAGTTTTTTTCCGGTTAGCAGAGGCATGCACCCTGTCCAAGAAGGAGCCACAATCTTAGTCGGGGTAAGTAAGAACAGGAGTTATGAAGTGTTAAAGAATAACCTAAAATGTGGTGTTTAAAAACATATGGCTTGCGATGGATCGTGAGTCGGATACAAGGACCAGCCTTGGCCCGCTACAAAGTACCTTGGTTGCGAGGAGCAGATGATGGGATGCATCATTGACCATCCTTAGGATGTTGGCGCTACACGTTGGTTCTGAGCTAAGTTAAAGGTGTGTCAGAAATAGAGGCGATACGCTGCAAAGTTGACCATGGGATATACTCTGTCCTTGCGGTAGCGGCGATGTGACTTCGTCGATAGAGATGCTCCAGTTCTGAGTGACGCAAATGTGTTGATGCGAAGATTCATGCTAGAGCAGCACTTTATGCCCACTTCCAAGGGTCCAGGACTGGGTTGACACCACTTGACAGGATAAGAGTCCAGGTGCTGTACAAAGTTGGTTGGAACTCTTTTGTGTCCCTGAGACTTCAATCAAGAGGCAAGCCAGCAAGCTCTTAAAGTCATTCTGCGTTCAAGTGATACAGATCCAGTCCTTCTGTCCCAGGGCAGAGGAACAGCAGACAGGAGGGCAGCATGGCAAAGCAGGAACAGCAAGGCAGGCACAGCGAGGCAGGAGTCCAGCAAAGCATTAGTCCAGAAACCATAAGTGGTACAACAGTTCTTCTTCTTGGCAGAGTCTTCACAGGTCCAGAAGTGTACTGAAGAGGTGGTTTCAGAGGTCCTATACTTATATCCAGTTGTTCCTTTGAGTAGAGGAGACTTCAAAAAAAGGTATTTGATGAGGACAGAGCTCCTCCCTTGCTGCCTTGGCTCCATACTCACTACAGGGGGATAAGCAGTCCTTTGTGAGGGGACAGGACACAGACTATTCAGGTGTGTGAATCTATGCCCAACTCCTCCCTTCCATCCTGCCCAGGAAGGCGCATCAGGCTGTGGGTGGCCCATCAAGTCACACCTAAGCTCCCTTTGTGTGTGGCTGTCTGGATGGAATGCACACAGCCCAGCTGACACCCAACTGAGATGTGTATTCAGAGATAGGCAGCAGGCACAGAATTGTAAAAGTAAGAAAATGCCATCTTATTAAAAGTAACATTTTCAGACTTGCAACTTAAAATCCAACTTCACCATGAATTGTGATTTTAAATTGAGAGACCAGGGACACCAAACGTGAAAAGTCTAGCTCTTCCCAATTGGTAATTTTACTTAAAAGTTGTAATAAGGTAACTTCAATGTTATCCTAAGGGAGAGACAGGCCTTGCAGGAGTGTACAATAAATTTGGGAGTTTTTCACTTCCAGAGCATGTAAAACTTAAAAGTACATGTCCTGATTTTTAAACACATTGCACCCTGCCCTCTGGATTACCCAGGACCTACATTAATGGTGACTTATATGTATAAAAAAGGGAGAGATAAGGCCTGGGAAGATGTTTATCTTGCCAGGTCAAAATGGCAGTGTAACTGCACATACTGTCTCTGCAATGACAGCCCAGAGCTATGGTTAGAGGGCTACTTAAGTGGGTGGCACAATGAATGCTGCAGGCCCAATAGTAGTATTTAATATACAGGCCCTGGGCACATGTAGTGCAGTTTGCTAGGGGCTTATAAATAAACTAAATATGCCAATATTACCATGTTTAGGGGAGCGAGCACAAGCACATTAGCACTGGTTAGCAGTGGTAAAGTGCACAGAGTCCTAAACCTCTTAGGCGAGAGGATGTAGCCTTACAGCTAGAGCGGTCGACCTCGAAGCTGGGGAACCAGGTTCGAGTCTTGGCAACGACACGCCATATCCTGGAATTTATAAAAGATTACTAAATCTCCCCATCCCTAACACAAAAATCAATGTGTCCATCTGTAATGAAACTGGTGCTCATGTAAAGCGTTCTGATACCTGATATCCTTGAGTTAGTTTGTGCTATATAAAACTCTGAAAGAAGAAAACCCCGCAAAAACAAGATGAGACAAATGGAAGAGGCAGGCAAAAGGTTGGGGGGAAGATCACCACAAGGTTGTCAGGTCTAACAGTTATGTTATATTGATTTATATTGCACACTAATCACTTGTGAGGGTATCCAAGTACTTGGGCAGGTGTGTAGGTGTGAGGACCTCAAGGTGCTTATACAAAGAACTAGGTATTTAGCTTCTTGCAGAACTCAATAAGTGAGGAGGAGGATCTGTTGTATTGAGAGATGTTGTTTCATGTCTTGGGTGCAATATAGGGGAATGAGCGACCTCCAGTTGTGTTTTTGCAGATGTGGAGAATATGTGTGAGTGAGAGTAGGGTCTGATGTGTTGGTGAAAGTGTATGTGGCTGTTCGGGTATTCTGTTCCTGTATTGTATAGGGCTTTGTATGTGTGTGCGAGACCTTTGAAATGGCTTTGCTTGCAAATGGGGAGCCAGTGAATCTTTATGAGATGTGGTGTTATGTGGGTGCGGCATGGAAGGTTGAGTATGAGTCTTGCAGTGGTGTTCTGGATGGTCTGGAATCTGTGTAGTAGTTGTCTGGAGATTCTGGTGTAGAGAGTGTTGCCATAGTCCAGCCTGCTGGTGATGAGTGCTTGACTGAAAGTCGTTCAAGTGTTCTGAGGCAACCGTTTAAAGATCTTTTGTTGCATGCGCAGGATATGGAAGCAAGAAGTGCACACTGAGTTGACTTGAGCCATCATGTTGATCTTGACGTCTTAGGATGATTCCTAGATTTCTTGCGTGGTTTGTGGATATTGGCCCTAGCTCCGACGGCTACCAGTGGAGTCCCATGGGGAGGTTTTGTTGCCAAAGCCGAGTACTCTCTTGTTGGAGTTGCACTGCAGGCAGGGGGTTTGGATCCAGTCTGCTACCATGGTCATGCAGTTGATAAAGTTGGTTTTGGTAGTGGTTGTCTTGTCCATCAGAGAGAGGATGAGGTGGGTGTCATCGGCCTACAAGAGGACGGTGATATCTTGTGATCGAATGATATGGCTAGCGTTGTCAAATTATATGTTTAAATGGGTGGGGCGAAGGGACAATCTCTGTGGGACTCCGCATATAAATCTCTGATGTGAAGGGTGACAGCCTGCCCCTTTGGGTTCTTCCCATGAGGAAGGAACAGATTAATTTGAGAGCAGATCCTTGCATGTCAATCTCGTGGAGTCTTTGATGAGGTTGTTATATGAGACAGTGTCGAAGGCTGGGGAGAGATAGAGCAAGATGAGAGCCTCTGTTTCTACTTGGTCCAGGATGATTTGAATTTCGTCAGTGGCCACAATGAGTGCTGTTTCAGTGGTTTGCTTCTTTCTGAATCTTGACTAAGTGTTCTCTAGAAGATGCTAAAATTCGAGGTGGATTGTGAGTTGCTCATTGATGGCCTTCTCAATCACTTTGGCTAGATAGGAGGCAGGGAGATGGGTCAGATGGGGACTTGGAATTGTTCTACTCGCCTCTTTCTTAATCCTCTTGGGTTAAGGTAGATAAATACTTCTTCCCCCACAGCTTGGGCTGGGAAAACATACCTACCAAACAATGCACTTCAAGGGTTTCTACGCTTTTGAAATCTTCAGACAAGAGAGTGTTGTACCTTCCACTTCATGGCAGAGGAATCCATCTGGTCTGTGGATCAGTCAATGAAGAGGTCATTGTGTCCTAAAAGCAATTTTCATTCTTCCAAGGAACAGAGCACTCTTTGGCATGCATGAGATGTTTTCATACTCAAAAGACTGTTCACAGAAGTGAGCTGCTTCCTTATGCCTTATCTGGCACATTTACCATTGATGTTCTTCGTGCCATGTCAAGAACGGGATCTAACATTTATTTGCGAGCTGGGCTGACAGAGTCAGCCACTTTCTAATTCATCTATTGGGAGGATTGTTAGAGGAATTTGAGCTCCATAATAGAGGGTTTCGAGGTACTAAACTGTGAAGAAAACAAATAGGAGCCCTTCTAAAAAAAAGTTTTGGGGGGGGGTGCCAGTTCTGTAAAGGCACCGTAAAGTCTCAGGGAGATAACATGCAAAATTGATTCATAGCTGCGATAGTAATAAGTTAAAAAATAAATGTACTCATTTGTTTTATGAACGACTTGAAAACTCCTGATAAATTGACCTGATTTATTATCCCTAGGAATTCCCTTTCAACTGGCTTCCTATCTGCTTCCATTTTTAATTATGAAGACAAGCTTTAGGGATAAGTGGCAAGCAAACCAACACATGTATTTAGATTAAGGCAGTGGTTAATTTGTAAAAAAAATAAGTGCTGGGGTTCTTGTCAGGAGGCAGCTTGCAGCAGCCCATTTCTCCTGTTTGCGCTGCCTAAAACAGAACCAACTACTAACCATGAAAGTGGGGAGAGGATGTGGTGTAATGGCCAGAGCTGCTGACTTCTGAGCTGGGAACTAGGTTCGAGTCTCAGTGTCGGCTCAGCATCCTGTGATTCTAGGCAAATCACTGGCTCCCCATCCGACAGCGGATCATTTTCAAAGCTCTGACTTTGGCTCATAAAGCTCTTCATGCCTCAGGAGAAAAATATTTACAAAAAAGGCTAACTTTTTACCATCCGGCCAGGTCCCTGAGGTCCGGGTCTCTGTTTCTCGCTGTGGTTCCTCGTATAAAAAGGGCACGCATAGGAGGCCGATCTTTCAGACTGTTGGCTCCGCAGCTCTGGAATACTTTGCCATTGACATTGCGCAGTTCGCCCAACTTATTGACGTTCAGAAAGGGCCTCAAAACATGGCTTTTTACTTCTTAGATAGTGGATTTCCTGGTTAGTTTGGACTTCCCCCTCTTTTTCAGTTTTCTGTTCTTTTTCTTCTTGTTATGTTTCGATACAGGTCTGCATTAAAGCGCCGGGACACTCTTTGAGTAGCTGTGCGCTATACAAAATAAATATAACATAACATAACATAACATTAATCTCCCTCAAAATTAATGTGTACTCAACTGGTCCTCATGAATAGTGCTGGTTTGATGATTAAGTGCCTGTGCTGAGCCTTGCAAACCATCGCCTCAAATTAAGCACTGGTTGAAGGGTTCCTGAAAGCAGCACAGAAATACTTTGGAAGTCCCCCCACAATCATGTGGCTTACAGGGCATCAGAAGCTGTCATTTTTGCAAATCACCATAGTAGCCCAAATTCTTGCCGAAAAAAGGAGGCAAAGAAAATCAAACAATAATGCGATTCACAGACAGGAGCTAGGTCTTCTATACAGATTCAATGCCTGTATTACTGTAATAACTGAATGTATTGCCCTTGTCATGTTACTCTGTAAGTAACAGAGGTGTATTAATAATCCAAGGGAGCGGTTCTCATTTAATTGCGATCAGAGGGATGACAGGCTGACCTTTCGGATAGATAATTCAATACGTAGCATGCTGGTTGAAATTAAATCTGTCAGCAGAAAATAAGGTGAAAGCTTCTTATTTACTTTGTTCAAGCTGATAGGAAATTTGTGGCATAGGAGGTGAGTTTTAAAAAGACCCAAACAATAAATAACTGGAGTGAAAGAAAATGCATTATGTGTGTGCAAAATACAAAGCCATTGTGTTACTGAGATGTGTGTTTATTCATTTATTTCTGGTTGTTATGAAGCACAAAACAAAAATTACTCATTAAACAGCATAAAAGTCTATTAACAGATGTACACATTAATTAAGAAAATATCAACACAAGAAATCAAACATTCAATTTTCAATGCATCTGTCCAATTCATGATAGAACACAGTAATTGTTCATACTTTGCAACCACTTTTATGGACACATGTATAAAAGGATATTTGTTTCTATGGCAATCAAAAAGTGGGCAATCGAGTAGTTTATCATCAGAATTCTCAATTTCACTAGCAGAACCTGCAAAGAAAGCTGATACCCATCATTTCATGCCATGCACCAGTTAGATGAAACTCAGGTGCCTGCTCAAACCTTTTTCTTTGGTACATTTTAATTAAAGATCAGTTTTGCATATCATAATGTGACAATTTATGAGTACCATTCATTATACTAATTGAGTCATGACTTGGAGGCTCAAACTCCATTGACACTGTCTGCATCAGCCTACCCAGATATCTTGTGTATGCTTTTTTAAGATAGGATTTGTAGGTTCTTAGGGCCAGATGTAGGTAAGCATATTTTACCGATTCATAAATACCGAATTTTACTGATTCAGTATTTATGAATCGGTAAAATAGAAGGGTGGAGATGTAGGGAAAATCGGTAATTGAATTACCGATTCTGTAGGAATCGGTAAATATCGATTCGGTAATGCCCATTGATTCCTATGGGCATTGAAGCCCATAGGAATCAATGGGCATTACCGAATCGGTATTTACCGATTCGGTAAATACCGACTTTTGCAAGGGTGCAGGGGGTGTCACTTTGACACCCTCTAGCACCCCGATTTAAGGCATGTGTGATATGTGGCGCACAGACATGCCCTAAGGGCATGTCCGTCTGTCACATGCCATAGGTGTGCATGCACACATGTGCATGCACACCTGGAATCAGTATTTTACCACCCAATTGGATTGGGTGGTAAAATACCGATTCGGTAAGGCCTGTGGGACTCAAAAGAGTCCCACCTACATTTCAAAATTACCGAATCGGTAAAAATACCGATTCTGTATTTTACCGATTCGGCAAATTTACTGATTCGGTACATTTACCGAATCGGTAAAATAGGCCACCTACATCTAGAATAGCCATTTACCGGTCGGTAACGGCCGAATCGGTCGTTACCGGTCGGTAAATGTCTACCTACATCTGGCCCTAAATGTCGTGAGTGATTGCCCATGTAAGCTCTCATTCCATCTTCTCTACACATTCCATACGGAATGTAGAGATTTGTGTGTTCTCCCCAGATTTGTTCGATATGAGCCCTCTCGGAATTCTGGGCACCAATAACGTGGATTGAGTGCTGCTTTGTGCAAAGAACCATTTAAAGGCGGCAATCCATGAAACCATCCATCTTGATTTCAAACCAAGTTCCATTCTTAATAATTCCATTGGATTTAAAATTCAGACAGACAGGTTTTTTTCCAGATTCTAGTTTCTTTTAAATATAGCTGTTTTGGATATTCTGGGAGCAGTGTTGTGATTGGTTGGGACGCCGTCCAGCCAGTGGCTTATGGAGGGCCACATTCTCCATGCACGTGGCAAGTATGGTATTCACAAAATTTTATGTTTGTAAAACAGTTTTCAGGGATAAATTTAAAAAGCAACAGAACATATTGCACAAATTTTGTGAATACCATACTTGCCCCGTGTATGATATTGCTTGAACTGTTACATTTACTGTTGTGATTGATTCAGTTATCCACTACTAGAAGAGTATGATTTTGAAAACTTTATTGTCCAAACAATTGCAACAAAGTACTTAGAAACAAATCCCTTGTAGGCCTATTGTTTGATATAATTTCATTGCCCAAACCTGCAAGGGTAGATTGGGTTCCTACTCTGTATCAAAAACATTCTCCATGCAGCCTGCCTGGAGAAGGGCAGAGTGTGCATGACTGGTTTGGAGACCCACAGGGCCGACCAAACAGTCTTTGCGCAATTAGGAGTGGGCACATCACTCCTCCATGCAGCCCGGCCCAGCCGCCCGCCCGCAACCAAACATCAAATGGTTATAACTAAAAGTTATTACCATTTTATGTTTCTGCTTCTCGCACTGCAAGAAAACAGTGGGGCGATGCGCCTCTGCCCTAGTGGAGGAGCCGCCCCTGCTGCAAAGGTGTACCTGAAGGTGAGGTAAATTCTTGAACCACATTTGATGGCTTATTATGAAGTTGTTTGACTATTTTTGTAGCCCAAGACAAAAGGACTATTAGGCTATTAGAAGATTCCAGCCACTGTGGTTAGAATGTTCTTAATTAAAAAGGGATAAACATAAAGACGGACATTGGAAATTTGGACCAGATCTGTGCCAGTCATAATGGGCCACCAGCCACTTCATTATCGGCAACGAAGCTTTCAACCTTCCAGAGTTCTAATAGGGCAAACATAACATTGGCTTGATACATTCGTATCTATGGTTTCAGGCTGTGACCATCAAAAGCTTTTTGAAAGAGGAAAGCAACTATTAGAGATTCTGGCAAATGTTTCATTTGCTATAAAAGGTGTATTGCGAAAAAAAAAAGTCAATCAATAGCTTGTGAATTAAAGAATAATTCGAAAAGGTGATCCCCTCCAGCTGGAAGTCGAGTAATGCTCTTCAAGGGAAGACAGGACCCAAATTCAGACCGGGCTGCGCACAAGCTTCAAGTATTAATCACATGACTGAATTCTGGCCAAAACTATAAGCAGGTGCCTTAGCAGACCTCTTGGGAACTAGAAAAAGGCCTTCCTGGGTGACAGCAATGTAAATAGTTTCTGTTGAGCAAGCACATTTACAGGCGTCATTTCTCAGGTGCCAAAGCGTGATTCGTCTTAGTGTCAGAGACGAGCAAATCCTGTGACCAATGTTGACATGTGGCTACTGCGAGTTGCAGTTTCGATGTGCTAAATTAAGTAATTGTGTTTTAATTTCACAGGAGTACAGCCACGAGGCCATTTCATGACGTATGCATTGGTTTTAAGAATTTTGTCTTGAAGTTCAGGGGCAGAATTACCAGCCCCTTGCAACACTTTTACGCCGCCGTTGGGTTACTTTTGTGATGCAGCGGCGTCGTAAACAATGCGCCACGTTGCAACACATTTACAACGTGACAACGTCTAGGGAGATGCGTCACGTTGTAAAGCCCTGCGTCGCATTATACCTGCGTCAGGTATAATGTATGCAGGGTGGGCGTTCCGAAGTAAGAAAGTCTCATAAAAGTGACGTAGGGAAATCTACAAGATTTCACTGCATCACTTTTATGACACCACTGAGTCAAAACCTTACGCCTGCTTGAAGCAGGCGTAAGAAGAGACACAGCATAATAGGAATGACCATTCCTAAGCATTGCTGGAGTTGCGTCATGCTTGCAACATGATTCCAGCAATGCGTTGCCTTTACGCCAACAGATGCGTCATGCATCTGTCAATCCATGCGACACGGCGTGTCGCATTGTAAATGCAACGCATCTATGGTGGCGCAAGGTTTTTTTTGCGTGACGCAAATTAACTGACGGATCTCTGCTAATATGCAGAGATGCGTCAATTCTTGTAAATCTGCCCCACAGTGTTTTAAAGTACCCCCAGGCAAGGGCCAGTGTTTTATAAAACTTCTAAATAAATAAATGTTATTTTATGAGGTTTGACTTTATGGTTACATTTTTAGTTTAATTCCTATATATTATATTGTACCACAAATATCAAGCATTTATCATTTGTTCATTCTATCTTTAATGCCTACAATCTTTATTAGATTTTTTTTTAGTTTTTACTCATTTGTCGCCATTAGACATACACAGCGTTGATACCAAGGGAGATACTGGGAATGTATTGCTAGCTATGACAAGCCATCAGTGTTTTAACTAAGGCCCTCATTATGAGTGGCCTGGTTTCAGCCCTGTTAAGTTTGCACCCTCCCAATAGTTACTGATACTGTGGTACTTGAACCTGTAACTGAATGGGGCAGATTCATCACCGATTACGTGTGGAACCCTGAAGTTCCTCTGAGGAATGAGGAATTACTGAGGAAATTGGTAATTCCAGGTCCGATGGTGCTGGTAAACCATCATATGCCTCCTCGAGTTTCACTCAGAGAAATTCTCTACTTTCTGAAGAGGATGTCCCTGAATGTATCAAAACATGGGTTGAAGCCAATGTATCACTAGACATGCCCAGCCCATTATGGCGTCACTCATTTGTTTGATTGACAGGGATGTGTCCTTAAATAGTGCAAAGCTATTATGCCTTATTAGAACATTGGAATGTTGGGAGCTCCATTGCAGACAATGGAGTGCTCCTTGCTTCTACGGGCCGGCAAAGGCCCGCAGAGCAACATTCCAATGTTCTATAAAGGCTTCTCGAAGTTCGAGGGGATTTATATCCCCTCGAGCTTCGAGAACCCTTTGTTTAATTTGTTAGAACATTCTGCCCTCTAGTGGCAGAGTGTTCTAATAGCCTTATAGCCCTTCGTAGCAGGGCTTTACCGGCTATTAAAGTCCTGCTGTTTCGTTAAAGTCCCTCGCCTTCGGCTCGGCCTTTAACGATTCAGCGGGCATTTAATAGCCGGTATAGCCCGCTACGGCGGGCTATAAGTCTATAATAATGGGTGACAGAAACAGCCATTATCCGCATTCGTTCCAACATGACTTCAATAAGAGGGAGGTGACATGAACTGGTTACTTGAAAAGCTGTGCTCCAGGTGATATTAATAGCAGTGGGATGACCAAATGTATCACTAGACATTCTCAGTCCAGCATGACTTAAGTAAGAGTGAGGTATCACAAGAGGGGTCCAGCCCATTGTTGCTTCATATTAAGTTAGGTAAATGGGATGTACCACTATATAAACACAGCCCAGAGAGTCCTTACTCGATGGTGGGAATGGAAGGTCTCGGTAGACATGCCCAACCAGTCGTGGCTTCATAGAGTCTGAGGTAAACTAAGAATACTATTGGCCATGCCACACTCTTGGTTCACTCATTAAGAAGGGCTTCAAGGGAGATGATTGATGGTCTTTGGTTTGATATAACCATTGGAAAGAATGCACTGCTCTTGACCATCTTGAGTGCTGGTCCTCGGAATCAGGTGATGCTTTGGGGGACCGCACGTGAGATTCACATCATCTTGTATAACCGTCTTTCATACCACTTGAATGCCTGACTGCTTCATGAGTACACAGTTTGACACTCTTCTGCTTCTCTTTCCAGGTGGACAGGACGGAGGTCATTAAGAGTAACCTGCACCCTGTCTTCTCCAAGGTCTTTACCGTGGACTACTACTTTGAGGAGGTTCAGAAGTTGCGCTTCGAAGTGTACGACATCCATGGGCACTGCAGCATCGGCCCCCGTGATGATGATTTCCTCGGTGGGGTGGAGTGCACACTGGGACAGGTAAACCCTCCCACCAATTGGGCGTGAATTCCCTTAAAAAGATATGAGTGCAAAGATAAAGTTCCCAATTGCCGCTATTACACCTCAACTCCTTAATGAACAACAACAATGTAACCCATAACCGTTTTGTGCCTATCCATTTCTACTTGCCTTTTGCGTGCTCCCTTTCTTCAGACTCCTGGGCCACTTTTCACATATGGCGCATTTTACTTGATTGCAGCAGGCGCACCTTTTAAAAGGTATGCCCGGCGAAGTCAAGAAAAATGCGTCGTATTAGGGTGGATGCGCTACCCCCAGGTAGGCCCCCCAGGGCAGCTGCGAGTTCAGGCTGCCTGGGGGGCAGCACATTCCTGTGAAAAACAGAGTGGCTGCTTTCAAGCTGATCCATGTTTTCAAAGTGCAGGAGGCAAACCGCCTGCACTTTGACGGGGGATTAGAGATCCCCTTGGAGGCAGGTGCAGTCAGGGACTGCACCTGCCTGCAAGGGGATGTCTGCGGGATTTATTGGATCACCTTTCCCCCCTCCAAAGGGCTGCAGTCAGGAGGCCCACTGACTCCTGAAGACTTCTTTGCCTATTCACTCTCGTCTGTAATACCGTGCGGCACCGAAGAGAAGGGATTCCCTCATTTGCATGGGGCACGCCCCCATGTAAATGAGGGAATGCACCATGAAGATAGCGCTGCCTTTGTGCACCAGCACCATCGGTATTATGGAAGGGGCTACAAATGTGTCTGCAGCCCCTTCTGTAATTTCAAAATGTCCCTAGGGCACGCAAAGCAGGTGCCCTAGGGACCAGTGAAATTCCCTCAATGTGACACTCTACTGTCTATGACAACAGTACAAATGGATGCAGTACTAATCACACCACATCTTCTTTGCTAATTTTAGTCATGCACCAGTAACCACATGAATGTGGCACAAGCCTGCATGCACCTGTACCCACATTAGTGGGGAACAAGCCTGCATGCACCTGTGGCCTCATCAGTGGGGAACAAGCCTGCATGGACCTGTAACCACATCAGTGGGGAACAAGCCTGCATGCACCTATAACCACATCAGTGGGGAAAAGCCTGCATGCACCTGTAACCACATTAGTGGGGAACAAGCCTGCATGCACCTGTGACCACGTCAGTGGGGAACAAGCCTGCATGGACCTGTACCACATCAGTGGGGGACAAGCCTGCATGCACCTGTAACCACATTAGTGGGGAACAAGCCTGCCTGCACCTGTGACCACGTCAGTGGGGAACAAGCCTGAATGCACCTGTGACCACGTCAGTGGGGAACAAGCCTGCATGGACCTATAACCACATTAGTGGGGAACAAGCCTGCATGCACCTGTGACCACGTCAGTGGGGAACAAGCCTGCATGGACCTATAACCACATCAGTGGGGAACAAGCCTGCATGCACATGTACCCACATCAGTGGGGAACAAGCCTACATGCATCTGTGACCACATCAGTGGGGCACAAGCCTGCATGGACCTGTAACCACATCTTTGGGGAGCAGGCCTGCATGTACCTTTAACCACATACATGCAGCTCAAGCCTGCATGCACCTTTAATCACAGACATGCGGCACAAGCCTGCATGCACCTGTACCCACATCCGTAGGGAGCAAGCCTGCAAGCACCTGTGACCACATCAATTGGGAAATAATCCTGCATGCACCTGTGACCACATCAGTGGGGAGCAAGCCTGCATGCACCTGTGACCACATCTGTAGGGAGCAATCCTGAATGCACCTGTAACCACATTAGTGGGGCACAAGCCTGGATGCACATGTGACCACATTAGTTGAGCCCAAGCCTGCATGCACCTGTAACCACATTAGTGGGGCTGAAGCCTGCATGCACCCGTGACCACATTAGTTGGGCCCAAGCCTGCATGCACCTGTGACCACATTAGTTGGGCCCAAGCCTGCATGCACCTGTAATCACATTAGTTGGGCCCAAGCCTGCATGCACCTGTAATCACATTAGTGGGGCCCAAGCCTGCATGCACCTGTAATCACATTAGTGGGGCCCAAGCCTGCATGCACCTGTAACCACATTAGTGGGGCCGAAGCCTGCATGCACCTGTGACCACATTAGTGGGGCCCAAGCCTGCATGCACCTGTAATCACATTAGTGGGGCCCAAGCCTGCACACGCTAACTCTGTAAATTAGAAATCTGCATCTAGACCACTGCAAAACCATGACTAAGTACTCCACACTGCAGAGCCATAGGGCTTGTAGCTATGATAGCAGCTTCCTAGAAGTCCCCATGGTGAACTGAAATATAACCAGGCAGGACACAGACATCTCATATTTTTTTGTTGTTGAGTGGTTCAATACTGTTTTTCAAAATAAGTACATACAAAAATGGTGCACAAATTGCCGTTGATGATTACATGGATATAAAGTTATTCATTTTGATGATAGGATACAATAAACGAATCCTGATGAAACTGTTCCTGTATGCAGTTCTATATCTAAGTAGAAAGATATGCCACAATATCAGATTTTCCAGATATTCTAAATCTATAAGTTAAAATATCAATTTATAATAAAGGGAAGTTTACCTTTTATGTTCCAAAGATGGAGTGTGTAATCCCAAGTTATTGTGTACAACCATATCATCATGCATCCTTGTTGGTTTGGTGCTATAATGTGCAGGCTCAAATCAATGTCTGAAAGTTGGAGGTGGATCAATAGGGAAAAGCATATGTAAATCACAACCCACACCCAACTGGGTGGTTTGTGACCTCACAATATTTATACTAATAAACAATTGGACCTGAAACAATATATCCTTAAATAATAACAAATATCCTTAGAAATGATATGCACCAGTATTGAGATCACTGATACTTTCAATATTTAGGTGAAATTAAATGATACTGGAATATCTTTGAAGCAGTTTGTGATGACATCTATCACATCATGTATGTGGTCATGAGAAGGCCAGTCTGGGGCAAGTTATGGATTCATGATGGGTCGTCAGTTATGATTAGTGTAGCAGACTGTCACTGGTCAATCCAAGGGTTTTAGGTTTTGTTTTGGAACCATAACACGCCTGGTACAGTGTTTTCTGCATTTATCCAAGTATTTCCTGTGAGAATGTTATATTGGTAGAACTACCTAAACCATACCATTACTTAGCTGTGCCTTCCATCATTTTATTTAAGGAAGATTAGCAAACGGAGCCATGGTCAAGGTCCCACCACCTGAATATAATGGGGTTGGATGCTGACGAGTCTGCATTTCTTTATGTGTTTATGTCCATACCCCACTGCACACCCCATTTAGACATGCATGGTGGAGGTTGAAGAAAAAGACATACCCTTGATTAGGCCGTGCGCCCTACAACCTCCTGTCTAACTCCTTCCAAGCATGGCTTCCTGACCTATGCTGTGGGGTTGGACCATGGGCTTGACCTGTAGCCAGTCCCTGTGCCCTCACACCAGTGCCTCATAGTAGTTGGAAGCAGGGCCTGACCTTTGTTTCAAATTCAGACATTTCTTGCAACCATTGAGCCAAACTTCTGAATTATTATTTATTTGTCAGGTCGGTCTGTATGAAAATTGTTTTAGTATTGTTCCCCAAATATTTGCATGTGCCTTTCTCCTTTTCACTCTCTTTGTCCTTTCTTTGTCCTTTAACCGTGCTTAAGCTGGTGCCTTATATTTGTACTCACTTTTATTTATGGGTTAGTAATATTGTGTATTCACAGAACCTTACACGCATGAGAAAATGGCACCTATTTCAGAATTCAAAAAGGCAGTTTTGTGCTCTTCATTGTGATTTGCATTTCACTAATGTATTCTCCTTCAAATGCGTTTTTCTGTTGTATGAGCTATGGTTTAATTCTTTTGGGTACCTCTCTACCCATTTTGCGGATGAGAACTGGCCATAGTGCCTCTCTTTTTCTCTATGACAATTATTTGCCTGGTGTGAAGCTCGTGGGTTTAGGAGAGTTCCCAAATTGAAATGTGGCACAAAAAATATTTCAAGCCCTTCATAACCCCATCATAGTTTATGAAACATTCGAAAGTAATTGACAGAAGATGTGGCTTTCATGCTTGCTGGTTTAAATGCCATTATATCTCTAAAATGCAACCATTTTAAGCCTGAATAACACAGTGGTTAAATGCAAAAATCTCAAAACTACTGAGTGGGTTTATAATACAAAAAGGGAGATTGCTGATTGAAGTTCTACTTTAATGCAGGGATTGGGGTAAAACCAATTGACAATTTTGTTACAGCTGAGAAAGTTGCCTATTGCAGGAAAAATGAAAAATAAGTCATAAAGTTTACTCAAACCTAACGTTTTGTCCCTGCGCTGATCAGTATAAAACTTAGCACGCCAAAAACGTACCAGGTAGGCTGAGCGAGAGACAGATATTGTGCAAACTAATCTTATATATACTATAGATAAATATATATATACAGATTAGGTAGATAGCTAGCTAGCTAGATAGCTAGATAGCTAGCTAGATAGATAGATAGATAGACAGACAGACAGACAGATAGATAGATAGATAGATAGATAGATAGATAGATAGATAGATAGATAGATAGATAGATAGATAGATAGATAGATAGATAGATAGATAGATAGATAGATAGATAGATAGATAGATAGATAGATATGAAAACAACATATTCCAGCAATAATCGTCTCACTTCCTTCAGCATAGCTGCTGGGAAGGCAATTGACGAGCCTGTCGTAAATATTTCAAAAATACTGAATCCAGAAAGAACACACTCACTGCAGTGAACAGCTGCCAGAGAAGTTTATTTCTTGTGATCCAGCGGCCCTATAGAAATTCTGTCTCAATAGCACTACCCAACACCACGATACTCACCATTTATCATAAACTCTTCACAAGGCCCATAAATGACTGAGACAAGTATTGGCCAACTGAATCATGTGACCTAATTAATCGGATGTATTTTCAGAACTATTTACATTTATATACAACTGCAGTTTATCATTATCATGTTTATAAAATGAAAAAATTTAATTAAGTCACACCTAGGCAATGGATTAACTGATGGTAACTAGACTCAAAATAAACAAGACCAGCTTGTCATTTCAAAATCTATTTTATTAAATTTATTTTCAAATAAAAAGTATTTTTAATTAGGAAATCCTCTTTATTAGCAAAAAGTAAGCATCATTTTATTAATTAAAGGCACATTAGACTGTCAGTTCAAAATGAATCAACATGAGAGGTATTTAAGCAGAAAGGATTCTCATTCCCTAAATTCTATTTCCCTGACTAAACTTGTTAAAAACTAAAAGAAAGTCATTAGTTCGGTTTTCCCTTACGTGAGTCAAAAGTCCGACAGCATCTCACGCCCTTCAGGATTCAGGAACGAGCCAGCAAAGCTCCTCCCAAGGGGCCACGTTTTATACCTTTTCTCTATCTTAAACTAACTAAAAGAATACTTTTTTCTGTGACATTTCGCAATTTGATTGGCTGTCAACTGTCAGTTCATGTGAGCTCATAGCTCTTGCGATCCAAAATCGTGCCTTTCTAAAACGTCTTGGTCCATTGTCCACAAGCGACATTAGCTTCCGAGGTTTTTGCAACAACTTATTAAATATCAGTTCGCTGCTTCCTCAGCTTGGCTTTTCTGCTGCTTCCTGTCCTTGGACAATATACAACACGGAGCACATCTTGCACAGTTCCTCATTTTTGTTTACTGACAATTATGAATGTGACAAACTTTTTTTTCATTCTTTTGCTGTGCTCGGCTCATCACGACAGGATTCCAAACACCCATTTAAAAGCTAGGCCTCAGGCCTCTTTTTCGAAGAACTAGTATGCAAAGAAACACAAAACATTAATTAATTTGAGTAATGAAAGTCATTCTGTTACCCACCCCCTTTACTAATGTTAACCCATTAGTTTATGTTATCTAGCTTTAAGCACAATTAGATTCTCCACGAGCCTTTGCCACATAAAAGACACAACATAGACGAAAGCACATTTAAATAAGCACATGCCATTATTCAAACAGCCGCAATTAATGTTGACAAAACAAATAGACAAAGTTCATTTATTATTTTTCAACGAACTCACAAATGCAACAAAGAGCACATAATGTTAATCCCCATATGTTTGTGAATGCATATTAAACTAGGTTGAATTAGTACAAATCATGCATAAACTCATTAATATTATTAATTCATTATGGAAGTTTAACTCTGCGAGTCAAAAACGCATTTAATTTCTAAAACTCGCTTCATCAACTCCCTCATCTGGTGATTTCAAAATCACCAAACAATACCCAAAAATGTTACCAAAATTTTAATTTTGAAAACAACATATTTTGAACACTCTCTGTGTTAGTTTTTCTAAACTCCTGTCTCAGCAATTTGTTTGCAACTCCCATATTGTGCTCTACGAAACTCTTCCATTTCTATCTCCTTCTCCTGTGCCTTTCTGAGTTTGTAAATCCTTCTCTTTTTCCTCACGTGCTTTTTTCTCTTGTGTAACATGCAACTAATTTTTAACAAAAGAGTCACTATAACTATGATTATTACAGGATAAAGTATTTTGCCAATGATTGAACTGCCAATTTCTTGAAACCATTTTCCAATTGCTGCAAATCTTTTACTCAGACGTTCTGAAAAATTGTCATTTTCCAGGGGTTCTATTTCAGAATGAAATTCAGTGATATTTTTGATAAGCATCTCTATATTCTGGCTCTTATCTGGGATATAAGTACAGCAATGCTGGACATGTAAAATCCCACAAACTCCTCCTTCTTTTGCTAGCAGAATGTCTAATGCAAGACGGTTCTGCATAACCATGCTTCTTGTGGCAACAAGTTCTGTGTTAACTAATTGAAAACCACTTGCGGTATCTGTGGACAATCTATCTACAATTGTGGAAACCTTTCTGATTTTGATTGCATTCAGGGTTATTCCCACCATAGGAATTATTGTACCAAATATTTCACCCATGATTTCTGAAAAACTTTCCCTCCTGTACTAAACCAAGATAACACGTCCCATACCAATGGTCTGGGAGGCTAAAGTAAGCTTTGTTCCCACAAACAAAATTAATTCCAGGAAAAATTGGGTCTTTACCACCTTTAAATCCCCATCCCCCTATGATGCGATAAGTATCCTCACATTGACTAGCTCCCACAAAATAATTATCTAATAATGTGCTGTCTCTCCTAATACAGAATTTTCCACTAACAGGATCATCTATGTGAATAGCAGCATAACTATTTCCACCATTAAGCTTCTCATCCTCGAGCTGCCAAAATTTGGATTTAGTTTGTTTCAGCATCTCATTTCTCTTATAAATCGCCCTTCTCTCCTCAACCAATTTCAGGAATGATTTTTCTTCATCTCTCATTTTGCATGTTAAATTGTTTTTATTTGCATATTCATAGGTAAGTTCATTAGTTACTAAAAAGAATTCCCTTATCTGTTTAGCAGGTTTAACTTTGTTTAAGCTATTTACAACTTTCAGGTTAGCAAAAATGTTGTCGTAATCTGAGTAATAATACTCCAGACGACCTGTTTGATAGAACAAGCTAGCTATAACACTGCATGTAATGCCATAAGTAAGGGGAAGCATGTTATACTTAACCCCCTCTGAAACTGAAGCAGGAAGCTTCACACAAACATAACAATCCTTCACATCCATGACTTTTACATATTCTGACAAGAGTCTTGAGAAAGAATTAGTAGAAAAATCACTAACAGATCTATCTTGGTGGATCTCTGGTTTGTGCTCAATAACTCTATTAGTTTTGCCTGCAACATCATGTACAGCTTGTTTAGTTTCAGCTTTGCTTGTCATGTTAGCCTTGTAATCCTCTTTATATATGCCAAAAGGAAAGACGACTGCCAAAATTAACCAACAAAATTATTAGAATACGCAAATAGAAGACATTTTACAGCATCTTCTAAAAATAGCACACCTTGAATTGTCAGTAATAGGCATCTTTTTTATTACAAGGGTTTTTCTTTCACTTAAATCAAAAACAAAAATTTAAAGTAGTACAAAAGTATATATATATACACCTCCCCTTTGAATTTTTTTTTAAGAGACCCTCTAACAGCTTTTCTTTGACCTTGCGTCTTACATCAATGTGTTTTTCCAGCTAACACAATTTCTTCAACCTTGTGTCACCTAACACAATTTCTTCAGCATTATGCAAAAAATAAATCTCACCTTAAAAAAATGACCCTAATCAATGTCACTGGTCTCTTCCAAATCCTCCTGACTACTGCTACTGATTTCCACTACTGGTGGTATAATTATGTAGGTCCTGTCAGGGGACTTGTACTTTTGGTTTGGCTTTAATGGTCTCTTTCCCCTACTGCTAATCACTTCAATTTTCTTTCCTGTTTGACTTTTCTTATCAGAGTCACCTTTTTGACTTGATATCTCATTAATCTGTTCCTTTGACATGTTCACCAATTTGAATTTTAGATTATCTTTTGGCCAATTATCTCCTTTCCTAATGAATTTCTTCTTTGGCTCAGTCTCATTACATTCAGCTTTCAAAGCTCTTTTTCTGAATTTTCTTAATTCAGACTCTTCATCACTCTCATCCGAATCTGTCTCAGAGATTTCAAATTTATATCTAGGATCTTCTTTACTCGGCAGCTTCACTCCGTTAGGAACACAATCCTTGTAGCTGGTACTCGGTAATTCGTCTTCTTCTTGTGGAATTACTTCTAATTTCCCAGTTTCAGAATTCTTGTTCCTGCTTTCAGAGCTTTCAGTCTGCTTTTCAATACTCTCCTGACCTTGATTCTCTTCTGACTCAGGTTCTTTTTCTGCTTCTTTTTCAAGCAGATCTTCATTATTTTCTGAATCTAGAACCACAATCTCCAGATCTTTTTCATTCAGTGTCTGATCCGCATCTGAATTTTCCAGATGTCGACCTTCTTGTCGATCTTCAGAATCTGGATTCTTTTCAGGTTCTTTTTCAGAGTCTGAATCAGTTGTTGTGTCGCTATCCTCATCAGGATTATCAGGAGATGGTACACGAATGGTGTGACTTGCATGCACCCACCTTTTCAAACCTTTGCATTTAACTGCATTTGTTGTGACTAGTATTACCTGTCTTGCTTTTTGCCACCTGGGTACTAAACAATTTCTTCTTCGGTGAACTTTTGTCCTCACCCAGTCACCTGGTAACAGATCATGAGCTTGCTCCTTTTCTTTTGAAATCACATCAGTTCCCACCTGATGGAATACAGAAGTTACCACATCAGATAAGTTCTTACAGTATTCCATAATTACACTTTCATTGCTACTTAGAACTTTTCCAACTGGTGTAAATGCTTGTCTCATTACACTCCCCATAAGTATGTCATGAGGACTTAAACCTGTCTTTTTATCTGGTGTGCTTCTCAAAGACATTAAGACAAGTGGAAGTGCATCTGTCCACTTCATTCCTGTAGCTAGACACATTTTAGCGATTCTGTTTTTAATTGTCCCATTAATTTGTTCAACAACACCTGACGCTTCTGGTCTGTATGCACAGTGTAGCTTTTGTTTTATGTTCAGGGCTTCACAAATCAATTGTAGCAATCTGTTTTCAAAGTGTGTGCCACAATCACTTTCAACAGTAACTGGAAATCCATACCTCGGTATGATCTCCCTTAAAAGTAATTTTGACACAGTAACTGAGTCATTGTGACGAGTTGGGAACGCTTCCACCCATCTTGAAAACAGACAGACAATCACAAGGACATATCTCAGTTTATTGTGGGGTGGCATGTCAATGAAATCCATTTGTAATCTGGTACAAGGACCACCCTCCCGTCCTATGGTTCCCATGCTCACAACTGTTTTTCTGTTTGGATTGATTTGTTGGCAGATCAAACATCTCTGGCAAAGTGACTCTGCAATAATCCTAAATTTCGGATTAAACCATGTCTGTCTAAATAACCTAATCATGGAGTCTCTTCCTAAATGTCCTGGACCATGGTACATCCGTGTCATGTCAGCAATCATGCAATTTGGCATTACTGGTCTGTCATCTTTGTAAACCCAAACCTCATCTTCTTCCCTTTGTCTGCAACCTGCTTTTAGCCATGTGTCTTTTTCCTCATCATCTGCCTCATCTTGTAGATCTTTTACTCCTTGCCATGTTTCAACTACAGATATTAGCATGAGAGAGTTCAGAATATGTTAATTGTCTTTTTCCCGATTAATTGAAAAATTGTTTTTCGCACAGTAACGTGTAATTTCATCAGCAAAAGAATTACCTTTAGTAATATAGTCTTCGCCCTTTTTATGAGCCGCACATTTTGAAACAGCAATTTTTTCTGGTAACTGAATGCCATCAATCAATCTCTTGATCAATTTTGCATTCCTGATCGGAGTTCCCGCAGAAGTTAAATGACCTCTTTGAGACCAAAGCTGGCCATAGTCATGGACTACGCCATATCCATACTGACTATCAGTCACTATGGTAACCTTTTTCCCTTTTGCTCTTTCACATGCACGAATTAAAGCAATTAATTCTGCAACTTGAGCTTAACGAATTCCTTCAAGAGTTGAACCTTCAACTACTCCTGCAACTGTGCAAACTGAATATGCTGCTCTCAGAATACCCTCATCTGTTATTAAGCAGGAGCCATCAACAAAGTAAACAAAGTCTGACTCTAGCAAGGGCACATCTTCTATGTCTTTTCTAGGTTTGGTGCAGTATTCTAAAACACCCAAACACTCATGGTCAACATCAGTTTTTGTTTTTGATTTCAGTAATAGCACCATCAGGCAACAAGGTGGAAGGATTTAAATTCACACATCTTGAAATCGAGACATTATCTGATCCCAGAATAACCTTTTCATATTTGGTCAATCTGTTACTCGATAAGTGCTGTGTCTTGCTTCTGGTAAGAAGAGTTTCAACTGAATGAGGTACATATACTTTTACAGGAAACCCCATTATGATTCCTTCACTTTGCTCAAGGCTTACACTTGTTGCAGCCACTGCTGTTAAACAACCTGGCAATGCTTTTGCAACAGGATCAAGAACAGCTGAGAAGTAAGCTATTGGCTTTCTCAGTTTTCCATGTCTCTGAATCAGAACTGATAATGCACAACCTTCCCTTTCACTGCAGTACAGCTCAAATTCTTTATCATAGTCTGGCATCCCCAATGCTGGAGCTTCACAAAGACTTTTCTTTAGCTGCTCGAAAGCCTCTAATTCAGTTTTTGTTAAGGTAATCGGATCTTTTATGTCTGCTTTTGTTAGTCTCTGTAGTGGTTTCGCAATTACTGAAAATCCACGAATACATTGGCGACAATAACCTACCATTCCTAAAAACATTCTGACTTGTCTCTGTGTTGTTGGAGGTTATATTGCTCGAATCATTTTTATTCTTTCAATTGTCACTTGTCTAATTCCCTTTGCAATTCTGTGACCAAGATATTTTACTTCTTGCTTGCAATATTGTAATTTTGCAGGTGACACTTTATGTCCCTCATCTGCCAATCGATTCAAAAGTGTAATAGTGTCTGTTACAGAATTGTCTTGTGTTTTTGCAGCCACTAGAAGGTCATCAATGTACTGGACCAATGTTGATTTTCCAGGCAAATCAAAATCTTCCAAAGATTTTTTTAACAACTGATTAAAGATAGATGGACTCTCAGTATACCCTTGAGGGATATGACACCATGCTAAGATACGATCTTGAAATCTGAACGCAAAAATTTGTTGGCTCTCTGGATGCAGTGGAACTGTAAAGAAGGCATTGCACAGGTCTACGACCGTGTACCATTCTGCCTCATGCGGAATCCGATATAGAATTACCGCGGGGTTTGGTACAACTGGGCAACAAGGAACAACTATTTGATTAACCTTTCTTAGGTCCTGAACTATTCTGTAAGTTCCGTTTGGTTTTTTGATTCCCATAATCGGTGAATTACATGGGCTGCTCTCAATTTCTTTTAAAACACCTTGTTTTATGAATTTCTCAATCACAGGAATGACACCCTCAATAGTTTCAGCTTTCATTTTATACTGAGGAATATTTGGAAAATCTATTCCTTGCTTTACAGTAATTTTTACTGGGTCCACATGTTTCATTAAACCCATTTCATCTCCAGATAAATCCCAGATTTTTGGATTAGCCGTCTCTTTCAACTCCTCAGGTAAATTGTTTTTATCAAAAGCAGGAAACAATTTATTTTCTTCTTCAACCATTAGCATTGTTAATTTGTACAGACCATCTTCTTCTAAAGTTTGGAGCTCAATACCATCCGGTGAGCAATATATTTTGCAATTCATTTTGCATAAAATATCCCTCCCTAACAAGTTTACTGGACTGCTGTTACAGACTACAAATCTGTGTTTATCTTTGTAATTTCCAATTTCAATTTTAACTGGTTCTGTTAAATCTGTTTTAATCTGTTGATTTGCTACACCTACTACTTGGATGGACTCACCAAAGAGAGGAAGGTTTTCAATTTCCACTGATCTAACAGTAGAACGGGTAGCACCAGTGTCCACAAGAAAAGTGATTTCTATATCATTCACTTTACCATTTACAAATGGACCTGACTGATCTAACTCAAGAGTGGCTCCAAGCACACACTCTTCTTCCTCTCTCAGGCACCGTCATGAGTAATCCTCTGAATCACTCCCTTCATTTTCTTTTAACCAAAATTGTTGAGAAACATTTGACACATTCACTCTTTGCGATCTATTTACCTGTTCACCTCCGCAAAATCCTGTTTCAGGACTGAATCTTTGCGCATTCACACAATTTGGAAGTGGTGGTTGTGGAAATTGGCTCTGCTGATTCAATTGGCTCTGCTGATTCACTAACTGTCGCTGTAGCTGTTGCTGCTGACTTATTTCATTTAACTGTCACTGTAGCTGTTGCTGTTGATTTATCTCACTCTGCATCTGTGGATTTATTGATGTATTTTTAAAATTTCTGACCGGATTCTTACACTCACGCTTCAAGTGTCCAATTTCACCGCAATTAAAACATGGGAGCTTCTGCTTAACTCTTCAAAATTTTGGTTTGTTAAAATTACTCTTACATTTGCCTTGATTCTGCTGAACATTTTTCTTTTCTACGGTGGCTATTTGCTGTTCAGCTACCTTTACCTGTGCCCACATTGCTTTTTCCTTAAGTTTCTTCTGCTTTGCATCTATCTCATCACTGCAGTATTTTGCTTTTCTCAGAATGTTATCAACTGCAAGAGATTGCCAGCCGACAATTCAGTTTCTAATCATCTCACCAATTTCAGGTCTCAAGCCATAAACAAACCTGTATATGAAATGGCTCATGTCCTTTTCACTTAATTTTTCATAACCACTGTATTGTTTAAATACCAGCAGTAATCTTTCATAAAATGAATGTACTGACTCTTTTGGTTCTTGATTTGTTCTGTCAATTTTAGCCCAATCTACTTCTTTTGGAGGATTCTTGTTTTTCAGCCACACAATTACCTTGTCATAGATATCCATGACATCAGCTGAAGGAGCACCTGTTATTTTATTTCGAGCTGGTTCTTCTTTAGGCCAACTTACAGAAATTTTACATTCTGTCCAAAGATCTGATGGGACAACAATGTCAAAGAATCCATCAAGATCAATCCACAGAACTTTTGAAACTTTAATGAATCTGTCTACCTGACGATACCATTCTACTGGCTTTTCTCTCAGCTGAGGAAAATCATTTGTAAAGAGTAAAATGTCTTGCTTTGTCCATGGGACATGAACGTACCCTCCACCAGCTATTTCCCTCATAGGAAACTCAGTTACAACTTCCCCTCTTTCTCTTTTTTCTTCTTCTCTTTTCTTTGTCAATTCACTCTCCATTTACTTAATTCACCTAATCTTTTTAAAAACACAATTAATTCTTTTACATGGGTTATCCTACCTGTGGTATTTAAATTTTCAATATCTTTTTCAGAAAAATCCACTCTGTAATGTTTTTGCAGTTGTTTCTGTCTACTCAAATCTATGTCTAATTCAGCAGCCACTTCTTCAAATTGATCATATTTGTTTTTCGTTTTCCATTGTATACTCTTACAGATAAATAACAATTCATCATTCTGATATTGCTTTAAACAGTCAGTCCCAATTGTGCCAATTATTAATTCTTCCAAATCTGCTTTCAATTTTGCAACATCAAGCTGTTTGGATTCGGGAACTTGTGGGGTTAATGAAGTCTGTATTAAATCCTTTCTATTCATGCTCTTTTCTGAAGATCCAGAATCAGATCCTGCAACAGATGGTATCTGACCATTTGACAAATTTTTATTAAAAGTTAAATCTGGCATTGTTTTTTCTCGATGTATTTCTGATAACTCTATATAAAATGTTTCAGCTACTTTCTGAATTTCTGCATTTAATGGAACAGTCAGAGCTGAATGTCTATGTTCTCCTTGATCAAAAACCAGTACAACAGGACCAATTGTTACTGGTACTGTCACTGCTTCCATCCCTTTTGTTAATGGCTGTATTAATTCCTCTTTTGCCCTTAAATATTCTGAAACTTCTGGTACATTTCCAAGTCCCTCTGTTCTTTTTACATTCCTCTGGAATTCATTTCCCTGTTCTGGAATCTCAGGATAATTTTTGTTTATTCTTAGAGTATTAGAATTACTTCTTGTCTCTACTCTTCCAGGTAACTTTAAAAATCTAGGTTAATTTTCATCAGCTTCTCTAGGAGGTGCACTAGGAGAGGTTCCTGAAGAAACCCTCGGGGTAGACTGTGAATAATTTGGCTGATAGGGTGGCAGATTACGATTTGTAATAAAACTTTCTTCTAAAACTGCATCATCTAATTCTTCATCAAGATGACCTCTCTTTCGGGTATTCTTTTGACCTGGTGTTTCAGTAACCATCTCTCTTACTGGGTACAAACCATCATACATATCGGCTTTTCTCCAACGACGTACTCTATCTTGATGAGTTTCCCTATTTATGTCTAATTTTGGGCCCCTTGATATTCCTCTGTTCTCTTGTTCAAGTTTCATCATTTGAACCTCCCATTCAACTAAAGCCTCAAATTGAGTAGGCCTAGGCTTTGGCATAAGAGCCATTATTTTTACTCTCAGTTTTCTTAAAACTTTATTATTAAATGATCCATCTTCCGGCCATCCTAATACACCATCATCTTTGGTATATTGCCTCCAATTTTCAAACCAAAGGACAGTATGATAACCATATTCACCTTCCATATATGCTGCGGGTGTTTTGTACTTATTTAGTAATTTTCCACCACGAGCTTCAATTTTCTTATCGGGACTGAATATATTTTTCAATTTCTGAAACCATGAAGGCTTCTTTTCCTCCTTTCCGTACCAATAACTCATGATTTAAAACTATTCCGTTCAATTTAGAAAAGATCATAAATATTTCTTTGTTGTTCCGCTACTCTAGCCAATCCGTTTGCAAAACTCACCAACAAGCCAATCAGGTTAAGCCACGTCACTACCTTGCTCAACCAATAGAAATACTGTTTTCAGAAAGGACCAATCAGCTAACAGCTCGTTTCGGTCACATGAACCAATCAGTGCGCTTGCTGTGACGTATGTTAACCAATCACAGCGCAAACCCTGTGACGTATGCTGCCGCTGCAGCTTCACTGTCTCCGCTCCGCAAACTCACCCCTCCTTTACAAAACATTTTCACAGCGCCATTTAAAAAAATTCTTTTCAATGAAATTCAGTTAGTAACTACAGAAAAACAAACCATTTGTCTGTTTCGCTAAATAAAGTAATAGTTTTTATCAATCATTCGAGTTCTCACTCTCGTGAAATAGACAACGCTATTCTCACAAAATCAATTATACACATTCAAACGGAAAACCCTAACCATGTATGCATAATTAACTTTGGTAGGACTTTAACCTGCCAATGGAAAATCCTCATTCACCAGTAAGAATAGACGACGCTTCCTTACCCTTCACTCAAGCTTGGAAAAATCCTACTACTCTTTTCACAGCGAGTTTTAAAACAGGCTCCTAGTCCCTATTCTCAAAGCTACGATTTCATAGGCAATCCTCACTATGCATTCAACCTGTCATACCTAAAATCCCTAAACTTGTGCTTTACGTCCACAACACTAGTGATATGTCAATACCACTACTTTAAAACAGAACAAATGAACTGTGTAACTTCACCTGTTACACTACTTCTGCCGGCACCCAACCAGGAATTTTCACACTGCTGAAAAAAACCTTTCGACTACATATAACAACTGGACAAACTTAACATGTGTTAAACATGTATCCTTTGTATCTACATGTAGCATGTCAGTTACCATAGTAACCATCCTCTGCTACCAGAGAAATGATCCAGCGGCCCTATAGAAATTCTGTCTCAATAGCACTACCCAACACCATGATACTCACCATTTATCATAAACTCTTCACATGGCCCATAAATGACTGAGACAAGTATTGGCCAACTGAATCATGTGACCTAATTAATCGGATCTATTTTCAGAACTATTTACATTTATATACAACTGCAGGTTATCATTATAATGTTTATAAAATGAAAACATTTAATTAAGTCACACCTAGGCAATGGATTAACGGATGGTAACTAGACTCAAAATAAACAAGACCAGCTTGTCATTTCAAAATCTATTTTATTAACTTTATTTTCAAATATAAAGCATTTTTAATTAGGAAATCTTCTTTATTAGCATAAAGTAAGCATCATTTTATTAATTAAATGCACATTAGACTGTCAGTTCAAAACGAATCAACATGAGAAGTATTTAAGCAGAAAGGATTCTCATTCCCTAAATTCTATTTCCCTGACTAAACTTGTTAAAACCTAAAAGGAAAGTCATTAGTTCGGTTTTACCTTACGTGAGTCAAAAGTCCGACAGCATCTCACGCCCTTCAGGATTCAGGAACGAGCCATCAAAGCTCCTCCTCACAAGGGGCCAAGTTTTATACCTTTTCTCCATCTTAAACTAACTAAAAGAATATTTTTTTCTGTGACATTTAGCAATTTGATTGGCTGTCAACTGTCAGTTCATGTGAGCTCATAGCTCTTGCGATCCAAAATCGTGCCTTTCTAAAACGTCTTTGTCCATTGTCCACAAGCGACATTAGCTTCTGAGGTTTTTGCAACAACTTATTAAATATCAGTTTGCTGCTTCCTCAGCTTGGCTTTTCTGCCGCTTCCTGTCCTTTGAAAATATACAACACGGAGCACATCTTGCACAGTTCCTCATTTTTGTTTACTGACGATTATGAATGTGACAAACATTTTTACATTCTTTTGCTGTGCTCGGCTCATCACAACAGGATTCCAAACACCCATTTAAAAGCTAGGCCTCAGGCCTCTTTTTCGAAGAACTAGTATGCAAAGAAACACAAAACTTTAATTAATTTGAGTAATGAAAGTCATTCTGTTCCCCACCCCCTTCACTAATGTTAACCCATTAGATTATGTTATCTAGCGTTAAGCACAATTAGATTCTCCACAAGCCTTTGCCACATAAAAGACACAACATAGACGAAAGCACATTTAAAATAAGCACATGCCATTATTCAAACAGCCGCAATTAATGTTGACAAAACAAATAGACAAAGTTAATTTATTATTTTTCAACAAACTCACAAATGCAACAAAGAGCACATAATGTTAATCCCCATATGTTTGTGAATGCATATTAAACTAGGTTGAATTAGTACAAATCATGCATAAACTCATTAATATTATTAATTCATTATGGAAGTTTAACTCTGCGAGTCAAAAACGCATTTAATTTCTAAAACTCGCTTCATCACTTGCAATGAGTTTCAGCAAAAAAGCAGTGGACAACAAAACAAAAGACAACAAATATACAACAGTAGCAGACTTAGGGCCTCATTACAATGTCGGGCATAGCTTCCTCCGGCCGACATTGTCTCAGTGGCACTCCTATACTTTACAATGGTAGCATGCAGGCCGGCTGGAATGCATGCTCCCATTGTAAAATGCAAGGCGCAGTTCATCCCTGCACCATGTGGCAGGCACATCAAGGAGCCTGCCACAAGGTGCTGGCAACAAAAGGGCCTTCAAGCGGAGGCCGCACATTCAAGGGGGTCCTGCTGGGGGCCCCAAAAGTCATGATCCAACAGCCTTTCTGTGTCAGAAAGGCCAGAACAGAAAGGCTGTGTAATCCCGACATCGTAATTCCTTGGGCAGAATGAGCCTCCCTCAAGATTACTTGCTGCATTCCGACTGACGGACGTGCTCTCCAAGCCTGTCGGAATGGCCATTCGCATTCCTTTCCGACGGAATCCATCGTAATGGGTCGGTCGGAAAGGAATCCAAACGGCATATTACGATGCGGTTGGAGCCGTTTCTTACCGCATCATAATTAGGCCCTTATTTGTTCAATGTGTTCATTTATAATTTTCCTAACAAAATTCACTTTGCAATAATCCTTTTCTTACGTTACAGTAGAACATATTTATACATGATTTGCACTTTATATATTACTAGCAGCCCGCCCCAGCGTTGCCTGGGGCAGAAAGGGGCTGGGGGCAGTACACCCGCTCCCGCCCCGACCCCCTCCCGCACCGACTCCCTCCCGCCCGACTCACTCGCCTCCCCCTCCCGCCCCCGACTCACTCCCGCCTCGACTCACTCGCGCCCCCCTCCCGCCCCGACTCACTCGCGCCTCCCTCCCGCCCCGATTCACTCGCGCTCCGACATTTTCATTTACTGCTGCCTCCTTCTTGCCTCCCCCTGTATCACACAGTCTCAGTTTCCCTTTCCTTACCTGTGCCGCCGCTCCTCACTGCACAGCTGCTCATCACTGCACCGCCCTCCTCCTTCCGTCATCACGCACGTCGCGTAGCGGCCAGCGCTAGGTCCCGGCCGGCGCTACTTTCAGGGGACTACTTTGTTTACAAACTTAATTTTTTTAATTTACTTTTTAAAACATTTATATAGCCTATGTCCATCTACACACCCTGACATTTTCATAGATGTATCGGGTGTGTAGATTGGCGCTGTGGTTCCCGAGTTTACCTGGCCAAAAGGTGCAAGTTCTCTCTTTATAATAGTAGTATAGACTAAAACATTCTATACTAATATAATAAAGAGAGAGCCCAAACCTTTGAGGCGGGAAATCGTAGGAACCACAGCACCAATCGCAACACCCAATATAGCGTTGGAAAGGGCAGTTGCAGCAGAAGGACATAGGCTATGCAGACGCCCACCATATACATTTAAAAGGTAAAAGAACCGTTGCCAGCAAAGTAGTCCGTTGTGGGCGTGTCTGCGTTGTGCTGTGGGCATGTGCTGGGGGCGTGACAAACGCTGGGGGCATGTGGTACGTTCCGCCCTTCATGCCATGTCTCATATCGTGTGCTGTGGGCGTGTGCTGGGGGCGTGGGCGTGTGCGGGGCACGGGATTACGGAAAAAAAACGAGCATTGTGCCCAATATTTCATTGTTTTTTCTTCCCAGGTTCTGTACATTCCAGCTCCGGGTGTGCTTGCCCGGCGCTCCCAGTGAAGTGCACCTGCTTTACTGTATGGAGGTCAGGCATGGCGCTATTCCCAAGGGCTGGAAGGAGCGCAAACAGGGGCCATTGTGCAGGAAATGTAATCTCGCCTTAACTTCCGGTGACACCTGAAGTGCACATTGGAGATTTTCCACTTCTGTTGCGCACAGGCCTCGCGCCACGCACATCCGGACACTAGGCCCGCCTCCACGGAAATAGCAAGAAAGGGACTATCACTCCCCCGGGAACATGTGATGATATTCCGCAAACCAACATCCCGCATACCATCACTCCGCAATTTTTATAACGCGGGACTATTACTCCGCAAAGACATCATTTTTAAAACTTTTACAACGCATATGACTTTATCACGCATGCCATTATAACGCAAATACATGTGTGGTAAAGTCATATACATTGTAAAAGTACATTATTAAAACATCAAATATATGTTTGTATATATGTGTATTTATATATATATATATATATACATTTTTTTAAATTTAATTGAAACATTTATTCTTTTAAATTGCATTATTTATATTATTTTTATTTATTATTTTATTTTATTACCCTTTACACCCTAAAAACGAATCCCACCCTGATCCCTTTAAATACCCCAGCACCCCATAATCATAACCCACCCGTACTCCTTAAAATACCCCAACACCCTTAAACACTAACCCATCTTAACCCTATAAATATACCCTGTACCCCAAAACCTAAACCCATCCCTAAACCCCTAAAAATACCACTGTACCCCAAAACCCAAACCTACCCCTGAACCCTAAAAATACCCCTCTACCCCAAAACCGAAACCTAGCCCTGAACCCTAAAAATACCCTTGTACCCCAAAACCCAAACCTAGCCCTGAACCCTTAAAATACCCCTGTACTCCAAAACCCAAACCTACCCCTGAACCCTAAAAATACCCCTATACCCCAAAACCCAAACCTAGCCCTGAACCCTAAAAATACCCCTGTACCCCAAAATCCATACCTATCCCTAAATCCTAAAACTACCCCTGTACCCCATAACCCAAAACTATATCTGAACCCTTAAAATACCCAAACGCCCCAAAACATATACCTCAGTATCCCCAAACATATACCCCTATACCCATACTTACCTTATCCAAACATTTAAAAAAAACATGCTTTTACCATTCATGCATTTACGACGAATTTCGTTGTAAATGTATGCGTGGTAAAAGCATATACAATGCAATGCCATGCGTTATAACGGCATTGCGGAGTCATGGTACTTTCGTAATGAAAGTATGCGGACTGATGGTATGCGGAAAGAAAGTTGCGGAATAATGGGTGTTTACCCTCCCTCGGTAAGTACATTGGTGGCACGGCGGCCCACATCTCCAGCAACATACTCATATGTTTTCACCACCCATTTGAAAAATGCACAGGTCTCTCTCATTGATGGCCAACACCGACATACACTTTTAGAGACACCTTCCGCCACAATTTCTAGAATTGCGAACTTTAGAGCTGGGGAGCTACGTTCGAATCTCGGCATCAGCTCAACATCCTGTGATTCCAGGCAAATGACTTTGTCTCCCCGTGCCTACCACAAATGAATGTGTTCTTCTGTAATGTAAATTGTGCTCATGCCATGTTGTCGAGTTTGCGCTATATAATATTGCAAGGAAAATAAAGTAGGGAAACTCGAGTTCACACACTACTGAACGCGCACTCTTGAGTGCATCAGCAGTGCACTGTGAATCGGAGCGTTTCACAGGCCTGTCACAGATAAGAAATGCTATCAAAACGAAATCCTACAAAACAATATACTACTGGCCGGCAGCAATTCACACCTGGACAACGTCGGGATGGGCTGCTAGTTCTCCAATAAAGTAATCAAGGGTGGGGAACAACCAATGCAGTCATAATCATAGAAATAGGGATATTCTTCAAATATACTTATGTCAGAGGTCTTCAAACTGTGGGGCGCGCCCCCCGGGGGGGCGTGGATGGGTTCCCAGTGGGGGCGCCAATGACTGTAAATGAAGATGGCCTGGAAGTGCGGGGATGTTTATGTGCTGCATTTCCATGCTGTCTTCATTTACTTCGAGCTCTTGTGAGAAAAGTGATCAGCATGCCATGGGGGCGGAGGTCAGGAAGTGTGCTGGCAGGGTCAAAAAGGTTGCTAAAAAAATAAATAATTTGCAATGCAATAGGTCTCCAATTTGTGAGAGTTAGAGCTATTGCATTGTAAATGATGTTTCTTGAGGAATTGCTGAAAACAAAAGACATTTATGTATTTTTATTTTTGCCGCATTTCAATTCCTTACCTATGTGAGGATTGCTCAAGAATGTATTTAACCAATATCCTGCTAACAGCAACAGTACCAAAACAAGTGCTTCAAAACCCATAAAATATCACTGAGTTAACTGGCTGTATTTATTATGATGCATAAACATCAATAATTTTCAAAGCCCCTGATGCCATGTTCCTTGCCCCAACATCAATAAAAATGCCATGATAACTCCAGTGATTAATGTTCTTTCTGAGGAGAGACCGGAGCTTTGTCTGGAAGTGGAAGTTTCCTTTGACTCATCATAGCGCAGAAGGTTAATATCCCTGCTGCACAGAACATGTCTGATTCAGATCACAAAGTACATACACTATAAATAGGTCAATGGGTTATGGTTTTTAACAGAGAGATCTTTTTGTTACTTTAAGTTTAAAAGTTAAAATATATAGCTGAGTGCTATTAACTGTCATCAAAAGTGCTGCATGCAAACTGCAATGAATATATTACAGCTACATATTTTTTTGTCCAGTTGTTCCTTATCCTAGTATTCCAAAAAGGGTTCATTTGGGTAGAAATCAAGTCTTCTTATTAAAAAAACCCACTCACAATGGTGTTACATTTTAAATTCTGAATGTGTGCTTTTCCAGACCAAGGACTCTTAAACTATACTGCCTACCAGTATGCATGACATGTGACTCCTACACCTTGAAGGCCTCTGTCTTATGTAACATTTCCTATACACAGATTAACACTCGTATGATTGTCTCCATGCAACGTATGTGTGATGTAACATGTTCTGACACCTTAAACTGGTATGAGTGGCGCTATAAAACTAAATTAATCTAAAAGACAGTGGTAATAGAGACTTGGGGGGCATTGTCAAATGGTGGTAGTGAGGGATTGTCGGCGGAGCGGTCATTGAGGGGGGGGAGGGAGGCGACAACAAACATTGTCGCACAGGGCGCCACCAGGACTAAGGCTGGCCCGGAGGCTTTTATTACAGAAATTTCCTTAGACCCGAATCTTGTGGTAGCTGTTTTTTTCTGCTTGAATCATGATTATAAGAAATGTGGTAATTACAGAACAACAGTGTTGGTAAATTCAATTGTTATTTCCTATGAGGTTTAAATGCACACCACACAGGGAGGGACTTGCAGGGCACTGGGTGGATTGGTAGGTACTGCCCTCTTCCCCCCGGGAGATTTGGGAGTGGTAATTGCTTCACAGTACTGAATTCACAACCGAGCAGTTACTCTAGGGAAGCACTGAGCCTACCAGCCAACTCTGGTACAGGGACAATAGGCTTCAGCAGCAGGTTGGGCACTGGGAAAGAGCTGCAGTCAGAGAAAGAGGTATTATTTATAGAGGTCAAGCTCATCAAAAGGCACCAAGGACGAGTTTAGAGGTAACAGGGAAAAGAGCAACAGAAAGTAAGAGGAGAATGGTGGAATGAAAGGAAGGCAGGACGCCGTTCAGGGGCAGATAGGCTGGTTTGGTGCAAAGAAATATTGGAGTCAGGAGAAAAGGCAAAAGTGTTCGTCACTAACGGAAGTTGTAAAGATGAAGTTAAAGAAGAAATTGTTAAAGGGGGTGGGAATTGTTTAGCGGCCAAGGGAATAGTTAATGTTTGTTTGAGTGCTGTGAGGACATATTAATCTGAGCGGCAATAAGCAGATGGTTGTTTTTTTGTACCTGAGCTCAAACGCCCTTATGACAACAGCAACAAGGTGTCCGTTGTGATCCCATCCCAAAGTATGTTTGGGAGAATAAATGGCTCCTGAATCCATTCTCAACATATTTTAAAAACATGGCAGAAATCCACAAAAGAAGTGAATTGTGCAGCAAAATAAACCGCAGCATACATAGAACTAGGTTCACTTAAAAACACAAGTGTGCAACAAGAATGTATTTGTCTTCCTGTACTGCACATTAAAGCAGAACTATTGAAAAGACATAAACCTGTCCTCCAGAATAGAATGTTTGTAAGTACTAGTTTACAGCACTGAAGAATTGGATATGCAGTACTATGCAGCAGATGATGGATTACGTAGCAAATGTGGTAATTTAAGTGGCCTTTTTTTTCTTTAAAAAGGCCATTCATTAGTGAAGCAGGTACTGCTGCCAGGTGTGTAAGTGGCCACTGCTGATTATCAATAATTAAGCAGATGCAGCAGGACTGGGGCCCACAGGTTTGAGGGCCCACTGCATCACAGTTATCACTGTCTACCTTTAAAGAAGAGGCATTGGAGCTTATTTTCCTTTTTAGCATTAGGACCGAGGGCACCTTTGCAGAAAAAAGGGAGACATAGTGTGGGAGCTTTATGTTTTTCTGAGAGGGACCGAGAACCCTATTCAAAATCGGAGTGATAGGGAGGCATGGCTAGGAAGAGGTGAAAGATGTAGAGGAGATAGCCTTCTACTCAGGACTGCTGTTATCAATAATACAGCAGGTGTAGTTGCATTGGGGTCCAAGAGTGGGAGAGGCTACAACACCCCAATAATGGGGAGCAGTATTTTTAGGACCACACATGTCTTTGTTTGATGCATTTGCTGTTTTATAAGTATCATACTTAGTGTGGTTTATGAGCTATAGAAAAGTATTCCTGAAATCATCTCATAAGCCCGTCCCTTGCACACAGCCATGTTCCTCCCGCTCCACCAATCATTGCCTTAAAGTTTTATAGGGGGCCCGACCTCAAAACATTTTGCTTAGGGGGGGCTCAGAGCAAAAAGGTTTGAAGACTTCTGCCTTATGTTCTCAAGTCAGCACCATCTTGGAAATACTATGACTGATCCCCATTTTCTAATCCATTTAATAGTTCATCCAAATGAATAACTTTACTCTGAACAGCCTATTCCCCAAATCTATGTTATTCCCAAAAATTTCACAATTTTAAGTCTGCTTAAAGTGATAAGTGCAATCATTAGATGAGAAAGATAGTGTGTAAAAAATTGGGTTGTTGGTTGAAATCCTATCTTCAAAAACAAACTCCAAATTAACTTGTGCTCAACCCCCAAATAACTATGCACTGAACAGGCAGGCTTCCCTTAGAGGCAATGTGTTAAATATTAGTGAAAACAATAACACCGTGACAACAAACCACAAAGGACCTGCACCAATTTAGAACAATAGAGAAATGTGTAATAAATAAAACAAGACCAAAATGACAAAAATCCATTCAGTAGAACCAGAGATATGCACGTTTTAGGATTTTAGTGAAAATATAACCAAAACGCACAAGGCACCAACTGTGAATATCTGTTCACTTTGGACCTGGACAAAGTTACAAGTTCAGGCAGGCCGCGATGGAGCATGGGCCTGCAGAACAAGAAAACATTAGGTCCCGGTTGCGGATCATTGCGAGGATGGGTACGGTACTGTGAAGTTCCTGCATCATTGTCGAGGATCCCTTTGATGAGGGCTTGCAATGTGAAGTCTGGCGTCAAGGATACATCGCGCAGTAAAGGGGATGCATCAGTTTTGGAGAGCTTTGAGGCTGTGATTCGATGACCTGTGTTGTCATTGAGGCAGTAGTCAAAAAGGGATTTGTGATGCGAGGGGCTACATTAGAAACGCTTCGCACAGGTGGCGGTTCCGATGTGGACTGCGGGTTCGATGCAGAGTCCTTGCATTGAGAGAATCCTCACAGCAGAAGTGATGTGTTGGGAGAATCCTCACTGCAGAGGTGATGTGTTGGTTCTGCTTGGGGTTGAGCTGCGGAGCAAGGAGATGTGTCAGTTCGGCTAGATCGACAAATGGGCTGGCAGAGCACCTGGAGACCCATTTCTAAGGGTGCAGGACTTGGGTGGCACCACTTAGCTTGGTTGGACTTACAGATGGAAGAGTCCAGGTGCCAAGTTCAAGGTTGTTGAAGCCTTCTGTCCCTGAGGCTCTAGTCAGGAAGCCAGCCCACTAGCCTTGGAGTCACACTGGGGTCCTGGGTTCAACAGATGCAGTTCGACTCCTTTCACCCATGCAGGATGGTAGTAGGTAGCAGGTCATCACAGCAGGGCAGCAGTTCCTTCAGAGCAGCAGTCCAGCAGAATGGTAGTCCCTTCTGCAGCACAACAGTCCTTCTTCCTAGCACAGTTTCCACAGGCACAGAAGTGAACTCTGAAAGTGGGAGACGTTTCTAGAAATGTTCTTTAAAGTCTACAGGCTTCCAGTCTTTCCTGACTTCAAACTAACCACAGGGGGTATGCAGCCCTTTTTGTGGAGGCAGGACACAGCCTACTGAAGTGTAAGTTGGGCTGTGCCCAGCTCCCCCCTCCCATCCCGCCAGTAATGGCTCATCCAGGCACACTGAAGCTCTCTATGGTATGTGGCTGTCCAGGAGAATACACAAAGTCTAACTGTCAGCTACACCCAGTCATGTGACCTAGAGACAGGCTACAGGCACCAAATGGATATGGCAAGAATTTGCCAACTTAAAAAAGTGGCATTTTCAAAATTGTAATTTAAATCTGAGTTCATCATAAGAGAGAATTTTTTTATTACAATTCCAAGACTCCAGACGTGAAGTGGGTATCTGTTCCCTTTTGGATGTTACGGCTTATTAAATGTAATGAGGTTACTCTAATGTTGTCCTTTGGGAGAGGTAGACCATGCGATAATGAACAACAAATTTAATAATTTTCACTATTAGGATATGTAAAACTTAACAGTAAATTTGCAACTTTTTAAATACGCTGTACCCTGCCCTCTGTGCTGTCCAGGGCATACCCTAGGGGTGACTTATGTATTAAAAAGGGAGGTTTGAACCTGGTAAAAGGTTTATTTTCATCAAAAGCAGGAGCAGCATGACACTCCTGTGCCGGACGCACAGCTAGATACCAGAATCGTAATAGATTTTCAACCAATTTGTCCATTTTCAATGCATTTTATTCCTTGTATTAAATAGTTTTTATGCTGTTTCTTTACATTTCATCATGTCACATAAGAGATACTATGTATTTAATATCTAATACTGCAGATATTCCAATCCAGGCCTTTTTCTGTAGCAAGAATATATACAAATAGTCCTCAGTGGTAGATATTATTCCTAATGCATTTCGGGCTTATTATTGCCCTTCTTCAGGGGTACACTACAAAATGAAGAAACAAGACATTAGATCATATATTCAAGTCATGATATATTCAAGATGTTTAATCAGAAGCATGCCTCTTTCTAGAACTGCCCCCATTATTGACGTTTTCTCTCTAAACAGCCTGACTACAGGCTACAAGTAAAATACTCAAACAGTCTTCTCCCCACCTCAATGACCTTCCCATAACTTAACTTCACTTCTCAACAGCAACCAGCTTTGGTCATTCCCCCTCAAATCCTTCTATTTGAATACAAGGAATAAAATTTATTGAAAATGACCAAATTGGTTGCAAATCTATTACGATTCTGGTATCTAGCTGTGCGTTTGGCACAGGAGCGTCATGCCGCTCCTGCTTTTGATGAAGTGTCTAAACATGTTTTTTGGGCAGACCATGGTTCTGGGCAGCACGCACACTGATTAAATTGATGATTTTTTGTTTCAGAACATTAGAAGGTAAGTGTGCACTTGGATACCCCCATTTTGGAAAAGGTTTATTTTGCCAGGTCGAAATCACAGATTAGAACTGCACACGCAGGCTTCAATGGCAGACCTGAGACATGTTTTAAAGGGCTACTTAAGTGGGTAGCACAATTAATGTTTTAAAGGGCTACTTAAGTGAGTGGCAAAATCAGTGCTTCTGGCCCGCAAGTAGCATTTAATTTACAGGCCCTGGTGATATGTAGAACCACTGTACTAAAGAATTACAAGCAAATTAACTATGCCATTTGGGGATAAGATAATGTTACCATGTTTTAAGGAATGAGCATATGCATTTTAGCACTGGTTAGCACTGGTAAAGTGTGTAGAGTCCTAAGGCCACTAAAACCGAGATCGGCAAAAAAAAGGGGAGGAAGGCAAAACGTTTCGGGAGAGACCACCCTGAGGCTGAGAGGTCTAACATAGTGCAATAAAAAAGGTGCATACATACAAAGTGCTGTATATAAAAGTGCTTGTGCATAGTGAAATTTCTGAACAGATAAGTAATTTTAACATCCAATCACATGTATATATATTTATTTGTGGTTAATCAGAGAGAATTAGCTATGTCTGTGTGCTATGTGTCTACATGGGAAACCATTTGGTTTAGTTTGGTTTAAACTGGTGTCGCAGCACACCTGGAGTGCACTCCGTGCCTCGGGTGGGGCCCGATGATGAAGCATGCCACCAACTAGGTTGGTGGGTGAGGGCCTTCATACTAAACCAAATGGTTTCCCATGTAGACACATAGCATACAGACATAGCTAGTTCTCTTTGATTAACCACTATATCCAAGGGGAAATGAACTAGCTACTCTAGTTCCTCTCTCTCTCCTTGATTAACAGAGCAAAAATATATATTTATTTACCCAATGATACGCCAATCATGAAAGCAGTCCAATTATTAGGAATGTCATGGGGATTAGTCTGTTCAGAGTAAAGTAATTCATTTATATAATAACTATATATATATGCATGTGTATATAAATATATATATATACAAATATATAAAGTTATATATTTATATAAATATATAAATATGTTTATATATGTACACATATATACGTACATATATACATACATATATACACACACATATTTTTCAACCACAAATCCTCACATTCACTGTGCCTCCATGGGCTGTCGCACTGCTGGCGCGCAGTGTTGACATGAGATACCCCATAAAAATCCACTGTCCATAAATACAAATAACATACCATAATATAACATATATATATATATATATATATATTGCTTCAAATTCACTGACAAAAGCTGTTGATCCTCTGACACATCGGGTGAGGGCGTGCTCACGTTATTTCTGTTTCTCCAACAAAAGATCACGCACACATAAAGAAATGCCGTAACCAGAATTTATTGGCCACAAAACAGAAAAAGACAATTTAGACAAACGTGCTTCGACACTTGGCCTTTGTCAATGTCACATAGGCTGGTGCCTTTTCGTGATTTAAATACCTACATAGCTGTGATTGGGCGACAGCATTAATTCATCAACAGAGATGATGCACTTCAAAAAATGAACATCAGTGACATATAGTGGGTAAACTGACAGCCATCTTAAACTCTAATCGTTAACCTACAACATCAAGTTAATTCATTAAAAAATGCATCTCCTATACAACACATGTATCGAGTCCGCTGACCCTGGTCCAGGTTTCTGGACCAGGGTCAGCGGACTCGATAATTCTCTCGCCTCGGTGCCCACTCTGATCAGCGATCACACTCGGCAACTCTGGGCATTAGCTTGCCTCATCTTCACTAACGGCCCCACCAGACCGCCGGGGATGCCTGGTCTCACCCTGGAGATACCCATTAAGGGACCATCTCTCAGGGAAGCCAGGAAGGGTTTTGCAGCGGTCGAAGCGCCTTGGGACCCTCCGGGTAAGTAGTGCGCTATATAAATGCCTATACATACATACATACATACATACATACCGGAGATTGGAACTGGTGCTGTACTTTGTCTTCCTGTGCGAAGAATCCTCCCTCACTGTCTGCAACCTGTGCTGCCTGATTGGAGCTGACGCTCACTGAACATCGTCTCGTGGCGCTGCCTCCCCCTGACTCGCTGGTGTGAGCGTGAGCTGCACTCTGCACGCTCTGCCTGTCGCTCCCAGCTGGAGTCAGAGGGGTTGAGGCCAGGGTGTTAATTGCGAGCGCACCTAGCCTGGGGGACTGCGAGGACCAGAAATCTTAGCTGAGATCAGCTGGTTCCTCTTCCCCCAGGCGAACCGCCCACGGACACGCCCCCAACGAGCTGGATATAGCTTCGTGACACCCGCTTCGCGGGCGCCACTCACCGGAGATTGGAACTGGTGCTGTACTTTGTCTTCCTGTGCGAAGAATCCTCCCTCACTGTCTGCAACCTGTGCTGCCTGATTGGAGCTGACGCTCACTGAACATCGTCTCGTGGCGCTGCCTCCCCCTGACTCGCTGGTGTGAGCGTGAGCTGCACTCTGCACGCTCTGCCTGTCGCTCCCAGCTGGAGTCAGAGGGGTTGAGGCCAGGGTGTTAATTGCGAGCGCACCTAGCCTGGGGGACTGCGAGGACCAGAAATCTTAGCTGAGATCAGCTGGTTCCTCTTCCCCCAGGCGAACCGCCCACGGACACGCCCCCAACGAGCTGGATATAGCTTCGTGACACCCGCTTCGCGGGCGCCACTCACCGGAGATTGGAACTGGCGCTGTACTTTGTCTTCCTGTGCGAAGAATCCTCCCTCACTGTCTGCAACCTGTGCTGCCTGATTGGAGCTGACGCTCACTGAACATCGTCTCGTGGCGCTGCCTCCCCCTGACTCGCTGGTGTGAGCGTGAGCTGCACTCTGCACGCTCTGCCTGTCGCTCCCAGCTGGAGTCAGAGGGGTTGAGGCCAGGGTGTTAATTGCGAGCGCACCTAGCCTGGGGGACTGCGAGGACCAGAAATCTTAGCTGAGATCAGCTGGTTCCTCTTCCCCCAGGCGAACCGCCCACGGACACGCCCCCAACGAGCTGGATATAGCTTCGTGACACCCGCTTCGCGGGCGCCACTCACCGGAGATTGGAACTGGTGCTGTACTTTGTCTTCCTGTGCGAAGAATCCTCCCTCACTGTCTGCAACCTGTGCTGCCTGATTGGAGCTGACGCTCACTGAACATCGTCTCGTGGCGCTGCCTCCCCCTGACTCGCTGGTGTGAGCGGGAGCTGCACTCTGCACGCTCTGCCTGTCGCTCCCAGCTGGAGTCAGAGGGGTTGAGGCCAGGGTGTTAATTGCGAGCGCACCTAGCCTGGGGGACTGCGAGGACCAGAAATCTTAGCTGAGATCAGCTGGTTCCTCTTCCCCCAGGCGAACCGCCCACGGACACGCCCCCAACGAGCTGGATATAGCTTCGTGACACCCGCTTCGCGGGCGCCACTCACAGGAGATTGGAACTGGTGCTGTACTTTGTCTTCCTGTGCGAAGAATCCTCCCTCACTGTCTGCAACCTGTGCTGCCTGATTGGAGCTGACGCTCACTGAACATCGTCTCGTGGCGCTGCCTCCCCCTGACTCGCTGGTGTGAGCGTGAGCTGCACTCTGCACGCTCTGCCTGTCGCTCCCAGCTGGAGTCAGAGGGGTTGAGGCCAGGGTGTTAATTGCGAGCGCACCTAGCCTGGGGGACTGCGAGGACCAGAAATCTTAGCTGAGATCAGCTGGTTCCTCTTCCCCCAGGCGAACCACCCACGGACACGCCCCCAACGAGCTGGATATAGCTTCGTGACACCCGCTTCGCGGGCGCCACTCACCGGAGATTGGAACTGGTGCTGTACTTTGTCTTCCTGTGCGAAGAATCCTCCCTCACTGTCTGCAACCTGTGCTGCCTGATTGGAGCTGACGCTCACTGAACATCGTCTCGTGGCGCTGCCTCCCCCTGACTCGCTGGTGTGAGCGTGAGCTGCACTCTGCACGCTCTGCCTGTCGCTCCCAGCTGGAGTCAGAGGGGTTGAGGCCAGGGTGTTAATTGCGAGCGCACCTAGCCTGGGGGACTGCGAGGACCAGAAATCTTAGCTGAGATCAGCTGGTTCCTCTTCCCCCAGGCAAACCGCCCACGGACACGCCCCCAACGAAACGTATAAAAATCATATCGCTCCCCGCGACGCGGGACGCGCGCGGGACCAAGCACGGGGATAAGCCCGGGCAAAGCGCGGGCCGTCTGAGGCCGTCCGAGGTCGTACTAGGACGGGATGGGCCACCCTACTAAGCACCTGCTCTTGGTAAGCCAAATTCTCTTCCGACTTGTTCCCCTTACTGGAGTTAATCCTTGTTTTAAAACGACGAGGGAATAGAAATAAGTAAACACCAATAGAAATCGTGGTAACAAAAAGAAATGGGCCTTAAAAAATTACGATCCAGGACTATCTTTATGAAACGGATGGGTACGGAGGACGCTGTTCGTAAATCATCAGACAAATCCATAAAACAAGGTCGCATTACACGGACCCCGGCCATCACTGAATATTTCTCTACTCTAACATCTAAAGGTGAAATTGACAAAGAATTTCACGTCGCAGAAGAAATACCCAACTCACTATTGCATACAGGGTTAGAAGACTGTACGCTCACCAAACTTGGGTCAAATCCAAAACTAAATTTGAGTGACATTGTTTCTGACAATATCCAAAAATCTTTTAATAACTCTCAAAATGTTCAAAACCAGGGTCATGAGGAAAAACACTTAACATCCTCAACGCCAAAAAAAGGCCCTGGAAATACCTGTCAACTGGAAGATCTTTGTGCAAACAACTCCAAGATCACACAAAACCAACCTGAGTTAAAAATAACAAATAGTCCCCCTTTACAAAATAACCAAGTACAACCTCAAACACTTGAATCATCTGTAGACCCTTTTCTCATAAAAACCAACTTCTCAGCTAACATAGCTACACCTATGTCAAAAGCTTTGTTCTCCTTGCATGAAATACTCGAGTCGGTCCTTTCCTTTCTAGGGAATATATTAGAAAATTCAGATCAAACCCTGGATGTACAAATTGGAATCCTTAAGCATCTAGTAGAGGAAAAAAAGAAAAGGAAAGAACCCCCTGAATTGGAAAAAAACCAACTGAACGTCAACGACAATGAACAAAGGAACAATACAAGTTACCAAAACAGCAAAAGAGATATTGAAAAAAATGATTGTGGTACGCAAACATTAGTAGTTTCAAAACAAAAAAAGGAGAAGCTAGTACGACAACATGAAACACCAATATTCTCCCCGTTGATGATAAACAATATCCAATTTTCACAAAGGTAATGAAATCGAATACACCAAAAGATGTAGATATGGATGAAAACACCCAAAAAGTTACTTTTAATAATACACCAGAAAGCAAAAAAGGAGAAAAAATGCATAAATATACTGAGCAAGTAGAAGGAAAAAGAAAGAGAAAAAAACCAATAAGACGTATCCACAGGAGAAAAAATCGCAAGTTAAAATTTCAAAAGTCCACATCTGTCAATAACAAACAAGAAGTACAAGAAATTGAACCCATTAAGCTCGGGACTACTGGTAATACGGAATCTAGTTCAAATACAAGAGAAGAGAAATTGAAACCATTAGATCCGGCTGCAAAGGATTTTGTCTCGTATAAAGTCCCTGAGGAACTACAACATCAAAATAAGACCGAAAGTAATAACAAAGGAAAAAACCAACATGGAGCAGGAACACCATACTCCAGAACATTACAACTTGAAGAACTTTTTCCAATGGACCAAGCACCACTAAATAGAAGAAGAATCATCAATCTACTTCACCACATCAAACCTTTAGAATCCTTGAATAGCAACGAGATAGATCTAGTAATCTTTCCACAACAAGATAATAATAAAATAGCTACAGTAACCTTCTGGTCAAATGTTATACCTGGCATCATAATCAGTGAAAAGGAAACACTACACAAACACGGATACGATGTCTACATAAGAAGGGATTCTAACGAAAACAGATTTCCCCCAAGATATGATGAACAAATATGGAGAACCTCTAACTCTCAATACAAAAATCCTCTGGGAGAAACTGACGTGTCTCGAGCAACATACTCAGGAATCAAGTATACAGGGAATGACACACTGAAGGTAAAAGTGGAAAATGGCGAAAGGCTAGTATGGCAACAAGACCTAAAGGGAAAGGAGTATAGAGAAAGTATCAGATCTTGGTCCTGGGTATCTGAGAACTTGAACAGCAACAAACCCACATCATGTTCGGGACAATCTGTTTAGCAATGGTCTAACAATAATATCATGGAATATAGCGGGAAACACTAAGACCAAATTGACGGAAGCCATAAGTAACCATCCGGATCTCTTAATGCTACAGGAAACCTGGGCTATAAAACCATTTTCGCAAAATAACTATTATGTATACGACATCCCAGCCAAAGCATCCATTCGGGGCCACGCAAAGGGTGGTCTGGCCATTCTATTGAAGGTGGATTATATGTGGGCCCAGGAAATTATCCAGACCAAATCACAATACTTGCAATGTTTAAAGGTCCTTTTAAAAACTCATAATGTAGCAACTAAACAGCCATTCCTGCTATTCAATGTCTATGCCCCTCCGGGCAAGAACTATGATAACACTTTTCTAGTAATCATGGAATCCATCTCACAAATCGTTGAAGAACAATCATGTATTCCATATATAATAGCAGGTGATCTAAACGGAAAAATTTCAAACTCAGAAATTGGTAAATGGATGCAACTTTATGAAGAGGAATTTGCCGATTTCTCAGCCCCGCAATTTCCCCAGGGTGCAAAATGTGACAAAAGAGGGAAATTACTATTATCAACACTACCTTCCCTAAGAGGTGTAATTCTGAACGGAAACATAGAAGGAGACATTCCGGCAACAAACACCAGACGGGGTAATGGAAGCTCATCCATCATTGACTATATTATTTGCAATATGAACATAATGGAGACTGTTACTCACCTAAAAATACAGTTAAGCCAAGAGAGCGACCATGCTCTGTTGATATTAAATTCTGAATGGAAACCTCAAACAGCTACTAACAGGCAGCTAATATTTCATAGAAGTACTGTCGTGGCAGATAGTGCCCAAAGAAGAATCTTCTGGAGTTCGAAAGCACTGGACAGAATATCGACATTGATTGAACAGAATGATCTTTTAAAAAAAACAATCTCGGATGACCCAATAGAAAATTTTGAACATATTATTAATGAGCTAAAAAATCTTCTATTGAATAAACTGCAATGTGCCCCTAAAGGTGTGAATTATGGAAACAATAGCCGTAATAAAAAAACACACAAAATACCCAAAATTCTATAACCAAGAAAACATTGAACAGACTGGTACGCGCACAATATCTGAATCATTCAACGTCAATTAAGAAAGAAATAAATAAATTAAAAAACAAACTCAGAAGAGAAAAGCAGAAAATAAAAAAAGAAATTCAAGATCGTAATTGGGTGGACATACAAGAAGCTGCAAAAGATATGAATCCCCGCAAATACTGGTCCCTTGTAGCTAAACTAACCGGCACGAAAAAGAAGCTACAAGCGATACCTGTTACACCAAAGGACTGGGAAACTTATCTAACAGACCTATATAAAGCGAACCCGATTACTTTTGAGGTGAATAGTTCAGAACAAGATAAAGGAGACGCTGACCCACAAATACAAAGAGTTACAGCTATCTCAGTGGAATGGAACATAAGAAAAGCAAGGAAAACAGGAGCTTCTGGCCCAGACCAGATTCCAATAAAGATCTACCAGGCAAACCCAAGGGAATGGAGTAAGTTGTTATCAAAATTATTTAATTACATTTTTGAAACTGGACAAATGCCTATATCTTGGCAGGGAAGTACCATCATCCCAATACACAAAAAAGGAAGTAAGACAGTCGCAGGAAATTACCGGCAAATCGCCTTAATGGATGCTGCTGGAAAAATCTTTGCAGCAGAGGTTTTACAAAGATTGAAAGATTGGGCCTTCTCACTGAACAAAATTCCTATGTTTCAATCTGGCTTCAGGCCAAAACATTCAGTTACGGATAACATTGCTATAATACAAACAATAATAGACAAATACGTAACAGGTAAATCTCAGGCGGTATACGCAGTGTTCGTAGATTATTCGACTGCGTTCGATCAAGTAGATCGACCTACTCTCTGGCACAAACTCAAGGATCTTGGCATTCCAGATTTACTGCTCCAAACCATAGTGAACCTTCACACCGACACTTGGTGCCAGGTCCAAATGGGAGGCGAAAAGGGCTTAACAGAAAGGATAAAAACAGCTAACGGCCTAAAGCAAGGGTGTCTTTTGGCCCCACTACTATTCTCCCTCTATCTTAGCGACTTACCTAAACAATTACATCAAGGCTCAAACCTATCGCCAAAAATCGCTAAACAAAGCATACAAGTATTACTCTACGCCGATGACATCGTGATGCTTGATCTCACTCCCTATGGTCTGCAAAAATCCTTGGACATTCTTCATGACTACTCAAAAACAAACTTCCTAATCCCTAATTTAAAAAAAACAAAAATTGTGGTTTTTACAAGGAAGAAATCTGCTGTTAAATATTGTTGGAGTCTAGGAGGAGAGAAAATAGAAACAGTAAGCGAATATCCATATCTAGGCAGGATCCTCTCGAAGAATACTACAAATGGAAAACATATAGAAAATTTAATGAGGAAGTCAGAGGTACATACTGAGGCCCTCCTAAGACTATACCAAACAACTGGGAATCGACATTTCTCCTCTTTAATAAAAATATATAAGGCAAAAATTCCTCCTGTATTATCATATGCAACAGAATACATTCCAATGCAACAATGGACCTACATGGACCGCAAAGAGGGCAAAATCCTAAAAAGGATAATGAAAGTTTCTGACTCCACACCAGTCCAAGCGTTACGTATGGAATTTTCGATCACCAGCTCCTATGCCACGGCGGTATCAAACGTAATCAGGTGGAGTTACAATCTTCTCCATGCAAAGGAGGGCACATTAAGACATTTACTGAAACAAGAAATCTTCGAGGGAGTATTCAAAAATCAGACGTTTTTAAAAAATATGACAATTATTTTTCAAATGGCAGAGATTACCCCGGAAATGCTAAAAGGCTGGACAATCGCTCAAATGAAACTTTTTCTAAAATGCTTCACTCCAAAGTTAAGCTACGAACTAGATCACCAACACTGTAAAAAACTGTCAACATACAAATCTTTCGTAGATACTTTGGAGTATAAACAAAATCAACCATATATTGGGTTTTCACTGACTCATGGTGCAAGGAGGACAATCACCTTGTTAAGACTGGGCATCTTACCCATTCTAACTTACACAGTAAGATGGCTGCCAGAGGGTTCTTCTTCGATATGTCCCCTGTGTGAAGGAGGAGAACAAACCCTAGAGCACCTGTTGTTCGTGTGTCCCAACATGAAAGTAATTACTGCACGGACAAGATTCCTTGCCCCTATTTATCGATCTTGCAGAATTACCCGAGTGAGCGAACTAATAGATTTATGTAAACAGCCACCAAATGAATTTGTTTGTTTTAACTTTTTCAAATTTTTTAAATCCTTTTTAGCACTGTATTGATTAAAATGTGTAACTACTTCTTAAAATTTTGTAAAATGTAAATTTGTGGTCCTCTGTTGAGTACCTATACAAATAAAAACTTTTTGACTTTGACTTTACATACATACAACACATGATACAATATGAGCCACGGTATGCTTATTATGTTTAAAATAATTGATAATACACTACTTGTGCATACGCATACTACAACCGTAATCAATTGCATCCCCCTACATTCCTTAAATCCGTGGTTGCCGTATTGTAATAGGCAAAAATACCATTTGTCTGTACACTTTACTCAAATGATGTAATTCCTCATCAATACATCACGTGGATATTTCAACATAAAATAACTGCTGTTCCTGTTTTATTTTCATTTGTTTAAAAAATGCAATTCGGGTTGTAGTATCAGCAGAAAGCCAAGTTATGTGGCCCTTGAGAATAAAATTCAGATAGTTATTAAACAGCCTGATAAGAAGGGAAATATTGTGTTGTAGACCAAGGAGAAAAATTCAAGAGAGGCTTTGAGACAACTCAGGGACAGAACTTGCAATCAACCAATCACAAGGGAGCAATATATGCAAAGTATACAAGTTTTCTATGATTTACTTGACAGTTGTAAATATCGGGGAACTCTTGACTATGAAAAATATCAATTCCTGAGCGTTGAACAGTCACACATCCCAACATTTTTTACTGCTTACTGAAAGTTTGCAAGAATGCTGTGATGCCACCAGGGCATCCAATAGTATCATCCAATGGGAGCCTTCTGAAAATGCCTCAATTTTTGTTGATTTCTTTTTGTTTCCCTCTGTCAAAGATTTAAGTTTGTATTTGAAGGAAACTATGGACTTTAGGAGAATTATTGAGGGCATCCAATGGGAGGCACCAAAGGCAAGCCTATCCACGCCCGTCCGGGCCTCGACCGTACCCAGCGTCCGGAACCCTGGACCTCCTCACTCCCACCATAACTTCTCTGCTGATCTTCGCGCCTTAAAGAGCGCATTGCCATAATCTATTTTTGAGAGAATTAGTGCGGCTATTACTGTTTTTCTTAGATCATGGGGAATGAAAGGCAGAATCTTACGCAGGATCTTCAGTACGAAAAACATGAGGAGGTCAGGAGGTTGATCTGTTCTGCAAAGTTTAACTTGTTGTCGAACATCACTCCCAAGTTCCTGGTCTTGGCAGACGGGAGAGGTCAGCTCCTGCCTCAGTTGGTCACCATGCTTGATTCCATATGGGTGGACTTTTTCCAAACTTCATGACCTCAAATAACTAGTGTCATCAGCTTAAGTGACCAGCGAGAAACCATGCGCTCTGATTAGCTTGGCCAGAGGGGTCATGTAGATGTTAAATAAGGTTGGCGATAGTGCTGAACCTTGTGGTACCCCGCATGGGAGCAAACGTTCTCTGATTTAAGATTGTCCCACCACACCGTATGCTTCCTTGATGTGGGAAAAGAGGAGAGCGGGGTTAGAACTGTCTCTTTAATACCTATTGTCTTCAGCACCCGCGTTAGCACCGAATGGTTAACGGTGTCAAACGTTGCTGATAGGTCAAGTAGAATAAGGACCGCTCTTCACCCCATCCATCTGTTTTTGAATCTCCTCTGTGGCCACAATCAGAGCAGAGTCTGTGGAGTGACTTGGTTTGAAACCATTTTGGGTGGAGTCTAAGAGGTAATTGAAATTTAGATCGCAAGTTAGTTCTTTATTGACCGATCTTTCTAAGATTTTGGCCGCAAGCGATAGACAGGATATAGGCCGGTAGGGTTCTTCAGAATGGGCCTAATATAAGCTTACTTCCATGACAAGGGGAAAATCCCAGAACTGATCACAATATTTTGGAGGCCAGTATAATCTCAAAGGATCAAATAGTCTTGTCCACCTGGAGAAACTACTTTTAACCAAAGCTAACAAATGTAACCTATTTGTAATTAAAAATGTATATTTAGTATACCTAATTTTTAGGTTATGTTCATAGATCAATGAATCTGTAAACTTAGAACTAAGATTATCCACTTTAGGTTCCTACCATATGTGACTCTTTTTGACACCTAATACTTGATATTTGGATGATAGCTACTTATATCCCAGCAATATTAAATAGCACAGTTATCTGTTCGTCGGAGAGTCAAATGATTTTAAAGATTAAATAATGTAAAGTAGTGAAAAGATACAAGCAAGCGTGTGACCAGCCCTATTAGTGGGGAAATCCACTATTCATGGGAGCCCCAGAGAAGCACAGACATCAATTATATCTGCATCATAATTCGTATCCGAACACTCTATCCTCAATTTAAAAGCCATAATTCGGTGTAAATTCGCAGAAGATCCAAACAGACCCGGGGTGCATGCACTGATGACCAAATGAGATCAGTAAAAAATAACCGCAGTCTAAATGGTTGAGGGAGAAACTACTATTGTGATGCCTAAAAAGTCAGCGTGCAGGTAGCTATCTAATTTAGCTGCACGACTTTCAAATGAATCTTTTTAAAAAAGTGTTAGGCACCCCTCCTCTTGTTGGGCTGATCTGCCCTTATTACCCCACAGTCAGGCAGAATAGCTATTAGCTAAGGTGGGATCTAATGCTTCATTCATTCATGTCTCGGTAAAAAATAGAATATCAAACCTATAGTTGTTAATCAGATCAGAGTTCTGTTTTATGTTTGAACGAGAGCACATATTGAGTAGTACACAACTAAGCAGGTTGTATGTGCAGTTGTAAATTGCCATGTAGACTTGACAAAATAAACCTTTTGCCAGGCTCAAACCTTCCTTTTTAATCCATAAGTCACTCCTAGGGTAGACCCTGGACAGCCCAGATGGCTGGGTTCAATGTATTTAAAAAGTAGGACTTGCACTTTAAGTTCTATATGTGAAAAACCCTTACATTTGTTTTTCACTACTGCAAGGCCTACCTCTCCCATAGGATAATATTTTAGTTACTGCATTACATTTTATAAGTGTATTTTCCAAATGGAAAGAGATAAGCAGTTCATATTTGGTGACTGGAGAATCACAATTAAATATCCTAATTTATGGTGAAGTCCGATTTTAAATTGCAATTCTGAAAATGCAACTTTAAGAAAGTTGGCAATTTCTCGCCTTAGCCATTTGATGTCTGCAGCCTGCCTCTGGCACACATGACTGGGTTTAGATGACAGTTGGGCTTTGTGTATCCCTCCTAGGCAGCTACACAGAATGGGGAGATTGGGTGTGATTGGATGCGCTATCACTGGCAGGATGGTAGGGAGGAGCTGGGCGCAACCCAGCTTTCACTCGAATAGGCTGCGTCCTGCCTCCATTCAAAGTGCTACATACCCCCTGTAGTTAGTCTGGAGCCAGTGCCAGGAAAGCAGGGCATCTGTGTATTTCAAAGGCATGCCTCAAGATGCTTCTCCCCCTCTTCAAAGTCACAACTGGGTAAAAATACTGGACCTCAGACACAAACTCCTAACTACCATTCTGGGCCTGTAGGTACTGTGCCAGGAAGAAGGACTGCTGTGCTGCTGAAATGACTGTCACTCTGCTGGACTGCTGCTTTGAAGGAACTCCTGCACTGCTGTTATGACCGGCGGTCTGCTGCCCTCTTGCCTTAAAAGAAGAACTGGACCTGCAACATCATCTTGAACCCAGGACCCCATAGTGACTCCAAAGGCAAGTCTGTTTGCCTACTGATCTGAACCTCAGGGACATAAAAGGCTCCACAACATCCTGAACCAGCCCTTGGACCCAGCTGCTGTGAGATCCTGGCCCCCATGTTGTACCCCCTCAGGTCCTGGACCCTTGATGTGGCTCAGGGAGCTCAAATCAAGCTTTTGGGCTGTTCAAGACTGTGAACTGGCCCATTTACACCGAGACGGCTCCTTGCATCGAGATGCAATGTGAACTGCCACCAGCCTGACCCTTCACATTATAACATCGACTGCTTGTGGGGGACCGCCAATGTGAAACACCAGCTCATCTGTCCTTGACACCATACCTGCTCTGCGCGCTACACCAACAGCCTCCCTCAACGTTCTCCTTTGTCCTCGTGGCCCTATCCACCCGAACAGGACACTTGGCACAAACTTGAGAAGGTAAACTTCAGCTGGACTAATCTAGGTACTGTTGCCAACCTGTGCTCCATCACAGTCGGTCTGAAAATGTGACTTTGTCTCGGTCCAGCGTGACCAGATAACCATGGTTGGCGCTTTATGCTTCTAGGTGCTGGTTAAAGCTTTAATCTTTAAAAATTCATAACTCCGGTTCTCGTGATTGGATTTTATTAAATGTAGCTCTATTAGCTAGCCTGGTGTTGGATCCTTTTTGTGTTGTTTTCACTGTGTTGCTGTTTCAAAGGTTGCACAAATATTTTATACATTGCTCTAAATTAAGCCTGAGTGCACTGTGTCAAGCTACCAGGAGTTTAAGCACAGGGTAATTTGGACTTTTTTTTGCCTTTTTCTGACAAGGGTTGTGGTTACAGCTTGACTAGGGCTCACTCCCCAGTCAACTAGTAACCCAATTTCTTACATTGTCCAATTCATCAACTACATCTCTAGTATGCCAGGTCCCTGTCTGTTAATAATTCCCTCCAGTATGCCAACACCAGTATATTGCAAGGACCAAAGGCAACTTGCAAGCATACAACATTCTTACTCATGCTAATTTACATTCACTAACTCACACTCATTCTCACCCACCCACTCCTATTCAACCATTCTCACTCACTTGCACTCATTTATTCTCACTCTCATGCGCTCTATCTTATACTCACTCACACATTGTCACACTGATTAACTTCCAGCTACTCACTCACACTGACTTGCACTCACTCTTACTCTCCACTCCATCATTCTCACTCACTGTGGCTCACTGGTAGTCACTTAGGGCTAGATGTAGGTAAATCTAATTTACCGATTCATAAATACTGAATTTTACCGATTCGGTATTTATGAATCGGTAAATTAGAAGGAGGCAGATGTAGGTAATTTTTAAATCACAATTACCGAATCTGTAATCCTTGATGCCCATAGGAATCAATGGGAAATACCGATTCGGTATTTACCGAATCAGTAAATACCGAATCCTGCAAGGGTGCAGGGGGTGTCACTTTGACACCCTCTAGCACCCCAAGTACAGGCTTGTGTGACATGTGGAACACCTCCATGCCCTAAGGGCATGTCTGTCTGTCACATGGCACAGGTGTGATTTTTGATTTGATTTGATTTTAGGATTTCTAAAGCGCGTAGCTACCCATTGGGCGTCCCAGCGCTAACATAAAGCTTGACATACCTCCAGTAGGTGGAATTATTTGGGGAACAACCAGGTTTTTAGCAGTCTGCGAAATGCGAGGAGATTGTTTTCTTTCCGTGCATGCACACCTGAATTCGGTATTTTACCACACAATAGGATTGTGTGGTAAAATACCGACTCTTAAGGGACTGTGGCACTCTTAGGAGTGCCAGCTACATATGGATTTACCGATTCGGTAAATATACCGATTCGGTATTTTACCGAATCGGTAAAATTACCGAATAGGCCCCCTACATCTCAAAAGCCAAATACTGGTCGGTAACGGCCAAAATCGGCCGTTACCGACCGGTATTAGGGCTCCTACATCTGGCCCTTAGTGACACTTAATCTCATGTTCCAGTTTTTATTACACTAATAGTCAATAATATACAATTATTCACTGTTAGCGCAAATAAAAAATGAGCTGAACAAGAAGGCAAAGCTGGCCTTTTCTTTTTGGCACTGACTTTGCCACCTCTGTGGCCAGGGGTCGCAAAGGCAGTTCCACAGGTCGTAGTGTGCAGGCCAGGGGGCGCAGTTTTGACCCATGGCAACCCCTAAATGATGTCAATAAAGGGTAGCAGCATTGCGGCAGCGATGAGAAGGGCTGTAAGTGAAAGGGTTTACATAATGTTAGTGCCAGACCTCCTCCATTTAATTAGAAAATGGACTGCCTATAATCTACAGTTTTCCGAATACCATAAATAATGGATAATTCGGGTGATCTGGGCTTCAGGCAAAACTATGTGGCCAGGTTTTATTGGGAGTTCGTTAAAATAAGTTCTAGAAAGATTTTTATGAAAAAGTTTGGTTCCACATGACAATTGGTAGCCTGCAGTATGTGGTCTACTCAGTGTGGTGGGAATACATGAGTGGTAAGTGTCTTTTTTTTAAGCAAAATTGAGGTATGCTATTCAGAATTCAAATTGTGGGACTTTCTTACCTTCTGTGGGGTTTGCCTTTTCAAGGGCTATATTGTGGAAATTGTAGGCCACTTACTCGTCCACTACAAAAACAATGCAGCAATTACAGATAAAGTCTTATTATCTTGTGGTGGCTAGAGTTAAAAAGAATCAATGAGGCTTTGTCCTTTTCACCAGCTTATGGGAATCCGTAGACTGCATGAGCTCTGAGCAATTGAGTAAACAAGCTTGCAAAATTGCATTTTAATGTTAAGTGATTTTAATGCATAGGTTAGGCTTTTTCTGCTGTGAAAGGGTTGCTAATGGTGTGTGGGAATGTGCGGTTTGGTAAAATGAAATTATGTATGATATTTATTTTAAAATATTATTTAATTTATAATGACCTGGGTAATACGCTTTCCTATAAATATTTAAACTCTCTTTATATGCACTTAGATCTGGTGTTTGAGGACAAAAATATCAATAAAACGAAGCTGTGTTGTCATACCTTCCATTGGACAACCACAAAAAAAAGAAAATATGTAGGTAAAAATCTGCGATTTTACTATGCAGTTCCCTCCGTGTGCATCTTAGCATTTAGTAAACCTAGTGCAACACAGTCAGCAATTATTTAAAATTAAGTCCACAATGTATGAAAAAATGAAACAAAAAATGAATTGTATGTTCTATTAAGCATAATATTCAAACACTATAAAAATTGCGTGAAACAACCAGGTGCCACGCATTAAGAAGCATATGATTAAGAAATAGTACTGTAAGGTTTTGAAGTAGCCTTTCGATATTCGATCAGGTTGTTCCAGTATTCAGCCAGCCTTTGGGGCTGAGTCGCAGCGAATATCTGTACATTTCCTTAGCAAGTTAACTTCTGCTTTTGTAGTAACTTTGTGTGCTCTTTGGAATTGAATAAAACATACATGAGTAACCTCAGTGAATCTGCTGCAGTCACAATTTCCCTGGACAATACACATTTATAAGCTCTAACATATGCATAAATTAACAACATCAAGCATATATAGTTCTGGGTAACTGAATCATAAAAGTACATCAGCACAAACTTTTTCTTTTTTCTCCCCAGGGAGAAAGTCCTTCCCCTACTTTCGCACCTATTTTGGCTGTATTCACTCCCCATTCATTAACCTGAATACAGATTTACTCTCTTCTCAGGAGTAAATCTCCAAGTGTGATTTACAAAGATGTGTAAGCATACACAAAATCGCACTCTTCACCAGCTGTGACAGACCACCCCTGCCCCCATCTTAGATCACACACTCCGCAACGCTGGGAGCAGATTTACTCATGTGTAAGAGTAATAACATGTGTGATTAAATCAATTTACAGGTGTATATTCATGTTAAGGACTCTCGAAATAATTGAGGAAGTCCTCTTAGAAATGGACTGGGAATACCAAACACCCAGAAATGTAGTTATGCAGTGCTGTAAGTGGGCCTGACCAAAAATGTATTTGAGTTTGAAGGTACCCTGCTTTTGCAGAAGCATGGGACCAGCATGGGCAGCACGTTTGCGTCGAGCATTGCCAGCTTTTATGTCCATCATCTGGAAACAGAAAAGATTTTAAGCCCTCTAAACCCTTATCTAAAACACATAACACTATGAAAGATGTTCACTGATAACATGCTGGTTATCTTGGAGGGTAATAACCCGACTGCTAAAGAATTTTGGATCTGGCTAACACACAAAAAGAGTTTTTGAAATTCACATACACCTTAAGCAGCAAGGAACTAGTATTCCTTGACCTCAATATAACAGCTCACCAGGGCACCCTCAGAACCAGTACTCATGAGAAACCAATGGCAACAAATTGCTTACTACTTTATGACAACTTACATCCATGCCACTGGAGGAAGAATCTCCCTCTTGCTCAAATTTTAAGACTGAGGAGGAACTATTCAGATGTAAAGGATTACAAAGATTACAGGAGTCTGCTTTGGACTTCTCCGTACCTCCCGAAGAATCCTTCCCCTGCTCCCGGTTCAGTCCAGGAAGCTCCTAGTTCAGGGATTAATATTGGCAAGACTTGACTATGGAAATACCCTTTACTTGGGTGTGCCCAAGAAAGTGACGACTAGACTACAAGTGGTGCAGAACGCAGCTGCCCGGATTCTAACGGGCACCAACAACCGATGCTCTGCTAAACCGGCTCTTCGGGCTCTCCATTGGCTGCCAATATGTGAAAGAGTGCAGTTTAAGGCCCTCTGTTTGACCCACGAAATCCTGAACGGCAAAGCCCCACCCATCCTCAAAGATCTCATCGTCTCCTACATCACCAATAGGACACTTCGTTCCACGAATGCACACCTGACTCTGATACCCAAGATCAAGAGGGCGAGATCAGGGGGACGTTTGTTTTCATACAACGCCTTCAAATTATGGAACTCGCTCCCTCTACAGATGCGAGCACAATCCAAACTTTCTGTATTTCGTAAAGAGCTTAAGACCTGGCTGTTCCCATAAGACTCTCACCACCAGTCGTTTATATCTATCTCTAGCGCTGGGACGCTCACGGGCAGCCACGCGCTCTATAAATTCTTAAATAAAAAAATAAATAAATAAAGTACAAGCAGGCCATTTGGCTACTAAACTGGACACTAGACAATACCCACCAAGAATAGTTGCACCAGCTATGAAACGGGCATCTAAGAACAATAGGAAGGCCCTTTTGGGCCAGGCCTCCTCATGGAATAATCTTCCAATATACCTTAGAACTTTGACCAGTCTCCTGGCCTTTAGGAAAGCATTAAAAACATGGCTTTTTCATTAAATAATATCGGTGTCACCTCTTCCATTCTCTGATTGTTTCAGCACGACTTCATACAGCGCCAGGACACCTTCGGGTGGCAGTAGCGCTCTAAAAATGTCAATAACAATAACAATCAAAAGAAAAACTAGAAAGGCCCATCTGCATCACCACTTTTAATATAGCCGAAGACAATGTGAGCAAAATCATAAACAAACATTGGTGGATTTTAAACAGTGGTCCGCTTAACTTTCCTAAACCTATGTTCTCCTATAGACAAGGACAGAGTTTGAGGGACTTCCTAGTACACACACCCTTGTAATTGACAACAGAATCAAGACTGACACAAGGCACACTATACCCAGTTGCAGGCTGTGAGAAGTTGACCTGCTATGTGATGTCCACTATTCTAGTGGGCACCCTGTATAAGTCCAAACAACCCTTATGGTGATGGTTGTAAAGTCAACCTTATAGACCAGCTATCCTAGTGGTAGCATGGACAAAGCAGTCTTAGGCTAATACGTCAGAGAGCATGTGAAGCCAATTGTTTTACCAATAATTATCCCATGAATACCAAATGAAAGGACACCACACAAGGTATATATCAAATATATATGTATTTATTACTAACACAACCCCTCTGCACTCTTTATGAGGTCAGAGTTCGAGATACAGCACAAGTTACTCAATAAGTATACTATAAGTTGCACAAATACAATTCTGCCCTAGGGGCCTCACAAACCATATACTAAGTAAGGGGTATAAGAACCACTTCAGGAAAGGTGAGTAGGCCTAGGGCCTAGGAAATCGCTGAGGCCACACTGAACAACCAAGGGTTAGGAAGTAGGAGTCCCACAGGATGCGTGAGCAGTGTCTAAACACACACGCGGGTTACCATAGACTTTTAATGGGAACCTAAAAGTTACAAAGTAGTTGATTTTGGACACTTCCCGGTGGACTACTGGAAAACCCAGTTAAACTAGGACACTTGGATAGTTATTACTCACGGGAGTACCGGAGTATTCTAGTTACCTCACCCAGGGAAGCTGGGTGCATAGGTGTTCTTTCGTGTCGGGTTTCGTCGATCAATCCTATGGAGAGCTGCAAGAAAGTTCTGCAAGCAACCAGGAGGAAAGTGTCCAAATGGATCCAAGGGTTTATCGGAGCAGTGAAGAACCTGAAAGCAGAGGGGACAGAATCTGGGTCACTACCCAGTGACCAGGAAGGAACAAGGAAGGAACAAGGCGATGTCGAGATGCAATCAGGTGAGGAGATGAAGCTTGTCTCTGCAGCCACGTGAACCAGGAGGCGTCGACGACAACCAGGAGATGGAAACGGACTGTCCCACAAAGGATCTAGCTGTTGGCGGTGTCGGTATCTGGATTGGACCCAACAAGCCTTGGCAAAGGCAATCCACTGTGGAAGGGAAGATCGGCTTCTGTTCAGACCAGCAAGGTCTGGGGCACTTCCCCTTTACAGGAAAGCAGGAGCAAGCGCGGAGCAACCAGGCAAGCAGTGTTGTTTCAAAAGGATGTCTTCAGGAGGGCCACTATCCAACAGGCTAGCAACCGCAAAGATGCGTCAAGGAGAAATGCAGGCACAGGCCCCACGCGGCACTCGTGGAGTATGGAGGGCTGAGCTTCAGTGCACTTACTGCTTGGTGTTGGGGCTTCTCAATCCCCAATGCACAACTTTGAGGACGCCTCAGAAGCAGCACAGTTAGCAAAAAGCAGGTACTGCAGGAGTTCCAGTCCCACTTCTCTTGTGTCCTCCACGGGTCTCAGCTTTGCTGTGGATGTGGGTCGGAGTCAGAGAAGTCTGGAAGTCTAAAGGCTGCATCACTAAGTCTTCGGGTTCTGGCGGGAGCGTCGACAAAGCAAACAGGCAAGTTACTGTTGGTGCCTGTTTGCACAGGGTGGTCACTCCTTGACCACAAGGGAGATGTCTTCAGTCTTCCAGTCGAAATGGAACGTCGAAGGTCCAAGAGTTCATTTCAGAGTTTCTTCTAGGATAATCTAATGTCTCTAGACACAGCTCCTAACTTTATACTAATGTAAGGGGCTGGATTACCTGCTAGGTCCCTGCTATGGGTGGAACCTGAGAAGGGGGTGGTTACACCCCTTTCTCTTGGTCCTGTTTTGCACCAGAGCTGGGGCTGGAGTGCCCCAGCAACTGGTTTGAACCGGGCTATGCATGGAGCACCTTGAGTGCCCCAGGCAGTGTCTGGAAACAGCAGCTTCCATTGAACCCACCCTGCCCCAATCCACTACAGGCTCTCTGGGGAGGTGCCAGCACCTCCCTTGACAGGAAACCTATTGTCCAGGCCTCTCCTGCCGTAGTTTCATCCAGCAGCAGGAGGTCAGACTTGTGTCTGTGGCAGCAGCATCCATTTTGTGATGCTGAGGCTCTGTTTAACTTTAACCAGGTAAAGCAGTAACTACATGTCTTCTCCCTCTAGAAGGGTGGAATGCTACCCCCACCACCAGGACTGGCGGGGGGGGGGTAGTATTCTAAAGTGTTTGACACCTTACACAACATGTTTTGATAAAGTCAAACCAAAGTTAGCATTAACCGCGAGGATTATAATGCACTTAAGAGTATATGGTATGGATATTTCATAGAACAGCTATAAGGACATGGTTCCGAAAGCTGCAGACAGGCTCAGCTCATGGTAGAGTACCATCTCACATAAAACCAAGCACTCTGCCTTCAGGATTGTCAAGGCCTGCCATAGGAGTGACTCATAGGTATATATGTGTCTATATATGAGGGTAGATATAGGAACACTATATTTAAGCAAGGGGTGATTACACAACCTTGCCCAAGCTGAGTGATCAGCCTGTGGTGTCGGTTTGGATGGCCAGCCAGGGGTGGCATAATACATGCTACAGCCCCTGGTAGGCCTTGGATGCACCTATGCCCTGGGTACCTATGGTACACTATACAGGGGCTCATAAGGTGACCCAATACCCAATTGGATATGTACCTAAAGTACATGGAGTCCATTTTACAGAGAGAGCAGATAGCCTGGGGCCCTGAATAGCAGGATCCCAGGCCAACTAAATAAAAAACCAGCTAAACACTTGTCAAAAAATTGGGGTAACCATATAGTCAGATATCCACCTTCCTACATAGGCCACTACCAGTCTGGCGGGTGCTACGTGTGTCCCCTAACAAACGGTACCAAATCAGTACTTTTTACCAACACCACATGGGAACTGAGGAATTTTACAAACTGCAACACTCAAAGAGTGGTATATTTGATCAACTGTCTGTGTAACCTACAGTACGTAGGTAAGATCACACTTAAAGTAAAAAGAAGAATATGCGAATACAGAAGGAACCTCAGAGGTGGATTAACAACAACAAAAATGCTATCTCACTATATTGAGAAGAAACATACAGTGAAAGACTACCAATGGGTAGTTTTAGAACACCTACACAATAAAGTGAATTGTGAATCCAGACTTTTTTTTTTTAAAGAGCAGCGCTAGGTGTTCAAACTCAAGATGCATGCAGAGGGGACAGAATGATAATAACCCTTGGGGGTCATTATAAGGCATAATTCTAAACTCCATTGATCATACCTTTCTGTTTGTGTCTTTTTGACCACTATATTAATGAGTGCATATCTAACACATCTGGAGAGACTACGTCCCTGTATAATATAGCCACCACTGGTGAAGCCTGTCTGTTATTTAGCCACTCACTTACAAAAAAAGATGCCAACTGCACTTTCTGGCCAGATCTCCCTGAACAGAATTAAGTTCTCTACATAGATGATAAAAGTTATGGGTATATGTGGATACCCATAAACTTGTTTTATCTCTTTTTATCCATCCAGCATTGTGTTTATAGACAGAGGGATATCTCTCCTCTGTAGTTTTACAGCCATTTCACAAACTCTCAGGCCTGTACACAGACACTGGCCATCACATTCACTGCCCCTCTAGTATGAGGGAAACCAGGAAGTGGTCCAGTCGTGGCTGCCATCTTTGTTGGTGTGCAGTCTCTACCCTTTCTGGAACAATACACCGTGCAGCGGGCACGCACCGCCTAGATTGACACAAGGTAATATCGGGGCCCCGGTACACTTTATACTTAGTTGATTTGCCGAGGGGAGGCTTTGTAGTTGTGAGTACGGCATAGCAGTTTTGGATGCCAATGCAGCATTTTTTCTTTGTCAAATTGAGCCATGTTGTATGATCACAACGCGATGGCCATGATTTCGTTCCCCCGTAGTGTGTGACTAAAGGCTCACCTTTACCACCGGATGATCCATGAAGCAACATCTCTGCCTAATTACCATATTTTGTGTTTTGTGCAACATTCACTTTTGTGTATTGTGCATTAAGGGGGTCACTGGAGTATTAGTTGTGCTCACCTCAGTCAATGTCATGTAATAGCTCACAGGACAAGTCACGACGAGGTGTTTCTATATGTTCTAAAAAACACCTTGTCGTGACTTGTCCTGCGCTTCTCTAGTCAATCAATGTAAGCATGTTGTATTTCTATGTTCTGACAACTCTTGGCAGGCTAACTCTTTCATGAACATATATTACAGGTTAACAAGCAGTGACACCTGGTAGGGGCAATTACTTTCTTATCATTAGCAAGCAGAGTGCATGCAGTCGTTTTGCACCAGCACAATTGTAGTAGTGGAATCAGGGAGTTAGATCCTTGGTTCTGAAGAAAAGCCTTGAGGATTGGCTTGAAACATGTAGATCACTATAACGGCAGGTACATTATAACCTACACTTTCTAGCTCTTTCCCCATTTTGTAACCTTATCACCAGGAGGACGTATTAAATAGTATAATTGACTACCAGGAAGGTATTTTAATCTCCACTCAAAACCCCTTCCACTCCTATTTCCTCTCATCATTTAGAGTATACCACGCAATGCACCCACGTAATACGCAGGTCACAGCAGGCCCTGTTCCGCAGCGGAACAGGATGAACCATATGATGAAGCATGCCACCAAGGGACAACCCAGGTTGGGGAGGGTTATATAGGAAAACCAATAATTTTCTCCCCATCCCGTGGAGGGTTAGCATAAAAAGTACAAACGGGCTCTTTTGTTTCCTAATATTTATATCAGGCATGCCATTGCCTTTTTTCTGTTCTAGCCCCTTCCCTTACACCTTATTTTCTTCCTTCATTTTCTCGTTCCTAAAACTCCTTCCTACCTGTTTTCCTTATTACTTTTTTCCACTCTTCATCAATTTCATCCACTTCCTCCCTTTCTTAGCTTCATTTCTTTCTTCCTTTCTCCTTTCCTTTCTTCCTTTTTTGTTCCAACCCTTTCATCCTTTCGCTTCTGCCCTCCCTATTTATTCCTATCTTCTTTTTCTTTATCACCTTTTACGTTTGACTTTTCCTTCTTCTTCCCCCTTTCTATCTTTCCTTCTATTGTTATTTCTATTTTTAATTCATTAGTTTTTCCTTTTTGTCATTTCCCTACTTATTTTCTCCCTTTGCTTTCCTTTCCTTTCCTTTCTTTTCGTTTCTTTCCTCTTCTTTTCTTTTCTTTTCCTTTATTTGTTACTTTTTTCCTCCCTATATCCCTACTTTCTTCCTTGATTCCCTACCCCTTTTCTTCTTCCAACATCCTTTTCTTGCTACAGTTCCTCTTCCCTTCTTTATTCACTATTCCACTATCTCCTTCGGTCCCTACTCCCTACTCCCTTCCTTTTTCTTTTTCTTTTTACCCTTTCTTTCTTCCTTTCAGAATTTCTTCCCTCCTCCCTTTCCTTCCTTCTTTCTTTTTTTCTCAGTCACCTTTCTTTCTTCATACCCATCATTCTTTTTCTAACCTCCTTTCTTTATCTTCCTTCCTCAGACACTGACTCTACATTTTTCTCTCATTTTTCTTTCCATTTTCAAAATGTTTCTTTCGTTCTTGCTGAGCTTTCCTTTTATGACACACCAGCCTCCTCCACGCCACCAACTTTGTCACAATTTTCTTTGTATGCTCTCTTCTTACTAAAGTTGAGTAATCCTGTAAAGAGGGTTTTCTTTTTACCCAGATCTGCCAGCATATGCAGTGAGCAGCTCTCCAATTGTGACCGCAGTTTATGGAGTAGAGGTACACACCACCACTGGGTGCGCAAAATGATTGTTTGCCAGGTATAATTTAAAGGCCTTTACTGAAGAAAGATCTGTCTTTAATCTAATTTTAAAATACATATAACATTTTTACATATAACAAAACAAATTAATGCAGAAAATAGGCACAGCAAACGAAAAGCTGCATTAAGAATCAAATTACGAGCTCCAAAAATGCCTTTTCACATTAAATTGAAAACATTCAAAAATGTAATTAATTAGAAGATGTAAAACAGAGGTACGTTTATTCCATAGCCTTTCATCAGCCACAATGAGGTCCCCATGATGAGGAGTCTATTGGTTGCTGCAGAGACACTGTGGGGCTAGAATGTAGGAAAGAGGGAGTCAGATTCAATTCTATTTCTGAAGTATGCAATTTTCTGATGGAAAAAATGTACAAGAGTATTGCAAAATTCCTATGAAGAAGAATTGAATTGGCTCTATTGTGATGTTTAATTACATCATTCATTCAGGTTTCATAGTATTTGTGGTCTGCTATCCAGGTTGCTCTATTACAGGACCTAAGATGAATTATGCTAACTATTTTAAATCTATGTTTACTTTTTTTCCAGGCATCACTCTTTTTGCTTTAGGCTTAATAAGAGATCTAGCTTTCAGAGATACTATTTGTTTTCCTTTCAGGGATTAGTTTATCAAAAGTCAATGTACATGTATAATTAAATGTATGTAAAATATCTGAGGGAAAGGCAAATAAGGACACTAAAACTCAAATATGTGTAATATAATGCTAATACTTTAAGGGCTCTATAATTTCACCATATGATATGACAATTAAGGTTGCATATGGTAGACCTGTTTTTCTCTTTGGTTCTTAATATTAGCAATTTTTGCTAGTTCGACACCCCTGGTGGTGGGTGTATAACAGGACAATAGTGCACCTCATACGAATAATTGTATATAATTTATATTACACGTATACGTGCTTAGAGAACTGTATTACTTGTATGTGCGGACGTTTTCTCTGCTAGAGAAACACTACCACCACATATCCGTATTGCATGGTAGATATCTGTGTGTCAGTATAAAATAAAAGTGTGACATAATCAGATTTAAAAAAAATGGAACCATTGTCTGATTTGTGGGTTGTAAGTGAAAATATAAAACCAAAGCTATTATGTCACCCCCAGTGTGGTAAAGCCACATACCTGTTAAATAAATTCATTGAAGTCAAGAAGCACTAAATTCCTTTACTAAAGCACAATCTGCTTCTAATCTAATTTTTAAAAATCGTAGTATTAAAATCTGTTTACCTAAAAGCAGCAAGTTGGTGCAAAACACATTGCATTCTGATATAAACAAATTACTGTACTGTGGATGGAGATTTCACTTATATGACATAGGTGCAGCCCACTGTGGTTTCATTTAACAATCCATTTTTTCAATTCAGGAACAGGATTAAGATGTCAACTATCAGCAAGTGAAACAACTGGAATCTAAATGTGCTCCTTAATCACCTCTTTTGTAAGCACAGGTTTGACATGAAGCTTGATCACAATGTGGGAGGTTTCCTTATTACCAGCAGCTGAATATTATCCTCACAAATGAAATTTGCTATGTTTTGGGAATGTTTACTGTTGACCTGGCGGCAAGTAAGGCAACATTTGGCATAACATTAAAATTCAATGGTATCTCAGCCCCTACCTAAATCTCTCAAATAGTGCAAAGCATTGAGATATTTCTGTTTGGCAACGTATAACAACCAAGAGGTGTTACTCAGATCAGCTCTCTCAGCTTTACACATTCTCAAATAGCGTCCTTAAATTCAGCCTTTTAATGGACGCTTAGCAGAGCTGGACTGGCCGTAGCAGGCACCGGGTGTTTCCCCGGTGGGCCTCTAGGGTGGGGGCCAATATTTGGCTCCTGGGGGCAGTGGCGTAACAAAAATTGAAGGCCTCCCCTGCATGGTACACAGAGGGGCCCGCTCCGGATTTAATCTGGAGGCTGTCAGACCTGAGTACAGTGCCGAGGGGGTTCCTTGCTGCTCGTGGGCTCTGCCGCACCGCGGGGGCAGCGGGGACCTGTGTTACGCCCCTTCCTGGGGTCGTTTTTATTACAGGGCCGTTTCTCCATCATAGCTGCAAAATCGTCCCCTGTAACAAAATCGTCCGAAACCGGCCCTGGCAACCAGCTCGGCCGCTCCCTGGGGGGCCGGCCGAGCTCTTTGCCAGGGCCAGTGTTGGTTCCCAGTCCGGCCCTGACGCCTAGGAAATGAATGCCCTAGGGACATCTTTTAGACTGCTGTCATGTGGAAGCTAGAAGGCTGCAATGCCTAAGAGATGATCGCCCCCGGGATCTCACTTTAGACTGATGTAATGTGGAAGTTAGGAAGCTGTGCAGAAGCAAATAGAAGCAAATGGTTTCATAGAGAGCATTGCATGGTTTCTACATGAAAGACCAAGTCTTTGGTAACAGAGCATCTTAGTGGCCAATGTCCAGTTTGTGCTATCCTGGCAATCTAGATACAACAGGAGCGATGCTAATCCCCAGATTTCACTGTACCCCTTGCCAACCATGCAAAGATATTATGCTTGGCAGCAGTAGAGTTGGAGAATGGGGAATGATCAAGAGACAGAGAGAGAGAGAGAGAACACAGGCATGAGATACAATAAAAGTACACTTGAATATCAGTGTCATAGCTCAGTGCTTGGCCTCCCTGCATTAGTTGCTCTCCTGGTGTGATTCTGTTTAACAACCAATGCCAATTTTCAAGTGTATTGGGAGACACACAAAATATATCATCACAAAAATCAAACAGTTTGTCTGCTGAATACTTTCTCACAGGATTTTCCTAATGAGGAAGATGTAAATACTATTAAATGGAGAAAACTCTAAAAAAGGATAATTAATCCCTTTAAGGTCACACTTAATTAACAAAGCTTTACAACTAATTTTCAAGCCTTGATAGAGCGGTATAAACCACAAAACCCATGTTGGCTGTGGCTGTGTAGTGAAATGAAAATCCTGATGAAACTTGGCAGAGACAATGGATACCTTCACCCTGCCAAGTCTTACAGCTGGGCTCCATCTGTACTGCAGAAGCTTTGATATTCTAAAATGAAAACTAGTAGATCAACACTCTAAATCCAGTTTACTATTACCATAAACAGTCCATAGACATTATCTCTGTAGTTCTAACCCTCTTTAACTAGTTGAAGCCTGTGACTTTTTAGAGGTAAAGACTTTTTAGAGGTAAAATGCAAAAGAGCCACTAAAGTATGTGCAAGAATAACCTTTGCTATGATACAGATTTCTCTGTAGAAAACTACCTTCAATATTTTCATAAATTAGACTGCGGCCCCAATGATTCTCAATTTTACAAGTTCATAAGATGCAACACAATGAATACATATTAGTATTGTACATTTCCTCCTGCCAATAATCAGTCACTTCCCCCACCACTGCCAATGCCTTATGCCAGCAGTTCATAATTGTTTGACTTCTGTGGACCTCCACCGAATCACTAAAAAAAGTTCATGATGTGAACATCAAAAAACATACGCAAAACTACAGATACTGATTTACATCAAATAAATACACACATGAAATGTTTTCTTTAATTCACAAACAAAGAAATATACAAAAAATCTAAATTTTAAAGGGAAGGTTGGAGCTTTTCAAATTTTGGTTTTATTTCTAAACTCCTAATGCACCCAGTTTTTTTGTCAGAATGCACTAGTGCTTCAATTGAGGCCACTAATCTTGCATACTACTGTTAGCTGTAGTTGTGCAGCTCCCATGAATCAAGCTAAGAATAGAAGGTTAATTTTAAGCCTCAAATTTCTTCACCTGTACAGAACATTTGAACTTTTTACATTTTGATTTGTGTACATAATTGTTTAACCCCTTGCGTGCTGGTGACGGCTCCCGTCCGTCATGGCACACAGTGCTCGTGTGCTGATGACGGCCGGGAGCCGTCACGAACAAGCCCGCGATCGGAATGTGCCGCACAGGAGCGTAATTCCGGCCGCGGGCAAGGGGTTAATCTGCTAACATTACTTTGTTTTCTAAACAGTTGCAGACCCCCCTGAGTAGGTGTCTCAGACCTCGAGGGTCTGCAAACCACAATTTAAGGATCACTGCCTGGTGCCATATTTCACTCATAGGATAACAAACTCTGTACAAGTCAGGGTACTTCCAGTTCTATATTGAAAGATTAAGTGCAGAGTAAAAGTTTAAAATCATTGGAAGGATGACTCCAATAATAAAGTACTATATCAAAGTTTAAATATGTGAGTTCAAATATTGTCCTAGAATACCTCTCTGTATCCAAAAGTTTCCAAACCTGATAGTAAACATTACAGCTGCAGTAACAAAACATTTCAGTTGCCGAGCGAGAAACTCTTTGAAACATGAGGGCTATATACTCCAGGAATTCATGATGACCACCACCAATGCAAGCCTTGGACAAAAGCAATCATCATAGACAGAAAGCTGTTCCCACACTCTGCATTCACATCTCACAACTGCCGTCCTCTGCTCCTAAAGATTCAACTTCTTTAGAAGTTCAGAGAAGACAATTTCTGAACCTCCTGAGTGTAAACAGGTGAGCAAGATCCACAGATCATGTCAGGGAGCCCAACCCACAATTGCCTGCTACAGAGACAGTATAGGGAAGACTAAGGGCCCGATTCACAAAGGTGAAGTGAGACGAAAGTCTAACTTTACGACTTTTGGTATTCACAAAGGGCATTTACTACTCATAAATAAGCCTGGGTGTAGCAGGTGTAGTGCGTCTATGTGTATTTCCATGGAGTTTGAAAAAAACTCAGAGGAAATACGCTACGCTGTGCTCCCTCCCCCTCCCAAATTAATGAAAAATTAAAAATAAGGCACTTACCTGCATGGCTGCCTCCTCCTCTGCCTGACCGCTCTCCTTCCTGCTCCTCGCCATCCTTCTTCCATGAAAAAACACTACGTTGTGCATCTTGCTAAATCCGCCCCGCCACGGAGGGGAGTTTTTGCCTAAACTCCGCATTTGGAATAGATCACGGAGTAGGCAAAAATCCACATACTCAGTTGGCGGAGCGGAGTTACCTGCCCAGGGTTACTCGTAAATGCCAATTGTGAATACCAAAAGTTGATCTTTTTGACTTTCGGTATTCACAAAGGTTATTTCCGAGTAGTAAATGCTCTTTGTGAAATCAGAAAGTCAGAAAGTTAGACTTTTTTCTCACTTTACCTTTGTGAATCAGACCCTGAAAGGGTAAGTCCAGCATATAAATTATTGAAGTACAAATAACAATATTTAGGACCTTTTAACACACCATTCAGCTGGCAGGAGCCAGAGGCAAGCAGCACCCCCTGAAAGCCAAGGTCTTCATAGAGGATGTGGCTTAGCTCTGTCCCAAAGGATGCCAGTCTTTCACTGGCCAATGGCATAGGGAATGCAGAGATAGTAAATGTACCAGAGGTCTTATATCCATCGGTGGCATCTGATGGATATCCTGGCATATGGTGTGGATCTGTTACATTTAAGGGCTACAAGTAACATATGGCCTACACTGCTGACAGGAGCTTGCGTATATGGTCATTGAGGCCAATTCAGTTCGTGGGGCGTTGTCTGATGACAATGGCAAACTGCTATGTAGCGAGCAAACTTGTGGTTTTCAGGAAAATGATAAGCACATATTTGGCCTATCAGTATTTTAAAAAAAACATTTTGCCTGAAGGAGTTGATTTCATTTATCTGAAATGAAAAATGGACATTTAGATACAATGCATTTCAGGAGTTGATCTTTGAAAAAAAATAGTGCAAATCCATAATATATTTAAAGCTGATATTAGCGTTATATAATTAATTCTGAGACAGCAGCACTTATTAATAATGCTTTTTCCTTGGTGCAGAGGGTTTTCGGTGCTATGTCTGTTAATTCATAATTTATATAGAGGCATTTCTTCATTTATAGTGGGAAAGCCTTTTTTGACACTGTTGCTAGTCTATACTATATATAGTATATCACAGAAACTGGACAGAAAGATCAAAAAAGAAAAATTGAAAGAAGATGGAAGGTAGCATTAATGAAAGACAGCAAAACAATTGTGAAAATGACAAATTGCACGTCCATATTACACATACTGCCTATAAAATGTCATCACTTAGTCAGTTTTAGGTAAATCTGGTTAAAGGATGGTCTTTTTGATGCATTTTTGCCACATTTGTTTAAAGGAATTGACTTGCCAACATGCCTTTGGATGATCAGACTTGTCAGGCATACTAAGACAGGAATGTGATTTTCACAAGTGCTCCTTCAGAACTGTAGTTAATCCTATAGCTTTTTTAAGTCAACGAATCTGAAAATTGTGTTGTAGAGTTATCAATGTATACCTATTTTTCTATCCTTCTTTAAAGGGTCCTCCTATATCCCTGGAAATCCTTATAAGATAATGGTTGTTCCCTTGCATAATTTCCAGAGAACGCATCGGTACACATCCTGTACATTTCCGACTTTTTTTCTAATTGTATTCTGTAAAATATACTGTTTGACACCATTTCTTTCGAAATGTCTTCCACATGAGTGCTAGTTGGCACTGCAATTGGATAAGCCTTTTTTGTTAAGAATAAACTTATGAGTAATCCTTAAAATCCTTTGTCCCTATGTGAAGCATATTAAAGGATGCATGAAAATTTCGATTTCAATATGAAAACCCAGATGCAGAAAAGTGAGAAAACCTTGAAAACTAAATGTAGTTATTATGGGCCAGATGTACGACCCTAATAAAGTGCAACTTGCAATTTGCCTTCGATTGCGAGTCACAATTTACTATGCACAACAGTGTCAGAGACACTGATTGCGATCCCAATGGGGTCGCAAAATGCGAGGCTCATTAATATTGATGAGGCACTCGCATTTTGCGACCCCATTGGCCTGCTGGACTCAGCAGACCAAAATGTCTGGGACTGCTTTTAAATAAAGCAGCTTTTTCTTTTTAAATGCAGCCCGTTTTTCTTAAAGGAAAACGGGATGCATTTGAAAAAAAAAAAAAATTACGTTTTTGTTTAATTTTTAAAGGGCAGGCAGTGGGCCCTGGGACCACTGCCTGCCCTTAAAAAATATTTTTGCATGCATTTGCAAAGGGATAGGGGTCCACTGGGGACCTCTTCCCATGTGCGAATGCATTACCACCTACTTGAAGTAGGTGGTAATTGCGAGTGTTTTGCGACCGCAATTGCAGTTGCCAAACATTAGTACATGGGTTAGAGAGTCGCTGTTTGGAAGGAAACGTCCCTTCCAAATAGCGAGTCTCTAAACACTTTTCTGTGAGTCACACTTCATTTGCTACTCGCAAAATTGCTTTAGTACAAGGCCATACCAATTTTAGCATGCGCAAACGGGTCGCTAAGCCGTTCGCGCATACTAAAATTGGTCGTACATCTGGCCCCAAAGGTTTAATGAGAATTGTGAAAAATTCCCATAGCAAAATCTTCACACAGTCCTTGTTTTCTCCTGATCTGGATGCTGCTGAAATTTTCCCTTGAGACCTGATGTATATAAAGGTGACAGGAGCACAAAATAAACCGCTTCCATTTGGGAATCATAAACAATTGATTGAGTATGTTGGTGTGTGCAGATTTGCTCTCATTATTCAGTTCTTATTGTTTTACTGTCAGATACAGAAAATAACTGCTAATACAGTTTACCCTTCAAATTATTATTTTTTTAAAGGAGAAGACATTAAAAGAATATTTATCATGGAGTCTTATGATTGCCTTTTTCCCAATGTTTTGCCTGATTTTCAACTTTGTGAAGTAATATAAGTTTAAATATGCCACTTTTTCTTGGTGTGGTGACATTTATTTAATTGTTTTGATAGTGTCAAGCGTTGTCTTATTGCCAGGTATTCAATAGGACATCGTATACTGTAATATGTTTTAAATTTATATAAGGAATCATAACGTGATAGGGCGTGTCTTTTGAATTAATGACAAAACTATGAGGGCAATATGTCATGGGGTTGAAACCATACTTCACAAGCTCACATGGGGGAATTCAACTGGAAAAGTACAGAGCGTAAAGTGGCTCTCCAGTAAATAAAGGTTACTAAAACACACCACTACAATGCATTTACATACATGCAATTTTTTTTATTTTTTTATTTTAGGAGTTTTATATAGCGATAACCAGACCCGTGGGTATCGGAGCGCTTTACAGCATTGTTTCAAGGTAGTTAAGCATATTAGAATACTCATCAGCAAAAAGAAAAGAACATTCGGTAGTCCGAGCGTGCTGAAGCATCTGCAGGCAGTGGACAAGTTCAGAGGTAGCCTTTTTGAATGCTAATTTCGGTAGACCGAAGAGGATCGGCAGACCAGGGGTCCCGAGTCTTCTAGGGGGAGTGGAAGAGTCCTGAGGTAGCCTTGTTGAATGCTGAGTGGAGGTGGATGGAGGATCGTGAGGCCGCTTAATCATGTGCAAGGATAGTCTTGAGGCGGGCTGAGGAGGAAGTGAGCAGAGTCTAGTCAGTGAACACCGGCCTCAGGGGTAGCGTGGCTATCCATTTGGGAGGGCGCGGTTCAGCAGGAGGATTTTAAGGTGTTTTTTTAATTTTGTGAAGGAAGGGATAGTCTGCTGGGATGGAGTTCCAAATTTTGGGTGCGGTTCCGGCAAATGATTTCGCAGCTGTTTTGTGTTTGCGTGTTTTCAAGGGGATGAGAAGGAGGGAGTTTGAGCTCCTAAGGTTTCTCGTCTGCCCTGCTCTCTTAAGTTTGGCAGCTAAATAGTCCGGTTTTCCAGTGTGGAGGGCTTTGTGTGTGAGGCATGCCGTTCTGAAATTGGCTCGCTGTTCAACTGGGAGCCATTTTAGTTCTCTAAGTGCTGGTGAAATGTGGTTATATTTCCAGATTCCAGTGACCATTCTGGCTGTTGCGTTGAGGGTTGTTCTGAGGGGAGCCAAGTTGGATTTTGAGGCGCCAGTGAGGGTTGTGTTGCCGTAGTCGAGCCTGGATAGCACCAGCGATTGTGTGGCTTGTTTGAGGTCTTTGGCAGAAATGAATGGCTTGATTTTGTATAGAAGCCTTAGGTTGAGGAAGGCAGACTTTGCAGAGTTTTTGATGTGGTTGGTAATATCCAGTTTGGGGTCTAGGGTGATTCCTAAGGATTTTACGGATTTGGCCAAGATGAGGTTACCGTTTAGAGCGTCCAAAGCTTTAAGCCACTCTGCAATTTGCGGGTTTTCTTCTTTGTTGGAGATGAGGAGGATCTCCGTTTTTTCTTGGTTGCGTTTAAGGTGATTTTGGGACAGCCAGCATTGAATTTCTTTTAGAGTGTTGTTGAGTCGGACGATGTCGTCTGGGGAGGAGGTTTCTAGATAGATCTGGGTGTCATCGGCGTATAGGTGGAAGGGGAGCTTCGACCTTTTTGAGAATGGTGGTGAGGGGTTCCATGTATATGTTGAACAGTTGTGGTGAGAGCACTGAGCCTTGGGGTACACCTCTGCTGACAGGGTGGAGGTGGAGGTCGGAGGTAAAGTTCTTGATTTTTAACTTTTGCGAGCAGTTCTGGAGGAAAGAGGTGAACCATCGGAGGACCTTATCATCGGCACCCGCCCTTTCTTATATATATATATATATATATATATATATATATATATATATATATATATATATATATATATTCACTGAAAAAACCATAGGTTTGACACCAGTTATAGTTAGCTGGAAATTTTACTGACATAAAACCATTGAAATTCCCACTTTATAGTTAGTTGGACTCACTATAACTTGCGCGCCTGCAATGCACTGCTGATGACGTCACATATTACATCACTCATGACATGGCCAGTGACATCACTCATGACATCACTGATGACACCATCCTTGTGACAGAGTGACAGACCTCCTTTCAGTGTAATGTAACCCTTGAAACACATATTCAAAAATAGAAACTAAAATTTTCAACCAATTCAGTAATTAGACCATCTATATACACATCCACTCATTCACCAACAGTTCTATATAGTCATTCATACATATATTCACTCATCATATGTAGTGAAACACCTATACATCCTGTTACACACCGACAGTCATCCAAAAGTTACTCACACACATACTCACACATGCAAATAAACTATTGAACATCCATTCATTTGCATATACAACTATACACACACTACCACCTTATTTCTAAGGAAACTTACACATACTTACTCTCTTTAACAATCACTTATAGAAACACATACTTATTTAAACAGGAACTCTTTCAATCTCTCACTCTCACATATACTCACTTATATACATCAATACTCACATATACTAGATTAAAACATATGTAGTTACTGATAAAGACACTAGTGAGGCAGGCATTCACTCACTAACACACACATATACACACTCATCCACCCATACAGTCCTGCACATATGCTGTCTTCAAAACACATACAAACAGTGAGTCAGTCATTGATGCATCTATGTGCTAAGTAACTCCCCCACCAAACCATACAGACACTCATACTGATACTAAAAAAACATCTAATAACCCATATACACACACATGTAGCTACTCACCAACCCATGCAGCCACTTATACACAAAGTGAAACACTGATACATATATTTAAATATTTAAACATTATTTGCTAATATATGTATTCACTAAGATACACTTAATAAGCCAGTTATCCAATCCATTTAAAAAAAAAAAACATCCATTAAGACACCTACTTAAACATTTATTCTTCCATCGACCTTTACATATACATATATAAAACATATTTATTTTTCAGAAAGACACACATTCACTGGATGGTGTCATCAGTGATGTCATGAGTGATGTCACTGACCATGTCATGAGTGATGTAATATGTGACGTCATCAGCAGTGCATTGCAGGCGCGCAAGTTATAGTGAGTCCAACTAACTATAACGTGGGAATTTCAATGGTTTTATGTCAGTAAAATTTCCAGCTAACTATAACTGGTGTCAAACCTATGGTTTCTTCAGTGAATTTAATAGGTTTTTTTAAATGCTAATTCCTAACTATAACTGGTGTGAAACCTATGGTTTTTTCAGTGAATTTCAAAGGTTTTTTAATAGCGGGGTGCGTACCGGTGAGCGTCCCGTTAGCGCTATTCCCGCGAACGAAAACAACATCGTGACGTATCGCGTAGCCGCGTGATGCGTCATATGACGCACTGCGTAAGCGCACCCCGGAAGCACCCGAGCGCATACGATCGTGCAACGTAAGCGCCGCCGGGCGCGCCCCCGGGCACTTACCGGGGCGCGTAGCGTAAGCGCGTCTGGTCATGTGACCTGAAAATAACACTTTTGATTGGTTCAGAACACTTTTAGTTTCCAAATGATGAGAAAGCCCAGGTCATGAGACCTGAAAATAACACTTTTGATTGGTTCACAACAGCTTTGTTTTCCAAATGATGAAAGACCCCACCTTTTTTCCTCATTTTCACTTTGTTGTTTGAGTGAAGAAGACCTGCATTAATTCTGTTAGAAATGGCTTCACTAGTAGTAGCTGCAGGTGCATCTGCACCACCACCACCACAAGGATCACCACAAGACCACATTGGTGGTCAAGAAGAAGAGGAGGACAAAGAGGAGCAGGAGGAGATGCAATTTCTGCCTGAGGACAATCCCCCATACAGACTCAAGGAACATTTTATTTGGGAGTTTCACAAGATGCCAAGGGGTGCAAAAAAAGTGAATGCAGCTAAGGTGACTTGCCTCATCTGTCGCGAACAACTGTCAAGAGGGAACCCAAACAAGAAGTACTCTTTTGGGAACCACACTATGATTAGACATATGCAGAGGAAGCACCCGAACAATTATTCGGCAGCAGAGGTCAGGGAACTGACCAAGAACCCTCCCCATCCTTCTTCTTCAAGCACCTCCAATCAACCCACTCCATCGGGTGCAGAGGCTAGGGAGATGGTCCCTAATGTACAAACCAGGTTTGCAAAATTTAAATTTCTTTGCATATATTACAACAAAACAATTTCATATGGTGAGCAAAGCATCACTTTACTCAATCGAGCTGCAGACAACCATCACTGCAGCAAGCAACTTTAATTTTTTTCTATTTTTTTGCTCCAGTTGAGCTGTTTGTAATTACCTGTGTTTTGTTTGACCCCAGAAAAACTACAAAAAAATATAAAATTGTTCAGAAAAGCCAAAAAAAATAAAAAATGTTCAAAAAAACAATAAAAAAATATAAAACAACAAAAAGAATAAAAAAAACAGTTCTTTTCAGAACTACCTCCAATTTATATAAAAATGCTACATTTTTAAAAAACTGGCTTTCTTTTTTTCTCCAGGGTACGCGTACCGGTACGTGTACCGGTACGTGTACCGGGGCGCGCACCCCCCAAAAAAAGAAAAAAAATAGAGTGTGTGTGTGTGGGGTGTCTGGGTTTTCCCCATGGTACGCTCCCGGTACGCTCCCTGGTGTGCGTACCAGGCGCACCCCCGCGCAAATCGAAAAAAAAATGTAATGAAATTTTTTTTTTTGGCCCCCACATAAAACCTGGGGGGCCAGGGGGGGTCTACTCTGCCCCCTTATGGTCTTTTCCCCCTTTGTTTTTGGCACCTCTTGTGTCTCGATCCTACCGAGACACAAGATGGCGGCCGCTCCAGACTGTTTGGAATGTTTACAGACACCCGAGAGCCAATCAGCTTTCCGCGCGCGAACTCGAATAGCGCGCTGGAGCGCGCCCCTGTGCGTGTACCGGGGCGCGCTTATAGATATATATATTTTTTTGAACCTAAATTACTCAAAATCCACTGGAGCACATATCTTGAGACATAGCAAAGGCACATCGGGCTACCAGTCCCTACCATTTTGCCAAGTTTGGTGGAAATCCATTCAGCCGTTCGGGCTAAAAGTGAGTCCAACCGCCCTATGGAAATTTACATGGGGAAAACACGTTTTGGGATCCCCCTTTTATCTCGGTCCCCACTTGACGAATCCCCCCAACATTTTCAGGGAAGGAGCAGAGCGGAGCGTGCCATCTTCTTTGAGAAATTCGCGAAGATTCGTCCACCGGCGCCAAAGTTATTCCCAATAGAATGTTGCGGATTTCCTATGGAAAATAGATCCTAACTATAACTACCTACTGGCGACCGCCAGTAGGTAATATATATATATATATATATATATATATATGTAAGGGGTGAGGGGGGTTTGGTGAACAAAACTCTTGAAACGGATACCAGCGTGCCGGCCATTCTTTTTCTGACACCGCAATTGGATACAGAAAGCGTGAAGCGATATATATATATATATATATATATATATATATATATATATATATATATATATATATATAATCTTGAGAAACTGGGTTGTTGGTTGACTGGAATGTGAGCCAAGCAGCAGCCACAGTCTCTGTCAGGGTAAGGCAAAAGCAACCCTAAATTAGCCTGTGCTCTACCCTCTAGTAGCTTGGCACAGTTCAGTCAGGCTTACCTTAGAGGGAATGTGTAGAGTATTTGTGAAATACTTCAAACAGTGAAAACACCACACAAAAAGATCCCATACCAGGTAAGAAAAATAGAGCTTAACCAAAACAACAAACGTAGGTGTGATCAAGACAGCGTTGCTGTCGAAACACGTTACATTTGCCCATTAAACCTGAATTGATTGCCATGTCCTGAGTGTGCGTGTTACTGGGACTCTTTGTGGCAATTATTGCTGGCTGGGGATTTTGGAAGGAGCTTCTGTTCTGTATATACTAGTAGGTAGTTATAGTTAGGACCAAGTTTCCATAGGTAGAGTGTTTTTTGTTTTGCCAATACCTTTGGCGCCGTTTGATGAATCTTCACATTAATGTTCAAGATCAATACGATGCTCACATCAGCTACTGTCTTGAAAGTTTTAGGGTGATCTGTAAAATGAGGGCCAAAAAAAGGGGGTCCCAAAATGCATTTTCTCTATGTTAATTCTCACAGGGATTTTGAACACGACTGCAACCCGAACTGTTGGACAGACATACACCAAATTTGACAGATAGCTAGCTCATGGTCCAGAAAGATACCGTTTTGTGATTTGGTGTAAATCAATTCAGTAGTTTTAAAGATAGTAACCAAAATACAATGTCTATCTAGGGACGTGGACCCTCTGCAGATCTAACTGCTGTAAATTTGCATGTCCACACCCCAAAAGAAGGGGTCTGATTGACTGACTGCACCTTCACTGAAAAGTTGTGAATGCCATTTTATATCTTGAGAAACGGTCCTCGGGCAGAAAAGTTGCTTCCATATTAATTGAAGGAGTCATGTGAAAGTTTCCGTGGCTCCTTGTATGTGTTAAAAATGAGGGGCATGCATGTGTACTTGGGTTGAAAATGCTAAGAAGTTTTGTTTCCCCACTCTCAAAATCCACAGAGCTGTCATAGGGTCAGTGCGACCTGTGTAAATCCATAATTCACCCAGGAAAGTGATATGGGGGGGCCACGCTGAGTGTCGTGGATGATCCGTAAAGTCATGGGACAAAGCAAAAGAGTTGGGCTCCTTTGCAGGAAACATGGAAAGAGTTAAAGAAATACTGACCACTTAGAAATGTTATAACAATAAATAAAGATGAAAGAAAGCCATTGATTTCTTCACTATAGCAGCATAAGTAAGAGTACATGGTGAGGGGTAGCCATTTTATCTGCTTCTCTATTTAGAGAGGAGGTGGTCCGCAGGTGTTCTGACTGGAGATTTGGAGTGAAAACAGATGTTGCCAGACATATAAATAAAACTGCGATAACAGCAAGGAAGTTTTAGAGGTATGTTAATTGGGTTGTAGTATATAAAAGTATATTTATACATATTGTAAGTGTATGTAAGCTGAAAGAAAATGTGAACCTTCTAGACAGTAAACTAGAAGGGCAAATAGAAGGGAGCTTAGATGAGAGTATTAACTAAAAATACAGTGAGCAGGAAAGGAGAAAGACATATTGGTATACTGAAAGTATAGCAATTTTATTAAGCAAGTAGGAATGAATGTGTTTGAAATTAGAATTGGGTATTTGCTTATAGTATGTAATTTGCACAGTTCACAAAGTCAGGCAGGCACTTACATATCCAGTTGCACTCCCACAAAAACACTTATATACCCACCTCCCATATAGCCAGACAGTGACGGCTAACACTCAGTCACACACCCATAAAACCATTCACACACCCATTTACTCACCAAAACTTCGAAGCTTGAGTACTAGTTCACCCTTAGTGCCTGGGAGGACATGTGCAGAATGCAACATGCGCCACAAGAAGTGTTTGAATAGTACTACTTAAGCACTCTTGAAAAAGGAGAACCCTGATTGTAGTTGACCTCAGAATTATGGCCCCAAAGGGTAGTGGGTTTCAGAAGGAGGGAGAGGAGTGGAGAAATGAGAGAGCAAATTTTCCAAAGGAAAGAGGGTTCCACCAGAGACAGACTTCTTTATCGGATACCGTGCAGGAAGTACTGTGTCCTCTCAAAGCCAGTGCCTTGAGGACTTCAAGGACAGACAGGCTGAGTGGGACCTGAGGTCACTGGTTACCAGCTGGGTGCAGAGGAGTGAGGTGTGAGGTTAAGAAAACCTTGCAGGAGAAAAGGGTCTTTCTGGCTGGAGTGTTAAGTAAGTGCACTTGAAGGCCAAATAGATCTTAGAGTGCAGCAAAAAGGAATGAGCACCACTGGTGTGTCTAGTGCAGAAGAAAGAGTTTATATATTCAGAGACTTGGTGCCTGATGATTTGGAAGAGAGGTCTGACAAAGCTCTACTTTGCTGCTTATGTAAGCAGGTAATTATTTCCTCAGACACAAGTTTCCATTTTCCTCTTAGAAAAAGTCCAAACAAACCAAAAAGATAAAAGTTATATACCGGTGAATAATTGATAACATTTATACATCATTATATTTTGTAAACATTTCTACGTTTTTCACCCACAATCACATATTTATATCTAATGCACCAGTAACTTGTAATTCCTTTCTCCTGAAAACTTTCCCACCCTATCCCAGTGCAGCTTTGTCACTTATAAATTATAACATGCTATCAAACCTTATTTCCTAAAAGTTTATAAAGTAACCCATTCCTCTTGAGACATCTTTACTAACGCTCAATGCAGCTTTTCAGTCTAGGAATAGCAATAGCACCACTCAAACATTTCATAGGACTAAAGCATATGTACAATGAGGTTCATAAGAACCACATTCTTTGTTTTATAAATTGAGAAACAGTGTTTCCTTTACTTGCAAGCACACACAGTATGTACATTTCATTTTTTAAGGCAATCTGCAAACCATGCACACATCTCTCTACATTCTAATCTGTACCTCTCAAAACCTATATTAACACACCAACAACTCACCTAACAACTTTTCGCTCTGTAAACATACTATAGAATAAGTGTACCAACATTAGTACACTTACTAACACATCACAAGGTTTCTGAAATATATTGTTAAATACCTGAATTTGGAGTTCTTTCTTAAATACAAGTGACCACACCAGTCTCGTTCAACTCCAGATAAATTAACTTCTTCACAACTCAAAGAGATTTCCTTTTCCTCCAAGGCAACAAGGACAAATGAGCAATCTCTCGTTCTGCAGCCAATCACATAACAGTATTTCTCTAACCATAAGAATGGTAACTATTGGTTGAGCTTTAGCCCTTATTTTTTACTTCTCCCCTTGCAATCTCATGAGACTCCTACAGGATCGTAACATACCTTGTGGCAGGCCTAGCAATTTTCCATGCGAATCTCGCAAGGGGATTGTAGGATCGCAAATGCCTTGGGGCAGGCTTTGGCATGTGAGTCCTGTGGGATCCTTGAGAGTTTGAACAAACCCCATGAAAAATAACTATCTACTTATTACAGTACTCATCTCTGACACACTTTCTCTCAGCACCACAATATGCTTTCATACTGATGGAGTGTCTTTGTCCACGCCCATACCCAATATGGTCTCCCACAACTTGTTTCTGTGTACACGGTCGAAAGCAGAAGACAAGACCATGAAGGCCTAATATATACTACTAGATTGAGCAATTGCATATTTGTTGATGATCATGTATAAATTCATTAATTGATCGACTTTAGACCTCCCAGGATGAAAACCATATTGGATGTCAGTTAGGATGGTATTGTCGTCTGCCCATGTGGACAGCAGGATACGTCCCGTTACTTTGACTGATGAGTCCAATAGGGATATGAGTGTATAACAGTTGATACTAGCCCTATTCCCTTTTTTGATGACAGGAACAATGGAGGATAGGGTCCAAGTGCAAGGCAAATCTCCTCTTAATGCGGCGTTTAAAACAGAGGTAAGGATTGGTACCCACAACTGGAGGTTAGATAAGTAGAGGTCCAGAGGTATACCATCAGGTCCTGGTGCCTTGTTCCTGGACAACCCCACTATATCCTTATTAAATTCATCTGCTGTAAAGACAAGGGATGGCTTCCCTCCATCACCAGCTAGACTTGGATCTGATGGACTGCTGATCATGTCCTGGAGATAGCCAACCCATTCCTCTTCTGTAATATGTGCGTCAAGGGCCTGTGAGTGTCCACCTGACAGAAAAGGACAGTTGACAATTCTCCAGAACTGATTACTACTTTTCAGGGTACATACCTGAATAATCTTTTTTTTATTTTTATTTTTTTTATTTATTCAGCATTTCAATATTGCAAAATACACACAACACAAATAAATCATGGTAATGACATTGCATGAAATAAAACAGTCCCCAACAGAACCTCTTCCTGTATAGAAAAAAAACATACAACAATGAAATGGCACATCTGCATGAATTCAGCAACAATTCAGATTTGCATCTATACTTTCACTCCCCCTTTGCTTTCAGAATTCAGAAAAGAGACGAAGCTGATGTACACCCTGTCATCAGCAGTCTATCCCTCCCACTGTTCACTCTCCGAAATTAAATATTCCCTCAGGGGAGCCCAAATGTCCGTAGGCCGTGATGTCGTTGGTAATTCCTCGACATATAGTTCAAGCTGCTCCCGACAGTAGACCATATCTTGTATCCATTTGGCAGTATTCAGGCATTGACGACTATCCCAAGTGAACAAAACTCTCCTCCTCGCCAATAACAATGCAACCTGTACAAATCACCCCACAGTCGCCTTCAAGTTAGGCATGTAACCCAGCAGACATACAAGGGGCGTACAGTCAATTGTCCTGCCAGTCATTGTATGTATAAGCAAAACCTCCCAATATTGGCGCACCAGCCTACACTGCCACGCAAGGTGAAGGAAGTCGGCCCCACTCTGCCCACAGCGTTTACAACAGTCTGACTCCCTGAGCCCCATCCTGTGCAACTTCTTGGGTGTGTGGTAAACCTGATGTAGATACTTCACATGGATTATACGTAAGTTGCTATCTCCCCGTCAACATGCATATCTGCACCAACATTTCCTCCGTAATCAGGGGGTCAAGGACAGTATTCCATCGTTCCAGACTTGTATCCCCCTGACGTAACGTCTCCTCCTGTACTGTCTTATACAACCTAGTCAACAATGTTTTCCTCAATGTAGCAACTATAAATAACTGCAAGGACTTTAACCTCTCCAGTTCCTCTGGGAAGCTAGTATAGTGATCACGTACAGCCTGCGGAGTCTATAGCAGCAGTATTTAAAAAGTGGTGTAGGATTTCGTATGTAGTCTAGATCTGTACTCGTAGTATATTTCCCATCTATGTACAGGTCACTTAAATGTGTTATCTCCGCCTCCCTCAGAGCTGCGATCCTCCGTAATCAGGGGGTCAAGGACAGTATTCCATCGTTCCAGACTTGTATCCCCCTGACGTAACGTCTCCTCCTGTACTGTCTTATACAACCTAGTCAACAATGTTTTCCTCAATGTAGCAACTATAAATAACTGCAAGGACTTTAACCTCTCCAGTTCCTCTGGGAAGCTAGCATAGTGATCACGTACAGCCTGCGGAGTCTATAGCAGCAGTATTTAAAAAGTGGTGTAGGATTTCGTATGTAGTCTAGATCTGTACTCGTAGTATATTTCCCATCTATGTACAGGTCACTTAAATGTGTTATCCCCGCCTCCCTCAGAGCTGCGATCGGGCCTTGCTCCCCAGCACCGACAGTGCAGCATGCCCTTCAAAAGCTAGTGCCGGAGCATAAAGACGTAGCTTATGAGCTTGCCTCTCAATTTCCTGCCACGCCGAGACAGTGGTGTAAATCGTGTTGATTTCCGACTTAGACGTCCGCCTATTAGTGTGGGTGATAATGCTTTTTTAAGTGTACAGGATAGGCGTCCTCTCCTCCACAGCCACGTGTGGAATGAAAGCATGAGATTTAAACCAGAAGTACGCATGTTGAGCTTGGCCACACAAGTAGTAGACATAAAAATCCAGTTCATTAAACCCTCCCCTCGCAAACGGCAGCGTCAATGTAGACCAGCCGATCCTCGGCAGCTTTGCACCTCAAACCAGGCGCAACAGTTGGGACTGCACAGTCTTAGTACCCCTTCATTGCGTACCCGCCAGGCATCCACTAGATCTAACTCTTCCATATAATCCTGTATGCACTGCGCAACTCTAATCGTACGCGCTCCAGTCGGGTTGGATTATCTACTTGTGGATTGAGATGTGTGTTAAAATCGCCCCCACATAACAACGCAGCCTCGGGCCAAGTGTGTAATATCTGGAACAGCTGTAAAAAAGGCACTGTATCATCCACTATGGGCCCATAAACATTCACAATAGTCACCAACATTACCCCCAATCTCCCATGCACCATAGCCCATTGGCCCTCAGTGTCTACACAGGTCTTAATAGGTGTAAATGGAATGCCCTTCTTGATAAGAATAAGGACCCCCCTCGCATAGGTAGAGTATAAGGAAGCAAGGTGATATGATGCCCATCTACGCGCCACAGATCCCTCCGTGTGTTTGCTCGGGTGGGTCTCTTGTAGGAGCGCAATGTGGACACTATGCCTATCTAATTGTGCTAGCAGGTGTCTAGTCTTCCTGGGTGTGTTTAGGCCCCGGACGTTCCACGTTATGCATGTGAAGCGTTCACCTGTCATCTGCAATCATGGGGGAGGTGGTAAAATACAGCAAGCTATCTCACAATACAGATTCATTGGGAAGATCCAGAACGGACTAACGCAAAGGTGGCAATGACATGAATACAAATACAGGAAGAACCAACAAACCCTCCCACCCACTTCGGCATCCCCAAATTGCCAAAGACCTGATCCATCCCCCCCGCCCGCCCCAACAAATACAGCAAAGTACATTGCAACTGGTGGGGAATGCCCATCGGGGGACGTAGCAGCTAAAAACACTCCCAGATCTACAAGGGAGGGGGCTGCGGATAGTATGTGCAGAAGTCCCCTACTGAAGTCCACCCTAATAAGCAAGACATAGTTGTAGCAAAGGACCGCAGAGGAAACCATCACACCCTCCCGCATCAGACGAATAAATGCTTAGCGCCCACCAAAAACCACAGAACATGGGGTCTATCCCACAGAATCGTCTAGCGTAACAGGCTATGATAGTCTATCCGTCTGAGCATATGGGCATCCCTTAGGGCAACAAACACATCATGGATAAAGCATGAAGTAACTCAACCTATATACCACACCCTCCTGAACACACAACAGCACAGAATCCCAGCCCCCCTTACTGTTCAATCTCCAACATCAGATGTAGGAGCTGGCGATCTGCGACGACGATGCAGGGATTTGGCATGTTCCATCGCCTGCTTGGGGTTTGTGAAGATCTTGCCACTGGCTGCCTCCCCAATGTGTAGCCTCGCCGGGAAGAGCATGGCATAGAGGATCTGTTCCTTTAGAAGTACCTTCTTGACGTTCTGAAATTCCTTACTAGCAGCCTGTACTTGTGCCGTGAAATCCGGGTAGAATGACAGTACATTGCCCTGATACGTAATTGTTCCTTTTTGGCGCGTTATCCGCAGGACAGAATCTCGGTCTCTAAAATTTAACAAGCGAGCAATTATGGGGCGCGGTGAAGCCCCAGGAGGAGGGTGCACCACCAAAGATCGATGAGCCCGCTCTACTGCAAACAAAGGCGACAGTTCATCAGGGCCACAAATTTCACGCAGCATCGTCTCCATGTAGTCTTCAAGGCGCCCCACGTTTGTAGACTCCGGAAGGCCCAAGACGTGAATGTTGTTGGGTCTCGATCTCGCTTCAATGTCCTCGTTCTTCGCTTGAATAACGGCAAGGATTTTTGTGATGTCTGAGGTTTTTGCTGCCACTTGCTGCAGCCCATCTTCTGCATCTGTAATCCGCTGTTCGGCTTCGCCAATGCACGCAGCTTTTTCGTCAAGTTTGACAAAGAAGGTGTCCATTCTCCCATTGAGGGCCTCAATCTTGCCATCTATGGCCTGAAGACTGGCCTGGATGGCAGCCAACGATTTCTCCAGCGCCGTGGGGCCCTGAGAGGCAGACTCCAGCTCAGAGTCCGAGGCCGCATTTTGGAGAGCTTTGCCGCCTTTGCGTAATTCGAAGGTGAGGCGCGGTTGGGTCTCATCCGGTTTCCCCATCCTGAGTGCTCCACTCCCCAAGGCCAGGTGTCCAGAGCTAGACAATGCCACGTAATACACCCAGCAGGGGTGCACACACAATCCACCCAGATGGAACTCGGGCACAGCAGAGCAGGCCTCTTCGTCGACAGAACCTCCAGTCGTGTCAACAAATCTGTACTGCATGGGTCCCAGGTCTGGTATACTAGCGTTTCAAACAGAGGGGGAACTGAGAGAGTTAAGCAAGGCCACAACTGACCAGAGAGAGTCCTGCAGCCAAATGTAGGGTCAGAAGTGTAGCGTTCGCCCACTCAGTATGCTGCTGACAATCACCGATCGCAGTTCCCAGGGTCCAACATCAACAGCGCAGCGCAAAAAGGGAAATTGCAACAAGGTGCCCCCTAAATAATAGCGACACCACCGCAGTGCCTCCACAGCTGAAAAAATATAACGTGCAGTCTTGTACTGGTACATATGCCTCCATCAGTCCAATCGCCAAAATGCACCCAAGGCAGCACTATACACTGGGCCTCACCCGCAAGCAGCCACATCCGTCGTTGAAATTCACTGCCGCCAGGGCCTCACATTGCTCCATCCACTAAGCGGCATCGCAGGAGTAGACAGCAGGATAATCTGCACCGCGCCTCCGATCACGGTAATTGCCCCTACGTGGCCGCAAAAAAAAAAAAACAAGCAGCCCGCCCGTGGCCTCTTCTGGGCACGGGAGCCGGTCGCTTGTGTAGCGGCACAGCCCAGCTCACCTGATGAATCACTATTGCGGCCAAGGTAGATGACAGAGCTTCGCCGTGTATCGCGCAGCAGATGTGCCGAACACTGTAGCGCCCCCCCAAAGGGTTCGGCGCACCTCAGGCAATCCCGGGCCCTCTCAATCCTCCAGGTCAGGCAAGGGAAAGACAATCAGTGCGAGAGGCTCTCGCATTCACAACACCATTAGTCTCACGCGGCCTGTCCGCCGCTCGACCCAGCAATGGCTCGTCCGGACTCGCGTGGCAAGCAGCAAACACAGTACACAGTCGACTGCTGCAACAGCTATCCAATCCCAGTAAGAAAAGCAGGGGATGGCTCAGTACAACCAGGATAACTGAAGGATGATAATCGGCGGCCAGCAGAACCCACTACAATGTGCCCATCTTGCCGATCTACAGGCCACGCCCCCATACCTAAATAATCTTACTTCATGCCTCCTCCCGTAGCTCGGCCTTGCGCCTTGCTAGTTCGGTTTTATATATCCCTCTACACTCTTTTACCCGAGCAGAATTCCTTGGTTTAGTGCCTAGTGCCCCCCTCAGATTCCTGGCCGCACTGGAGCAATCGTGATCAAACCATCTTGTAATTTGAGCCTTTGAGGATGTGGGTGGTGCCTTAAGCAGGTGACCAATTGTAAATGAGATGGCAGAGAATGCTTCCAGAACAGTCCATATCTCCCCACTCCCGATTGTGCAGATATCGATCTCCCTCTTGCACTTGGCCATAGGGGACTCGTAAAAGGTGTCCAAGGTTATCTGTGCCCACCTTAGCCTTCTGCCCTGGTTTGTTGTCCTTAATGTTCCCCTAGATGCTTGCATATGGGTTTTCCCAGGTGGTCGAGATGCACAGTGGGTATGATCACTGTAAATACTCTGTTCGACACTAAATTCCAAAAGTAATTGGAAGAATGGGATAGAAACAAAAATGGAGTCTATAAACGTTGAGGCCCCCCTCCCAGTAAATGTTGGAATAATATGGTTCCTGTCCTCGGCCACCCTGCTTTTAGACATGAGTGGATCAAACTCATTGACTATGGCATTAAGACTATCTCCCTGTGGGGTGTATTCAACATGCATACCCACCATCAGAGGGCATCCTATGCTGGTTATAGTGCTTGCGTTTGGATCCGCAGGAGATCGCGTTTGGATCCGATCTCCTGCAATCAAAAGATAGCCATTCTGGGAAGCCTTAGTAATCATTCTCTTTAAAATAGAGCCCATCCTAGCGATGTCACACACATTTGGAAATGCAGAATTGGCCTTATAAAAGTTCAACAACAGCAAGTTTACTGGCCCCTGGGAAAAAGATAAAGGCTGCTGACAATAATTATCAGTTGGTAATTCCTTCAAGCGGCACTGTATGTCCAGGGAGACATAAATTAGTAGCCCACCCTTAGGTCTTACCGTCCGTGAAGGTAGGGCTGGTACAAAAAGGTCCAAATCCCTCAAGAAAGAAACTGTTATTAAAGACCATGTCTCCTGGAAACAGATCACATTAAAACCTTTTATAGAACTAATCCATCCGGGATCTTCAATCTTGTTAGCTATTCCGGCAACATTCCATGAAATAAATTTACAAGCTTTACCATCCCCATGACCTATAGAGGGAGACCCTGTTTTCCTACGGTGAGTTGATGCCGTCTCTATGGAATCTTTAAAAGTATTAGTGAGTCAATCACAATCGCCCAATGATTCCAAAGGTGTAAAATAGTTGTAAAGGGGTATGTCTTGAGCTGGCATCTGATGGTTCAATTCAGGATGATCGGTATAAACTGGGAGCCTCCAGGAGCCCACTGGTTATCAAAGCACGGGTGCAGGATCTGTAATAATACCCCAGAGGGAAGACCATGATGGCTGGTAATAGCCCACCCTTATTATTCTGTGACACTGAATGTAAGATTCTCTCAACTAGGTGGGGTCTGTTAAGTTGACAATTATACAGTCTCCTGCCAGGGTTTTTGTAGTCTCCCTAACCTAGGACACTATTCGAGTCATAATGATATGTTTTTCCTAGAGACGTATTAGGATCCAACCAATGCAGTACCTTGTTCTTGAGTTGCTCAAATTCTCCGAGGTAGCGCCAAAACATTACCAAGTACTACTACATACGGAGAGGATTCTGGTGGAAGATGTACCATAGGTAGCCTCTGCCTTGGTCTCTACCCAATGGGGTCTGATGCCTGGGACTCTGGGAGAAAGTCCCTACCTCTTCTGAGCTCTCCCTTGGGGGGGTTTGGCTGAACTGGAACAAACTGTGGTACACTGTAACGTCAGTGCCCCAGCTCCACCCATAGAGACCACCACCCGGGGGTTTAATTCCACCAAAGGCCTTGGTAGGAGGTTGGCCCTACTTTGCACACAGGTGTTAATGGAGGCCTATATCTCACTGGTTGTGTTGCCTATTAGACAGGGGCCAGTTGCAGCTCCCCCCCAGGAGAAACCATCTTCCCAGCAGGACTATTATGGTAAATCCTTGTGAGCTCCTGCTCCATTGAGACTAGATATGATATGATAGGGTCTAATTTACATTCAATAATAATCATCATGGGGCCCATCCAGACATCCATAATGACATCCATGTCCTCCTTAGACAGTGGTTGTGGATTACTAGCACACTGTCTTGTACCCTCTGCCCTTGGGCGTTTGGCTTTAGCCCCTGTCGCCGGACCTTTCCTTTTTACTCCCATACCTGCCCCTGCTTGTGATTCCCCTGGCTTGACCTTAATCCCCGGGCCACTGATCGATATAATTGGGCCTGAAGGCTCGAGTCTGATGTTGCTGACTATGGCTACCTCTGAGTTGTGGTCTCCCTCAATCCCCAAGGATGGTGATCTAGCTTGGCTTAATGATGGTCCATTTTCCAGCCGGATCTCCTGGACAGGATGCGACACAATACCCCCCACTGCGCCTAGTGGTAGAGATACAGGCAACCGAGAGAGCCAGCATGCCAACAGGTCAATTTCCTTATCTATAAGCCCCCAGCCTGTGATAAAAATGCATCCATCGTTGTGGCTGGAGGAAATGAGGGTGCTGACGTCGAGCCTTTGTGTTTCCCCATACTTCCCGCACCGGGTAAATATTAATTGGACAGGATAGATAGCTGCAGTGTTAAGGGGACTAAGTATGGCCGCAGACTGAGCAGAAAATCCTCTCACTTCTATTCAGGTTAATAACAGAGACTCCTACCTACGCGTGTATTTAGCTGGGATCAATCCACCTGGCTCCTTTCTTTATGCTTTCTTTTTAGGTTCCCGTCCTGGTTGTCCACAGGGTCACCACATGCTCCTACCAATGAGTTCCAGAGCGAAGAGAGGTGGCCCAGCCCAGCCTTCTCCGGTCTCTAACTGGCGTGAACGGGCCCGCCCATGGCTCTTGCATGTCCCGCGTCACAGGAGGCAACCAGTGCTTTTCAGTGTGTGCGGCGTGGACATGCTGCCCAACTCCTCCTCCTCACAGTGTCCGGTGGGTTTCTGGGACACAGAGTCCCTTAGGGCAAAGACAGCGGCACAGCAGGCAGCAACAAAATCCTGTCAGAAACACATCCCACGCGGCGAGAGGCAACCAGCGCTGTTCAGAGCGTGTGGCATGGGTGCGCTGCCCAACTCCTCCTCCTCACAGTATCCAGTGGGTTTCTGGGACACCGAGTCCCTAAGGGCAAAGACAGCGGCACAGCAGGTAGCAACAAGATCCTGTCAGCAAATCAGAAACACGTTTCAATATTTAAATCTTTAAAAGCTATTAGGGAAAAAATCTGTTATAATGTTAAACATTTTATATTAAAAAATTACCAACATTGCACACAACATCTACATTAACAAACAACATCAACAACTGTAAAACAAACGTTATCAGTTGTTGACATTTTCTGTTCCCGACGATCACCAGGCACCAACACCTCCTCCCCTTTTGCTTTATTTGCCTACTGGATTTTGATGTAAGTAGATCTTCTTTTCCTTTGTTTCATCCACCTCAGCCTGCCAAACAATATGTGCTTTAATAGTCTTTTTCTGGCAGGCTAGGTAGCAAAAGAGTCACTTAAAAGAAAAACAAGTGCGAAAAGGAGTTCAGCCGGGAAATAAGAAACAACCAGTGTTTCACATCCATTACAAGAACCTAGACCTACTCAAGCAGATAATAACCCTCCTTTTGTAAATAAAGCACTTTTTGCTGTTTAAGTAAGCAGAACATTTTGCAATCAAAAACAAGTAGAGCTACACAGAGCAAGCTTCTTCAAGGGTTTAAATGTCGGCATAGGCAGTAACAATAACATCAGTTGCGCAGTTATGTTTTTTTCTGACTTTCATCATAGTTACTGTTCCCTCTTTCTTCTGAAGTGAACACTTTTTGTTTTCCTCCTCTGTATATTCTGTGACATAATCTATTTTTTAAAACAACTTCTCGTTTCCATTTTCCACTGAAAAAAACAAGATAACCAAACAAACGTAAAGTTACATACTGATCAATTAATGATAACAGTGATACATCTCTATATACTCTAAAGTTGTTTTACACCTTTCACCCACAATCACATATTTATGTGTGCTGTACCACTAGTTTCATATTCCTTTCTCTTGAAGTGTTCAACACTTCAATCAGTGCTTTTTTTTACAATTAAAATATAATATGCAATCAAACATAGTTCCATAGCAGTTTATAAAACAACACATTCTTCTAGACAAACTCTTCCTAACAGTGGGCACAGTGTTACTCTATAAATAGCAATATCGCCACTCAAACATCTCATGGGGTAAAATATGTGTACAGTAAGGTTCATAAAAACAGGAGACCTTCTATTAACAGATTGCAGAATCTTTGTTTTATAATTTTATAAACACTTCCTCTTTTACTTACAACTGCATACGGATAGAACATTTTATTTTTTAACACATCGTCCAATACTTGGAGATGTCTCTCTACATTCTAAAGTCTAGCTCTCAAAACGTATATTAAAAACATGCACATGCATGTAAGCGATCTGTATCTCGATACATCGACCAGACCTGGATCAAAGAAGCATACTCATGTTAATTCATTTATATCAGGCATATTGTGTGCATGTGCGAACTCACATTCTATGCAATGCAAGCACAAATACATCCAAGTGGATTCTTAAATCTTCATAGTTCAAGTCAAAAGTCCAACAATTTTAAGCATTTAAGGAATGACGATTTTGCGGACAATTTCACCCATGTGAGCCTTAAATAATGTCGACAAAAACATTATACAAGGATAGTATTTCTTTTCTTTTGGTCTCGCCCAAGTGGGCTAGGTTACTGAAATATGATCTTGTATCACATCTTAGATGAAAGGGCTGAAATAAGTGATAAACCACACCAACAAAAAATACAAAATTGTGAATGATTAAAATGAGTTAAAAACAACGGAAACACTGCTGAGAGAGCGCAAATTTGAATAAAAGTTATGTATAGGCCATATTTACAACCACATCGTATAAACGTAGGAATGAAATGTATATCGTAACGTGAAGTTGACACTTATAGCATAAAGTTAACCGATATAAACAAACGTAATATAGGAAATGTAACTGTATTTACTTTAGAACATGTATTAGATTTAGAAGGCCCGTATACGTAGTGGGCTGATGTCGAAATGTGTAGAAATGCTTACGAAATATAGAACGTGCAAAGTAGAATTCATGTACGTGTGTAACTTTAAATGGAGAAACGGCGAGAAATGAAACGTGAAGAAATGCGTAGAACATGTATAACACGATATAGCGAATGAGAATATAAAGTTATACTTTATGTAATCTATATTCTATGTACCATATATTCACTTATACGTAAGGGATTTGCTAAATGCGATTGTATATTAAGCATGGGCGAATTTTGCGGATCTCGCGTTCGCGAATTTTGCGGATTTGCGGATTCGCAATCCCGCAAAATCCGCGAATTCCCGCGAATTTGCGGATTTTTTTTTTTTTTTGTGTTCGCCCGTGTTTCTGCCAGTTCGCGAGGGTTTTTACAATTTCGCAATTTGCGAACTTACCTGTCGGGTCGCAAGTTTTGCGAACTTGTTGTTTCTACGTGTCCAGCCTGTTTGGGACACTCTTCTTCATCACTGCCACTCTCTGTCACCACTGCCACTCTCTGACTACTCATGCCACCCTCTGGCCCACCCATGCCACCCTCTGTTTCATCACCACACCCTCTGGTTGTCCAGTGTACATTATTTTCGGCAAAGCAAAGCACACCTTCCCTGCCTCAAGTGACCTGAATTAATTTGGGGCTGATTAATGTGTCACAGAATATTTTTTTAGCTGGCACCTGCTTCCTTAGTGCGCCCTGATTAGTGATCTTTTGCACTTGCTAAGTGCTTTCATTGTTGCAAAATTAGTTACAACACCTGCCCTGCCCCAACTGACAATAATGAATTAGGGGCTAATTAATGTGTCACTGAAAGAATTTAAAGTTCCAGCCTGGCACCTGCTTGTCTGCTCCTTTAGCTGTAAATCAGGACCTTTGTGGCATACAGTTAAGGTCAGAGCAGGGTCACACAATAGTTGCAAGCAGGCAACCGAATTCTGGAGGGCCCCCTCAGGAAGCAATACAAAGAATCGTTACAAATCATGAGGTTGACCTTTTGCACCTGCTCATTGCTTTTGCTTTTGCTGAAATCGTTTTGCGGTTTTTTTCGCGCTATTCGCGGGGCGCGGCGTCGTGCGAAACCGACCGCGGAAGCCGCCAATTCGTGCGAATGAGCATTTTATTTTTTTGCGGCTTGTTGTTTCGCGAGTTTTTTTGCAGTATTCGCGAGCCGCTTGCAGCGCAACACGCGAATTTACCCCAAGGTCGAGTACGGGCGCGGCCATTTTGTTTGCGTGACGTATTTCCGTTTCCGCCCGCTATGTATAATCTCGCGCAGTAAGCGCATTGCGAGTAGAGGTTCGCACGAGATCGCGCGGGAAATCTAGAGGTTCGCACGAGATCGCGAGGAAAATCTCGCGCGAACTGACTTTCGCGCTCGGAAACGGGCGCCGGCCATCTTGTTTTTCATTCATTTCCTGTGTCTGGGCATGGTGTTTAATCCTCTTGATATCTTTCCCATCCTTTGCTTGTTTTCAGTTTTTTTTTTACGATTTTGCTTCTTATCTATCCCTCTCTTTTCCTAGCTGTATATTTTTGTCTTTTCTGCTATTTTTCTTTACTTTTAAACTACTTTTGTAAACTCTTTTCTTTTCTTCTTCCCTATCCTATTCTTTCTTAATTTTCTACTTCTTCCTACCTTACCTGCCCAGACCATGGTCAAGCCAGGCGCCGTGAAGCTGCCCAGGCACTTGAGGGCCGCAGCGGCGGCGGGGAGTAGTGCTGGACCCAGTGGCAGGACAGCAGGCGTGAGATCGAGGGGGGAGCAGGTGACGCGCCGGGAGATATTCAGCCCGGAGGAAGTGGGCGCGCTGGTCTACTTCGTCCAGCGCCGCCTGCCCAGGACCATCGCGGGAGGCGGCAGGATCGCGGCCGGCGGCTATAACATGCGGGAGCGCCGGAAGCGGTGGGAGAAGGTGTGCTGGGCCATATCCCACCTCTACGGGGTCCAGCGCACCTACAGCCAGGTCACCCATCGCTGGACGGACCTCCTGGACCGCGAGCGCGACCTGCTGGACCAGCTCGG